>NC_072386.2:37385933-38039797 GCF_028885625.2 Pongo pygmaeus | reverse complement strand
AATGAAATGAAATTACCACTGCTTTAAAGAGAAGCCAATGATAGTGGTTTTCAAGCCTATACCCTGTGTCCCTTTTTACTGTGTAAAAAAGCCAATGATAGTGGTTTTCAAGTCTGAAAACAAAGTTTTACTTTGGTAAAAAGGGACACTGGCTATAGGCTTGAAAACCACTGCTTTAAAGGGTAGTAAATGATAACAGTAACAGCTTTACTATAAAAATATTTTGATGATGGTACTGGGTTGTTAGATTTTGGATTAGAGAATACAGGAAGCAGTGGTGCTAAGGGTTTCCTGACCTTGTGTTTCAGTGTGAGACCCTAATGGGCTGGAAAGTTGGAAACAGGACCAGAGGCTGTCATCAATCACAGTTTAGAGAAACACCCTGTTGGGGCCTCTTACTCCTGGATATTTCTAGCTCTCTTGTACCCAGGGCCTCTGTTGACTCTGGGGTCTGCTGGGCTGGCTGACTGGCTGGCTTTCTGCTGGCCACACGGCCTCTGTTTACTTCTCCCGGCTGCTTGTGTTCACAGGATGTCCTCGTTGGCCAGCACATTCCTGTACACCTTCTGGACTTGACGTGGGGAGGCATCTGCAGATGGCCTCCCTAAAGAAAGCATGTTTTGCAGCTGGGTGCAGTAGCTCACGCCTGTAATCTCAGCACTTTGGGAGGCCGAGGCAGGTGGATCACCTGAGGTCAGGAGTTTGAGACTAGCCTGGCCAGCATGGTGAAACCCCATCTCTACTAAAAATACATAAATTAGCTTAGGGTGGTGGCAGGTGCCTGTAATCCCAGCTACTCGGGAGGCTGAGGCAGGAGAATCGCTTGAACCCAGGAGGCGGAGGTTTCAGTGAGCTGAGATCGTGCCACTGCTCTCCAGCCTGGGTGACAGAGTGAGACTCTGTCTCAAAAAAAAAAAAAACAAAAAAACCAAAAAACAAAAAAACCCAACAAAACCAAACAACAACAACAAAAACCCATGTTTTTCAAGCTTACTGCCTTTAAACCATTTGGCAGTACTCTGTGGAGCCTTTGGTGATTGCAACAGCAGCTCAGTTACGTTTTCCCTGAGAGTATGATATCAACAACAATAATATTATTTAAAGTAGTATTTATTTTTAAAATGATGGTAAGGATAACAGTAATAATGAATTTTATTAGTACATAATATGTACCAGGCACTGTGTTAATGCTTACAGGAACACTGTGAGGCAGAGTGTCTTAATTTTTATGTGGGAAAGGCTCAAAGAGTTGAGTTATTTGCCAAAGATCTCACAGCTATTAAGCAATGGAGGCAGGATTTGAATGTATATCGGTCTCACTGGAACACCTATGCCTTGAATCACTCTGTTACCCTCTCTGACCTGTGCCTAATTCTTAAACCACTGGGTACAGAGAGGTGACGTACTTTGGGTACAGAGAGGTGATGCACTCTGGACATTTCTGATTATGTGTTTATCCTAACGAAAAAGGCCAAATTGCCTTGGCATGCGTCAAACCCAGTGGAAGAGTTATCGTGGGTCCCCAAGGGCCCTGCACATGATGGCTGTGGGCCCTCACCCTGAGGCTGGAGCAGGCGGCCTTTCCTCCAGTAGACGAAGAACACCAGCCGAGGCCAGGAGAAAAACATGCCTCTCCTGAGGATTAGCTGCCTGGAGCCTTTCCCACATATATTTTTTCCTCTGGTAGAGGTTCAGAGCTATAATTCCTGTTCATTCCAGTCTGAAAGTTGGCAGCTTGATCAATGATTTCCTGTGCCTTGATGATGAATGGCTTTCCTATTTAAAAGATAAATTTGTATTTTGAGGGTTCAATGCCCTTTGATTTCTTTATAATGGAATTTCATTCAAATTGGCTTCTTAACTGTGACCTGTTCCAGGGGCTCTTGGCCAAAGTAAATTGTGCTAATGAGGAATAACAGAAACTTCAGGAAAATCATGTACTCCTAAATTTAAGTCATGAATGAGGCCTTGGAAATCATCTAGTCCGGCCTTTTCGTTTTACAAATAAGGAAATGGGTCCCAGGGAGAAAAGAAAGAGCATGTCTAGCATCACGTCGCCACTTCTGGCTCTTTCTACTGAAATGACCTCCACTGAGGGGTGTGAAGATAGTATCAATTATTTGTCTAATACTTGTCATTTCAAAAACTTGTCGATGTAAATTCTAGTGCATACTAGACTTGTAGGTTGTCAGTAAATATAGACTATTTTTTCTTAGTCTATTGGAATTTTTTCTTAAAAGTTTTTTTGGGTGTGCTAGACATGTAGGACAAATTTTCTTTTAAACTAGGTTGCTTTATGGTTTGTGAATGGTCTCTGTTTTACTTATGAAAGTTATACATGTTCACTTTGTAGAACAGGCGGTGACAAACTATGTCCTGTGGGCCAAAAGGGTTCCGTTTTGCAAATCAGGTTTTATTGGCACCCAGCCATGCCCCTTCATTTACTTATTCTCTGTAATGACAGAGTTGAGTAGTTGAGACCTTAGGACCTGCAAAACCTATATATATATATGTGTGTGTGTGTGTGTGTGTGTGTGTGTATGTGTGTATGTATATATGATTTATTAAATATAATTAATATTTAATATAATTACACACATTTATTAATGCACATATTTAATTATTTATACTTATAACCATATAGTTATGCTATATATAGATATGTATAATATAGTTATATATAAAAATATGTAATATATATTCTTTACACTTATATATGTAAACATATATTTAATTAAAAATATACATATATAAAATTTATTTTATTTTTAGGTTATAGCTCACTGTAACCTCAAACTCCTGGGCTCAGGCCACCCTCCCACTTTGGCCTCCCAAAGTGCTAGGATTACAGGTGTGAGCCACCATACCCAGCCCAAACCCAAAAACCCTTTATAGAAAAAAATTGTTAAACCCTGCTGTAGAACGTCTGAAACAATACAGAGAAATTGAACATCTGAAAAAATATGGAAAAATCGCACGAAGAAAACAGCTCTCCATATCTCACCTTCCGTGAAGTAGGTTGACTGTAATTTTACCATTCTCATGGCTAAATATTTTGAAAATATCTGATTATTTCCTAAGGATAAGTTTCTTGAAGTGGAATTCCTAAGCCAGTGAGTGTGAGTGGCTTTTTGAACCTTGGTACTTAGAGCAGAATTTCTTTTCAGCTTGCATTTCTGGCAATGCCTGTACCTTGCTAACATTAAACAAACAAACAAACAAACAAGAACTCCTTTTCTAATGGATTTGGTTCTGCTTTCATGGATTCAGGGGTAGGTTCAAGGTGGTGGTCTGTGTCCTGTCTGCGGTTACGACGTGCCTGGCATTTGTCAAGCCTGCCATCAACAACATCTCTCTGATGACCCTGGGACTTCCTTGCACTGCACTGCTCATCGCAGAGCTAAAGAGGTAGGTGCCATCATTCCTGCCTGCCCTTAGCTGTTCCTGTGCTGGGAACACACCAGTTCGGGGCTTCTTTGCTGTCCTGCAGCAGAAGAGGAGTTTTATTCCTCGTGAAGAGTTAGTTGCTGACTGTTGGATGGAAGCAATTTGATGGTTTGGTTCAAAATACTAATAATCTCATTTTCAGTAGGAGGGGAGCAGCTGTTTAGCAGATGCAGTGCATCCCACTGATCACAAGCTAGCTTACCAGGACCATCTCAGTACCTAGATCAAGCTGTCTAGACTTAATTCTGTAGAAAAGAAAAGTCCTAGAAAGGTTATTGCATTCACACACAGAAGGAAAAAGAGGAAGGGGGCAGGGAAAATGAGTTTGTATCTATAAGGAAATATGCACTTCAGGTGGACTGCAGTTGACTATGTTACTTTCTCTGAGGCTTAGTGTCTCATTTACAATCTATTAGGTAAAGGTTTTGCTCTTTGCATTAACATTTTCTTTTGGAAACTTGTGTACTCAGAGTTCAGGTTGATAATCAGAAACATTTTCGTTTAGCGCTTCTTGTTACATGGTTGTCCTCTTCTAGACCCAACTGAAATACATCTAAACACTGCCCTTATTTCCATGCTCTTTGAAAACACTTCTTTTTATTTCCAGCCATTTAAAAAGTGTTTTTTTTTTTTTTTTTTTTTTTGAGGTAGAGTCTTGCTCTGTTGCCCAGGTTGGAGTGCAGTGGCACAATCTCAGCTCACTGCAACCACCACCTCCCGGGTTCAAGCGATTCTCCTGCCTCACCCTCCCGAGTAGCTGGGATTACAGATGCCTGCTACCACGCCTAGCTAATTTTTGTATTTTCAGTAGGGATGGGGTTTCGCCATGTTGGCCAGTCTGGTCTTAAACTCCTGACCTCAAGTGATCCACCTGCCTTGGCCTCCCAAAGTGCTGGGATTACAGGTGTGAGCCACCATGCCCGGCCTAAAAAACGCATTTTAATTCATGATTTTCTCATTGTTATGGACATTTAATGTCTTAGTTGAAGTCTTGTGACTGAAATCTTAGTGTGATAGTTGCTCTGTGTAATAATGTGTTAAGTCAGCCTTCTCTCCTCTTTGATTTGAGAGGAGAAATGTATTTCTTTTCTTTCCACTTGCTTTGTCACTAGGGGGTTGCTTTGATTGTCAGCAATAACAGGCAGGGCCAAAGGCAGTTGAAATTGTGTGGTACTGGAACTTGCTGTCTGGCAGCTGAAGGATGCTGGCAGATCTTGCCTAGTTGGCTTCTACATCTTTCAAGGACTGGGGATGTAAGAGTCTCTTCAGACACAGGCTGAAGTGGTCCTGGAAGATTAACTATGGCAGTGAGTCTTTTTGAGTAGAAAAGCAGATACTTGAATAAATAAAAAAGGGTTCAATCCTTATCCTCTAATAACTTTAATTTAAAAAAATTAGCTGTCTACTTTATCACTGATGTTACTTTTTAGAGTCAGAAGTGTTCTGAGCAACCTCAAATCCTCCTACTCATTTGTATCATGACTCAAGTGTTTACTGAGTCCTTACTGAGTGCAAGGTCCCCTGGCTCTTGATGGGAGACTCATCAGAATCACCTGGGAAGTGCACGAGCAAGGACAGATGCTAGTGCAGGTGCTAGCACTGCGTCTGCAAAGATTTGGATTTTGGAGGTCTAGGATAGTGGCCTGGGCATCTATAGATTTTATTTATTTATTTATTTATTTTAATTTTATTATTATTATACTTTAAGTTTTAGGGTACATGTGCATGACATGCAGGTTTGTTACATATGTATACATGTGCCATGCTGGTATGCTGCACCCATTAACTCGTCATTTAGCATTAGATATATCTTCTAATGCTATCCCTCTCCCCTCCCCCCGCCCCACATCTATAGATTTTAAAACTCAAAAACGCATTTGGGTGGGGCTGGGGTGAGGGTAGGGTTAGAGTGGAGATGTAGGGAGGTGGTAGGGGAGGAGGAAAAGGGAATGACTACTAATAAGTAAGGGCTTCTTATTGGAGTGATGGAAAAATTATAAAATGAGATTGTGGTGATGGGTTGAAGATACCAAAACACACTGACCTGTACACTTTTTTTTTTTTTTTTTTTAAGATGGAGTCTCACTCTGTCACCCAAGCTGGAGCACAGTGGCACAATCTTGGCCCACTGCAACCTCTGCCTCCTGGGTTCAAGCAATTCTCCTGCCTCAGCCTCCTGAGTAGCTGGGACTACAGGTGCCCACTACCATGCCTGGCCAATTTTTTGTATTTTAGTAGAGACAGGGTTTCACCATGTTGCTCTGGGTGGTCTTGAACTCCTGAGCTCAGGCAGTCTGCCTGCCTTGGCCTCCCAAAGTGCTAGGATTACAGGCATGTGCCACCTTGCCTGACCTGACCTGTACACTTTAAATAGGGGAATTTTATGGTATGTGAAGTATACCCCAATAAAGCTGTAAACAAAGCTATAAACAAAACAAAAACCCTCAGAACCTGCTCAGGTGACTCTATGTGGTGCCCACCTGTTTGAGAACTATAGATCTATTCTAAACTGTACATCTCAAGCGTGAGGATCTTTAGCCTTCTGAAAGAAACACTTTCTCTATTTCTGGGTAGCAGTTTGGAATCTGATATCACAAAGAGATACAGAGAGGAAGAATTTGTAGTCTTTAATAAATAAATGGTTATCTTATCATCCAACAGACTTAATGCTGAGTAAGTCTGGAGTCACAAACTTGCATCAAGCTATGTTTCTTCTCATGGAGAAAGTTCTCAATGAAGCTCACATCAAGCCACTGCCCTTCGTGGAAATGTTCTCTCATATTTTTATATATCCAAAAACTCTGCGATAGGCTGGGTGCGGTGGCTCACGCCTGTAATCCCAGCACTCTGGGAGGCCGAGGCCAGTGGATCACAAGGTCAGAAGATCGAGACCATCCTGGCTAATGCAGTGAAACCCCGTCTCTACTAAAAATACAAAAAAATTAGCCGGGCATGGCGGTGTGTGCCTGTAGTCCTAGCTGCTGGGGAGGCTGAGGCAGGAGAATGGCGTGAACCTGGGAGGCGGAGCTTGCAGTGAGCCGAGATCGCACCACTGCACTCCAGCCTGGGTGACAGAGCAAGACTCCGTCTCAAAAAAACACAAAAAAACAAAAAATAACTCTGCCATAACTGAGGCCTGGATTTAGAATCCTTTTTGCCACTGTGACTGCAGGATTCTTCTGAGTGAAGCATGTCTGCTCTGTGATGACCTTGAGGGCTGGCTGAGGTCCAGATTGCCATCTGCAGCACGAGACAGAGCGACTTGCTACTCTGTCCTCTTCTAGCCAGGTTTCTTAAGAGAGTTTAAGAAGAAAGCCCAGCTGGGCACGGTGGCTCACACCTGTATTAGGAGGCCGAGGTGGGCAGATCACTCCAAGTCAGGAATTTGAGACCAGCCTGGCCAACATAATGAAAACATGTCTCTACTAAAAATGCAAAAATTAGCTGGGCATGGTGGTGGGCACCTGTAATCCCAGCTACTCAGGAGGCTGAGGCAGGAGAATCGCCTGAACCTAGGAGGCAGAAGTTGCAGTGAGCTGAGATCACACTGCTGTACTCCAGCCTGGGTGACAGAGTGAGACTTGTCTCAAAAAAAGAAAAAAAAAAGCCGGGCGCAGTGGCTCATGCCTGTAATCCCAGTACTTTGGGAGGCCGAGGAGGGTGGATCATGAGGTCAGGAGATCGAGACCATCCTGGCTAACACGGTGAAACCCCATCTCTACTAAAAATACAAAAAATTAGCTGGGCGTGGGGCGGGGCCTGTAGTCCCAGCTACTTGGGAGGCTGAGGCAGGAGAATGACGTGAACCTGGGAGGCGGAGCTTGCAGTGAGCCAAGATTGTGCCACTGCACTCCAGTCTGGGTGACAGAGCAAGACTCCATCTCAAAAAAAAAAAAAAAAAAAAAAAAGAAGAAGAAGAAAGAAGAAAGCCCTTCTTCTTTTTTTTTTTTTCTTAATAGAGACAAAGTCTCACTGTACTCAGGGGTTCTCAAACTCCTGGCCTCAAGCAGTCCTCTTGCCTCAGCCTCCCAAATTGTTGGGATTGCAGGTGTGAGCGACTGCAGCCAGCCTGCCCTTCCTTCTTGAATCCCTTGCAGTCTGGCTTCCCTCCCCATCTTTAGTCTGAAATGTTCATTCAAGAGTCACTAATGACATTTTTTAAAAAACTGATTTTATCAAGTAGCTCATATTTTTTGTAGATAAATTGGAGAATATAGACAAGCAAAAAAGAAATCTGTCACTTATTCAGGAAAATTAATATTTGATAGTACTTGGCTCATAGTTTTTATGTACTAAATAAAAATATAATAACCAAACCTGCCATTTGATAATGACTGTTAGCTTTTTGGTGTATCTTGTATCTTCTTACAGCCTTTTTTATTCTTTGCCATCTTATCTTTAAAAAAAAATCTAGCTGTATTTTTTAAAATAAAAATTAGCTCATTCTCATATGAGTTAATCTGAAATTTGACTTTCTCACTTAGGAATGTATTGTAGTCCTCCTTCTCTGTAAATCAATACAGATCTAGGTCCTCGTTTTAAATGGCCATGTAGGATTGTAATTTACTTTTAATTTATTTTAATTAGTCAACACATTTCCTGTTTTTGACCATTTAGATTGTTTCCAGTTTTTCATTATTAGAAATATCTCTGTGATGAACGTCTTTGTGTATCTTTGTGCACTCATTACATTATTTCCTTAGGCCGTGCTAATGGCCTTTTACTTCCAAATAGAATAGCTTGTTTTCAGTGCTCCCTATCCTTGACTGTCTGAAGAATCTGACACTGTCAGCCTCCTCCCTCTCTGAAGTTTCTTCTTTTGGCTTCTATGGTCCTGTGTAATATAGGCTTTCATACCTGACTGTTCCTACTCTGCTCCTTTGCTTCCTAAGATAGGCATTCTCCAAGATTGTGTATTCAACCTTTTCTGTTAGTTCTTGAAAATCTCATTCACCCTCTTGTGTTCAGCTGTCATCATTCTGCATGGTTCTCTGCAGTCCATCCTCGTCTCTTTCCTGAAGTCCAGTTTCATATTCCCAGCTATCTGCTGGGTATCCCAGTCAGAGCCTTCCTAAACTGTAATAGGCAAGATTACTGGCTTGGCTGCATGCCCTCTTTGCCTACGATTTCTCTCAATGCCTTTCCCAAATTCTGTCTTAGAGTTCCCCAATTATTTTAATGGTGTCACTATTTTCTGAGTCCATTACACTTGAAATCCTACAATCATTGGGTCCCTCATCTCCTGCCATCTCAGGTGATTGCTGGATTTCATGGAATCACCCTCTGCAATGTTTCATCTGTCACCTCCTCCCATATCCATTGCCCCACGCTCACACCCCTCCAGAGGACCATCGCATTTGCTTTCTAACCAGTCTCTTCTTCCTCCAATCTCTTCTTTCAGACTGTTACTCCCTTATCCTTTACAGAAACCTTCAATGGCACCTCATTGTCTAAGCTTCCCTTAGAGCTTTTTCTTCCTCTGTTTCCTTCTGCATGTCCTATGACCAACCAATTTGGACCGCCTCCTTGTTTTCTGGTATTCAGATCTTTGCTCATACTTTCTTCTCCCCCTGAAATGCCCTTTCCTACTACTACTTTGCAAAATCCTACTCCTTCTGCAGTGTGCATCCTAGACACCAGCTCCTTCACGAGGCCTTTCTTAACCCCTTCTTATCCCCTCAACCAGATGTAATTGCTCTCTTCCTAAACTCTTTGTGATTTTACGTCGTACTTAGCCCATTCTCTCTTAAATATAGATACTTATCTCCTTTTCTTCTCATCTTCCTCTCTGATGTTGTGTTCTCAAAGGCAGTAATTTTATTTCGTGGAACTCTGAATTTTCCATGGTTCCCATTACCTCTGAAAAGTCAAAGGTCTGTATCTTGCTAATGACTGGGCAAGATACAGAGTCATGAAATTTCTTGAGACTCCCTCAATTTAGTGGAGCATGGGTTTTGGGGCTAGAAAGTCCTGACTTTGGGTCTCAGTTCAGGCTTTTACTAGCCTGGAAACTTTGGGCATTTACTTCACTTACTTAGGTCTTACTGTCTTTATTTGAAATGGAATAATAATGCTTAGATCTCATAGTCTTGCAGTAAGGATTAAATAAGATATTTAGTTTAGTATCTGTCACATGGTAGATCTCAGCAAATACTTGTTGCCTTTCCTTTTCCTTGCCACTGTGTTTCAGCAAGTGTAGCTAAATCATCTGCGTCTTCCTATTTTATCTCTCTTTTAGGGATCTTACCTTTATTATCCAGGAACTCTCCCTAATATGCCTTGGGTGAAGATGTTAGTTGAAGTGACTTCTCTGCCATGTTTGTGGACCTGGAGGGACTGGCTCCTGGGCCTTTGGCTCCATTTGCATCCTCCTCTAGCCAACTCTGGATGTTAACACATCTTAAAGCTCTTTGGCAAACACATAATTAAATTGCTGGTGACAACATCTGAAATGATTTCCATTTGTAGCATGCAGTCCAGTGATGCTAGCTTATATTAGGCTTGAAGTGAATAGAATGTTCTGGATTTAGCTCTGTTTCTTGAGAATTCACTGCAATCTAGTTTCATTGTAACTCTTGAGTGAAATAATATGTTTTAGCTTATAATTTTGTTATAAGAAAAGGGAAAGGTAAAGGTTTTTTTTTTTGTTTGTTTGTTTTGTTTTTGAGATGGGGTCTTGCTCTGTTGCCCAGGCTGGAGTGCAGTAGCATGATCATAGCTCATTGCATCTTCGAACTCCTGCACTTAGGCAATCTTCCCACCTCAGCCTCCCAAAGTGCTGAGATTACAGGTGTGAGCCACTGCACCCAGCTGAGAAAATATTTTAAGTTCATTTCATTGAAATATAAGAAATATATAATTAAATATATATAATTAAATATAAAAATATAAGAAAATATTTTAAGACCTAAAGAAGAGCAAATGGAGGACACAAGTGGTTAGGGCAGATTATTATGCAGTTTAAATAAATTCTACTTCACAATTGTGATCTTTACATAAGGAAATATATTTTCCTTTAATATTCTAATCTTTGTAAATAATTACATAACAGATAATTTGTTTCATGCTTAAAATGTTCTGCCCTGGAAAAGCTAGCCATCACTAAAGCTAATTGGTCTTCACTGTCACATTAACAAGTGGCAGTTTCATGGGAGGTAAAGTTTCTTCCATTAGAGTTGGTCTTCTACGAATCGATTATTCCCTCCACTCTCCTATGTCCATTTCACTCCTGTACATTGTCCTCTATATTGCCCCTCCCTTTCTAAAGGGGCTTGCTTTTTTTTTTTTTTTTTTTTTTTTTTGAGACGTAGTCTCGCTCTGTCACCCAGGCTGGAGTGCAGTGGCAAGATCTTGGCTCGCTGCAACCTTCACCTCCAGGTTCAAGCAATTCTCCTGCTTCAGCCTCCCAAGTAGAGTAGTTGGGATTACAGGTGTGTGCCACCATGCCTGGCTAATTTTTGTAGTTTTAGTAGAAACCCAGCCTAAAGGGGCTTTCTTATCAGCCTGTAAACACATTTGAGTCTCTACTGCCTTCTCAAACACCCAGCCTGGACTAATCCACACCCACATCTCTAGCTACTACCCTTTCACCCTTGCTGTCATAGCCAAACTTCTTTAAAAGCTCCATTGGCTGGGCTTGGTGGCTCATGCCTGTAATCCCATCACTTTGGGAGGCCGAGGACAGGTGGATCACGATGTCAGGAGTTCAAGACTAGCCTGGCCAACAGGGTGAAACCTCATCTCTACTAAAAACACAAAAAATTAGCTGAGTGTGGTGGCAGATGCCTGTAATCCCAGCTACTCGGGAGGCTGAGGCAGGAGAATCACTTGAATCCAGGAGGCAGAGGTTGTGGTGCGTGGAGATGTGGAGATCATGCCATTGCACTACAGCCTGGGCAACAGAGCAAGACTCCATCTCAAAAAAAAAAAAAAAAGCTCCCTTTATCCCTTACCTCTCATTTACTCTTCAACTCTTGCCAATCTGGCTTCTGCGCCTACTTTGATACCCAAATCCCTCTCTATAGACTATACACCCAGTGATCAGTTTTCAGCCCCCCTCTATCTTATGTGTTATTCTCTTGGCTGCTTGCCCAATTAGTTTTCCTCCCCATGCTTGAAATGTTCTTTGCCATGGCTCCTGTGATAACACGTCCTCCTGGCTTTCCCACTACCTCTCGGCAGCTCCTTTTCAGTCTCTTGCGTTGACTCCTACTTTTCTACACAGCTTTGCATGTAGGAATCCCTTAAGGTGCACCCACAACTCCCTGCTTGCTATGGTCTGAATGTTTGTATCTCCCCTGAATTCATATGTTGAAATACTAATTAATAAGGTGATGATATTAGGAGGTGGGCCCTTTTGGAAGGTGTTTAAGTCAGTGGGGGTAGAGCCCTCCTACATGGGATTAGTGCTTTTCTAAAAGAGGCCCCAGAGAGCTGCCTTGGCTCTTGTACCATGTGAGGATGCAGCTCTAGTAGGTGTCATCTGTGAGGAATGGCCCTCACTAGACACTGATTCTGCTGGCACCTTGATCTCAGACTTCCCAGCCTCTAGAACTATGAGAAACAAATTTCTGTTTTTATCAGCCACCCAGTATACAATGTTTTGTTATAACAGCCTGCATGGATTAAGACACTGTTTTTCTCTCTTTTTACATCCACCTGGAAGATCTCCTCTACTTCTGCGGCTTTAATTCCTCTACATATGCGGATGACTCCTAAACTTACATCTCCAACCCAGTCCTTCCTCTTAACTCTACTATTATGTGTCTAGCTGTCTACCTAACCTGTCTAATTCCATGTATCACAGGCATCTCAAATTCAACTTGACCAAACCCAGATTCCTGATCTGCCTTTTCTAGCTCTGATTCTCTTCATTGTATTTCTAGTTGCAGAAAAGGGGAGCACCATTTACCCAGTTACTGAAGCCTGAAACCTGGCATCCTCTTCCTTCCCCAAACATGCCATTTGAGCACATTTTTCTTTTTCTTTTTCTTTTTTTTTTTTTTTGAGACAGAGTCCTACTCTGTCACCCAGGCTGGAGTGTAGTGGCATGATCTCACAGCTCACTGCAACCTCCGCCTCCCTGGTTCAAGCGATTCTCCTGCCTCAGCCTCCCAAGTAGCTGGGACCACAGGCACGCGTCACCATGCCTGGCTACTTTTTTGTATTTTTAGTAGAGACGGGGTTTCACCATGTTAGCCAGGATGGTCTCGATCTGCTGACCTCATGATCTGCCCTCCTTGGCCTCCCAAAGTGCTGAGATTACAGGCATGAGCCACATGCCCAGCCCTGAGCACAGTCATTTTTTTACCAATCGATGTTGCAATGAAGATAAAGTTCCAAATCCTTGACATGCTCCAGCCTTCCCCTGTGAGCTGATTACTCCCACAAGAAGCTCCTCTGCCTTCCATCCTCAGCCACTCTGACCTTCTGTTTCTTCTGAGGACCCTGCACCTGCCAGCCCCAGGCCCTTCCTTATTTATGCCATCCCTTTTTCTGGCCCTCTTGCTTGGCTAACTTATATTCATCCTTCAGTTTGGGCTGAGCTATTTATATGCTGTTCCAGGACCCTGAACTTCTCCTTTATGGCACCCATCCTGATTGTAATTATATTATTTATATTGTTTTGTTTGGTGTCTGTCCCCTTTGCTGGACATCGACTCCACATAGGCAGGATGGGGTCTCTTTGTTCACTGCTGTGTCACTTACCACACCAGTTCCCAGCCAGGAAAAGATGGTTGTTTCCCTGCTTTGATAAAATACCCACACAAAAGGATGCCCTTATTGCTCTTAGACCTCTTTCCCGAATCTTCCCTGGTTGTCACCTGCAATGATGTTATGTCTGAGCTGAATGTTTCTCACTGCACGCTAGTTTGCTCAGAGGAAATAGAGGAGGAACTGTTTTCTCACTTTCTCTTTCTCTTTAGCCTTTATTCCTAAAGCTTGTTTCTAGTCATTTCTTTTAATCAGCTTCCTGAGAAGTATTTCCATTGTCTTTTCTGAACTCTCCGTTAGACCATGAGAAAACAAAAGTTTATGCTGATTTTGGGTCATGACCTGACACTAAAATTGGTGATGTTAAGTACATTGCCGAGTAACTCAGATACATTGATATTTAAAAAAATACTTTTTCTGATTATAGGAGTGATTTTATTGTTACGAAAAATTTGAGAATATAATCAAGGGTCTAGAAGAGAAGAAATGGTAGACATTCCTCTCAGATTTTTCTATTGTAGAATAAGGTCCTGCTGTACATATGATTTTTGTCCCCCCTTTTTCACTTCACATTGATATTTTGATAAAAGCCCTGAGAAATGGGAGTGAAACCTAATGGACCGCAGCTTTGGACAAGCCCCGAGTGCAAATAAGGCTGGTCAGCAGCTTCTAGCAGGATCTGCTTCTTCTAGAAGCAGAGAAAGGTAACAGGCTGCCCTGAGACCAGGCTCTACAGAGCCTCCCTCCTGCCTCGTACATGCCAAGCCGGCCCTGTCCTGGCGCTTGCAGTGACTAACGGCCGGGCACCTCCCTCTCAGTTGTTGCCCTCCATGCAGGACATCTCCAACACATTGCTCTCTGTTCTGGTGTGTTCCTTAAGCCAAACTTTCTAGGTTTAATTTCACTGGATGTTCATGGATCCTCGTGTCCCAGACTAATTGTCTATGTATTTGTTGATATTTGTTCTTGCCTATTTTCATTTTATTTTTAAAATTCAAGGCAAGAGGCCTATTTATTTTGTATTTTATAGTGCCTAGCATGGAATTTGGTGCCCAATAAATACTTTTTTTTTTGAGATGAGGTCTCGCTCTGTCACCCAGGTTGGAGTGCAGTGGCACTATCTCGGCTCACTGCAACCTCCGCCTCCTGGGTTCAAGCGATTCTCTTGCCTCAGCCTCCCGAGTAGCTGGGACTACAGATGCATGCCATCATGCCTGGCTAATTTATTGTATTTTTATTTTTTTATTTTTAATTTTATTTATTTATTTTTTGAGACGGAGTCTTGCTCAGTCGCCCAGGTTGGAGTGCAATGGCGCGATCTCGGCTCACTGCAAGCTCCGCCTCCCGGGTTCGCCATTCTCGGGCCTCAGCCTCCAGAGTAGCTGGGACTTCAGGCGCCCGCCACCACGCCCAGCTAATTTTTTTTTTGTATTTTTAGTAGAGACAGGGTTTCACCACGTTAGCCAGGATGGTCTTGATCTCCTGAACTCATGATCCACCTGCTTCAGCCTCCCAAAGTGCTGGGATTACAGGTGCGAGCCACCGCACCCGGCCAATTTATTGTGTTTTTAGTAGATACGGGGTTTCACCCTGTCAGCTAGGATGGTCTTGATCTCCTGACCTCGTGATCCCCCGGCCTTGGCCTCCGAAAATGTTGGGATTACAGGCATGAGCCACCGTGCCTGGCCAATAATCTTAAATAATCTAAAAATAATGTTCTGCCCAAATTACAGATTACCAAATTAGAGTCCATTTATGCATAATTTTATCCATTAATTCAGGAAGCATTTAACAGTGCCTGGCACAGTTGCCAGGCATGGAGTACACATTAGTGAATAAAACAGGGGTAGTTCCTCTGGGATGCTAGGCTAGTTTGTTTGTTTGTTTGTTTATTGAGATGGAGTCTTGCTCTTGAAGCTCAGGCTGGAGCAGTGGTGCGATCTCAGCTCTCTGCAACCTCCACAATCTGGGTTCAAGTGATTCTCCTGCCTCAGCCTCCCAAGTAGCTGGGATTACAGGCGTGTGCCACCACCCCCAGCTAATTTTTGTATTTTTGGTAGAGACGGGATATCACCACATTGGCCAGGCTGGTCTCCAACTCCTGAGTGATCCGCCCACCTTGGCCTCCCAAAGTGCTGGGATTACAGGGGTGAGCTCCCGGCCTCTAGGCTAGTTTAATACCAGATGTTACACAGATAATAAATTCGTAGTTTCAACTTGTGATGAGAGTTATGAAGGAACATGGCAGTGTGCCCTGAGAGAATGCGCTAAGGCAGGAGTGTCCGCTCTTTTGGTTTCCCTGGGCCATATTGGAAGAAAAATTGTCTTAGGCCACACAAAAAATACACTAATGATAAGCTGATGAGCTAAAAAAAAAAAAAAAATGAAGTCGCCAAAAAAAAAAAATCTCACAAAAATGTCATAATTTTTTTTTTTTTTTTTTTTTGAGACGGAGTCTTGCTCTGTCCCCCAGGCTGGAGTGCAGTGGCACGATCTCAGCTCACTGCAAGCTCCGCCTCCCGGGTTCACGCCATTCTCCTGCCTCAGCCTCCCAAGTAGCTGGGACTACAGGCTCCCGCCACCATGCTCGACTAATTTTTTTGTATTTTTAGTAGAGACAAGGTTTCACCGGATTAGTCAGGATGGTCTCGATCTCCTGACCTCTGATCCGCCCGCCTCAGCCTCCCAAAGTGCTGGGATTACAGGCTTGAGCCACCGCGCCCGGCACAAAATCTCATAATGTTTTAAGAAAGTTTACAAATTTGTGTTGGGCCTCATTCGAAACCATCCTGGTCGGCATGCAGACTGTGGGCCACGGCTGTGGACAAGCTTGCACTAAGGGGAGACCTATAGTATCTGGCACTGTGTGTGGGAAGAAGCCTGGAGGCTGAGCCCTGGAGAGAAGGAGAGGGTGGGTCAAGGTGAGAGATAAGCTCTATTTGAGAGGGAACCAGCCCAAAGGCGAGGCATTCAAGGTAGAGAGTGGTAAGCAGAAGTGAGAAATGGAAATTGTTATCTCTTTGTTTTAGTAACTGGGAATGTAAGTCTCCCCATGTCATGGGCCTCTATTCTTTCTAAAAACTTTTCAAGGGATGTATTTAGCCTTCCTACAAGAGTATTTTGGTTTGTTTTTGAGCAGGTCTTTCTGAACCTGTCCCACTTTTATTGACGCTTTCGCTGATGTTTGTGAAAGGCAACTGGGAAGGGCACTAGCCAGTCAGGCTTTTAACACCTGTCTGTGGGTTCAACAAAGAGGAATTAAGCTTCTTCTCAATTGCAGATGTCGTGTTGTATTCTGGGTCCCATAGGAGATCTTGACTGACCCAGGAGTGGTCCCCTTGGGGAAGAAGGACCCTCAGCCACCAGCTGCCCCCAGGTGTTTGTCCCAGGGATAGAACTCACCCACTTTATGAGCAAGTCTTTAACAAGGAAAGAAGACGGCAATTGAAATTTTCATTGAGCTGTTAGGATTTGTTTCAGAAAACCATTTTGTTCCAGTGTGTATAAGAACTTATCCCTTCATTCAACACATGTTGAATGCCTTCTGTGTCTGGCACATTTCCAGGTGCTGGGATACAGCAGTAAACAGATTCCATGTCAGTGGATAAACACACACTGGAAACACATAAGTGAAACACAGAGGGTGTCAGGGAGGTTATAATCACTACCGAGAAAATTAAAGGAGGGAAGGAGGCCTCGGGGAGAGCCACTTAGGAGGTGGAGACAGGTGTTGCAGTTGTTAAAAATAGCATCAGGAAAAGGCTTACTGAGTGACATTTGAGCAAAGATTTGTATGTGAGGGAAGAGCATTCCAGGCAAGAGGGCACAGTGAGTGCTATGGTCTTGCAGGAACACGCTTGGGATGTTTGTGGAACAGCACAAATCCCGCAGTGGCTTGAGTACAGGCAGTGAGAGGGAAGAGTACACACGAGAGGAGGTGAAGGGGAAAAGGGAAGATCATGCATCCGGGGCTTTGTGGCCGCTGTGAATACTTTGGCTTTCCCTCTTGTTAAACAGGAAGATGCTGGAGGCTGTTAAATTGGCTGTAGGGGCAAGGGTGGAAGGAGACTCTGATGAGATGGCGGTAGCATGGATCTAGATGGAGGTGGTGGAAAGAGGTCAGGTTTGAGATATTTTGAAGGGAGAACTGATGGACTGGATGTGGGCTGTGTGAGAAGGAGAAGGATTGGGAGAAGAACAGGTTATGGACTTGTTAAATTTAGATCCATATTAGGGTGCTCATGTCAAAAATGTACTTGGGTGTATGAGTCTGGAGTCAGGGGAGAAGCCTGGGTGGGAAGGGTGTCTGTGAGCCATCTGCGTACATATGGTATTTACATCCATGAGACTGTGGAGTGACTGTGTGTTGGGTAAGAACTTCGGTGTCATGGGGTTGTGGGCATGAGAGGAACCAGCGAAGGAGACACAGGATAGGTGGCCGGCAAGGAGGTGGAGACAAGGTCTGACGGTGAGTGACTCTCTGGACCCCCGTGCAGGTGTGACAACATGCGTGTGTTTAAGCTGGGCCTCTTCTCGGGCCTCTGGTGGACCCTGGCCCTGTTCTGCTGGATCAGTGACCGAGCTTTCTGCGAGTTGCTGTCATCCTTCAACTTCCCCTACCTGCACTGCATGTGGTAAGCCCCTGCTATGGGGAGGTGGCCGGGGACAGGTGTGTTTGCACTTGCTGTTGGGCTCTGTTCACCCTGCAAGTGGTGCACAGGTGTCCTGTGGGTTGCTGGCTTGCTTCTCTCCTCAGGTGGATTGTCAGATGGTTCAGAAGCCACTGAAAGTACACTTTGTAAAAAGCTGAATTGACTCCAGGGAGCAGGCTTAGCCGGAACAAAAGGCCTGATTGTCATGCTTAGGTCTGCGGTCTTTTACCTCTAACTCCATTATTAAAGCCTAAAGGAGCTTGAGAACTGAACTTGTAACCTGAGCTCTAGCTAGGTGTTGGGGGAGGGGAGAGGTAGGGGAAAGCTGGGGAAAGAGATGATGTGAGGGCTGGGAGGGTCCTCAGTAAGAACCCCACCTTTAGGGCCTGAGTGACCAAGTGAAAGGAGGGGCCGCACAGGCCATTTAGAGACATTCTCTTCCATTATTTCTATAAGTGGGGACAGAAGACCAGAGAGCTAAAGTGAATTGTTTAATGTCACCCACCTGTTTCTGTAGAAAACAACCTTGGAGTTCAATAATAGCACATTGGAGCATCTATACTTTGGAATGCTCAGGATACACTAAGTTAAAAAAAAAAAAAAAAGTGGGTTACAAAATACATGCAGAATCCGATTCTGAGAAAGCTGGGGGAAATTGGAGTGGCTTTCTTCCAGGAACTGCTTCAGCCTCAAACCCAGAGTGATCTTTCCTTTCTGTCCTCCAGGACTTCTGATTGCAAAAGATCACAAGGAGGAGAAATCTGCTGTATGTTATTCCCTATATGTAGAAGGAACCCAGAGAGGAATTCCAGTGGTGAAGAAATGGAAAAACTTTGTTAGATCTAGATTCAGGAAAAGGTTGACTTCTATCCAGAGATAGGCTAAAAATATACAATTTGATAGAATTCACTTAAGTTCCCTTGCTCATGTGAACTTTTATATATTTGCTATGAGACCCACCCTACTCTAAATTTAAGACTTGGGGACTTCAAGGAGTGTTTGTAAAAGACAAAATTCAAACAGCACAAGTTGGAGTTTACAGTCTTAGGATCCATTGCTCGATGTTTTTTAGATTCAACCTCAACTAATACTAGTGAATTTATATACTTTATATATTTGTTGGATTATAATTTCCAGATAATAAAATGTACAGATTTTAAGTGTATATTGTGAATTTTGAGAAATGTATACACTAGGTAAATATGACCTCATTCAAGATGGTCATTTTTATGTATCTAAGTCCCCTTGTCACACTAATGATTTAAGTCAAATTTGAAATTTAAACTATGTAATAATTTTGACTCAAACTTAATGTGTTTCTGAATTTGGTATATTTCTGCTTTGTTTTTCAAAGTTGAACCATCTTTTCTTTCCAGTTATAAAATGACTTTTTTTTATAACAAATTTAAACAACATAGAAGTATAGAAAGAATGGCTCTCATAATTCTATCCCCCAAAGAAACATAATTATTAACAGTCTGATGTATATCCATCGAGATTTTATATGTACACACACACACACATATATGTCTACTTTAAAAAAAAATAGCATCGTTCTGTACACGATGCAAACTTTTTTTTTTTTTTTGAGACAAAGTCTCACTCTGTTGCCCAGGCTGGAGTGCAGTGGGGTGATCTTGGCTCACTGCAATCTATGCCTCCTGGACTGAAAGTGATTCTCCCACCTCACCCCCCGCAGGGAGCTGGGACTACAGGTGCATGCCACTGCACCAGGCTAATTTATTTTGAATTTTTTTGTAGAGATGGATTTTTGCCATGTTGCCCAGAAACTCCTGGGCTCAAGCAGGTCCACCTGCCTTGGGCTCCCAAAGTGCTGGGATTACAGGCATGAGCCATTGAGCCTGGCCCAAACTTTTTTTTTAACCAAATACTTAAATCTATACTACATAGATCTAATGCTATACAGACATCATTCCATACCAATACATATATATAATCTTCATTTTTGTGTCTAATAAATACTTCATAATATGGACGCTTTATAATTTATTTAACCAACCTCTCTCTGATAATGGACTTTGAGGTTATTTCTAATTTTCCACTTTTCCAAACACTTTATAATGAGCATCTAGATAGATTTGAGTTTCTGAATATTTTCATATGTTAAATTAATAATATTTATTGCCAAATCCAGAGAAACTGTACCATTAACACTGTTTACTGAAGTCTGTAAGAGAGCATCTTTTACCCACACTTTCACGTATACTGGAAACTCTTAAATCTCCATTAACCTGATTGAGAAAAATTATATTTTGTTTTTATTATTATGTCTTTTTAAAAAATTAGTATTTTTGTTGGGCATCTTTTCAAATGTAAATTTGTGATGTGTATTTCCCCTTTTTAATTTTCTTTGTCTGGTCTATTGAGTGTTTCTATTTTTAAAAGTTTATATCAGCCGGGTGCAGTGGCTCACACCTGTAATCCCAGCACTTTGGGAGGCCGAGGTGGGTGGATCACAAGGTCAGGAGATCGAGACCATCCTGGCTAACACGGTGAAACCCTGTCTCTACTAAAAATACAAAAAATTAGCCGGATATGGTGGCATGTGCCTGTAGTCCCAGCTATTTGGGAGGTTGAGGCAGGAGAATCATTTGAACCCAGGAGGCGGAGATTGTAGTGAGCCGAGATTGTGCCACTGTACTGTAGCCTGAGCAACAGAGTGAGACCCCGTCTCCAAAAAAATAAAAAATAAAAAAGTTTATATTCAGCATCTAGGCTTGGCACATAGTAGACAGTCATTACTAGCTACATAACTATGTGCCACTTATGCATATTTGCAACATTTTCACAAGTACAGAGAATAATACATTGAGCCCCCATATAGGCAACACCCAGATTCCATAACTATCAACATGAGGCCAATCTTGTTGATACCATTCTCACCTGCTTCCCACCCTGACCCTGATTAATTTCTTTAGTGTTCTTTGTATGTAGGGAGTTAAACTTTGTCATATGGTACAAATATTCCCTGCCCCCCTGCAGTTTCCCATTTGTCTTTCAGTATGTTAATATTTTTGTGCTGTACTGGTTTTAAACTTTCATGTTGTCACATCTGTTAATCTTTTCTTTAGGATTTCTGGATTTTGCGTAATTTTTAAAAAGATCCCCTCCTCCCCAACATCAAAGTTTATAAAAATATTGTCTTTGGGCTGGGCGCAGTGGCTCACGACTGTAATCCCAGCACTTTGGGAGGCTGAGGCAGGTGGATCATCTGATGTCAGGAGTTCAAGACCAGCCTGGCCAACGTGGTGAAACCCCCTCCCTCTCTACTAAAAATACAAAAATTAGCTAGGTGGGCCTGGTGGTGGGTGCCTGTAATCCCAGCTACTTGGGAGGCTGAGGCAGGAGAATTGCTTGAACCCAGGAGGCACAGGTTGCAGTGAGCCGAGATTGCACCATTGCACTCCAGCCTGGATGACAGGGTAAGACTTCATCAAAAAAAAAAAAAAAAAAAGGATTACATGCTCTTAAATGGTCTATTGTTTGATAAAGATTAATATTAAATTAAAACTTTGTACAGGTACAGTGAGGATAAACTTTTTAAAATTTCCACTAAACTGCAAAAGTGGTTTAACCAACATAAAATTATTCCTGATGAAGGACATAAAATATCTGTAACCAGTTGTTAAAGTGAGAAGGTGGGTTCTAATCAGATGTGCTCAGTTACTTCCATCTTAGCATCTCTGTTGTAAATCCTTGGGCCTCAGTCTTCTTGTTTGAGGCCCAAAGGCATTTATTTGCACATTTGTTCCTATTATCCAGCAGGAATATTTTAGAACATTCTAAAATGGGTCCCAAATTGCTGAAGATTTATCATCCTGCTATTCCAGGGATTGTTGGTAATCTTCATCCTTTCCTAATTAGAAGAGGCCCCTGGGCTGCAACTACAGTCAGCAAGGTGCGTGGGTTAGACTGGAAGAAGGAGCAGGCTAAACTCAGGGCAGCGGAGTCTTCATGCTCATCAGGTTCTCACCTCTTGTCTCCCTCTGCAGGCACATCCTCATCTGTCTTGCTGCCTACCTGGGCTGTGTATGCTTTGCCTACTTTGATGCTGCCTCAGAGATTCCTGAGCAAGGCCCTGTCATCAAGTTCTGGCCCAGCGAGAAATGGGCCTTCATTGGTGTCCCCTATGTGTCCCTCCTGTGTGCCAACAGGAAATCGTCAGTCAAGATCACGTGATGGCAAGATGGTGGCTGGCTTCTCTGCTTATCGCCCCTCATGCACTGGGCTTCCTTTGCTAGGAAGACAGCCAAGGGAGTTCGAATAGTTGGGGTGTGGGCTATCTTTTCAAAAATCTATTTGCTGGGGCTCTTAATTTCTTTAGTGTTCTTTGTTTGTAGGGATTTAAACTTTGTCATATGGTACAAATATTCCCTGCCCCCCTGCAGTTTCCCATTTGTCTTTCAGTATGTTAATATTTTTGTGCCGTACTGGTTTTAAACTTTCATGTTGTCACATCTGTTAATCTTTTCTTTAGGATTTCTAGATTTTCTGTAATTTTTAAAAAGATCCCCTCCTCCTCACTAATGTGTCTGTGGACCACCTGGATTCCATTGTGCAAGGGGAAAAGTGTCTATTCCTTTCCCAAAGACGGAAAATGGAGGGCTTAGGGACACTAGATGCATTTTTCTCAGCATCACTTCCAGATGCAGTGACTTGTTGGGCTGCATCCTTAATGGCCATGGCAGAGCAGTCCCTTGGGGGATCCAGCCCTGTACAATGCATCTCTTCCTGGAGAAAGCTGGACTTCTCCAGACCCCACCATTCCCAGGCGCCCTTGGAGTGGACTCTACTGATGACAGACAGACCCTCTGACAGACAAGACCCTCTGACTCTGTGATGGAAGATGCCAGAGATTTTCCTTTGGGATAATTGTCCTTAAAGAAAACCAAACAGATGAAACACACACAGGACTTGTGGCTAAAAAGGCTAGTTTTTCACTTGCATTTCTCAACTAACCCAGGTTTTACATGCATCTGTGAATCCTTTTACTACTACCTCTGTGGAGAGGGGGAGAGACTTCAGATAAACGTGAAGCTAATGAGTAAAACCCTCTCTGCCAAAACCTACACTCCACTTTAGGCCATTCTTGAAGATGAGCACAGTTTTTAAATACTGATGTCACTTCCGCTTCCCCCTCCCACCCCAGCTCAGCAGCCTCAAATCCACAGAGAAGAATAATTATGGCATGAACCTTCCCACAGACCCACCATCTTTAAGACTTGACCTCCGTAAGTTTACCAAAGGGCTCGTCACAATTGTGGTGGGGGTTCTGGTTCAAAATTTGGAGCAAACATGAAGTTTTTGGAAACTTTTTCTCATTTGAAGCCTCCAGTATGCTGTACTATTCTGGAAATTACCTTCAAGAGTCTCACTTCTTGTTTCTGTTGTGTTTTCTGTGGGCATCATGCTCTTCACTCTTGCAGTAGAAGGTGCTTTCTGGGTTTCCCAGAGTATCCAATGGCTCACTTTTCTCAAGTGCTGGCAGTAACTATGCACTCACGGGCTGGTTTGGGTTGCTGGTGCAGCAGCGCAAATCTGTTGCCTTCTGAATTTTTCTCACCTAATGTGACACTGGCTACAATGAATCTTCTCTTCATCAGGCTGAATGAAAGATTCAAGAACCGTTTTCAAGGTGCATGGTGGGAATTATCAACCTCAGGGATACTCATTTTAACTCAGGCGTGTCCTGCTTTGTAACATTCCATTGTTGGGAGAGGGCAGGACAGGTGTGTTCTTGTGTGGGCAGGAGTCATGTCACTGTCCTACATATGTAAGAGTTGGGAAGGTGACGATTTTTGACACATCCAGGAACTCTTACTCTAGTTAGAATTTGTACAAGATCCAAGGTGAAAACCCCAATAAGCAACTGAATTTAGAGTTTAAAAATGAATGACTTTATGCTACATCTGTGGTTATCAAATTATATAGGTTGTTCAGGAGCAGAACCCTGTTTGTAGTAAGAAATCTTTGTGGAACCCCAGTGTGTGAAGTAAATTGTATTTTATTAACTTAAATTTATTTAAGGTTAAATTTATGGCATTTACTTAATAATATATAAGGTGGTAAAAATGCAAATTAACAAATTAGTAATTTCCAAGGTAGAAAAATTAGGTGTTGAATGAATGTATATTTTGCTTTATTATTGTTTTATATATATATAGAGAGAGTGTTTTGTTTTTGAGTCAGGGTCTTGCTCTATTACCCAGGCTGGAGTGCAGTGGTGCAATCATGACTCACTGTAGCCTCTGTCTCCCAGGCTCAAGCGATCCTCCCACCTCAGCCTCCCCAGGAACTGGGACTACTGGTGCGTGCCTCCACTCCCAACTAATTTTTGTATTTTTTCATAGAGATGGGGTTTCACCATTTTGCCCAGGCTGGTCTCAAACTTCTGGGCTCAAGAGATCTGCCTGCCTCGGCCTCCCAAAGTGCTGGGAATAGGCATGAGCCATCACGCCTGGCCTAAAAAATATTTTTAAAATGATCTTTGAGTTAAATATTCATAGAACTTCTAATGTACCTCTTTGAGACCTAGGTGTTGATGGAACAGAACTGCTGTTAAGTCCTTTGGGTTTCAAGTCTAGAATTTTTTAAAGGCAAATATCAGCTCATTCTTATTTTAGATTGACCTTATCAGGCATGGATTCTGGTCTCATCTACTTTATGGTATAAATGCTCCAAGGTAAGGGGTTTGGTGTATATTTTAAGCCCAGCTTTTTTTTTTTTTTTTTATGTGAGAAGCAGAATGTGCTTCTAGAAACTGGTTTTAAAGAGATGAGCTGAGAAAGAAATGTGGAATGGAGTATATTTGAGGAGGACAAAACATAACTTCACTTTTGAACAGAAATCACTCTAGCTTGCCAGCATGGGATGTAAACCAAGAGAGTAGAAATATACCCGTCTTATTTTAAGTTGGGTTTATGGCATCACTCGTTTATGTAAAAGCACTACAAACTCTTTAAAGAAAATTGGGGAACTACAGAAAAGTCAAAGAAAAAAAAAAGTAACCTATATTTCTATTGCCCAGGTATAATCCTTGTTAATATTTTGGTTTAGTCTCCTCTTTTTTCCCCCAATATAGTTGTAAATAAATGATGTCTTTCAGAGTTGACATTTATCCTGTAGCTTGAATGGCATATAAATGCCAGTTGTATATTTTTTCATGAAGTGTGGGTTTGGAATACACTAGAGTTAGCTATATGCTTGAATGCTGATCACTGGATTCTGAGACTGACTACTGAGTCTACCTTTTTAATCAAGCCTGACATGAATGGGCTCCAAAAAGTAATGAATGTAATTCTACTTTTTGATGTGCCTCTGCACTTGGCTTGGTGAGTCATCATAAATAGCTGTTAAATATGTGACTTTACAGATTTTGATATGTTCAGATTGTAAAAAATGAATAGTTTATTTCATTAATTGATGGCAGTCAAGAATCTCCCTCCCTTCAGTAGGGCTGACACTTAGGAGTTAGGTCATGGTTGTGGTTACTTGGCATGGCTAATCAGATTTTGTTCTGGTCAGAATTTGCCCAAGATCAACACCCAGCAGAAACTGGAGTTAGGCTATAAAAAACCATTCGTGTTTCCGAGTGATCATTTCAGTCAGTGATTCATGTTTTACAGTTGTTTAGTTGTTGATTATTAGAAAAAGTAATATTTTCTTCCCTTTATGATTACATCATTATAAATGAAGTCCTTCCGTGAACACATTTAAGGTGTGTGGAGATGAGATATCTGAATCCATTTGGGGACAGGCTGCATTTTTGGGGAACTCTATGCCTGTCCAGTGAAGAGTGCCTAAAACATTAATTATAGATCAAAGATGTTCTGTTGAGGGACAAAGCTTGATGGTCATCAAACACAAGGCTTTGTAAAAATACGACCACTTATTCCACTTACTGGATCTCTCAGGTGTGTAAAACTTCTCTCGCCAGTTCATCATGCTTCCATGAGCCCTCAGGACTGGGATTTGAGCCTTCCTGGCTCTTTATCCCTTGGGGTGGACATGGAACCATCTCTGAGGGACCAGGTGGATGCTGAAGCTCACCCGGTCAGGGCCCCTCTCCTAGCTCCTTTTACACTGAAATTAATCTGAAAGCTTTCATAGCCAAGGCTTTTCCTAGGTGCTATTATTCCAGCTGGCCAAAGAGAAGTCTTGGGCCAGATTGGGATTCTCAATTGATTTTATAGACATAATTCCTCTGCAAACTTAAAAAAAAAAAATGACCCCTACTTTATAGGACTAATTGTTTGAATTGTATCTTTCTCTGTATGTTAAACCAGATTTAAAACTATTTTATAACCACAATATGTAACAGAGCAATATAGTATTTTCAGATATACACCTTGTTTTATACCTTATGTAGGTGTCCTACATAAGGGTGGCATGCCCTCTGGCTGTGGTAAAATTTAATCCTCATTGCTTTGGGAGTGACTTAAGGCCTTTTGAAATGGAGCTTTTGCACTTTATACTTTTTCTGTGAACTATGATAACTATATTTGATATTAAAGCTGTAAGTGGCATTTTCAGTAAATGAATATGTACGTGTTTGTGTCTGTTTCCAAAATGATTTCTGAACTAACTGCAGTGAAAATGTATCTGATGGATTGTAGAGCAAAACACATTGCCTAAATTCATTTGTTAATGAATTGGGTACCATTGTTATTAAAAATGCATAAAATAATTGTTGTTCCTTGTTGGTTTCTTCTCAGAGCTGTGAAATTAACACATGAAAATATTTCCAGCATAAAATACCTAAGAACAGTTTATTTTTACTAAAACGTCTGTGGTCATGTCATATGGATATAAATCTCAAATATAGACCTGGTGCGGTGGCTCACGCCTGTAATCCCACCACTTTGGGAGGGCAAGGTGGGTGGATCACCTGAGGTCAGGAGTTCGAGACCAACCTGGCCAACATGGCGAAACCCCGTCTCTACCAAAAAAAATACAAAAATTATCTGGGCATGGTCACTCGCACCTGTAGTCCCAGCTAGTCAGGAGGCTGAGGCAGGAGAATCACTTTCACCTGGGAGGCAGTGGTTGCAGTGAGTCAGGATTGCGCCAGTGCCCTCCAGTCTGAGTGATAGAGCGAGACTGTCTCAAAAAAAAAAAAAAAAGAAAAAAAAAACCCAAAAATCTCAAATATAGAATACAGATCATTTATGTTGGATTTCATCAAATCACTAGAAGGAAGATCTTGTGACATTTTAAAATCATAAATTTAGCAGGAAAATTTTTACCTACTTTTAATTTTTTGTGGCAGTTTTTTAAACTTAAAAGTCTCACAGATCATCAGATTTAGAAGAATAGTCTGGGCACAGTAGCTCATGCCTGTAATCCTGGCACTTTGGGATGCTGAAGTGGGTGGATCGCTTGAGCTCAGGAGTTCAAAACCAGGCTGGGCAACATGGTAAAACCCTGTCTCTACCGAAATTACAAAAATTAGCCAGGTGTGGTGATACACGCCTGTAGTCCCAGCTACGCAGGAGGCTGAGGTGGGAGGATTGCTTGAGCCTAGGAGGCAGAGGTTGCAGTGAGCAGAGATCGTGCTACAGTGCTCCAGCCTGGGCCAAACAGTGAGACCATTTATCAAAAAAACAAAAACAAAAGAAAAACCGTAAGAGAAGAAAGACTGGATAAGCATTATCTGTATCATTACAGTGGGTTTTTAGACTTTTTTTTTTTTTTTCTGGCAGAGGTGAGGGGACAAGGAGTGGCCCCAAAGTTCTTTGGCAATATAAAAGCTGTAGGAAAACGTCCATGTAGAGGTTGAGTATCTCTAATCCAAAAATAAAAAATCAGAAATTCTCCAAAACCTGAAACTTTTTGAGCACCTATATAACAATAAACAATAAACAATAAACAAAGGGAATGTTCCTTGGAGCATTTTAGACTTCTGATTTTTGGATTAGGGATGCTGTATAATGCAAATATTCCAAAGTCTGATATCTGAAATCCAAGCATTTCTGGTTGCAAGCACTTTGGATAAGGGACATTCAATCAGTATATAATTTTCTAGGGGTTCAGACATCTCTAGTAGCCCATCCAGGTAAACAGCCTCTGCCCAACAGGAGACTAAGCAAGCATTCAAATCTTTTTGGTGCTGAAATTGGTTACTCAGTCTTCAGGACTGAACTTTTTTGAGGCTGTGCTCAGGGACAGTGGCTGAGGAAGTTGAGGTCTCTGCTTTTGGGGCACTGGCACGGGTGTGTGTGCCTCTATCCCCAGCAGTCTGGATTATCTGTTTCTCCTCTTGGGTGACCTCTATTTTTGAGTCTGGCTGGGAGTTGATGCAGCCACCCCTGCTCCCTTTTCCAGATTGCCCTTCGAAGGCCAGAGCTCAGGTGCTAGCCTCTCCCACTCTTTTCTTTAAAGGACTTTTCATTAAAAGACATTACATTGAAAGACGTGCTAAAGAACTATACTACGAAGGGCTGGAGTGGGCAGACCCAGGGTTCTGGCAACTTACATCTTAGGGGTCCTCAACAAACTGGGAACTTAGATTTTTTCCTTGCAGCCTCTTTCCTGGTTTACAGTTTCACAGTTCTTAAGATGGTGTTTGGGTTTGTCATACCATTCTGTCTACTTTTGTATAGTTGGATTTTTTCATAATAAGAATTTAAAATATATGGTATTTGAGCTTTTGTTCTCCACTGTCTCCAGAGCCGGTTCTCTGCCTCCTTTCCGGCCCCGTTTTAAGAGGGCTGGCAGCCCCTCTCTCCCAGAACTTATCTTGTCTCAAGTGGCATTTCTGTCTCTAACTGTCTCCAGCCTGGCGACACCTAGTTTACCTGGGAAGTCTTCTCTTTGGGTGTTAACTCACAAAAAGGAAGAGATCACCCTCACCTGGGTTTTTATTTGTTTGTTTTATGCTTCTCATTAAAACAAAACATTTGATTCAGCTGCTTTGGCAATTGAGAGCAGAGACCAAAGTGCTATTTTTAAGATGTAACAAATAGCAGTAGTTTATTTTTATATTCGGGCTAGTGATAGGAAAGTGGCTGAAGGTAAGGCCAGGAGCATGAAGTAATGGAAAACATACAGTGGCACTGATGATATTTGCGAGAGAGGGTTTCCTGTGAACAAAGAAAGCCATTAGCTACCGGGTGGGAGAGACGGAGACGCTCCTGGAGTAATATTGCCATCTTGTGGGTTTTTGAGGCATTGCTATGTGGCGCAAGCGAAGCCCTTCCCAATTCCTAATCATCCCAGAGATCACCAATTGTCTCAAAACGCCAAGTTATGTAATCTCTTTCTGGGCCCAGGTATGTTTCCCTGGATTTTTCCAAGCATCTCTCTCCCTTCCTTTTCCTCTCCTCTCTTCCCTTAGAAATTCAGTTTTCACCCCCCACCCCGGGGGTTTTAGAGGTTTCCCAATGTGATAAAGCAAATACTGTTGTTGGCTCTCGGTATTCGTGGTTCCAGGACCCCCCAACCCCCATACCGAAATCCCAGAGGCTCCAGTCTCATATATAAAATAGCATTGTATTTACATATTACCTATGCACGTCTTGTGTGCTTTAAATCATCTGTGGATTACTTATAATACCTAATACAATGTATATGCTGTGTAAATAGTTGTTAAACTGCGTTGCTTTTTATTTGTATTATTATTTATTGTTGGGTTATGATTTTTTACTGTTTCTTTTTCCCTGAATATTTTCAATCCATGTTGAATAGGTGGATGTGGAACCTGAGGTTACAAAGGGGCTGTATTTAAAACCAATTTAAGGTAGATGCGATTTAAAGGAAGTTTTGTGTTTTTGTTTGTTTATTAGATATGGGGTCTTGCTGTGTTGCCCAGGCTGGAATGTAGGGGCTATTTACAGGCACCATAATGGCACACTACAGCATTGACCTCCTGGCCTCAAGCGATCCTCCTGCCTCAGCCTCCTTAGTAGCTGGGACAAAAGGCACTAGCCACCGGCCAGTCTGGAGGAAGTTTTTAATCCACTGGAGTGAAATTTAACTTTTGGGATTAATAGCTCAATTTGCACAAGTCAAATGTCATTATAACTCAAATCTTTTTAAAGATGAATCTAGTTTAAATCAACGCTTAGCAAGTGTCTGTTTGGTATTACCTATTATGCTGCCTGCAGAGGGTTATAGGGATGGATGGAGCAGCTCAGATCTGGGGAGGGGAGAAGAAGGCCACTGACTCTGCCGAATCCCCGTAGTGGAGAGGAATCAACAGTGCTAGGGAGGCAGGAAGGAGAGAGTGGTGAGTTTTCACCAGGGAGGAGCGAGCTGGGACTTGAGAATTCTAAGCTTTAACTGATAAACCACGAGCCACATATAATATGGAATTTCAGTCCAGTGAAATAATTGGTAGACTCCCTAGGAATATTATTGGTAGACTCCCTAGGAATTTTCTTACAAGCAAACCTTATTTGACAGCCCATCACATAAGTTATCTTTCACATAAATGGTCTCATTTACTCCTCTCAGCTATTTTGCGAGGCTGGCATTACCATTATTCCTGTTTTGGATATGACTGGAAATGTATTTTGACCACTGCTATTGCAAGGATGTAAACCCAGGACTTTTGACTCTTAGGTTTAATTCTCTTTCCACAGAGGATTTATGGCAAATGAGTTAAAGGTTTTCATATAGGTGGGCACCAAATTGGAATTATCAGTTTCAAAACTGTCCTATTAGTACAAATAATTGGATAAAATACAGTTGGCCTTTCATATGCATGGGTTGTATATCTGTGAATTCAACCAGCCTTAGATAAAAAATACTTAAAAAATCCAGTGTTGAATATGTAGAAAGTATTTTTTTTTACAGTTTTTAATTGTACCTTTATTCAACTTAGTTCATTAACAATGTACTTGTTTTAAAGATCCTACAAATAAAGTGACCACTCACTAACGTGGGCTATAGGTCACCCCTCAGCATGTTATTTATTTTTTTAAAAAAGCAGTATTTCTTATAGGAATCTTACTGATCACACAGTAGTTACAATAATGTCAGATATGATGTATACAGTCTAAATGAGACGGGCTGGTTAAGAATTTACATAATGTAAAAATATACATATTAAAAGTTAGCCAAGTGGACAGACGCATGCAGTGGGGAGAGCAGGTGACAGGAACTGCTTTAATGATCAGTACAGGGCCCAGATGCAAGGAATCTGGGTTTCCCCTGTTACGGTAAATAGCTTTCACTAATGTATACAGGAATTCCATACACATCTAAACACGAGGGCAAGTTGTGACCTGCTACATGTACAGTCTAAAGTGGTGTAACTGTGATCTTCCTGTGATACTCCCAAGAAAACTAAATAGTGGACCCCATGCAGGTAGTGGGAAGCACTGGTCTATGATCGCAGGTTGAACCTGAGGAGGTTTAACTCTTGACGTTAGTATTTGTAAAGAGCGTATGGCTCCTTTTACTCTGTTTTCTCCACAACTGACATGCATTCAGTGCGGGGGAATTCTGATGGCTATTTGACCTAACAGTAATAACTGAACTACTATTAAAAATGTGGGAACCTTTTCAATAATATTGAGTTACACATTTAACGTTAAAAAAAAAAAAAACGAAAACATGGATCATCCATAGCTTTAAGCCAGAAGGTAGAAGGGAGTGTGTCTGAATTTTAATGCTTTTAGTTATACTGTTCTGTGGTTTCTACCGCTGTCCTAAAGAATGACACTGGTACACTGCTTCTTTCCATACCAACACAGGCGCTAGTTCGAACTCCGACAAAAGCTGAAACAGAAGAAGTGCCACTCTTTCTCCAGGGTCTTTTGAGAAACTGGATCGAAATTATAAATTACTCAAGTTTCCTTTTGAGTGGTATCTTTATGTGCGTAACTAGAGAACAAACCAAATAAGAAATGTCTACCCCTGCAAGAGTGTGGACTTTGGGTGTAGTTCTGTTAGGAGTCAGGAACCTCGAGCAGCAGTTTACAGTCAGGGCTGTTTTCTTACACACACCCCATTTACCCTGCGTTTGTGCCAACTATTATGGCAAATGCGTTTTGCAGGGATTATGCTTCACAACTGAGGCCTACAGATCCTCTTAGGGAAATCTCTCTAGCTGAGTAGAAAACTTCTATCCAAAAAGGCGGTGGGTTCTGTGAACCTGAAGAGAAGACTCAGGGTCTCTCTGAAAGCCTTTAAATTACTGCTGGAATTGGAAGTTCCTATTAGTGAGAAAAGAGCATTAAAATATCTTGAAGGTCTATTTTATTGGCAACTTAGAATGCAAAGTATTTTATCTTTAAACTTTTAAAATTTGAAAACAAGCTAGCCTACATTAAATAATATAGTTTCCAAAGCTGAACGTGCTCACTTGGAGCTCAGTTCTTCCGCTTGAAATACAAACACACCTTCTAACACTCCTAGGTGGGAACACTACTGTTTGATGATCTATGATTAGATGAACTGATCGATCTCAGTTGGTAACATCCCTTTTTTTCCCTTGGTAAGGGTTTAAAAAATTCTAGAATAGATGCATTTTTCTAGTTTTACACTGACAATTTCATCCCAAACGTCTCCTGGGAGGCATAGACCATGTACAGGAATCCATCTTCATCCTTCTCACTCTCATACACCTCTGAGACTGGTGTGGAGACGCTCACCATGCTATGTCCGTTCACCACCAGGAGGAAGGCTTGATTAGCATTGAGCTGTAAGCGCCTTCTAATTATCTTGATGAGCTCACTCATGTTGACGTCTCGAACGTCAGGTACAAGGAACTTCGTTTTATCCAGGACGGGAAGCTGCTTCTCACCCTTGTATCGTTCTGTTATCACCGGGCTTTTGGCTGGATGCTGCTCTTGAATTCAAGTCGGACATCTACTCGTTGTTGGAAGGTGCGGCGGTGCTTGAAGGTCTTCTCCGCTGACATGGTGCGGGGATCCAGGCGGCGGCGGCGACGGCGCGAGGGTCCCGGCGGCTCCTGGGGGCGGCGCCGGCGGTAGAAAGTATTTTTTCTTGTCATTCTGGAAGCAATACAATATAACAACTATTTACAAAGCTTTTACATATAACTAATGTAGAGATGATTTAAAGTATAGGGGAGGGCTGGGAGCAGTGGCTGGCGCCTGTAATCTCAGCACTTTGGAAGGCTGAGGTGGGCGGATCACTTGAGGTCAAGAATTGGAGACCAGCTTGGCCAACATGGTGAAACCCCGTCTCTACTAAAAACACAAAAATTAGCCTGGCGTGGTGGTGCATGCCTGTAGTTCCAGCTACTCGGGAGGCTGAGGCAGGATAATCGCTTGAACTCAGAAGGTGGAGGTTGCAATGAACCGAGATCATGCCACTGCACTCCAGCCTGGGTGACAGAGCAAAGCTCTGTCTCAGAAAAAAAAAAAAAAAAAAAAAAAAAGGGGAGAATGTGTATAGGTTATATACAAATACTGAATGATTTTATATTCTGGACTTAAGCATCCTCAGATTTTTGTAAATGGCAGCTAGTAATCAAAACCATCTACTGCTTAACAGTCCTGGATGCTGGTACTGCTTGTGGCCATAGTGAGGAGACACAAGCTATCTCTCTTTGCTCAATGACAGGTCTGCAAGTCTCATTATTTCCTGGCCATCTCTATTGGATGCTCATAGACACCTCACATTTGCCTTTACTTATACCTCTCTTAAATCTGGGCCTTGTCCACTTTCTCAGTGAGTGGTGTCACTTTCCATTCAGTTGGCAGAGGCAGTCCCCACCTCCCTCAGTTGTCTATATCCAATCTATTTTGAGACAGGGTCTTGCTCTGTCACTCAGGCTGGGTGCAGTGGTGCAATCATAGTTCAAGGCAGCCTCCCTCTCCTGGGCTCAGGGGATCCCTCCTGCCTCAGCCTCCTGAGTCACTGAGACCGCAGTCATGTGTCACCATGCCTGGCTAATTTTTAAATTTTGTCTCTTTATGTTGCCCAAGCTGGTCTCAAACTCCTTGGCTCAAGTGATCCTCCTGCCTTGGCCTCCCAAAGTGCTGGAATTATAGGTGTGAGCCACTGTGTCCAATCCATATCCAATCTAGTAGTAAATAAATCCTCTTAATTCCACTTCTCCAATGTCTCAAATCCATCCATTTTTCCTTATCCTGGAGAAGGTGCCACTTTCTTTTTTTTTTTTTTTTGTAGCCCAGAGGTCCTTTATTTATTTATTTTTTTTAACACCTATTATGCCATGAATTCATAGGGAATAGGTTCCAGCAGCTCAGGCTCCTTCCCATTGGTTCTCACAAAGTGTGCTTCTCTGGGTGGAGCAGGCTGGCGCTTTAGTTGAACCCAGGTGCCTTTCTCTTTGGCTTCTTTCTTTTTCTGATCATTTTCCTTCACGCGTTTCAGGAAGCTATCTCGGCTCTTAGAGTGCTTGATGTGCTCAATACGCACATTAATTCTCTTGGCAAGAATCTTGCCCTTAACTTGTTTACAACAATGCCAACAGCATGCTAGGTAACATTGTAGACTCTTCCAGTTTTGCCATGGTAACACTTGTGGGGCATTCCTTTTTTGAACAGTACCCATTCCCTTGATGTCTACAATATCACCTTTCTTATAGATTCGCATATATGTGGCCAAAGGAACAACTCCATGTTTTCTAAAAGGCCTAGAGAACATGTATCGGGTGCCTCTCCTCTTTCCCTTTGTGTTCGTCATTTTGGCGAATTACTGGAAGATGGCGGTTCCAGCTGAAAGGCAGGTGCCACTTTCTATTGCCCATCTGTCCTGCTGGAGCCAGAGTTGTCTTTCTAGAGTGAAATCTGACAGTGTCCTTCCTTCTCAGGCCCCACCAGTTCCTCCCCATTGCTCTTAGAACAAAACAAACCTCATTGGAGACCCTGAGTGTGATCTGAAGTCTCCTCCACGATCTGGTCCCTGCCTTCCTTTCCAGTCTTTCTGGTTTTGAGCGTCTCCCCCTTGTCCCCTTCACTCGAGTCTCTCAGAGCTTTGTGTGTTCTTCCTGCTCTTTCACATGGTCTTTGGGCCTGTCTGCATGGCGGTGTAACAGATCACCTCAAAACTTAGTGGCTTGAAACATCAGAAATTTATTCTGTCACAGTTCAGGAGGCCAGAAGTCCAAAACCAAGGCGTGGGCAGGGTTGGCTCCTTTTGGAGGCTCTGAGCAAGAATCTGCTCCATGTCTCTCCCTCCATTGTCATGGGGCTTCTTCCTTGTGTCCCTGTGGCCTTGTGTCTAAGTTTCTCCTTTATCTTATAAAGACATCAGTCATTGAACTTAGGGCCCACCCTAATCCAATATGACCTCATCTTAACTAATGACATCTGCAAAGACCCCATTGCCAAATAAGGTCACATACTGAGATTCTGGGTGAAGGTGAATTTTGGGCAAACGTTATTTGAACCACTCACTACACTGTCATGTGCCAAGAATGTGGAATTCCCTCCCACTTTTAGCTAAAACTGCCAGAATGGATTTAGTGTTGTGGAACTCTAGACTCCTCCCGTGTGTGCAGGCACCTGGCATGCACACACACGTGCACACTGACACGTGCTGGCACACACATGCCCAGGGCTTCCTCTTTCTCTCCCATGGTCCCTGGTGAAATTTCCTGTAATACCTTTTCATGCCCTCCCCCCGAGGCGGGGAGGAGCACCCCTATCTACAACCAGCTGTGGAAAATACCCCAAGAAGCAGTGAAGGGAGGCAGCACTAAGGAGGAGAGGGGTGTGGGCTGAGCTAGGAAAGAGGAGGTTTTAGGAAGCTGGCCTGGGGGTTCACTTGGAAGAAAACCTGTTCTCTTCCCAAATCTTAGGATGTCTGGCGGGATAAAGCCATCCAGTCTGGCATCTCCCTACCTGCACTGCATGGCCTCCTCATCTTTGTATTCCCAGAGACAAACCCAGGGCCTGGGAGACTGAATCCAAACATCAATTTATCAACCAATCAATCCGTAGAGCAGCGGTCTCCAACCTTTTTGGCACCAGGGACCGGTTTCATGGAAGACACTTTTTTCCACAGATTGGAAAGGGCTGGGAGTGTGAGGTGGAGAATGGTTTCAGATGGTTCAAGCTCATTACATTTATTGTGCACTTTATTTCTATTATTATTACATTGTAATGTATAATGAAATAATTATTGTAATGTAAGAATAATAATTATTATTACATTGTAATATATAATGAAATAATTACAACTCACCATAATGTAGAATCAGTGGGAGCCCTTAGCTTGTTTTCCTGCAACTAGGTGGTCCCATCTGGGGATGATGGGAGACAGTGACAGATCATCAGGCATTAGATTCTCATAAGGAACATGCAACCTAGATCCCTCCCAAACGCAGTTTACAACAGGGTTCATGCTCCTATGAGAATCGAATGCCACTGCTGATCTGACAGGAGGCGGAGCTCAGGCGGTCATGTTTGCCTTCGCCCCGGGGCTCACCTCCGTCTGTGCAGCCCGGTTCCTAGCAGGCCACAAAGGGGTACTGGTCTGCGGCCTGGGGTGTGGGGACCCCTGCCTTAGAGCAAAAGAGTTTTGGGGTGTGGTGAGAATACCTTGCCCGGGTGAGGAAGGCTTCCTGGATTGGAATGAGGCGTCCAAACTGATACCTGATCGGCGGCGAGCACTAGGCCAGGGGAAAGGTCTCCAGGCTGCCAGACTGCTGGGCAGATGATGGCTCTTCTATCCACGGCACCTGGTTGGATGTCAGGAGTACTGAGGAGTGTGTGTGTGTGTGTGTGTATGTGTGTGTGTGTGTGCGCGCGCGCGCGCGCGCGCGTGTGAGTGTGTGTGTATTTTTGTGCAGAGCAAGCGTGAAGGAAGCCAGCAGGAGCCATACCCATGAGTTGAAAATATCAGAAAGGGGAGCTATGACCTGCAAGACACATTGTGATTGTGGTGTCTTGGCCATTGTCCATTGGGACCACAGGAAGGTCAGGGATGCACTTCTGCTTGGTCCTACGGCTGGCAGTTGGGAGATGCGGGCGTGGGGAGCGGAGCCCGGTGGGTTTAGTGTCTGGAGCCGGCTGGGAGCAGCTCGGCCTGGGTTTCCGAGGAGCGGGCTGGCGCTGCTCCGGGCACCCACCAGGGGGCAGTGCTGCCGGGCGAGAGCGCGGTGGGCTGAAGGGCGCGGGGCTGCGGGGCTTGGGTCTGTGGGACTAGAAGGCGCGTGGCTGTGGGACTAGGGGCTGGCGGGCGCGCGGCGCAGGGCTGCGGCGGGGGCGGCCAGGGCGGCTTTTGCCTCCCACGCAGGCAGGAGAGAGTTCTCGCGTGCTTGCCTATACTCTCCGCCGGGGATATTTCCCGGCGAGCGGACCGTGCTGACTCTGGACTGCAGAAATGCGCCCCCAGAGGAAAGCTCTGCGCTTTGCGGGAGCTCTTTAAAGCCAAGGTTCCAGAGAATGGATTTACCCCAAAGCTGATAACGCTAACGCTTCTGCCACCCCAAGGCCGTGTTCATGCATGTATCTGTAAGAGATTCCCTGAAAGTATGTATGTTTCAGGCCCAGCAGGCTCTGCCTCTTGGTGACTCCACTCCAGGTTTCAGTTTGGTTGCCTCCTTGACGGTCTAGATCCCTAACCCCCAGATCCACCAGAGCTGCTGAGAAACTGGGACAAGCCTCCACAGAGGCAAGCGACTTGGGGTATGTGTGGGTATATGGGTGTGGATGAGAGAGCGAGCGAGCGAAGGAGTTCACCAGTATAGACGCCAGTAGCAGCTACCCTTCCAGTTGTGACAACCTAAAGTGTCCCAAACATTGTCAAATGTCAGATATCTGGCAAGGAGAGCCGGGAGTTGTTCCTGGTTGAGAACCACTGATTTAGAGATTGTAGCTTTCCTTTTCCATTGCTGCTTATGGGTTAAGCCTCAAGTCTTTTCCAGAAGGGTTGGATTGTGACTTGTACAGCCTCTTCCTGGAGACTTCCACCCACCAAATTGAAAGGGTCACAGGCTGACTCAGGGGGTGAAGAGCCTGGGTTCAACCGAGGAAAGGGCCGGGGCCTGCTTTCCTCCCGTGGCCTCGGCTGCAGCCCGCGAGCTTGGGAGAAAGTAGCTGCTGGCCTGGCCGGGGGTGCTGCGCTCTGCTCCCGGTTTCTCTCTTCCAACAGTTAGAACATGAAAGCTGGAAGAGATCCGAGAGGGTGTCTATCTAGTTCAACACCTGCCCCTTCCCTTAAAAAAGTGTTTACGATGAGAACACTGACATTCAGAGCCCTGAAGCGTGTCTTCTAGGGCTACGTAGCTTTTATGAGGTAGAAGTAAGACCAGGTCCAGGTGTCCTGACTTCCAGCCTAGAGCTTTTACTGCTCCATGGGCAGCCTCTCTGAGTCCCCTATTAAAATGCAGTCCCCCTGGAGGGCACACACCATAAACTAGATGAGTGGCTGCTTAATAAATGACCTTGAAACTTAGTGGCTCGAAACAAAAATAAATAGTCTCTCAGTTTCTCTGGGTCAGGAATTTGGGAGCAGCTTGGCTGGGCAGTTCTGCCTCAGAGTCTCTCATAAGTTTCAGTGAGATGTTGGCCAGCGCTTTTGAGTATAGACTTTGGTCAAGAATCTTCTCTTGGCCGGGCACTATGGTTCACACCTGTAATCCCAGCACTTTGGGAGGCCATGATAGGAGGATCACTTGAGGCCAGGAATTTGAGGCTAGCCTGGGCAACTTGGTGAGACCCTGTCTCTACAAAAACTACAAAAATAAGCCGAGTGTGGTGGCATGTGCCTGTGGTCCCAGGTACCTGGAAGACTTGGGTGGGAGGATTGCTTGAGCCCAGGAGGCCAAGGCTGTAGTGAGCCATGATGGCACCACTGCAACTTCAGCTTGGGTGACAGAGTGAGACCCTGTCTCAAAACAAAACAAAACAAAAACCCACAAAAATCTTCTCTAAGCCTCAATTTTCTCATGTGTAAAATGGAGATAATAACAGAAGTTATTTCATAGGCTGTTATGAGGATTAAAAAAATAATTCTTTTGTGGCAGAGATTTTCAGTTTCTTACTCTAATATCACTTCCTCTTTCTTCCTTTGTAATAGAAGCTCTAATATTTAGCTGGAAAGTTGGCTGCCTGGAATAAAAGTCTACATTTTTCATCTTTTTTTTTTGTTTTTTGTTTTTCCAACCAGTTCTGTTTGAAGACATGTATAGAAGTGGTATATGGCACCTTTCAGGGAACTTTCTTTAAAAAACAGTATCTCCATTTGCTCCTTTTATTGGTTGCCCTCCTCTACTCTGCTTCCTGGAATGTGGATGTGATGGTTGGAGCTCTGGTTGCCAACTTGGAACACGAGGATGAGCAGCACACCCCCGGGATGATGGAGTGATGGACTGGAAGGAGTTTGGGTTCCAGAAAGTTTTGTGGAATTGTCAAACCAATCTTGCACTGCCTAGGTGATAGAGAAATAAAGTTAAAATTGTTTTTTTCTGCCGGGCACAGTGTCTCATGCCTGTAATCCCAGCACTTTGGGAGGCCGAGGTGGGTGGATCACTGGAGGTCAGGAGTTCGAGGCCAGCCTGGCCAACATGGCAAACCCCCATCTCTACTAAAAATACAAAAATATTAGCCGGGTGTGGTGACACACGCCTGTAATCCCAGCTACTTCGGAGGCTGAGGCAGGAGAATCACTTGAACCCAGGAGGTGGAAGCTGCAGTGAGCTGCACTCCAGCCTGGGAGACAGAGCAAGACTCCATCTCAAAAAAAAAAAAAAAAAAAAAAAAAAAAAAATTGCCCTCAAACATTCTGCTATCCAAGAGAAATAAACTTTTATCTTGGCCAAACAGATATTTTGTGCTTTCTGGCTCATGCAACTGAACTGAACATCCTATTTGCTTACACTGTTAGCAAATGCCTGGTAGTCAGGAGGTGCTCAGTACCCTGGTGAGCATTTTGATTTCAAAGCTGGGGTCAAACCAGTCAACCAAATCTCATAACCTGGATGTGGGGAGAGTAAAGGGGACAGCCAGGACAGTGGAGAAAGAGCTCTGGGGTCAGGAGACCTGGGTCACAGTTGCAGCTCTCCTCTCTCCGCCTCAATTTAATTTTAATTTTATTTATTTATTTATTTTTGAGATAGAGTCGCACTCTGTCACCCAGGTTGGAGTGCAGTGGTGCAATTATGACTCACTATAGCCTTAACCTCCCAGACTCAGGTGATATTCCAGCCTCAGCCTCCTGAGTAGCTGGGACTGTAGGCATAGGCTACCACACCCAGCAATTTTTACAATTTTTTGTAAAGACAGGGTCTCATTGTGTTGTCCAGGTTGATCTCAAACTCCTGGGTTCAAGCCATCCTCCTGCCTCGGTCTCCCAAAGTGCTGGGATTACAGATGTGAGCCACCACGTCCAGCCTCCATTTTATTTTCTTTAATTGAAAGGGGCTGGAATAGCTCAGGAGTTTTCAAACTTTTTATAGCAGTAGGAATTGTTCTTCAAATGGAAACCAATATATAAAAAAGATTTAAGTAGAATTTTGGATCTATCTAATCCTTTTGGTTCCATCCCCCAGACTACCTTGGGGTGATCCTCAAGGCTTTAAAAGGAGCGTAATTTGAAAAACACAGAACAGACTGATTCTCCAAATTATTTCCAGGAGCAACAGTCTATGACTTTAAGGGGCTGAGCTGAGCCGGAAAACATGGTCAGGTTTTCTAGAATGGCCATAATCTGGGGTAAGGGTGGTGTCAAGCTGCTTCGAGGTCCTGGGTTCCCATGAGGCGTCTGGCTCTAAGTGTGCTGACAAACCTGTGGCTTCATCTCACAGTGAAGAAAAGCACATTAATTCATAGTTAGGTGGCCTCAGGAGTCTTCCTTTTTGTAGCTCTAGGCTATATATCACATTGCATTAGCCAGAGGTCAGTAGACATCATCAAAAACAACAGGAACATGGGAAATTTCATTTTGCTGGTGCTGCGGGATTGAAAATGTCAGCTCTCTCTGGCTACCTGGCAAAGGAATTATGCCATGGCTCAAGAGATGGGGATGAAAACCTTAGCTCATCATTTGAAAATTGTGCATTACAGACTTTGCTGTGAAATATAAGCATTGCTGTAAAATGCAAACATCTTTGTCCCATTGTCATGGTCCCTGTTCATCATTGAGGTCAATAATAGTGTAATCACTGGGTTACGTGAGGATGGGATGAGGTAATACATGAACATTCAGTGATAGATTATTGACTGTTTCTTCTTTAAAGGCCAAGAGTTGGCTTTTAGTATTTTTCTTACTAAGTTGCAAGAACTTTTGGTAAGGAAGTGAGCATTTTGAATATAGTATTTACTGCAAAATTTTCCCAGTTTCTTGTTTTTAAATTCTGGTTGTTATTGGTATTTAACACACAGATGTTGAAAGTTTTAAGTAGTCAAAACTGTTGACCTTTTCCTTAAGAACAGCAATTATCCGGGTGTATGCCAGGCATCCAGGCATGAATGCTTCCGAAGTCCTTTTCAAGCATTGGCTTATTGAGTCCTCATAACAAGCCGAGGTAGGTGCTACAACTGTGCCCATTTTATGATCAAGGCAGTGGCCCTTGGTACATTCCCCACCTAGCACATCCCCAGATGCCACATGCCCATTAGTCACAGAGGCCGAAAGATACTAATATCCTTTAAGGAGAGGCAGCAAATGAACATGCAAAGGGGGACAGGCCTTGGGGCGAGGTGGGGACACAGAATCTCAGTGCTAGCCTCTGCAAAGTTTGAAACAGCCTTGCAGGGACTTCTGGTAAGCCAAACAGGGTGCGACATTCTGAGAACCACAGATAAGTTCTTTTACTTTCTTATACCCCATGGCCAGAAAAAACAGGTAAGTTCTGAAGCCTACCTAGTCTGGAAGAAAAATAGGAAAGAAGTATTAACCAGAGCATTTCTTGATTCCAGACTCTCACTGCCTCAGCCTGGAGACCAGGATGGCACCCCCAAGTCCTTTCAAAGTCATCTGCAATGGAAACTCTCTTGCTTTTAGTTTTTCCCAGGACAGTCAGCCAACCAGCCACTGGGTCTGGCAGGTTGTGCTGTGGAATAGAGGCTGGAGCCCTGATTTGAGCTTGCAGAGGACTGGTCCTGCCATTTAACAGCTTTGTGAGTTTGGGCACATGAAATTGCTTTGTAAACTACAAAGGGCTGTGTGTAAAAGCCTAAGGTGCCATGAATATCAGGCTGGTGACAAGTGACCACCTTCCTGATGTACATACTGAGGAGCATTTTTTTTTTCTTTTTTACCATGCTTTCATCTGCAGCATTGTTTGATGACTGCCCCAAACCCTCCAAATCAAGTGAATACTTCTGAGCAGGCTGTAAAATCCATCATTGGGCCCCTTTTCTTCTTCCAAACTGTACACCACCCACACTGAATACCTGCTTCCCTCTAGGCCTGGGCACTTCTGTTCCCTTTGCCCAGCATACCTTCGTCCCTCCCCACATTTTCAACACTTGTACTTCTATTTTCCCCTTAGGACTTCATTCATGTATCACCTTCTCCAGGAAGCATTCCCTGATAACACCCTGGCCACATCCCTGGAGGCTGGTTTATATGCCCTTCCTCTGTTTCCATAGTGACTTCTATTTTCTACTTACCATGAGGCACATCACACTGTATCTGTCTTTACCACTGGAAATGTCTTGTTTATTCTTCTATTTGCAACATTCTAGAATCCCTGAATATTTGACAACGTATGCTTTCCCTCTACCATATGGCATGAGTGAGACCAGGGTTGGAGCACTGGTGCATGCCTGTACAGTGGTATGATTTTAAGCTACTTGCTTGGCCTCTCTGTGTTTGCATAAATGGAAGATGAGACTAATGATAACTGAGACTTAATATGGTAGCTGTGAGGACTATGAGAATCCACTGAGAGCAGAGTGAACCGTGCTTTGTACGGAATAGTGGTGGGATTATGGAATTCAAAATGAGGCAGCTGTTGTTGTCATCAGTGTATGGCTGGCCTGGATCCATGATACTGATATGACACCATTATTTATATTGTGGGTCAGATTCTTCTGTTCTTGTGGGTAAGTTCCATGAGGGAAGGTCTTTGTTCAGCTTACAGCTGTATCTCTGTAGCTTAGAATAGTGCCTGGAACATAACAGGCACTTGGTAAATGCTGGTTGAATGAGTGAATGAATGAGGTACCAAGAGGCCCCATAGGATGATTAATCTTGGTGGCCAGTCCAATGTTCCCCGGCGTCCAAGACTTCTTTTATGCCTTATAATCTGGCTAGTGTGTGTCTCCAAAGAGCCTTCATTTAGCCCAAACCAGAGGTTCCCAAACATTTTTACCAACTGTCTTCTTTATCATAAGTTTGAGGAAAAAGTTATTTCTCTTGAAGAGAAAGCAAGAAGGAAGAGAACGCCCTGTTTTAACCTCCAGTGCCAAACGCAGCCTGAAACACACACGCCCACACAGCTCCTGTTCTTGGGAGAGAGGCACGGTGAAGTGGCATCTGGAAAAAAACCCAGTTCAAGCCAAATTTGTGTCAATCCCTTCTCTGTCAGCCTGTGCTTCCAAGCACAGTATACCAAGTTCCACCCAGCTTTCTGCTTTTTCTTCTTTCCAAAGAGAACTTTGATTAAAAAAATCTTAAGATGCCTGGAAAGAAATTTCTAGCCTACAGACCAGCATTGTCTATGATAACTTTCTGTGATGACGAAAATGTTCTATAATGTGTGCTGCCACTAGTTACTTGTGGCTGTTGAGCACTTGAAATGTGGCTGGTGTGCCTGAAGAGCTGAGTTTTCAATGTAATTTTAATTAATTTAATTTAGATAGCCACATATGATTAATGGCTACGGAGCTGGGTGGACGGGACAGTGATGTGTGGCTGAGAGGAGAGGGCTGCAAAGGGGGCCTCAGATAGGGTCTGACCCTGGAAGTCTTCTCTTGGCCCTTTCTGGGGGACTGGAATCAAGAAAAGGCCAAGAGCCTCTCAGTGCTTTTTAACATAGGTGCCCCTTGATCAGCTTAGAATAAGAAATGAGGTCACATTCCTTTTAATGTTCAAACCACATGACTTATGATAAGGGCGTCACGAGCCCTGATCATGCCTCACTTTCTTCTCTCACCAGGGGGATCTTCCTCCTGGAAAATCTCACACACTCCCTCCCTGGGGGCTTCCTTGGTCCTAGTGGGGCAGTGTCATTACTCTCATCACCAGGAGAGAAAATCAGGAATTCTGGTTCTCGGCTGCTACCGCCGCCTTGGTCACTAGGTGTCACCAATGGTCCTGCAGCCCACTAAAAGGAAGGCGGCCACACCAGCTGGCAGGTCTGGGGACAAACCTGGAGGCTGCGGTGGAGGGAGAAGTTGGCTTCCTGAGGGGGTGAAACTGAGACTCACAGCCGTACTAGAGGCACCAGATCAAGTGTCGTGGTGTGGGGGAACGTGGGCAATAGGGTTCTGGGACCTTTGCCGTGTGACTGTGACCCGTGTGACCTGTTTTGGTCGTCTAAGGGAATAGTTTCTGCCTACATCCTGCTGAAAGAAGTGGCTTTTGGAATGCCTGCCCTCTTTCTCAATGGACCCCAGCAGGCAGCCCCCTTATGAAAGGGAATTGTTTGATGTCAGTGCTCATCCCAGAGCCTGAGTGCTTAATCTTCCCCGTGGTCACCGACTTTTGAGGGAAAGTGGCTTCAAAGCAGGAGTGGTGACAGACCTGGGTCCTGGTCCCCACGCTGCTGCCCACTTCTGGTGTGACTCAACCTTCCATTCCCACCCCTAACTCCCGCCCAGCACTTGTACCAGAGAGAAAATAAGACCCACTACACATTTTTGTAACTTTTTGCTCTTGACGCTAAAATAAGATTTTACTTTTCTGACAGCTCAGAGTACAGTAGGGGCTTAAATACTTGCTAGCTGACTGAATACTAGTTGGAGGGTTATTAATGTAGGTAGGGGAGAACTGCACTTTCTTTCCAAGTGAGATTCAATAATACGCCCCCAACTTCCTGGAGTCAGAAAGAGTATGGTTTCATTATAGCCTGGCCTCCAATCAGCTATGTAATTGGGTATGTCACTTAATCCTTCTGAGCCTCAGTCTCCTCATATACAAAATTAGGGCGATATCTAACTTTCAGATGGGGTGATGGTTAGTTTTATGTGTCAAATTGGCTGGATGATGGGGTTTCCAGATATTTGGTCAAACATTATTCTGATGTTTCTGTGAGGTAAGAGCATTTCTGGATGAGATTAAGGTTTAAATTAGTTAATATATATATTTTTTGAAATGGAGTTTCACTGTTTTTGCCCAGGCTGCAGTGCAATGGCATGATCTCGGCTCACTGCAATCTCCACCTCCCAGGTTCCAGGAATTCTCATCATCCCGAGTAGCTGGGATTACAGGCACCTGCCATCATGCCCAGCCAATTTTTGTATTTTTAGTAGAGACAGGGTTTCACCATGTTGGCCAGGCTGGTCTTGAACTCCTGACCTCAGGTGATCCACCTGCCTCAGCTTCCCAAAGTGCTGGGGATACAGGGGTTAGCCACTATGCCTGGCCATGGATTTTTTTTTTTTTTTTTGAGACAGGGTCTCACTCTATTGCCCAGGCTGGAGTGCAATATGGTGATCATAGCTCACTGCAGCCTTGAACTCCTGGGCTCAAGCAATCCTCCCACCTCAGCCTCCCAAGTAGTGGAGATTACAGGTGCATGCCACCATGCCTGGCTAACTTTTTTATTTTGTTTTTTTTTTTAGAGTTGGGATCTTGCTATGTTGCCCAGGCTGGTCTTGAGCTCCTGACCCCAAGTGATCCTCCTGCCTCGACCTCCCAAAGTGCTGGGATTACAGGTGTGAGCCACCATGCCCAAATTGGTAGACTTTAAGTAAAGTAGGCTCCCCTCCATAATGTGGGTAGGTCTCATCCAATCAGTGGAAGGCCAAAATAGAACAAAAGAAACCTTTCTCCTACTTCTCTAGCAGGTGGCTTCAGACTACATCTGCAACATCACCTCTTCCTGGTTCTACAGCAGATGGCCTTCAGGCTCAAACTGCAATAGCAGAGACTGGCTGGGTCTCCAGTCTACTGGCCTTGACTGGAACTGCAGCATAGACTCTTCTGGGTCTCTAGGCTGCCAGCCCACTTCACAGATTTTGGACTTGCCCATTCTCCATAATTTTGTGAGCCAATTCCTTCTAATAAATCTAATCTATTCTTTTCTTTTCTTTTCTTTCCTCCCTCCCTTCCTTCCTCCCTTCCTCCCTTCCCCTCCTGTCTGCTTTGCTCTTGTTGCCCAGGCTGGAGTGCAATGGCATGATCTCAGCTCACTGCAACCTCTGCCTCCTGGGTTCAAGTGATTCTCCTGCCTCAGCCTCCTAAGTAGCTGGGATTACAGGTGCTCACCACCACACCCAGCCAATTCTTTGTATTTTTAGTAGAGACAGGGCTTCACCATGTTGGCCAGGCTGGTCTTGAACTCCTGACCTCAGGTGATCCACCTGCGTTGGCCTCCCAGAGTGCTGGGATGACAGGCATGAGCCACCGTGCCCTGCCAGTAAATCTCTTTTTATATAGTCTCACGTTCTGTTGGTTCTGTTTCTCTGGAAAACCCTAATGCCGATGGCTATGGGGATTAACTAAAATTACAGTGTAAAAGTATCTGGTATAATATCCAACCAGTACCAAAGTATCTAGTAGATGACCAATAAGAGCTACTTTGCAACCCAGCTTCCCAGTTCTCTTGGTCAATTATTAAATAGATTCCTCAGGACAGGAACAATACTTCCCCTAGACCTGGAAATCCGTCGGCTAGTCTGCCAATGTTTGTCACTTTCAGTGGACTGGCGGGCTCTGTCACATTTTGTGATGCAAACATTTCCCAGGGTGCCTCTCTCCCTCACCTGGCTCTAGTCTCCTAGGTCTCAGAACAAGAAGGCATGTGCCTTTCTTTGTTCCCTGTTCACTAATTGCTTCTGGGTGGGTAAGAGTGGGAAGAAGAAGATAATTCCCTCCTCCTCCTCCTTATCAATAGTCTCCATTAAGCCACACATGTATGTGGTATCTGAAAGGTGAGGGGGTGGGTTCATTATGCTTCTTCAGACACATAAGACCTCTTTTCAACTGAGTGCTTCTTACCAATTGATGGCAATTAGTAGAATTATTTTTAGCAAATCTGAAACCTTTCTTTCTCCTAGTACACTTTTTTTTTTTTTTTTTTTTAACAGAAATGCATTGTCTTGAAGTTCTGGAGGACAGAAGTTCAAGATCAAGGTGTCAGCAGGCTTGGTTCCTTCTGAGGGCTGTGAGGAAGAATCTGTTCTATGGCTCCCTCCTGACATCAGGTGGTTTCCTGGCAACCACTGGTGTTCCTTGGGCTATAGAAACATTACCCCGATCTCTGCCTTTATTTTCATATGGTGCTCTTCTTGGGTGCATATCTGTATCCAAATTTCCCCCTTTTGTAAGGACACCAGTCATATTGGATTAGGGGTTCATCCTATTGTGGTATGACTACAGGTTAACTAATTACATCTGTAATGATCCTATTTCCAAATAAAGTCGCATTCTGAAGTACTGGAGGTTAGGACGTAGCACATAAATTGTAAGGAACCCAATGCAACCCCTAAGAGGTGCTATTTTAGAATTCTCTTCAAGTGGTTAGTTCTTGAATCTTTCTGACATAATCCTAGTTATCTTCAGTAGCTTTATTGCTATTAGGTAAAACAATGGGTTCCAGGCTCATCTTGCACATTTCTGCTCCAGGCTCTTCTTGCCCAGACCTGGACTCAGCCATTCCTCCAAGAAGACCTGTTTGTGTTTATTTATTTGTTTTTATAGTTTGGTGAGAAATTGTATTTCAAGACCATAATCTGGGCTCTAGGGCTGCTCACTGCTACCAGGTTGACTCTTGTTTCTAGCTCTTTTCAGTGGACAGGTTTCAAAGTCATGCGAGGGGCTAAGAGTTTCTCTCTGCAAATGGTTCTTAATACACAAAGTTCATTAGCCCTTGCTGACCTTAAAAGTTTCCCGGAATTGGCAGGGCATGATGGCTGATGCCTGTAATCCCAGCACTTTGGGAGGCTGAGACAAGTGGATCACCTGAGGTCAGGAGGTCGAGACCAGGCTGGCCAACATGGCGAAACACCCTCTCTACTAAAAATCCAAAAAATTAGCCGGGTATGGTGGTGGGTGCCTGTAATCCCAGCTACTTAGGAGGCTGAGGCAGGAGGATCACTTGAATCTGGGAGGGGGAGGTTGCAGTGAGCTGAGATTGCACCACTGTACTCCAGCCTGGGTGACAGAGCAAGACCCTGTCTAAAAAGTAAAATATAAAAATAAATAAAAAATAAAAAAAAGTTTCTCAGAATTGTTCTCCACAGGAGAGGGTGTCAGCTTTGCTGTCTGAGCCAAACTCTGGTTGAGTTGACGACGTTCTACTGACCTGAATCCTCCCATTGAAGCTTTAGTTGCAAATAGCACAATTTCTTCACCTCTGCTCCCCATGGCCACATGGCTGCCACACAGGGCTCAAGTAGAGGCTGTCTCCCATTTCCAGGGGGTGAAGTTGTCCCTGATGACAGCTCAAATGCCCCCGAGTCTCTTTATCACCTGTTCATGTACCCCTGGTCCACTGTGTGCTGCCTACTCCGGCCCTGCCACGCTGTTCCCCTTCCCCTTCGGTGGTCCCCCAGCTCCTCTCCAGTTCCCACAGCCTGGAAGACCCACAGTCCGTCTCACCGTCTCAGTCTTCTTGGACTACTTAGGCCTTCATGTGTCTCAGTTCCCAATCTGTGAAATGGAAGGAATCGTACCCACCTCATCAAGTTGGAAACTTAAATGAGTAACTACCTAGTATAAGGCTTAGCCCAGCCAGCCCTCATCAATTTGAGCTTTTATTTTTTATTTTATTTTATTTTATTTTGAGGTAGAGTCTTGCTCTGTCACCCAGGCTGGAGTGCCCTGGCGTGATCTCAGCTCACTGCAACTTCTGCCTCCCGGGTTCCAGCGAGTCTCCTGCCTCAGCCTCCCAAGTAGCTGGGACTGTAGGTGTGTGCCATCATAGCCAGGTAATTTTTTATTATTAGTAGAGATGGGGTTTTACCATGTTGGCTAGGCTGGTCTCGATCTCCTGACCTCAGGTGATCCACCTGCTTCAGCCTCCCGAAGTGCTGGGATTACAGGCATGAGCCACCGCGCCTGTAATTACATGCGTGAGCCACCGCGCCTGGCCTGAGTTTTTATTTTTACTCTAGCCCAATTGTGCTCCATTCTAGCTGCATATTAGAAATACCTGGGGAGGTTTTCAAAGAAAATACTGATGCTTAGTCCCTACCCTAGGAGATTCTGACTGAATTGGCCGGGCACTTCTTCCTTCATTCCCAAGTGACAGTGGTGCAAGGCGGTCGTGAGTGTGAGCACTCCCCTCAATGTTTGGGAGTGGTGAAGGGTGGTTAGGGTTTACCCCAGAATATTAGACATCTCTTTTCCCTACTATGGGAATTCCTCACAGTCCATCTTTCCCCTTAGGTGAGACCCTTCTCCCCGCTTTCCTTTGTTCTTGTTCCAAGGTCTGTTGGCCACTGTCAGTTGGCAGACAAATTACTATCACGTTCTCATTCAGAGATAGTTTATTTGCCTGCAATGTTTTCCTTCCCCACCATTTCCAGGGCATCTCCACCTTTCATATAGAAAATGGCCCATCGAAGTATTCTCCTAAACTAAAGAGAAGTCTTCTTCTTATCTCTGATGATTTTTTTTTTTTTTTTTTGAGATGGAGTCTCACTCTTGTTGCCCAGGCTGGAGTGCAATGGCAGGATTTTGGCTCACCACAACCTCTGCCTCCTGGGTTCAAGTGATTCTCCTGCCTCAGCCTCCTGAGTAGCTGGGATTACAGGCATGTGCCACCATGCCCAGCTAATTTCGTATTTTTAGTAGAGATGGGGTTTCTCCATGTTGGTCAGGCTGGTCTCAAACTCCTGACCTCAGGTGATCCGCCCGCCTCAGCCTCCCAAAGTGCTGGGATTACAGGCGTGAGCCACCATGCCCGGCCTCTGAAGATGTTTTATGACAATAACCACAGTCCTTTTTTTGTACGCTTTTAATTTTAGAAATTAACGTAATTTATATAGGTGCAGACAATTCACAATTACAAAGATATCAAACCAACTTAAGTGCCCATCAACTGAGGAGTGGATAAAGAAAATGTGGTATATATACACCATGGGATACTACTCAGCCATTAAAAGAACAATATAATGTCTTTTGCAGCAATTTGAATGGAGCTGGAAGCCATTACTCTAAGTGAAATAACTCAGAAATGGAAAAACCAAATACCATATGTTCTCACTTACAAGGGGGAGCTAAGCTATGTGGACACAAGGGCACACACAGTGTTATATTGGACACTGGAGACTCAGGGGAAGGAACCGGGAGAGGGCTGTGGGTTAAAAAGTACATACTGGGTACAACGTACACTACTTGGGTGAGGAGTGCTGAAGTCTCAGGTTTCAGTGCACCAGTCACTTGAGGAGTGTACGTTGTACCCAACATGTGGATGAATTCTGTACAATTCATCATGTAACAAAAACCATTAGTACCCTGGTACTCCTAAAGTATAGAAAAAAAGGATAAAATAGATAAATAAATTAAATAAATAAATAAATAAATAAATACGTGGGTGCAGAGTTATAAACCATATGAATGTACCTTAATTTTAAAATTTCCTTTTGCTGAACATTTAACGTTTCTAATTTTTTGATATTATAATTACTGTAATAATGAACACCTCTATGTATACATTTGTGTTCACATATCTGATTTTTTTCCAATGTGTTGAATCATGGAAGTTAACTTTCTGGATTAAAGATTATGCGTATTGTTAAGGCTTTTGAAATATTTTGTTGCCAAATTGCCCTCCAGAAAAGTTGTACTGATTTACAGTTTTATCCTCTGTCATGGTATATCTTTCTTTGTGTATTTTTTCAACATTTTGCACATTTTTACAAATTGTAAAATATATCACACATACAAAAGTTTATGTGACATATACATACATTTTAAAAGACTAAACAAAAATAAAAAACCACCATATTCTCATATCTCAGCTGTAATGAACTAAAACATTACCAGTATCTTTGAACTTGTCCAAGGGGTGACTGCCTCCTTCTGGTTTGTCCAGAACTGTCCTGGTTTTAGCACTGAACGTCGCAGGTCCTAGTTAACCATTTAGTCTCAGGAAGCCTGGACAGCTGATCATTGTACTCCTATGTGCTTCTCTCCAAATCTACCTCCTCTCTCCTCCAAGGGTATCCTGTATGGACTTCTAAATAATGTACTCTGAGGTTTTTCCTACATAAATGGAATCACTTGATATGTTCCTTTTGTGAGTTGCTTCCAGCCAGCATTGTTTTTGAGCTTCATCCTGTTGATATCTATAGCCGCAGTTCATATAGTTTTTCTGCTTACTGCCATCCATTTGATGAATACATCACCGTTTCTCCATCTTCTGTCAATAAACATCGCAGCTTTTGTTACTGTGAGCTGCACAGGTCTGAACAGTCTTATCTGTCTCCTGGAGCAAAGGTCCAAGAGTTTCTCTAGGTTATTTACCTAAGTGTTAAATTGCTAGAGGACTTACATAACCTCATCAGAATGCCAAATTGTTTTCTAAAGAAGTTGTGCCTATTTCCATCCACTAGCAGTGCATGAAAATGCCTATTTTCCACACCCTCATGAAGCAGTGTCTGACTTTGAAACTTTAGCCATTGTGGTTGCCATGAAAGGGTATTTCACTGTGGGTTTAATTTACATCTTACTGATTACCAGTGAGATTGAACCTCTTTTCAGAGGTTGATTGGCAATTTCTGTTTCCTCTTCTGTGAAAGGCCTGCCTGCATTGTTTGCTCATTTTTCTATTGGGCCAGTTGTCTTTTTCTTACAGTTTTGTAGGCCCACTATTTTTTGTTTTTACCAAGGTAAAATCAGGTTAAATTGGCTTTCAGAATCAGTCTGAAGGGATGAAAATTCAAAGGACTACATCTATTGAAGGGATGGACATATCAAAAGACAGAATGAAAACGCTTGTTACACGGTCCCTTCAGCCTTCTTTATCTGCAGATGGCTAATATTTTATGCTTTAAGAAATGAAACCAACTAACATTATCTTCTGCTCCAGTGGTTCTCAGCAGCATCTACATCACCTGTAGACTCATTAAAATGAAAATTACTTGGCCCCACCGACAGCCAACTGAATTGGGAACTCTGAAAAGAAGACCCTGCAATCTGCCTCAACGTCCCTGCAGTGATTTGGATGCATGCCAAGTTTGAGAGCCACTGTTCTACACTGTCTCCTTGTCCCACCTGGTGGATGGAGAACTGACGATGACCTACCATTCTACAGGTCATCATCACCCTTCCACCTACAAATAGACATTAGAAAGTGTTTTTTAAGAAAAGGACAGATATTTGGGGCCCCAAGAATGGGATTTTTGGTGACCCAGCTCAGATCGCAGGTTGTTCAGTTTATGGACTACTTATCCTGTCAACATTCTAATGTCAAAAGTTGGACCTAACCAGACCATTCTCTCTGCCCGAAGGAGGCATTAAAAAGAAAAAGGCAAAAAGATGGGACATCCTGCCTGCGTGGGGAGATGTTTTCAGGGATGGTGTCCATGTTGTTTTCTTCGGGTCTGTGGGTTGAGATAATTTCTTTGCTTTTGGTCCAGGAGAGCGTTCCTTGTCATCTCCCACTCTGGCGAGGCTGGGGCAGCTTCCTCTGAGGCTGTTCCCAGTCAGGCACCACTGAGCTGGTGCCAGTAATGAGCAGTGACCAGACGTCTGCTATTTGCTCCAGGGCCTGTGTCTTCAGCACTTAGGTTGCCCTTCTCTGGATTCCTTGTCTTTGAAACCACCCAGGATAGCTGCATCTCAGGTGACTCTCATGGCTCACTGAGGGGCAGAGTCAGCCACAATCTTTATTTTGTTTTATTATTATTTTTTTGAGACAAGATCTTGCTCTGTCACTCAGGCTAGAGTGCAGTGGTTTGATCATGGTTCACGTAGCCTTGAACTCTTGGGCTCAAGCAATCCTCCTGCCTTAGCTTCCCCAGTAGCTGGGACTACAGGAGTGTGCCACCACACCAGGCCAATTATTTTTATGTTTTTACATTTTTTGGTAGAGACAGGGTCTCACTCTGTCAACCAGGCTGGAGTGCAGTGGCATAATCAAACCTCACTGCAGCTTCAAACTCTTGGGCTCAAGCCATCCCCCCACCTCAGCCTCCCAACTGGCTGGGACTACAGTTACATAGCACCATGCCTGGCTATTTTTTTTTTTTTTTTTTTTTTTTTTAGAGACGAGCATCTCGCTATGTTGCCCAGGCTGGTCTTGAACTCCTGCCCTCAGGTGATCCTCCTGCTTTACCCTCCCAAAGTTCTGGGATTACAGGTATGAGCCACTGCGCCCAGCACACACTGTATTTTAAAGAGCCTTGACTATGCCTGGTTAGCATCACTTCTAACACAGCCACATGAGTCTGTCTGGCTGCCAAGCTGAGAAACTCCTTGGATTTGCAGGAAAGTGACTTCAAGCATGCTGGCTGATGGGGAGGTCTTCCTCATCTGTGCACACGGAGGTGGGGTGGAGGGATTGAGTGGTGCTTATGGAGATGTGAAAGTCAGGAATTGTTTTGACACCTATTCTCAGCACTTTCTGGAGTCTCTTTTGAAACTGAAAATGACCCCTCTCTCTTAACTGTTTCCTGCACACACAGCAGCTCTCAACCTCAGCAGCCATTCGTGTACCTCCCCCATGTCTCCAGCTAGTTGGACCAGGAATTTACCCTGACCCAAATTAGGCCTCTCGGCAACCCTGCCCCAGGAGTCTGGACTGAGGCAGCTGGCCTGGGTCAGCGTGGCAGCCTGTGTCAGTGGCCGTGTTTCTTGTCCTGTGGACTGGAGCAGTGGAGGGTATGTGGGATCTGTAGAGTGAGAAAAAACGAACAGCTGTCGGAGCAGCAGGGAGTCTTGACAACTTTCCAGTTCCTTCCTGAAGTCCATCTCTATAATTATATTTTGGGTCCTGTGAGGAGAGATACTCCTGCACCATTTTAATACATTTCTGAAGATGCTAGATCAAACTGTATTCCGTTACTTAAAACCAAAAGAGGCCTAATACACACAGGAGTAATCTCTAAGAAAAACTGTTGGGTAGAGTTAGATCTTACGAAGCGCTGGAACTGCAAAGCGGCTTCCCCACCACACCCCCTTTCTCCCCTGGAGGCTGCATCCACTGTGCTGAGTGGCCACGCCGTTTAATGCTGTGCCCATCAGCAGAGGGACCCAGCTACCACTTGATTTAGTAATGCATTTCCTTTCCTTACCACAGTAGCCCAACACATTTGAGGAAAAAGAATCATGAAAATTTTGTCTTTTCCACTCCCCCGACCCCCAGCCTTTGAAATCACCACCACAGCTGCTAACAGAAGCGTCTTTATGTAGAATGTGTTTTGCCCTTTTGGAGAAGACAAAGAATTATTAAAAGAGCAGACAGCTGCTTGTACTGGCAGGAGAATGAGAAGAGCTTGTCAGCACTCACTCTTCCACCCTTCCTCAGCTGAATCACCACCGTCTTCCTCTTTACCTCATTTTGCTCTCTCTTTGCCTGGTCCAGGAACATAGAGGCCATCACCCTACCCTTTTGCCTCCAACTCTGGAAAAACAGAACAGTCTGATCCCTCTTTCTCTGGTTAAACCTGCATAAGTCTCAACTCTAATACTTTAAGCAAGTCTGACAGTTGATAAACTTCACCTTGAGTCATAATCATCCTGTCAATCTCTCTCTTTCACAAACACACAGATCACTCAATGTTCCAAGATTCATGTAAAAAGAAGTCTTTTGTTTCAATCACTGAGAACTTCTGGAGAAAAGAAGAAAGGTGAGTATGAAAGTTTCTAGTTATTTTCCTGTATCTCTGGGAAAATCCATGGCAGCTTTGTATGCTGAATTTGCTAGTTACTAAATTGTGTGATTTTGTTTTTTTGAGACAGGGTCTTGCTTCGTCACCCAGGCTGGACTGCAATGGTACGATCGTGGCTCACGGCAGCCTCAACCTCTCAAGCTCAAGTGATCCTCCTGCCTCAGCCTCCCAAAGTGCTGGGATTATAGGCATGAGCCACCACACCCAGCCTGAAGTATGTGGTCTTGGGCAAGTTATTTAATGTTTTTTAAGATTCCCTTTCTTCACTTGCAAACTGGGATAAAGATAATGTCTATCTCATGGGAATGTTGTGAAGGTTAAATGAGATAGGACAATGGGTCTCACACTTGGCTGTACCTTAGAATCACCATAGGAGTCTCGAAAGTCCAACTGCCAGGGAGCACCCAGACCAGTTAAAGCAAAATTTCTGGGTGTGGGAGCCAGCCATTAATATTTTTAAAATCTCTGTAGATAGTTCTAATGTTCAGCTATATATGAGAGAGTGAGATGATACTAATAATAAGCGCTCAATGAGTAATTGCAGCTTTTATTAATATAATTAAAAATTGAGTGTCTCCCAAATTTAATAGACTGCTAAAATTGAGGGCTTACAGGGGCCCAGATTCATTTCTTCTTAAGTTCATCTATCCAACAATGACTGAGCATTTACTATGTGCTAGGATCTGTGCCAGATTCCCCTTCTCCAGTTGATAGTAAAAATATCATATTGCCTTCAAGATGAAATTCAAGTTCTTTAGGATGACCTGTCCTCCCCATCCCTTCACACCCTATTGGCTGTCGGTGCTATGGCCCACATGCTGGTAAGTTCCAGCCGCTCTAAACTATAGGGTCATTCCAGGCCCTCCTGTCCCTGTGCCTGTCCTCGTGCTCTTCCCTGTGTGTAAGATGCCCTTCCAACACATCTCCCCTGCTTTTCCACCTGGCCTCTCTCATAGGATAGAATTCCTGATATGGAACCTGAAGAAAAGATGGGTGCCACTATGATTTGAATGTATCCCCCAAGTTTCATGTGTTGGAAACTTAATTTCCAAAGTCATATGTCAATGGCATTTGGAGATGGGGCGTTTTGGGGGTAATTAGGGTTAAAGAAGGTCATCAGGGTGGGACTCCCATGATGGGACTGTTGGCTTTATAAGAAGATGAAGAGAGACCTGAGCTGGCATGCTCTTGCCCTCTTGCCATGTGATGGCCTCTGCCACATTATGATGCAGTAAGAAGGCCTTCACCAGATGCAGCCCCTTGACCTTGTACTTCCCAGCCTCCAGAACTGTAAGAAATACATTTCTTTTCTTTATAAATTACCCAGTCTGTGGTATTTTGTTCTAGCAACAGAAAATGAACTAAGACAGATGCCAGCACTGCCTGGCAGTCTCCACGCATCCTCTCAAATGAATGAGCTGGCCAATGTCCTATCAGTCTCAAGATTCTTTGAGCATCCTGCGGTGGATGCATGATTAGTTCTCAGGGTCTTCTTTCTGTAGAAGGGCTGGGCAACTCTCTCTTTCTGTTTTCCATCAGGCCTCACTCTGGTGGAAGACTGCTCATGCTCAGGCAGGCTTCCTTTCCTTTATTTTGCTTACCAGGCTCTAGTGTTCCAGGATCCCCTGGAGCTATTCCCCAGGGCCCCTCAAAGGGAGAGAACCCTTCCTCTTGAACCATTCACAGGAGCAGGGCAGCTCAGAGCCATTACTGGGAACAGCCAGAGAAGCTGGAGGCTGGATCTCCTGTGGCCACCACATGAAATCCCATGAGGTTGGCAGCCTTGGGGAAATAACATGACTTTATGACCATGGATAATCCCTGAAGACTGTTCTGCTATCTCCAGAGGAGAAAGACCTCCAACAGCTCTGCACTGCAGCCACTAATGGGTGAGGGGCTGTGATGGCTGCCACAGCTGTGGCAAATTCTGCTGAAGTAAAGACTTCCATTAGGAATCTTCTCACCCCTTCCTGGCTTTGAGCTGATCTCCAGAGTGGCCCTGCTGAGAAGCTTCTAGTCCTTTCTCTCCATCTCCAGCTCTGTCAGGAGGTGCCCCCAGTGTATAGATTTGCATGTCCTCTTACTGAACCTTCAGAGCTCTTTCTGTAGGGGCTGGCTAGGAAGACCTTACTCAATGTTCCCAGTACACACCCACAATTCCACCCACCAATAATTCTGGCACTTCCAACCCCAGGCCTGTGCCACTGGGTGAAGTCATCAACTTTTCAGGCAGGCACAGGGTGATGCCTTCCTTCTGGCTTGGTGAGGGCATCCATCCTTCAAGATTCATATTATATCATTGGCATTGGGGAAGGGGAAAGGAACTACTATTTGAATTGTTACATGTTATCTCACTTAAACTTTTGAAAAAAAATGTAGTGGATAATTAGCCCCGTCTTTCAAAAAAGGAAAGAGATTCTTCCCAAGATGACATGGTTGGAAGACCAGTTAGATCTTGCTGTGTTACAAACAATCCCCAAATTAGTGGCTTAAAACAACAACCAGTTATTTAGCTCACAGTTTTAGAGATTGTCTGGCTGTCAGCTGGATTGTTAGGAGTAGGGCACAACTGGCCACATGATTGCTGTCATGCTCCTACAGGCTAGCCTGGGCTTGTTCACATGGCAGATTTGTAGGATTCCAAGAGGAAGAGTGGACAGGTGGAAGGCCCTCTGATGCCTAGGCTTGGAACTGGCACTGCGCCACGTCTACCATAATCTGTTGGGCAAAGCAAGTCATGAGGCCTGTCCAGATGCAAGGGAAGGTGAAATAGACTCCACCACTAGATGGAAAGAACTGCAAAGTCACATTGCAAAGGGGAGCACAGACAGACAGGGGTGAGAATTGGGTCTACTTTTGCAATCAACCACAGTTAAATGGCAGAAGTAGGATTTTATTTTTCAATTATGAAAATAGCATATGCACATGAGAAAAATTCAAATGGTATACAAAAGGGAAAATGAGGATGAGGAAGTCTCATTTTTACTCTTGGGATAGGAAAACACATTCTAAGTCCTACTCTCCACATGTAAACACCATTAAGAGTTTTGTGTGTATTTTGATATGATTATTTTGTACATATACATAAATGGGGGTCCAATATATCCACGATGCTACAGCTCACTATTTTCACTTAACAATATAGCTAAGAGCTCTTTCCATAGCAGCACAAACAGAATTACTCCATTCCTTTAAATATCTATATAGCAGTCGACTGAGTAAATGTACCATGTTTTATGCAACTACTTTCCCTACTGGTGGACACATAGGTTGTTTCCAGTTTTTGTTGTGACAAACAATGCCAGAGTGAACAACCTCTAATGTTCTCTGTATACTTGTAGATTAGATTACTGGAAGTGGAATTTCTAGGTCCAACGTCATATTCAATCCTTGATCTGATCCGTTCTCAGAGCGTATGCTCTTTCCAAGAGGGGTCTCTGGTTAACAAGTGTTTGTCTAGCTTTTTCTTGTTATTTATTTATTTATTTTCAGACAGAATCTTGCTCTTGTCACCCACACTGGAGTGCAGTGGCACGATCTCAGCTCACTGCAACCTCCGCCTCCTGGGTTCAAGCAATTCTACTGCCTCAGCACCCCAAGTAGCTGGGATTACAGGTGTCCGCCACCACACCTGGCTAATTTTTTTATTTTTAGTAGAGACGGGGTTTCACCATGTTGGCCAGGCTGATCTCGAACTCCTGACCTCAGGTGATCCACCCGCCTCGGCCTCCCAAAGTGCTGGGATTACAGGTGTGAGCCACCGTGCCCGGCCAAAAAAAATTTTTTTTTTTGAGATGGTATTTGGCTATGTTTCCCAGGCTAATCTTGAACTCCCAAGATCAAGCGATCCTCCTGCCTCAGCCTCCCAAGTAGCTGATATTACAGATGCAAGCCACTGTGCCTGGCTCCTGGAAGCTACATTAGAAAATTCAACATAGCCATGGACCACTGTGCATATATGCACACATGTGACACATGCATATGATCTCTCCAGACCTCTTCCTTCTTGGGCAGGTTTGGGAGTCTAGAGCCATGCATTATTAAACCCTTCCAAGAAGATCCAGATTAGTTGTCTTTTCTACTTCTTGCTTTATGAATATTTTTTTGAGATACGTACTACTTTATTACAGGCCAATGAGAAAAGAATCCTAGTAACAAATATTAACATACAGATGATGGGTTGCATCCAAGTGAAGCCCTAATGTATAAATGAGCAAGGATTTCATAAGCTGTGCAAATAAAGATAAGCATAGGAGAATTAAATGAATCATCACACAGCAAATAATAGTATAGGCCTATTGTCGCATTGAGGAGTTCTATTACATGAATTCCACCTTTGTACACAGCAACTTTAACAGTTCATGAACATTAAGTACAGTAGCAAATATGCAGTGAAGAAATTTCTTAAAACTGTATTTTTTTTTTTTTTCTGTCCAGGCGTGGTAGCTCGTGCCTGTAATCCCAGCATTCTGGGAGGCCTAGGCGGAAGGATTGCTTGAGCCCAGGAGTTTCAGACCAGCCTGGGCAACATAGGGAGACCCCATCTCTACAAAAAAAGAATTAGCCAGGCTTGGTCGTGCATGCCTGTGGTTCCAGCTACTTGGTGGGCTGAGGTGGGAGAATCCGTTGAGTCTGAGACGTCAGCTGCAATGAGCCGTGATCATGCCACTGCACTCCAGTCTAGGTGACAGAATGAGACCCTGTCTCAGAAACAACAACAAAAACATATTTTTAAATCTTTAATATTATTTTTGCAGTTCTTCATGGATCTGATGCCTACATGCTACCTGCCTGGGTGCCATTGGAGCTCTGAATTTTTACCAGGTTATGTATGGACTTAGCTGTATTATGAACAGCAGGTTGGTGACATCAGAATCTGGAGGTGGCATGCAAGCACACCGAGTTACCTCACTCTGTTTCTCACAGCCCTCACTTATGTCCCTGAGTAGATGAAGGCAATAATTCTGCAGAAGGGAACAAACAGCAGGAAGCCCATTTCTGTGATATGAGGAGCCTGCACTTAGGGCTGTTCAGCGGATAGGTTACAAGGGTAGAGTTCCAGATAATGCAGTTTCATAAAAGTAATTACTTAATGGTTTGAGTTCTTTAGAGAAGTATAGGCATGTGCCTCAGACTTCAAAGCAGGAAGTACCCAGTCTCCCATCTGTTTCTTAATAACGCAGATACTGCTGTTGTGAAAAAGGCAGAGTTCTGGAATATTCCCACTGTTATAGCTCAAGGAAGAATGTATTTTCCTATGGTACACTGAAGAAGGATGACTAGTCACATTAAAGTGTTCATTTCTTCTTAGTGCCCCTTTCAGACAGAAGTGCCTTGGATGAAAGTTAAGAGACCTGGGGCCTGATTCTTCAGCCCGAGCCAGTGAGCAGGACACAGCGAAGCACTTGGGCCCTCATCAGAAGAGTTTCATGCTGAATGAGCTCCGAGGAGTGCTGGAGGAATTACCCTGTGATTGCCCACCAGCTTCCCCCTGTTCTGGGATCTGAGAGGAGGCAAGATAAGCCTCCCTGTAAAATCCTCACACCTGCTTAGAGTCTGCCCCATGCTGGCTACACTGCCACTTTCCCCATCTTTCCCCCACACTAGACAACATTAATCCATGATGATAGCTATTCCAGCAGAGCCAGAATCTGGTTTCAGAGTCTTTTTGAAGATAGCTCTGTAGGCAGCCACTTTTGGATCATCCAGTCAGCATGAGAAAGGAGACTTGTTTGCAGTCCTGCTTCTGAGTGAATTTGTCTAAAAGCAATTCTAAAATCAATGTCCAGAGAATAGGGTTAAGAGGACATTGGGGAGGGGAAGGGCAGAGTCAGGGCTACTGGAGAACATAGCTATTACTTAGGTGGGGCTGCCCCGTGGCAGCCCAGGTGTAATATGCCAGCCTTCAGATAGGCATGGTGATCTCTTCCCATTGTATTTCCCCACTGTGTGTGTGTGTGTGTGAGACTGTGTATCCAAGACCCAAGATAACTGGCTGGAGCTGTGGGTTCAGTTTGCAACCATGGAGCAAGAGGGATCCCCCTGATGGAGATCAAACTGATGTCCTTGATTGCCCTAGTGTGGTTTTCAACCAGCTAAGCTAGCTTGTGACCAGCAGAGAAAAATAAGGGCTCATTGTTCAAAGTGTGGTCCGTGGCCAGCTTGTTGGCCTCCCTTGGGAATGTGTTAGAAATGCAGAATTTCAAGCCTCATTCCAGAGCTACTGAAACAGTGATTCAGAGGCCAGGTGTGGTGGCTCACACCTGTAATTCCAGCACTTTGGGAGGCTGAGGTAGGAGGATTGCTTGAGGGCAGGAATATGAGACCAGCCTGGGCAACATTTCAAGATGCCATCTCTTAAAAAAAATAGCCAGGCATGGTGGTTGATATGGTTAGGCTTTATGTCCCCACCTAAATCTCATCTTGAATTATAATCCCCATAATCCCCACATGTCAAGGGAGAGAGCAGGTGGAGGTAACTGAATCATGGAGGCAGTTTCCCCCATGCTGTTCTCGTGCTAGTGAGTGAGTGCTCACAAGATCTGATGGTTTTATAAGGGGCTCTTTCCCTTATAAAGGGCGTTTCTCCTTCCTGCCACCTTGTGAAGGTGGGTGCTTTGCTTTCCTCTTTGCCTTCCGCCATGATTGTAAGTTTCCTGAGGCCTTCCCAGCCACGCTGAACTGTGAGTTAATTAAACCTCTTTCCTTTATAAATTACCCTGTCTTGGGCAGTTGTTCACAGCGGTATGAAAACGGACTAATACAGCAGTGCATGTCTGTAGTCTTAGCTACTGGGGAAGCTGGGGTGGGAGGATCGCTTGAGCCTAAGAGATTGAGGCTGCAGTGAGCTCTGATTGCAATGCTGTACTCCAACCTGGGTGACGGAGCGAGACGCTGTTTCTTAAAAAAGAGATTCAAAATTTAAATCAGTTTAACAAACCATGCAGGTGATTAATATGCACATGAAAGTTTGAGAAGTACTGGCTTAGAAAAGTCACCATGTAGCACAGTAACTTCAAACTGATTAGTATTTTAAGGGTCTATTATGTGCCAAGAAATGTGCTGGACTTTGGTAGATACCAATGAAGTATGTGACAGGCTCTGTCTCTGAAAGTAGCTTGGCGAGCGTAAAGGCACCATGCAGAGCACAGACTGGAAAGAGAACCCTGTTTTTGTTTTGTGCTGCTTTTTATTTTCCTTTTTCCTCTGCTGTTATTTTATCCTTATAGTGATGACAAAAAAATTCCTTGAACTCTTATGTTGCCCCGCATTGCATAGACCCTAATACCCAACTTTCAGAATTTCTCCCAATTCTCTTGGTGGCTTTGGGGGCTTGTCTCAGTCCTTCCACTCCTCATCCTCAACATCTGTTTCTCCACCACCTTTCTGCGGGCCCAAGGTTTGGACCAAGGCCTTGCTTTTGCAGAGCACACTGATAGGGCATTTTTCCACCTCACCTATTGCTGATTTGCTTATTCTATTGAAAAGGGCTCAGAATCTTAGGCAATTCATTAGGCTTGGAGTGGAATTGCAGAGTGGAACCTGCTTACTGATAAGAAGAGACAGTCTTATTCAATAGATCCTTAATTGGCGGGGCGGGGGTCCTTCACCTGTTCTGGGATCTATTAAACAGCTCCTTGGGCTGGGTTTCCCATCTATGGGCGTGCTGAATGGCCAAGGGACAGATGCCAACTACATTCACTAGATGACATACGCTATTATCTGTCTTCTCCATCTTCAGCAGGTTTGCCACTCTGGACTACCATCTTGGGAGACTGCACTGCACTGCCCAGCACCAAGTAATGCAAGATCAGTTATTCCTACTAAGTTCATTGCTATGGGTCAGTTTCAATGGTGTAACTGTCTGATACGTCCTCTTAACATACGGAACAGTGATTAGGAGAAGCAAGACAGGGTGTCTCTAAAGTCTGTCAAGTGGGTAAAAGATGGGCTGCTGAAGTGGGTTCCATTTGCCTTCTCTGTCCTCTTTCAGGCCATTAGCTGGTGGTATGGGGCACCTTACACTGCCATCCCTGGCTTCTGCCAACTGCCAACATTCAGGAAGGCAGTCTTCTTTAAATCTGAGTCTGTGGATTAATTGCATTTTCTTAACTCAGACACTGTTAAGAATCTGTCAGCATTTCCATTAAGAAAAGATTAATAAGATGACAAATTGCTAGCTATATCAATGCTCTTGTGTGTTTTTTTCCCCCTGAGGATTATTTTGGGTGAAGATTTCCACCGTTGTGGCATTGTTACACAAAACTATATGATCCTCCACTCTGCAATAGAATAGTCACTAACCCCATGTGACTACTTTAAATTAATTTAAAATAAATGAAAGATTTAGTTTCTCAGTTACACCAAATCTGCAATCTTCCTTTATTCCTTTCTTCTCCTTTGTTTTTTTTTTTTTTTTTTTTTTTTTTGAGACAGGATCTTGCTCTGTCACTCAGGCTGGAGTACAGTGGTATCATAGCTCAGTGCAGCTTCAAACTCCTGGGCTCAGGTGATCCTCCTGCCTCAGCCTCCTGAGTAATGGGGACTACAGGTAGGCAGCACCACCATACCTGGTGAATTTAAACTTTTTTTTTTTTTTTTTTTTTAGACAGGGTCTCACTCTGTCAACCAGTGTGGAGTGCAGTGTTGTGGTTTTGGCTCACTATAACCTCCGTCTCCCAGGCTCAAGCGATCCTCCCACCTCAGCCTCTCCAGTAGTTGGGACTATGGGCATGCACCACCATGCCCAGCTAATGTATTTTTTTTTTTTTTTTTGGTATTTTGTAGTGATAGGTTTTCACCATGTTGCCCAGGCTGGTGTTGAACAACTGAGCTCAAGAGATCCACCCATCTTGGCCTCCCAAAGTGCTGGGATTATAAGCATGAGACACCACACCTGGCCAATTTTTTTGTTGGTTTGTTTCAAGTTTTCACCGTGTTGTCCAGGCTGGTCTCAAATCCCTGGCCTCAAGCAATTCTCTCACCTCAGTCTCCCAAACTGTTGGAATTACAGGTGTGAGCCACAGCACCAGGTCACCTGCAACATTTCAAGTGTTCAATAGTCACGAGTGGCTAGTGGCTACAGATAAAGGACATTTCTATCACAGTTCTTTTAGACAGTGCTAAGAGTGGCCCAGTAGAATTTAGAAGAAAGACATGGTCTTCTTTGTCGCATGGGCCTTAGTCCTAATCTCATTTCTTCTAAGTAGTGAGATGACTTTGGGCAAGTCATTTGACTTCCCTAAGGGCTCAGTTCCTGCATCTGTTAATGGGGTAATTCTACTGCATAACAGGGTCCGTCTGAGAGTTCTGGCATCAGTGCTCAATTGGCAATAACCTCCTTTGTCCTGCACCTCCTGCCAAACAACCTATTTCTCTTAATCCCTAGATCACCTGTATTACTAGGAGCTCATTTTGAGCTTGAAGGTCTGGCCAGGAGCAGAGGGAATCACCTTTCCCTCAATGGTAGAAAGGGGAATTTGTGATACCCTGAGATTCTAAGATTGTGATACTTGCCCAGGCAGGGAGGGGATAGGCTTTGCTTCTTCTGCACATCTTGCTTTTATCTCAACTCATTTCTTCTCTCAGTCATTGCCTGAAATGAATGAGTGTGTTGAAATGAGTAATATTTGGAGTTTCAAATGAATAATTGTTACATAAATCATTAGTTCTCAAATTTTAGTGGACATCAGAATCACCTGGAGGGCTTGTCAAAGCATGGATTTCTGGGCTCCACCCCCAGAGTTTCAGGGTCCGCAGGTCTGATGTGGGGCCTGGGAATTTGCGTATGCGTTCCCAGGTGCTGCTGCTACTGGTGGCAGTCTGCAGTGCACCTGAGTCGAGGAAGCTGGAGCATTTTTATAAGCAAAGATTAAATTGTATCCTTGCTTTACACAGAGGATACCCAGCATGTTCTTGAGGGCATGAGAATTCTTTATAACATCGTTATAATTATGATTTCATTGTCAAAATAGAAAAGATTCACCCCTGTTGTGGATTATAGATGATCTTTTTTTCCTTCATTTTTTTTTTTTTCTTTTTACAAACCCTTGTGTCAAGAAGTGCTGACTTACAATAGAGGACGGCGAGGGAGCTGCTCTGCTACATAAAAAATTCCCAGCCAGAAGCAGGTGGTCTACCAGTGGTTTACCACCAGGTTCCCCACAAAACTGGCAGTGCATGAATGGCACAGATGACGGTCTCCAAGCCAACTGCAGCATGTAGATTTCAGTGCCTGCTTTTGCATTTGTATGTACAATCACATTATTACCAAGCAATTTCCAGAACTGGCAACATTTAACTTTTGACCTAGTGTTTCTCAAATTGTCTCTTCCCTTTCTGGTGATACCATGGCTGTAGCTGGACCCCTGGGCCTTCCCTATCCCTGCTCCTGTTTTGTTACTCCAAGGCTACTTGGTGGGAAAGGGAGACCTCATTTTCAGGGCATTTTTGGTGGGTGAGCGTCGTAATCTACGATTTTGCCTGTAGAGGGCAGCAGCACCAAGAGTGTCTGGCTGCATTTTCAGTGTCGAGCGTCAGCCTGGTATCTCTCTGTTCCTTCCATCCCTCTTTTCACCTTGCCCTTCTTTCTGGAAGTCACATCTAAAAAATATACTTTCAAAGTACCCCCGTTGCCTCGGCAACTGGTGCTCAGGAAGGCGGCCTGGGGTGTAGCAGCGGTGTTGGCTGGATGCCCATCTGCTTTCAGCATGGCTGAGAGGGGACTGCCCCCACCCCAGAGCCTGGCCACCTGGCAATGCCCAGTGACTGTGGGAGGTGGCTGTCTGGGAAGCCTGTTCTCGCTGCCGACTTCTGGGGCTTTGCTCGCACATATCCTCTTTTGCTATCTTGTCCCCAAAATGCCTCTTCCCAGAAAGAATCTGAGTCAGTCTCTCGTCATTAGATTAGTTCCTGCCAAACTACGGCAGATGTCAAAGCAGCTGATAGGAAGATTATGATTCTCCCTTTCCCAACCCCAACAGACAAAGCGGAGTAAAGAACCCAAGGGGAGAAGGTTGTCAGGCAAAGTTCCGATGAGGAGGGAAGATGGTTTTATTTTGGCAGCTCAGTAACCATATTCCCATTCCCTCTGCCCCATTCAACATGGAGATGCAGGAAGGAGTCCCACTTAACTCCCTGTCTGAACAGCCCAGGATCTTTGGATTTAATGTTGCCTTAAAGCAAGAACAGTTTACTTTCTTTCAATAGACACGCCTTAACTTGGCCCACATGCTTGTGGATGTAATGGATTTTCTGAGGAGGATTTTTCCTGGTCTAGTGCTGTCTTTCCTGCATGAACTCACTCATACTCTCTCACTTGCACACATGGGTTTCAATTTATCTTCTTCCTGTCAGACAGCAGCTGTTCCGTCACCAGTGAGCGATAAGTCCTGACAATTTCTTCTCCTGAGGCTCACAGGGAAGGAAGTTCTCTGAACCTCCTGGTTGAGGAGCCACTCTGCAGTGGTCTCAGGAGTTCATTTTGTTTGGGACCCTCCTAGTGTAACCCTACTCTTGTCCCGGAGTGAACCCTTTCTCCTTAAGGAGATGGCACAAGATCTTAGACACATCTTAGATCCAAGACCCCAGACAAAATGGCTCAGTTCAGAAAAGACTCAAGTCATCAGGATGCTAAAGTGGGCTCAGGAAGTCCTGCAGCCACCTGGGCATCCTTTGTGGGGAAGAAGTCAGCAGTGGCCCCAGGAAAAAAAAACTAGATCAAATCCAGGGGATCAGGGCAGAAGTGGCCTGGCCTTGTGTTGTGCCAAACCCCTATTAACCTCAATAGGGAAGGCACTAGGTTCAGGAGGCTGAAGAAGAGACTCAGAGCCAGCAAAGGAGACATGGTGTTTTTTTTGGAGATGGAGTCTTTCTCTGTTACCCAGGCTGGAGTGCAGTGGTGTGGTCTTGGCTCACTGCAACCTCCGCCTCCTGGGTTCAAGCGATTCTCCTGCCTCAGTCTCCCAAGTAGCTGGGATTACGGGCACGTGCCACCACACCCAGCTAATTTTTGTATTTTTAGTAGAGACAGGGTTTCACCATGTTGGCCAGGCTGGTCTTGAACTCCTGACCTCCGGTGATCTTCCTGCCTTGGCCTCTCAAAGTACTGAGATTACAGGCATGAGCCACCATGCCCAGCCAATGTGGGGTTTTATTAGGGGCTCACATACAGGGGAGAGAGTCTAGTGGTGGTGTGCTGGACAAGATATCCACCTTACAAACAGTCCAGTGGCAGCAGGCTGGGCAGGAAAACCATAACTGCTTGCAGAGTATGTAGTTTAAATAGCATTTTCACCAAACTCCCTCCCCTTAATGACCTCCACCTGGCAACCTTTGTTTAGCCCAAAACTCAGGGCCTCAATCCCTTGTATGGCCCGAGTTCCATGGGATGGGTGGGGGGCTCAGATGTTCATCATTGATAAGGTATGAATCTCCAGGTTGGCCATGCCGGATTCCTTAACTTGAAACACACATTCAGATGTGTCTGCCATACAGGGTCATTCTCAGGGTCTGCTTATGTTATTGCTATTAGGTGTGTTTACCCTACATGCAGCGTGTATCATGCAGCCTGTATCAGCCACAAGTATCCAGGCGGGAGAGCAACTGGTGGGGTTGCTGTGGCAGCCGGCAGGAGGGAGGGAGGCAGACTGGTGTTGGAATGCCCGTGCCTCTCTGTTGACTGCCTTTTCCCTCCTGGGTTCTACTTCTCTGATCTCTCACCCCAGGCATCCCCTAAGTCTTTCTTTCCCATCAGAACTTTCCTCCTTTCACACTGAGGCACAAATGGTTGATAACAGTTGAGAGTGACAGTTCCTGAGAGCTTTCTCTGTACTACCGTTTTAAGATAATTGTTTATAATAGAAAATGTCAATCACGTACAGACAGAATAGTATAATCGACTCCTGAGTATCCATCATCCAGCCTCAACAATTAACTTACAGCCCACTTGGTTTCTTCCATACACCTAGATTACTTGGAAGCAAATCCAAGCCATTTCTTTTCAGTATGTGCAGAAGGCTCTCTTAAGCCCCAATCTGACCATGCCACAAGTTGGTGAATGACATCTAGTGGCAGGATAGGGTCCATGTTACTCCCTGGATTAGAACAGGTTCTCTGCAATCTGGTGCTGACATCTCTTCACTTCCCAGGAGCCCCTACCTTTTCAGCTATGCTCAATGTTGTTCCCCCAAACATCACATTTTAAAAATCCACCACTTAGAAATCCTGACCTCAGGTAATCCACCTGCCTCAGCCTCCCAAAGTGCTGGGATTACAGGTGTGAGCCACCGTGCTTGGCCTGGTCTTGCCCTTACTTTCATTGTCAAAAACAGCAATTACTTTTGCACCAAGCTAACAGTATTTTGTCTTCTTCTGTGGACAGTGAAGTGGTTGAGAACAGGGACTGAGACTTATGTTCCCTGGTGCCACAGTGCTAAGCCCTGTATCTGGCACATCACAGGTGTTGAATCCCTGTTGTTGAATGCATGAATGAACACAGGGCATTCTGCACTATCACTTGGAGAAACTCGACATGAACTCCTTGTGCCAGTTACAATTTCCAGAGAGATCAGGGTGTTAGGCTAAATGGGAATCTTTTTTTTTTTTTTTTATTATACTTTAAGTTTTAGGGTAGATGTGCACAATGTGCAGGTTAGTTACATATGTACACATGTGCCATGCTGGTGTGCTGCACCCATTAACTCGTCATTTAGCATTAGGTATATCTCCTAATGCTATCCCTCTCCCCTCCCCCCACCCCACAACAGTCCCCAGAGTGTGATGTTCCCCTTCCTGTGTCCATGTGTTCTCATTGTTCAATTCCCACCTATGAGTGAGAACATGTGGTGTTTGGTTTTTTGTCCCTGCGATAGTTTACTGAGAATGATGATTTCCAATTTCATCCATGTCCCTACAAAGGACATGAACTCATCATTTTTTATGGCTGCATAGTATTCCATGGTGTATATGTGCCACATTTTCTTAATCCAGACTACCATTGTTGGACATTTGGGTTGGTTCCAAGTCTTTGCTATTGTGAATAGTGCCACAATAAACATATGTGTGCATGTGTCTTTATAGCAGCGTGATTTATAGTCCTTTGGGTATATACCCAGTGATGGGATGGCTGGGTCAAATGGTATTTCTAGTTCTAGATCCCTGAGGAATCGCCACACTGACTTCCACAATGGTTGAACTAGTTTACAGTCCCACCAACAGTGTAAAACTGTTCCTATTTCTCCACATCCTCTCCAGCACCTGTTTCCTGACTTTTTTTTTTTTTGAAATGGAGTCTCGTTCTGTTGTCCAGGTTAGAGTGCAGTGGCGCGATCTTGGCTCACTGCGAGCTCCGCCTCCCGGGTTCACACCATCCTCCTGCCTCAGCCTCCCGAGTAGCTGGGACTACAGGCGCCCGCTACCACGCCCGGCTAATTTTTTTGTATTTTTAGTAGAGACAGGGTTTCAAAGTGTTAGCCAGGATGGTCTCAATGTCCTGACCTCGTGATCCGCCCACCTCGGCCTCCCAAAGTTTCCTGACTTTTTAATGATTGCCATTAAATGGGATTCTTAATATTTTTTTCCATCCAACACTGCTGTGGGTTATGGACCACTCCCTGAGTGGAGGGCTGTCTATGGCTCTCACATGGGAGAACACACTGGAGGGGTTGGAGAGGGCAACTGGAGGTGGTGGGGGCCGGGTTTCACACAAGTAGTTTGAAAAAGCCTCATGTTGTTCCAGGTGCCCTTCAGGTACAGCCTGTTGGTTGAGAATCGTTGAGCTGGAGAGATAAGGTGCTAAGGCAAAATTCTAGGCAATAGCCCAGAGATGGACAGGGAATTTGAGGATGCTGCGCACAGACACAGTCTTCCTTCCATCTCTCAGGCTCTTTTGAAGACCATCCCTGAATTAGACTAATGAGAATGAATGGCACTATTTTCCTCGCAAAAAACGTGTTCTTTTTCTTCCCCTATGAAGAGTAGTGGAACTGATACTGAGATTGATTACACATTTGAGTGAGCTCCTGGGAAGAAACAGGGAACTTAGAATGTCTACAACTTCCCGTGCCCTGATTCATTTCAAGGACATGGGTCATTAGCCTCTGCCAGCAGACAGAGATAGGTGCATAAATTCCAACCATTTTGTGATCAAATGTGGGCATAACGTTTTTTGATCCTTGAGATGATTGTTATTATTTACTGGAAATTCCATTATTAAATCCCAGCAGCAAGAGTCTTTCTCTTCTTTTCTCATAGTTCTCACTAATTAGAAACTGCTATTAGTCATGGTCTGGCTAGAACTTAACTACTGACCTAACCTAAGCCTTTTAAACAAGAAGCTTTTTATCACAGTTCTTCAGATACTCTGGCTTGTGAGTGGCAAATCCTCAACCCTGACACCCGTGTGCATCATGGCTCCCTGTGAAAACACCCTTGTTAACATGTAAAACACCTCCAATGCATTTTGACTATTGCAGCAAAGACCATTCGCAAAATGTAAGAAACAGACCCTAATATCCAGTTCTGCTGCTTCATAGTGTGACCTCAGAAAAGTAAAATGGCCTATTTAGTCCTCATTAACCTCACTGACAGGAGAGACTAGAACATGGCAGTTAGGTTTTCTTTTGCATGCCAATGTGACAGGCTGGTAGCAGTTGGCTTGGAATGTTCTGCTGAGAAAGGATAGTGGGAAGTGGTGCTGTGTTTCATTGCTGATGGGATCCCATGGGTAAGGGATCATGAGTGGCAAGATTTACCAAGTGTTTGTCAATTCCAGGTTTGCAATATCTTAGGCCTGTCCCTGTAGAGAGATATAGAGTGTAGTTAATGTTCTAGTTGGCCCTAAAGGCAAAATTGACCAGGCAGTAGTTCAGTATTTCAGTATGTTTTTTGTAGGTATAGATCACCAAAGCCTCTAAAAGATGTGGGAATTCCGGGGTCTTTGGTGCACTTCAGAATTTTTAATGTCCTGGATGACCCTGCCACTTAGACTGAAATAAAGTCCTTCTTGGGATGTGCTTATTAACCAGGCCAGGCTATTAGATCCCCAGGTCACCTGGTATATTGCTGGATTAGGGCAGGTGGGGGGACCAAGACCAGTGGCATCCCAGGAAGCAATGGGTTTTCTGATGGATGTAGTATTATTAGAATACTAAGACAATTAGGATGTGTGTAATGTTTAAGCTTAGAAAGTATTCAGATAACCCAACAAAGAACTCACGTTAGAGGTTTTCTGAATCTTAGAGAGGTTATATAACTGTTCAAAGTCACATGAGGTGGGGAGGAGGGAGCTAACATATTTTAAGAGCTGTTATAAGCCAGGCACTTTATGGAGTTATAACTCAATCTTTCCAACAGCCCTGTGGGGGCAGTAATATAGTAATAGTATTACATAGGCAAGAAACTGGTGATTCAGAGTCATGTAATAACTTTCACATTGTTGCATAAGGAGAGACACAGAAAGTCAGTCTTACCAACAGTCTGGATTCTGATCACAGTACACTTTGTGTCAAGACTTCTGTATATTTCCTAACTTCCCAATTCATGAGGACCCCAGTAACTTGATATTTCTGACAACGAGGAAATGGTATTAAAAAAGACCCATTCATGATAAAGATGTTTGTAAGCCTACTGTCAGTATAAATAATTGCTATGGGAATTTTGAAGATATTAAAATTGGAAAGGGTTTTTAAGCCATTTAGAAGTATTTTTTTATATTCAAGTAATTGACAAGCTAATCAAAACTTCTTTATTAACATCAGGTTTCCCAAGTACTTCTGTAGGTCATTTATTGCTCACCAACTTCAAGAAATATTTAAAAGCCATAAATAAGAGTTATGCTTTGTTTTAAAAGGCTAAGGACTATAAAAGAGGTTAGTTTGGCTACCTAGACAAAGTAAAAATAAGGAAGAGTGGACTTGGTGCTTCCAAGTGAGTTGAGGATGATAGAAAACAATTAGACCTGCTCAATTTGCATTTCAAGTCTGTCTCTCTGTCCAGAGAAGGGTTTGTGTCCTGAAGAAGATAAAACCAACATCAGTAACAGGGAACAAAGCCATTTGGGAAATAAGATGATAAAACTATATGGAACCAACTTAAGTGGTTGTAAGTCTCAAGACCTTGGGCAATGACCTGGAAGTGTAGTGAGATGAGAACTTTGTGTGTGAGAGCTCCAGACACCTGCGTGTTAACCTTCAGCATACAGAGGAAAACAAAGATGAGCAAAACAACCACAGTCTTCAAGATGGAGAAAAATATTTCATGTGTATACTGAAGACCAGCTGGCTTGACGTTGGTTGAGGCCAAAATCTAGAGAACATTATTAAAACAGGTTCCTTTTTTAAAAATTATACTTCAAGTTCTAGGGTACATGTGCAGAACATGCAGGTTTTTTGCATAGGTATATATGTGCCATGGTGGTTTGCTGCACCCATCAACCTGACATCTACATTAGGTATTTGTCCTAATACTATCCCTCCTTTAGCCCCCCACCACTCTGACAGGCCCCAGTGTGTGATGGCCCCTCCCTGTGTCCATGTGTTCTCATTATTCAACTCCCATTTATGAGAACATGTGGTGCGTTGATTTTTTGTTTGCTGAGAATGATGGTTTCCAGCTTCATCCATATCCCTGCAAAGGACATGAACTCATACTTTTTTATGGCTGCATAGTATTCCATGGTATATATGTGTGACATTTTCTTAATCCAGTCTATTGTTGGTGGACATTTGGGTTGGGTCCAAGTCTTTGCTATTGTGAACAGTGTCACAATAAACATACCTGTGCCTTTATAGTAGAATGTGTCTTTATAGTAGAATGATTTATAATCCTTTGGGTATATATCCAGTAATGGGATTGCTGGGTCAAATGGTATTTCTAGTTCTAGATCCTTGAGGAATTGCCATACTGTCTTCCACAATGGTTGAACTAATTTACACTCCCACCAACAGTGTGAAAGCATTCCTATTTCTCCACATCCTCTCCAGCATCTGTTGTTTCTGACTTTTTAATGATTGCCATTCTAACTGGAGTGAGATGGTATCTCATTGTGGTTTTGATTTGCATTTCTGTAATGACCACTGATGATGAGCTTTTTTTTCCCCATATGTTTGTTGGCTGCATAAATGTCTTCTTTTGAGAACTGTTTGTTCATATCCTTTGCCCACTTTTTGATGGGGTTGTTTTTTTCTTGTAAATTTAAGTTCTTTGAAGATTCTGGATATTAGCCCTTTGTCAGATGGATAGATTGCAAAAATTTTCTCCCATTCTGTAGGTTGCCTGTTCACTCTGATGGTAGTTTCTTTTGCTGTGCAGAAGCTCTTGAGTTTAATTAGATCTCATTTGTCAATTTTGGCTTTTGTTGCCATTGCCTTTGATGTTTCAGTCATGAAGTCTTCGCCCATGCCTGTGTCCTGAATGGTATTGCCTAGGTTTCCTTCTAGGATTTTTATGGTTTTAGGTCTTACGTTTAAGTCTTTAATCCATCTTGAGTTAACTTTTGTATAAGGTGTAAGGAAGGGATCCAGTTTCAGTTTTCTGCTATGGCTAGCCAGTTTTCCCAACACCATTTATTTATTTATTTATTTATTTTATTTTTATTATACTTTAAGTTTTAGGGTACATGTGCACAATGTGCAGGTTAGTTGCATATGTATACATGTGCCATGCTGGTGTGCTGCACCCATTAACTCGTCATTTAGCATTAGGTGTATCTCCTAATGCTATCCCTCCCCCCTCCCCCCACCCCACAACAGTCTCCAGAGTGTGATGTTCCCCTTCCTGTGTCCATGTGTTCCCATTGTTCAATTCCCACCTGTGAGTGAGAACACGTGGTGTTTGGTTTTTTGTCCTTGTGATAGTTTACTGAGAATGATGATTTCCAGTTTCATCCATGTCCCTACAAAGGACATAAACTCATCATTTTTTATGGCTGCATAGTATTCCATGGTGTATATGTGCCACATTTTCTTAATCCAGTCTATCATTGTTGGACATTTGGGTTGGTTCCAAGTCTTTGCTATTGTGAATAGTGCTGCAATAAACATACGTGTGCATGTGTCTTTATTGCAGCATGATTTATAGTCCTTTGGGTATATACCCAGTAATGGGATGGCTGGGTCAAATGGTATTTCTAGTTCTAGATCCCTGAGGAATTGCCACACTGACTTCCACAATGGTTGAACTAGTTTACAGTCCCGCCAACAATGTAAAAGTGTTCCTATTTCTCCACATCCTCTCCAGCACCTGTTGTTTCCTGACTTTTTAATGATTGCCATTCTAACTGGTGTGAGATGGTATCTCATTGTGGTTTTGATTTGCATTTCTCTGATGGCCAGTGATGGTGAGCATTTTTTCATGTGTTTTTTGGCTGCATAAATGTCTTCTTTTGAGAAGTCTCTGTTCATGTCCTTCACCCACTTTTTGATGGGGTTGTTTGTTTTTTTCTTGTAAATTTGTTTGAGTTCATTGTAGATTCTGGATATTAGCCCTTTGTCAGATAAGTAGGTTGTGAAAATTTTCTCCCATTTTGTAGGTTGCCTGTTCACTCTGATGGTAGTTTCTTTTGCTGTGCAGAAGCTCTTGAGTTTAATTAGATCCCATTTGTCAATTTTGGCTTTTGTTGCCATTGCTTTTGGTGTTTTAGACATGAAGTCCTTGCCCATGCCTATGTCCTGAATGATAATGCCTAGGTTTTCTTCTAGGGTTTTTATGGTTTTAGGTCTAACGTTTAAGTCTTTAATCCATCTTGAATTAATTTTTGTATAAAGTGTAAGGAAGGGATCCAGTTTCAGCTTTCTCCATATGGCTAGCCAGTTTTCCCAGCACCATTTATTAAATAGGGAATCCTTTCCCCATTTCTTGTTTTTCTCAGGTTTGTCAAAGATCAGATAGTTGTAGATATGTGGCATTATTTCTGAGGGCTCTGTTCTGTTCCATTGATCTATATCTCTGTTTGGTACCAGTACCATGCTGTTTTGGTTACTATAGACTTGTAGTATAGTTTGAAGTCAGGTAGCGTGATGCCTCCAGCTTTGTTCTTTTGGCTTAGGATTGACTTGGCGATGCGGGCTCTTTTTTGGTTCCATATGAACTTTAAAGTAGTTTTTTCCAATTCTGCAACACCATTTATTAAATAGGGAATTCTTTCCCCATTTCTTGTTTTTGTCAGGTTTGTCAAAGATCAGATGGTTGTAGATGTGTGGTATTATTTCTGAGGCCTCTGTTCTGTGCCATTGGTCTATGTATCTATTTTGGTACCAGTACCATGCTGTTTTGGTTACTGTAGTCTTGTAGTATAGTTTGAAGTCAGGTAGCATAATGCCTCCAGCTTTGTTCTTTTTGCTTAAGATTGTCTTAGCTATGAGGGCTCTTTTTTGGTTGCATATGAAGTTTAAAGTACTTTTTCCAATTCTGTGAAGAAAGTCAGTGGTAGCTTGATGGGTATAGCATTGAATCTATAAATTACTTTGGAGAGTATAGCCATTTTTAGGATATTAATTCTTCCTATCCATTAGCATGGAATGTTTTTCCATTTATTTGTGTCCTCTTATTTCTTTGAGCAGTGGTTTGCAGTTCTCCTTGAAGAGGTCCTTCACATCCCTTGTAAGTTGGATTCCTAGGTATTTTATTCTCTTTGTAGCAATTGTGAATGAGATTTCACTCATGATTTGGCTGTTTGTCTGTTATTGGTGTATATGAATGCTTGTGATTTTTGCACATTGATTTTGTATCCTGAGACTTTGCTGAAGTTGCTTATCAGCTTAAGGAGATTTTGGGCTGAGACAATGGGGTTTTCTAAATATACAATAATGTCATCTGCAAACGAGTCAATTTGACTTCCTCTTTTCCTAGTTGAATACCCTTTATTTTTTTCTCTTGCCTGATTGCCCTGGCCAGAACTTCCAATATTATGTGAATAGAAGTGATGAGAGAGGGCATCCTTGTCTTGTGCCAGTTTTCAAAGGGAATGCTTCCAGTTTTTGCCCATTCAGTATGATATTGGCTGTGGGTTTGTCATAAATACCTTTTAAGATATGTTCCATCAATACCTAGTTTGAGAGTTTTTAGCATGAAGGTGTATTGAATTTTGTTGAAGGCCTTTTCTGCATCTATTGAGATAATCATGTCATTTTTGTCATTGGTTCTGTTTATGTGATGGATTACATTTATTGATTTGTATATGTTGAACTAGCCTTGTATCCCAGGTATGAAGCCAACTTGATCATGGTCGATAAGTTTTTGATGTGCTGATGGATTCGTTTTGCCAGTATTTTTTTTTTTTTTGAGGGTTTTTGCATCAATGTTCTTCAGGGATATTGGCCTGAAATTATCTTTTTTTGTTGTGTCTCTGCCCGGTTTTGGTATCAGGATGATGCTAGCCTGACAAAATGAGCTAGGGAGGATTCCCTCTTTTTCTATTGTTTGGAATAGTTTCAGAAGGAATGGTACCAGCTCCTCTTTGTACCTCTGGTAGAATTCGGCTGTGAATTTATCTGGTCCTGGACTTTTTTTGGTTGGTAGGCTATTAATTATTGCCTCAATTTCAGAGCCTGTTATTGGTCTATTCGGGGATTTAACTTCTTTTTGATTTAGACTTGGGAGGGTGTATGTGTCCAGGAACTTATCAATTTCTTCTAGATTTTCTAGTTTATTTGCATAGAGGTGTTCATAGTATTCTCTGATGGTAGTTTGTATTTCTGTGGGATCAGTGGTGATCTCACCTTTATCATTTTTTTATTGGATCTATTTGATTCTTCTCTCTTTTCTTTGTCTGGCTAGTGTCTATCTAGTCTGTTGATCTTTTCAAAAAACCAGCTATCGGATTCATTGATTTTTTTTTTGTTTTTGAAGCGTTTTTCGTGTCTCTATCTCCTTTAGTTCTTCTCTGATCTTAGTTATTTCTTGTCTTCTGCTAGCTTTTGAATTTGTTTGCTCTTGCTTCTCTGGTTCTTTTAATTTTGATGTTAGGGTGTCGATTTTAGATCTTTCCTGCTTTGTCTTGTGGGCCTTTAGTGCTATAAATTTCTCTCTACACACTGCTTTAAATGTGTCCTAGAGATTCTGGTACATTGTGTCTTTGTTCTCATTGGTTTCAAAGAATATCTTTATTTCTGCCTTCATTTTGTTATTTACCCAGTAGTCATTCAGGAGCAAGTTGTTCAGTTTCCAGGTAGTTGTGCAGTTTTGAGTGAGTTTCTTAATCCTGAGTTCTAATTTGATTGCACTGTGGTCTGAGGACTGTTTGTTATTATTTCTGTTCTTTTGCATTTGCTGAGGAATGCTTTACTTCCAATTATGTGGTCAATTTTAGAATAAGTGCAATGTGGTGCTGAGAAGAATGTATATTCTGTTGATTTGGGGTGGAGAGTTCTGTAGATGTTTATTAGGTCTGCTTGGTCCAGAGCTGAGTTCAAGTCCTGGATATCCTTGTTAATTTTCTGTCTTGTTAATCTGTCTAATATTGACTCCCACTATTATTGTGTGGGAGTCTAAGTCTCTTTGTAGGTCTCTAAGCACTTGCTTTATGAACCTGGGTGCTCCTTACTGGGTAAATATATATTCAGGATAGTTAGCTCTTCTTGTTGCATTGATCCCTTTACCATTATGTAATTCCCTTCTTTGTCTCTTTTGATCTTTGTTGGTTTAAAGTCTGTTTTATCAGAGACTAGGATTGCAACCCCTCCTCTGTTTTTGCTTTCCATTTGCTTGGTAAGTATTCCTCCATCCTTTTATTTTGAGCCTATGTGTGTCTTTGCACATGAGATGGGTCTCCTGAATGCAGCACACTAATGAGTCTTGAACTTTTATCCACTTGCTAGTCTGTGTCTTTTAATTGGGGCATTTAGCAGGTTTACATTTAAAGTTAGTATTTTTATGTGTGAATTTGATCCTGCTGTTATGATGCCAGCTGGTTATTTTGCCTGTTAGTTGATGCAGTTTCTTTATAGTGTTGATGGTCTTTACAATTTGGTATGTTTTTGCAGTGGCTGGTTCCAGTTGTTCATTTCCATGTTTAGTGCTTCCTTCAGGAGCTCTTGTAAGGCAGGCCTGGTGGTGACAAAATCTCTCAGCATTTGCTTGTCTGTAAAGGATTTTATTTCTCCTTCACTTATGAAACTTAGTTTGCCTGGATATGAAATTCTGGGTCGAAAATTTTCTTTAAGAATGTTAAATATTAGCCACTCTCTTCTGCCTTGTAGGGTTTCTGTAGAGAGATCACTGTTAGTCTGATTGGCCTCCCTTTGTGGGTAACCTGACCTTTCTCTCTGGCTGCCCTTAACATTTTTTTCCTTCATTTCAACCTTGGTGAATCTGATGATTATGTATCTTAGGGTTGCTCTTCTCAGAGTGTCTTATTTCCTGAATTTGAATGTTGGCCAGTCTTGCTAGGTTGGGGAAGTTCTCTTGGATAATATCCTGAAGAGTGTTTTCCAACTTGGTTCCATTCTCTCCATCACTTTCAGGTACACCAATCAGAGGTAGATTTGGTCTTTTCACATAGTCCCATATTTCTTGGAGGCTTTGTTTCTTTTCACTCTTTTTTCTCTAACCTTGTCTTCTCACTTTATTTCATTGAGTTGATCTTCAATGTCTGATATCCTTTCTTCCACTTGATCAATTCAGCTATTGTTACTACTGTATGCTTCATGAAGTTCTTGTGCTGTGTTTTTCAGCTCCAGGTCATTTATGTTCTTCTCTAAACTGGTTATTCTAGTTAGCAATTCATCTAACCTTTTTTTTAAGGTTCTTAGCTTCCTTGTGTTGAGTTAGAATATGCTCCTTTAGCTCAGAGGAGTTTGTTATTACCCACCTTTTGAAGCTTACTTCTGTCAGTTCATCAGACTAATTCTCCATCCAGTTTTGTTCTCTTGGTGGTGAGGAGTTGTGATCCTTTGGAGGAGAAGACACATTCTGGTTTTTGGAATTTTCAACTTTTTGCACTGGTTTCTCCCCATCTTCGTGGATTTATCTACCTTTGGTCTTTGTAGTTGGTGACCTTCAGATGGGGTTCTGAGTGGACGTCTTTTTTGTTGATGTTGATACTATGTTGGTTAGTTTTCTTCCTAACAGTCAGGCCACTCTGCTGCAGGTCTGCTGGAGTTTGCTGGAGGTCCACTCCAGACCCTGTTTGCCTGGGTATCACCAGTGGAGGCTGCAGAACAGCAAAGATTGCTGCCTGTTCCTTCCTCTGGAAGTTTCGTCCCAGAGGGTCACCCACCAGATGCCAGCCAGTTCTCCTGTATGAGGTGTCTGTCAGCCCCTACTGGGAAGTGTCTCCCAGTCAAGATACATGGGGGTCAGGGACCCACTAGAGAGGTATTCTATCCCTTATCAGAGCTTGAGTGCTGTGCTGGGAGGTCTGCTGCTCTCTTCAGAGCTGCCAGGCAGGGATGTTTAAGTCTGCTGAAGCTGTGCCTACAACCACCCCTTTCCCCAAGTGCTCTGTCCCAGAGAGGGTGGGGGTTTTATCTATAAGTCCCTGACTGGGGCTGCTGCCTTTTCTTCAGAGATGTCCTACCCAGGGCGGAGGGAATCTAGAGAGGCAGTCTGGTCACAGGAGCCTTGCTGAGCTGCGGTGGGCTCCGCCCAATTTGAAGTTCCCTGTAGCTTTGTTTACACTGTGAGGATAAGACCACCTATTTGAGCCTCAGCAATGGTGGATGCCCCCCTCACACCAAGCTCGAGTGCCCAGGTCGAGCTCAAACTGCTGTGTTGGCCGTGAGAATTTCAGGACAGTGGATCTTAGCTTGCTGGGCTCTGTGGGGGTGGGACCTGCTGAGCCAGACCACTTGACTCCCTGGCTTCAGCCTCCTTTCCAGTGGAGGGAATGGTTCTGTATCGCTGGTGTTCCAGGTGCCATTTGCCACTGGGGTATGATAAAAAACTTCTGTGGCTAGCTCGGTGTTTGCTCAAATGGCCGCCCAGTTTTGTGCTGGAAACCCAGGGCCCTGGTGGTGTAGGAGCTTGTGGGAATCTCCTGGTCTGTGGGTTGCAAAGACTGTGGAAAAAGCACAGTATCTGGGCTGGAGTGTATAGTACAGTCCCTAATGGCTTCCCTTGGCTAGGAGAGGGAGTTCGCTGACCCTTTGTGCTTCCCAGGTGAGGCGATGCCCTACCCTGCTTCAGCTAGCCCTCCTTGGGCTGTACCCACTGTCCAACCAGTCCCAGTGTGATGAACTGGGCATCTCAGTTGGAAATGCAGAAATCACCCGCCTTCTGTGTTGATTGTGCTGGGAGCTGCAGACCGGAGCTGTTCCTTTTCCAAAACAGGCTCTTAATCATCAGAACAAGAAGTGTTGATCACCCCAGCAGGCTTTGGGTTTTCCAAGAACACAGGCCAGAATTATCTCATACTCTTTTCTAGTACATTATACTTTGGTAATTATGTCTGGATTTTAGCAGTGAGAGTCTTAAAATAGCAAACACTTTAAAAATTATTATGGGCCAGATTTTATCCAAGCACCTTATATTATCTCATTTAATTATGTCATCCACATTTGAGGTTGATACTATTATTTTCATTTCATAGATGAGGAAATCAAGGCCCTGAGATTAAGACATCATATGTAGGGCCCATATGTCATGTCCTGAGGTAATTCAGTATGAGGGGCCCATGTGTCATGTCCTGGGGTCGATTCTCTAAATGATAAGTAATGGTATTGTGACTCAGCATCAGTTATTGTATCCTGCCCAAGATGGTAAATCTGCCCGTTAGTTGGGTGACTTTTCAAAGCTTGGGAAAATGTTACAGAAATATAGACATAATGAGGTAAATCAAATTTGTAGTATTAATACTTTGGTGTGGTTTAGGAATATGTTTTATGATCATTTGGATATTTTGTGTGTATTTTAAGGTGTTAAGGAATCCAGCATATTGGATAATCTGATTGCAATTTGAAATGTGTAATTTTTATTAGACTCATGATACTAATTTTAAAGATGTCATAGATTTTTATTACGTTTGTAAATGGTATTGAAATGTTTATTATAACCAAGTTTACTAACTTTTGTTTCATTTATTACATTAATTGCTTAGAAATTGATTAAGTGCATAGAAAATTTTGTTTTCTAGGATTCTGTCAGGCTTTTGGAGTGCTTGAGAAAATCAGGTATGTTAAATGTGTAAAATTTAAAATGCCTGAGGGAATTTAATTAACTAAATTTATAAATTGGATTATTTAAAATTTAATCTTTTATACTTAGTTAACTGAGGTAATCAAAGAAAAAGACACCATGAATTCGTATTTATTTTTTAAGATTTAGTCTCACTCTGTTGCCCAGGCTAGAGTACAGTGGGACAATCTTGGCTCACTGCAACTGCCTCCTGGGTTCAAATGATTCTCCTGCCTCAGCCTCCAGGAGCTGGGACTACAGGTGCCCACCATGACACCCGGCTAGTTTTTGAATTTTTAGTAGAGATGGGGTTTCACCATGTTGGCCAGGCTGGTCTCCAACTCCTGAACTCAAGTAATTGCCCCGCCTCAGCCTCCCAAAGTGCTGGGATTACAGGCATGAGCCACCGTGCCCGGCCTGAATTCTTATTTTCATATAAAATATTAGATTTATAACAAGACTTTTAAGTTAAACTTAAAGGCTTAGACAACACTAGTCCTTTGAATTTACACTTTCAATATATTTAATTGATTAAAATTCAATTTCTTTGGAGTAGTCCCTTGAGTGCACAATGTTCCCACAGATATTTAAAAGCTGAAATGATATTAGTAAGCACTCAATAAGTGATAGTTACAGATGGTCCCTCACTCCTGATGATTCATTTATCTTAATGATTTTTGACTTTACAATGGTTCAGAAGCAACGCACGTTCAGTAGAACATCAATAAATTATATGAGATCTTCCACACTTTAGTATAAAATAGGTTTTGTGTTAGATGATTTTGCTCAACTGTAGGCTAATGTAGGTGTTCTGAGCAACTTTAATGTAGACTAGGCTAAACTGTAATGTTCAGCAGGTTAGGTGTGTTAAATGCATTTTTACTTAATATTTTAACTTATGATAGGCTCATCAGGATGTACCTCATCATACATTGAGGAATATCTATATAATTAACAGTAACTCTTGCTTTCCCTGTTATCCCTTTGAATCCCTGCAATAAAACTTCCATGACCATGTATGTATTTCTTGTGACCCTGAGGGTCCTGATTAGTCACAGGTAAGAATTACTCCAAATAACAAAACAATACTTCTTTGAGTCAATAATTTTATTACTATTATTTTTCACACTGAGGAGACTTAGTTACATAAAGTGATATTCTATGAATTGATTATCAGTAGTAGAAGCACAAAGGTGTGGACAGTGAAACAAGAAGAAACACCCTTCATCAGAATGAAGTCCATGTGACACAAGTACATACTTCAAACAGCCTATGTACAAATAAATAGAGCTTCCTGTCTATGTACAGACATATTCACAGAGAATAAACTGACATAGTATCACCACGTATCTCATCATCCAGTGAAAATTACGCATAATAAACACAACACATACAAAATGACAGAAGTAATTTGGAAGTGCATCCACTGGATTTTTGTAGGGCTGAGGATAGGGGTTACAATGCTCCTTTAAAATGGAGGTGAACAAAGGAAGCATGAGACCACGTCTATCCTAAAAAAGATCCTTTACAAAAATGGCATTCTGATATTTTTAACATAACTGTCTAAAAGACAGTTTATATGTTATAGAGCAAATGTCTATGTTGGTGTCAACGTTGACAACATTTTCTTTGTTTTAACCATATCTGAAGAACAAAAGTATAATTTCTCTTTCTTTTAGTGCTAGCAGCAACTTCACTGAATCAGGAAGGTAGCTTTTGCTATTCTTAGTTTTGATGGCTTTTTAAGTATGTGGATTGCTTGAAGGTGGAAGCTGTTGCTTCCGGAGTTTTTTGACTTGAGCAGAAGAAATATCAAGGGTAGATGCAGGGCATATATGTGTACTTTGTGTTCAGGGTTCAATAGCGCAATTCAGTAACAGAGGCTCCCTCTTCCCAATAGAGTCTCAGCCCTTTAGAGAAACTCTTCAGACCACAAAACAGCCTCTAACAGAGGAATATCACTGGCCCTTCGTTCAGATACCCTTTCTTTAGGGCAATTTGGCCACTTAAGCATAAAATTGATGGGGTTGTCCAATTTAGTACCCATGTTTACTCTATATAGACAATTTAGGTACCCAGTTCTGGTGGATATTTTTAGGCTATGAAGTGCTTTTTAGTAATTATTTTACTTTCACTCAAATTATATAAAAGGGCTGGGTATGGTGGCTCATTCCTTTAATCCCAGCACTTTGGGAGGCCAAAGCAGGAGGATCTCTTGAGCCCAGGAGTTTGAGACCAGCCTGGGTAACATAGTGAGACTCTGTCTCTTAACAACAACAACATTAGCCAGGCATGGTGGCATGTGCCTGAGGTCCCAGCTACTCAAGAGGCTGAGGTGGGAGGATCGCTTGAGTCCAGGTGTTTGAGGCTACACTGAGCTATGATTGCACCACTGCACTCTAGCCTGGGTGACAGAGCAAGACCCTGTCTGTTAAAAAAAAAAAAATTATATAACAATTTGTGATGAAGTTGAAACATTAAAGTTTTTAGTTGTGGGGACATCTTTATATATGTGTGTAAACAGTGTACCATACTAGGTTAGAAATTGTGTATTTTAGCAGAGAGGAGGAAAATAACCACCAAAGCATTATGAAGTCTGCTGCTTTACATGTCCTCCCAAGGAAGGTTAGTAATTTAGGCATAAGGAATTATTGATAAATTGTATACCTCTGTTTGCCATTTTTATAAGGGAACTTCTTAGACCCGTCTTATATTTATATAAAAGCTCAAACACATCCTACATTTCCCAGGTATATGTTTGCTAATTATCTATTTCATTCTCCATATGGGTGAACTTTGCTTTACAAAACAAAATGGATTCCTGAAAAAAATCTACAATTTTAAAATAATTTCCATGTAGTATTAGAACTTGTTAAAGAAACTGTAATAAGCTATTTTGAAAATGAAGACTGCTTTTGTGAAATGAATAATTTCTTTGATTTTCAAACAGTTTTATTAAAGCACACATCTAAAATTTATAAGTAGATTAGGATTGCCTAGAACAATAATTGTAGTTAATAAAAAACAGAACAGATAAACTCCAATTTACAATAAACAATACAAAACAGGAATGACTCATGGACTGCTTATTGATTGACTATATTCAGAAGCCCTGAATATATGTATTATTGGTATTTTATGGCTTTAATTAAGACAGCTGTCTCTTATGAAGTACTATAAAGTGCAATATTAAAAAATTAAAAAACCCAAAAGGCATCCATTGTCCTTCAGTTTTATTCTGATAAGAATTGGGGATCTGTTTAATTAAATGGCAAGAAGTTACCTACCCTTAATTTATGCATGTAATTTCATCCTTAAAATAATTTTATTCAAGATTTCAGACTTTTTTTACTTTTCTGTTTTTTATGACACGATTTTAAAAATTAGTATTTTCTTTTGGTTAGCTGAGTATTTTGGAGAACTGTTAGTCTCCAAGGCCTTAGTTACTTACGGATCCATTATGAAGGAATATGCAACCCAATATGTAAGAATGCAAAAACAAATTCCCATCCTTTTGGTGAACCCTAGCCCATGAGATCAATCAGTAGGTTTACAAATCCTATCCAACCTACCACACAAAAGGATGTAAACACACTGCAGTACTGGTTAATAAGCGGAGATCCAACCATTTATCCCAGTTTCATATTTAAAATAAAAATATTGATTCCTCTTGATAAATTAGTGGGTAAGTACAGGCCCAGAGTTTTGGAGTAATCTAAAGTGGTGTCTCCCCGATTTTGAGTTCTTTGTGAGTCTGAGATTATGACCTAATGACCTTAAAAACAGTTTGTGACCTTGACTTCACCAGAGCTTCATGGTCATGCTGCACCCAGTATAGTTCAACACTGTTCAGACAGTGATTATTAGTCATAAGGTTCCATCATTTAAGAACAATATAAAGAATTCAAAAAGGCTTAGTAGAGAGGAACTATAAAAATTATTAAGAGGGTTAAAGACTCAAATAAAAATCTAAAGATAATTTTAATTGAAAATAGGTAAAGAGTCACATAGTGGTAACTTCCAACTATGGGGCAAAGAGTGAAGAGTGCCCAGATGCAGTTACTTTTAGCCAAACAAAAAAAAAACAAAAAAAAGGTTAAGTCATTAAGTGGAGGGGTTTGGGTTAACTTGGAGGGAGGCTTTTTTTGATGCTGATGGTTGTTAATCATTGAGCTGGGTCACACCAGCATCTATGCTGGGATCTCCCCCATAAGAGGACTATCCTTTGGATTAGCGTGATAGGCTAGACAAACCCTCTTAATGGAATTAAATCTCTGGTGGGAGCCTATGCAAGCTCCATGGCATTCTTTCAGACTTAGATATTTGTCTGTTTTTAAACATTTTATTAGGTTTTCCAGTCTGTCAATGAATGATCTGGTAGAAGTGCTTTGGCTTAGATAATATGGTGCTCTACACAGTCCCTCACTGTTCGTACACTAATTTGAAAACAGTTGCCTATCCTGTCGTAATTGCAGGGTCATTTTTGCCTCTCAAATACTGCCTGACTTGTGGATTTGCTTGTCCTTTGTAGCTGTTTCTTACTCTTTCTTAAGAAATCTGTCCCTAGCCATATTAAGGGCCTCCGTGGAGTTTGGGTGGTTCTGAGCAAGGCTGGCGCCCCATGTGTGAGGAAGGCATGTAAAATGCCAGTGTGTACATCAGCTGGGGGGAGTCAGTGTGGAAAACAGATTCCTTCCAGAGCAAACATGAGTGTGCCTGTGATTTCTACAGACGACTACATGCTCCTGGTGATTACATGCCACAACCTGCGCAGGTCCAAAGCTCCTGGTGAAAAAGGAATATTGCCATGGTGTAATAATAAGTAATAGAGTTGAGCTGGCTGTGAGTAGTTCCTTTATTGCTTTTCTTGTTTGCTATATATTTAAAAAATATGAAGCTCTGAGATTAAAAATGAAACACAAAGATAGAGGCAGAGGCAGAGTCAGGGAGCTAACTGTAAATAGATGGTGGAACAGGGCAGGGTTACTTTTCTTTCCCAAGGTCTTCCTGAGAAGATTTTCTATTTTTTAAAAAAATCTAAAACTGTACATGGGCTCTTATAATTGGCTAAACATAGCCTGATATTTGTTACCGTTTTAAACTACATAGGGATATATTTCAATGTGACACTTGTTTTCTTGGAATCCTAGGAAATTAATATCTCCTTTCTTCCCTTTCCTTATTATTCTATTTTTTCCCCTACCCCTCTCTTAATGAAAAGACCTTACCTAATAATTGGAGACAATATTGTTGAGAGAGGTATAGGGGTTGAGGAGGTATCTTTTAAAAATATTTAGCTGGATGGTTAAGATGTGGCTTAGCAAGAGTGAGCACTGACTTCTATGCATGCTTTCAGGAGACAGTTTTCTCCAGAAATCACCCTGAGAACAGCTTCACTTTGTTTCTTCTGGAACACAGCTGCCACCTATAATAGGGCCACCTACTTACCAGAAAAACAATCTGTCCAGGTGCAAGGAAGCATAGCATCCACATAATCTTGCATGTGTGTGGGGGTGTGGGTGTGGGTGTGTGTTTGGTAGATGTGGGGAGGAAAGCACACTGCCATGTTCTGAAATGCTTGCCATCAGACCCACGTTAGATAGTCCAACGCAGTAATTTCTGCAGAGCATTTAATGCAACTTCCATCTTCTTCAATTCTATCTGGCCAGCCACTCTACCAGGTGTCTTTTCTTTGGTCAACTTTTTGTTAAGGTGGTCTGGGGGTGGGCTCGCTTTGTAGCTCATCTCTTCTCTCAGTGTTCTAGAGGCCTTTAAAAGCTATGTGCAGTGGTGGGGAGTTTGCCAACTCTCTTCCTGCCCAGGAATGGATGTACATTAACATTGTCAAATGTCTAATCAGCGAGGCAGCTGTGTTTTGCTGAAAGGGCTCCAAACCACCTGATTCATGTCTTCCCTATAAAATAAATTATGATGGCCCTTGTCAGGTGACACCTGTTAGAAGCCTTACAAAGCATTTTCCCTGAATATAAAACAGTCTCCGCCTCTTCTTATAATCTTCTGGGCAAGGCTTTATGACATTCTGCTGCATCTGCTGAGGGTATAAACAACCCTATCCCTTACTCCCTGCATATATCATTGCTCTGTCACTGCCTGACTCAGTTTAGGTCCTGGGAAGCTGCATAAACACCATCTGATCTTCAGCTTCAGTTCATCAGGATCTGGTCAGGTGCAGAGGGCAGCTGGAGATGGCATGGGATTCTCAGATGCAATTTAGGAGTTTCTATTTGGGAATTGTCAGTTTGAGCCAAGCTGCTCTGCTGCCTTGGAAGTATGGGGGAGGGTAGGCGGTGACAGCAAGCAAGACCTGCTTGGTTTGCTGTGAATAAATGAAATCATTTGCGTGCAACTCATTTATTTTAGACTGATTAGTACAATGTTGGCTCTTGAATTGTTGATATCTTTTATACCCTGCTCTAGAGAAGCAAAGAGAGTATCTGCAGTCTAAATTTTTGCTCTGTATTTTCTGTTGTGTATTCTTTGCCTCTATATCAGCATTAGGGATATGGCTGACTGATTTCCTTAAGGCTATAAATTGATATTCTTAGGGTGGGAAAATATGGGTACATACGTGTATATTTGTAAGTATATGTGCATGGAACAAACAACCTTATGAAATCAGGAAGAAATGTTCCCTTTGGTTTGTGTGCGTGACTTTCCTTTTCCTTGACTTTGGCAAACTTGATGCTCCCTGCTTTAGAATCCTGAATGTGATAGGGTCAGAGGGTGATGATGTAAGTCATATTATATGTGTACATATAGATCTGGTATAAAGATATATATATATATATGTATATATTTATATATGTATATACACAGGCATGCAGGAAAGGAGTTAGAGATGACCTGTTTTGGAAACCACTGTGTGGAAAATTCTGATAATTATGCCAATGATTTGAATGGTTTAAAGACCCACTGTTGAACTCTGTACACATCTCTCTGAATTTACCCCGGCTCAACACATAACCACTTAAAAACACAGAAATGAAGGGAAAGCAAGGGCAGGCTATGGAATCACTTGTGTCCCATCCAGTGAGGGAGCAGTGCTGTTGTAGGTCAGGCTCAGTGCACATGACTGATGTGGGAACGGGGCTTGGAAATTTTGTCTTCTCAAATGCAACTTCACATGAAATACCACAACACCTCCTGTGAAGTGGAGCTCCCAGACAAGCAAAGGGCACCATAGCTGCTTGGATCAGCCTTCACTGTGAGCTAGGAATAAATGGGAGGGAGTGAGGAGACAGAGGGAGGATCAGGAATAAGAAGAGGGCGGCATCAGGTCTCCTTCAACTTCTGTTTTACATGGTCTGTTTGCAGTTGAGTCAGTCACCTATTTAAACCTTATTTCAAACAACACACCAGTCAATAATATAAAATTCACCCAATAACCAACTTGGCTGCCCTTCAAGAAATATACAGGGAAAACAACTGGAGTTTTTAAATGTAAAGTTCACTTCCTCATTCTTTCACTCACTCTGTAAGGAAGCAGGACAAATTCTTGCCCCAGTACAAAGTCCTGACCTTGATGAATGAGATTCATTCCCATTAGGTGACAGGTTCCACTCAGCGCCCCTATTGGATGGTGTTTCGATGTCTTGGAAGGCATTGTCCCACATCTGAAGACCCCAATCTGCCGAGTTGGAGAGATTTGAAAGCCAGCCTCCGACTGGCAGCCATCTTGATTTCTTGTTTTCCCAGGGGACCTTGGGTTTGAAGTGCTTTTTGCTTCTGGGTGAAGAGCAATGATGGGCATTTCCTGTTATTGCCATGCTCTGTGGGGTGAGCTGAGGTTTTCTGGAAAGAATACTGAGCTTGATCTGGGGCTGTCAGGTTACCTTTCCTCTTATTCTGCTGTGAGTTCTGCATCCTGTCTTCCTATGTTAAGAGGTATGTGCTCACAACAAAATCATAGCAGGCGTCAATGACAGAATTGATTGGCGATAGGAACACATATGGTGAAATTTCCCATATGCTGTATGTACCAACTTAGACGTAGGATGGGTACAGAATGATGAACCATCCTTGATTCAATTTTTCAACTGATTTTAGGGAAAGCATGACTTAGAGAAATGAAAAGTGCTCTACATAGTTTTCCATTGATTCAGTTTGCCTATTTTTTCCCCCTTGCTGGCTTTATTTTCTACTGATATAGATCTGAGAAAACATACAAGGTGTCATACAGAACTTGGGGGCATGGACTATTTTAATTTCATGCATTCAATGTAATGTTGAGCAAAATCAAGAAATCAAATTGTTGGAGTGAATAACTTGAAACCAGTATAAGGAAGCTGTCAAATACCGTGTACTCTAAAACTTAGACAGAATCCCAGATAAGGTCTTGATGGAAGAAGAGACATAGATGTTACAAGAATTTTAACCAAAGCCTGGTCCTGGTACAACTGGACCTAGCACTCAGAAACCTTCCTGGGGTGCACTGAGTGTGCAAATGCCTTTCCAAGCATCTCTAAGTTGCCTCAACCCAAGCAGTACTGATCAGAGTTAAGTTAGTGCTATTGGGAATAATGATTTCTTCAGACACTAAAGCCCTTTATGACTACACTGGAAAATGTTTTAAAGAACTATGCCCTTACATCCCATTAGGTGGCAAGGCCCACTAAGCACCTTTACTGGATGACTTCTTATCACACATCTAGGCTCTCTTGGCAGCCGTTAGCATCAAAATATATCGAAATGACAATCACAGCTAAACTTACCCCTCTTCTTTTGATGATAATGGGACATGCACTGGAAAAATACAGGTTCAGTTTATATAGTCTTGCTGTCCTAGAAAAAGCACTAATTTGGTTTGTAGTCATATTTTCTACTTGCATGCTGGGACAATATAAGAACAAAACAACTCAACCCTGGTTACCTCCCCACTTCCCCAAACCAAGCCACCCAGCCTGGGTTTTTACCTCTGTCTGTCCTAAGTACCCTGAGTTTCTTGGTCAGGGTACGCTGGTGGAGGTGGGCAGATAGTCCCTCTGTTTGGCTTGTAGGAATGTTTTGGAAGGCTCAACTCAGGGCCCCTACAGACCTTCTCCACTAAGCCCTCCTCCCTGCAAGCTATTTCCCTAAACCATCTACCTTACTAGGCAGGATCCCAGCAAGTCCAAGGTAGGCTGAACGTCACAGAAATGCTACCTTTGTCTTGTTGGTTCCATTAGTTCACCTCTTGTACTTAAGAGGTAAAGCCCAGACTGCAGGTTGATGCCCCTCTTCAAATAAGTACTATAAATATACTAGAGCTATCCCTGAAAAGATGCATTTGTACTTTTATATATATATGATTTTTTATATATATATATATAATTTTTCTTTCTTTGTGTTTATTTACAGGTATGTACTAATCTATAGGTATGCAAGGAGAGGTATAGTACAGGAACAGGCAGGATTTGTGTGTTCATGTGCGTATATTTATAATATGTATATTTGTAGATATATAGCCTGTGTCCTTGTTTGCATCGACTGTACCTCCGACCAGCGAGGAGTACCTGTCAGTGGTGAATAGGGAGAAGCCCTATATTGATGGTTCTCTTTGTCTTTTACATGAAGTCATTTCAGTAGGCAAGGTGGAAGCAGCCTGTGAAGTGAATGGGCCCAGTGTGAATCCATCTCTCCTCAAATCCACCAAGGAGGGACACTTGGCACCCAGGGCTGTGTGCCAGCTGCCTCTTAAGAGGTCAAGGAGCCCAGAGCCCAGAGTGGGGAGGGACCATTCATGCTGCTGGTGCAAGATGTGGCTTTTCCTGCTAGATGGAGACGGGGCATGTAAGAATTCTGTCTTCTAGGAGAACGCTCACCACCAGGAACACAAAGTAGAGGCCAAACATGATGAAGCCCAGGATTTTGTTCATTCGCCACTTGCAGAGGGCGATAGAGAGGATGACGAAGAGCAGCATGATGAAGAGAAGGACGATGGCACAGAAAAGGCCATTGCTGCTGACAGCCACTGGCTGGAATCTGTGAATGACGGTGTACAGGAGCCAGGGCAGTGGGAGCCTGTGCAGAAGTGAAGCAGGGCAGAGGGGAGTGGGAAGACAAGGGGGTAGTCAGACACGTTGAAGAAGGCAAATAACCTATTATTACCTTCTCAGGAACTTTAATCTGAAAAGCGTGCCTTGTTAGGTTCACTATGACTCGGGCATGGTTGGCCCAGGAAACCACTTTATAAGGAAATAAGACTTTAAAAACCTTTATGTCCTGACTGAATTCAGAACAGGGAGAACAGCTAGACAACATCAAAGACATGACTGCTGTGGGTGATTTCTACATTTGCGAATTTGATTGGAAATTATTTTGTTTCCTTCCTAGTTGAGATTAAAATGTTGCTTTCAGTCCTAAAAAGGTGAATTGCAGGATTTGCACAGGGTGAAGGGAGCAGGCAGGTGCAAAAAAGGTATAGAAATGAGTGGTGAAAATGAGGAAAAAATTAAAAAATGGAGACAAAGAATAGCAATGACTTAATAGTCTAAAGGCAAGTTAAATTAAATGATGGTGGTTGGGGGCCACGATACAATATCACAGGCTGAAGTTTATTCTGGGAAAGATGTTGACAATTGTTTGATGAAAAATTGGTCTTTCTGAAAGATTTAAGGAAGGCAGTATCTTACATTTGTGATGTGTGTGTTTTTTTTTTAAACTTTATTATGTATTTTTATACCTGTTTTCTCCCTTTTCATTCACCTTTTAAAATCTGAGGATCTCTTGTGTTTCTTATCCAGAGTGGTGATCCTGAAAGACCTCAGGAGAGCTAGTTTCCACTGCACCTCAAGTGTTGAGTAGAACTCTGGGAAAGGAAGACGGCTGGAAGTGCAAGGCTCAGGGAACATGGGCATTTCCAAGTGGCTGGTGATAGGCATCTGGCTCTACCCATCAGCCTAATGACAGCATGGTGGCTAAGGAGATACCTGCTTGGCTAGCTGAGCTTTCTGAATGACAAAAGCTAAGGGAGGTTCAGTTTTGACCTAGACTCAGGGTGTGGGAAGAGCAGTTACTCTTTTCAAACATTACATTCTTCAAAGGAAGAGAGAAATAAGGAGGGTGAAGTGGGCAGTGAGTTTACTCATCTGCCTCCTTTGCTGGAGAGACGGCATTGGAAGGCAGAGCCCATGCATTGTGGATCTTTGAAATTCCAGGCCTGGCACATGCAGCCCCTAACTGGGTGCATATGTTAACCTGGGCCAAGCTGAAGTGATTGATGTGACTGCCTTGTGGGGATCAGTACCGGCACTTTGCCCAGTAGAGCCTGGCCAGGAGGTGCTTCTTTCTGTGAATTTGTTGGGGAGGGGTTCCAAGCCTGGGAACAAGGGGTAATTCCAGTTCTTAGCAGGAGGGGGCAGCCTTGGCATCCTGGGGTCAGCAATGAAAAGTCAGAAATCGGAAGGGGGAGGTCCTGAGAGTGGGGGTGATGCCAAACTGAGAGCCATTGACAGGGACTTGGCCTGGGAAACTCTTTTCCCATCCCTCGTGAAGAAAGACCAAAACCCATTTTATTCTTATTAAAACACACACACACACACACACACACACACACACACACACACACACACACACTCTCACACTCCTAGTGAAGTTGAATTTAATAGCACTACAAATGGCTTGCAAAAACCTTTCGGGGGAAACTGAGACTTTTCATGCCTTTTGGTCTATTAATTCTATTGTCAAGAATTAAGTATAAAAATAACTGAAAATGCAGATTAAACTTTACTCAGAAAATGATCATTTCAGTGTTATTTTGAATAATAAAAACTGAGTATCTCTAATAACCTCTAATAACAGGGAACTAGTTAAATAGCAAATAAGTAAATGTAATGTTACATAGCTGTTAAAAATCACAAGCTTAGAATGCTACAGGAAAATAGCCATAATATAATTCTAAGCTAAAAATGAAAGATGCATACATACACACAAATAGCAATGTAATTTCAATCATGTGAAATACACAAGAATTTCAAAAGGTTGGTGAGTTATTGATCTTTAAGCTTTTTCTTTTCTTTTTCTTTTCTTTTTTTTTTTTTTTTTTTTTGAGATGGAGTCTTGCTCTGTCGCCCAGGCTGGAGTACAGTGGCACGATCTCGGTTCACTGCAACCTCCACCTCCTGGGTTCAAGCGATTCTCCTGCCTCAGCTTCCTGAGTAGCTGGGACTGCAGGCACACGCCACCATTCCTAGGTAATTTTTGTATTTTCAGTAGAGACAGGTTTGCACCATCTGGGCCAGGATGGTCTCAATCTCTTGACCTTGTGATCCGCCCGCCTCGGCCTCCCAAAGTGCTGGGATTACAGGTGTGAGCCACCGCGCCCTGGAGCCTTATTTTTATTTTCTAAATCTGTGAGTATATGTTAATTTTAGAAGCATAAAGAAAATTCTGGCAAAGCTATGAAGAAACTTTTACACTTAATATATTGCAATGACATCACTCAATATATTGTCAAAAATGTCAGCTGGTATAAATTCTTGGGAAAGAACTTTTTGGAAAAGAAATATACAAAACATGTCGATACCCATTAAGATGTTCAAAATATTTAGTTCATTAATACTGCTTAAAGGAATTTATCCTAACAAAATAATTAAAAGAGGAGGTTTTTCTGCATAAAGATGTTCATCAAAACTCCCATAGCAGAAAATTTTTAATAATCCTATAAATGATAATGAAAAAGCCACTGAAAAACAAGAGGGAATATTTGAAGCCACAAAATGTTATGAGCTATGAGAAGTCTTAGCAAAATGGTTATGATTTATTAATTTATTCATAGATGCCTCTCTATGCCAGGCATATAGTGCTTTAAAATGGAAAAATAAAAGCCTTCCAAGCAGATAAAACTGAATATTTTACTAAGAAAACTTTGTGAAATATATGGAAGAGAACATACAATAAAGAAGTGTTGTTTCCGAGTAATAGGATTAGGAGTGATTTTTCTTTAAACTTCCGTGTGTGTGTGTGTGTGTGTGTGTGTGTGTGTATACAATTTAAGAATAATGAACAAAAAACATTTTGTAATTCTTTATCATATACTATAGAGCATTACTATTATTTTTTTACAAGAGATTGACCAAAAACTCTACCAGGAATATTTGGACCATGGAACTGAGAAACACTGTTTACAGTAGGGACAACTTCCTTTAAAACATACACCTTTTAAGGCATTCATTCATCCATCCATCCATCCCACAAACATTTGTCAAACAACTACCAGTAATAGCAATGCAGTAAGCTCTGATGAGTTCCTGCTCTTGGGGATGCACAGTCTAGCAGGCAGATATACGAGGACAAGAGTACGACGTACAGACAGTTTTTAGGGGCAAGAGCCTCCAAGTCAGGCCCAGGGGAATCAGAGAAATCAGGATTTAAGTTGTCACTAAAAGGGTAAGTCAGAGTTTTCCAGTGAGACAAGCATGGAGAGCTCTTCAGTGGGGGCTCACAACAGAGTTTTATGCACAGAGAGTGCTACAATTGATAGCACAGACTCTTTGTTCAAATCCTAGCTACCTCATTTACTAGTGTGAACTCTGGGCCCTTCAGTATTTTTATCTGAATAATAGGGTTGATAATACATACTTCATAGGATTATTGTGTGACTTAATTATTGTGTGGCTTAAATGGAGAAAAATGTACACACAGTGCACATGGTAGACACTGTATGAAAAACTGTGGTCATGGAAAGGTGCAAGACAGAACAATATTTAAGATATTCAATGAGAAAGTAGGTGCTTTTAGCGAGATTCCAAACCCAAGTGTTAGGAGCCCAGTACTCCTGGGAACATAAGGATAATGTCTTATATCTTATTTTCTTAGGGTACTGATGTTAAGTTTATCTGTCAGACTATTTTTACTTTTGACAAGTTTAAAATGGTGGAGATCACAGAACCTCTCCCCAATCTGATTCACTTTAGTGATTATTCATATTGAGAGCTCATGTTTACTTAACTATAAGAACAGATCTCACCTTCTGGCTTTCAAAAAACCTAGAATATCTTCACCAGTATAGATAAACAAATGGTAATGCCAAGACTGTCAGTATTTTCCAAGGAAGGAAACAGGATATGTATGGTAGGCCTATGTTTTTCCCAATCTGCCTTAAAATCCAAATCTCACCTTAGGCTGGTGGGGACTTGAATTAAAATTAGAATGTGAACATTCTTATCATGAAGCTATCACGGTATCTCAGTTCCACTTGAATGTTGTTATATAAGTGAAATTCTAAAGTATTTCCTAAAATACCCATTCTGTATGTAGGCATGTGCCTCTGCTTGTCTAGGGAAGACTTATTTTTCATTAAGTTCTCTGAAATGAGAAATAGAATTGGGGAAACGGAATGGTAATCTCAATCTTTACTCTGTATTGGTATTGGTTAGTCTTAGGTTCAGAGATCCTGGTCATGTCTTTCTAGCTTCTAAGAAGACAAAGACACTGGTGGAGCTGGTGCGCACCTTTGTAGAACTATCTCTACTCACCCTACAGTGATGTCAAAAATGTTGCTTCCAACAGAGCTGGACACAGCCATGTCCCCTAACCCCTTCCGGGCCACTATGACACTGGTGATAAGATCAGGGATGGAGGTCCCAGCAGCCAAGATGGTCAGGCCCATAATCTCTTCACTGATGCCAATTGTCTCTCCAACCTAAATGTCAGGACAGGAATAAACATCTCAGTGTTTGAAGTTACAAAATCATAAAAACCACAAAAATTTCAATGCGACCTCCTTTTAATGCATTTCTATACTGTGCTATGCAAAGTGCTGAGATGATAAAGATGAATAAGCCACAATCATTGCTAACAGAGTTTATGCTTCTAGGATATTCAGACCCAAGGCATCAGGAATATTCACATGAAAATTAAACAGATAATCTCAAATAAAAAAGAGCTCTAGAGGACTAGAGTGTAGCCTTTATATGGTGCTTTCTAAGATTGAGTCAGGGAAGCTGCAGGATTAGAGGTAGAAAGGCCAATTGGCCATGGAATCCAGGGGGCGGCACCTGGCAGTGGCACCAAGTCCTGTGGCAGATTTGCCCTTCAACTTACTACCAAAACCAAGGACTGACACCCAGGGTCTCCATTTTCCTTTAGCATCTCCTAGTGTCTATAACCCATTCTTAAACACTTCAAGGTGCTATAATTTCCACTGGAATCTCGATTCTGGGTGTTTTGGGTTTTGGTAACACACAGCAAAGCAACTGTGGAGAAGCAAAATCCAGAAAATCAGAGGACCTGGCTCCAAGATCTGGCTCTGGTATGTGTTAATTTCTTGACATTTTGCTTACTGTACCAATTGTACAATGTCATTGATCCTCACTTTCTCATCCATAAACTGGGGATAATAATACCTACCTTACGAGGTACTTGTGAGGACTAAATGATAATTTGTGAAAGACTCTTTGTAAATAGTACATTATTATTGAAAAGCAAGGGGAGGGTGGCTATTACTTTTTTTTTTTTTTTTTTTTTTGGTCTTTTTCTTTGCCTTTTAAGACTGATGAGTTCTATTTTGGAAGGTTGGTCTAGCCTCAGGTGGAAGCTCCTCCATTCTCTTGAGCAATTTGTTTGTCATCTTGGGACTTTTTAGAAAAACTTACTTATTTTCTTTAGAGATGGGTTCTTGCTCTGTTGCCCAGGCTAGAGTGCAGTGGCACAGCCATAGCTCACTGCAGCCTCAACCTCCTGGGCTCAAGCGATCTTCCAACCTTAGCCTTCAGAGTAGCTGGGACCACAGGTAAGCACTGCCACACCTGGCTAATTTTTTTTAGAGATGGGTCTTACTATGTTTTTCAGGCTGGTCTTGAACTCTTGGCCTCGAGATCCTCCTGCCTTGGCCTCCCAAAGTTCTGGGATTACAGGTGTGAGCCATTGTGCCTGGCCTCTTGGGACTTTTAAAACCTATACATGTTTTGCTGGAGTTGGTGAAGTGTGGCTCTGAAAACCTTCAAGATAATGCTTTCCATCTGATTTCCAACAGGTTACCTGATGATGTCCAGCATTTTTTGAAAAAATTTAAAGGGCCAAAATAGCATATAAGAATAAAGCCTTTTAGGGAATAGAATACACTCATTTCTAAATCCTTTTTAAAAAATTCTTATTTTTATAAGAAATAGTGTGATTCCTACTAGCTTAAAAGCATATTTTTGTTTTGATGGTCATGCCTGCTCCAGAGCCTGGTGAGCTGAACTAGCTTACCCTGTCTCATGGGACACAGAATCACTGCTCCCCATTAGTAAGTTCCATGTATGCAGGATCCTCACCTTGGTCACCATGATCTCCCTAGTTGACAGAACATACATAACCTGGTACATGGCAGTCTCTTAATACTGATTTGCTGGGTAAGCAAATCAATCTGCATACATAGGTGATTTCACTAGCATGTTTTTCTGCTGATTCTCCTAGAAAAAGTTCAATAAGACTTTTGCACAGGAGTGCCCTATTTGAGCAAAATATTCTCAAATTGTCAGTTTTTTGTTAGATTTGGAGTGAAGCATTGTCAAAGACTGAGAAGATGCTGACTAAACAATTGTTACTGTCGGCAAGTTCCAATCTTTTTAAAACATTCTTAATTAAACATAATTAAATTCTTGGAGGGAATTCTAAAGTAGTGACTGAAAAATTATTTGCTGGGCACAATGCCACGCAACTAGTTCAAGCTACTCGGGGGTTGAGGCACGAGGATCACTTGAGCCTGGACATTCGAGACCAGACTGGGCAATATAGCAAGACCTTGTCCCCGAAATAAAAACAAAATAATTCATATTTGGAGTTTGAATGCTACTATATGCAGGAAAACATACGAATTGAAGAGGAGAAAAATGGTGGTGTGGTGAAGCGCACTGGCTTGGGAGATGACAGTGCTGGGTACAAATCCTAGCTTGCCACTCCTAGTGCAAGTTAGACAACTTCCCTGAGTCTCAGTTTTTCCTATCTGTAAAATGAGGATAATATCCACTCAGAATTGTTGATGACTATATGTGATGATGCAAATCATACAGCACAGTGTCAGGCATAAAGCAAATGTTAAATAAAAATCTAGTTTTTTTTTTAACTTATTATTTTTTTTTGTTGTTGAGACGGAGTCTTGTTCTGTCGCCCAGGCTGGAGTGCAGCGGTGTGATCTCGGCTCACTGAAACCTTTGCTTCCTGGGTTCGAGTGATTCTCCTGCCTCAGCCTCCCAAGTAGCTGGGATTACAGGCATCTGCCACCATGTCTGGCTAATTTTTGCATTTTTAGTAGAGATGGGGTTTCACCACGTTGGCCAGGCTGGTCTCAAACTCCTGACCTCAGGTAATCCGCCTGCCTTGGCCTCCCAAAGTGCTGGGATTGCAGGGGTGAGCCACTGCACCCAGCCAAAAAACCAGATTTTATAACTCAGACATTACTCCTTTCCTCCTCCAATTTATTAGACTGTCAGGTGTCTGGCAGCAGGAACAGAAGTGGGCTTACTGGGGCCAATTCACATCATGGAAAACTTCATGAAGATTTTCATTAGACATCAAACCCCTGGTGAATCTGTGTGGCTCTAGAAAGCCTTTTGTGGAAGGATAACTAGTCTTCATAAGCTTGTTTTGAGTACATTTCACTCAAATTAACTTTTGTCAAATCAGTAAAGATGATGGGTACATGGACGGGACAGTACTCCGAAAAATCAGGGTGCATCAGAAAGGCTTAGAGCTTTTAATAGAACATCAGCAGTCTTGGGGAAATTCCTTCATTTTCTTAAAAAAAAAAAAAAAAAGCAAATTATGAGGCCACTCAGAGGGGGCCAAGCTCCATGCTGCTCCCAATATTCCATGATGCAGTTCTTTGCCTTGGTTTAAGGAGGATCTGAAAGAATGCTATAGTGGCTAAATGAGACACAAGGTCTTAGTTGACTCTTAAAATTAATTTCTAATATTAGATGCAGGATTGACTTTAACTACAGATTGTCATCACCCATTAAATTTATTAAAGTGCAAAAACAATAAGCAACAAGAACAACAAAAACAAAAGATTAAAGGCAAAAAAAAAAAAAAGCCAAGGGCAAATTATGTTAAAGCGTTGTAGGTGAAGGGCATTTTTTTTTGCCAAACAGTAGCCAAATTATCAAATAGCATTTATGATAAAAGTGTTGATAACAAAAGAGTTGAACACTATATAACTGCTATGGATTTTATAGTTCAGAAGTACAAACAACAGAATTAGAGCTAGACTTCTTGGAACAGAATCTATTTTGTTCAGCTGTCCGGGTGTTTTTAAAGAAGTATTTGTATAGGAGAAAAGAGAAACTTCTCTTCCATCATTGAAAAGTACGGCTTCCGTTTATGGCTTTCATTCGTCTTGGCTTTTTAAAATTATTATTGTTTCAGCCATTGAATTTGTGTTCCTTTTCTTTGAAAGAATGGAAAGAAAACAAGACTGGAATTAAGGTAATCATTAAAAAGAAAAAGATGGAACCCTGCGTGATATTTTATAAAATGGCAAAAAAGAAATATCTGGGAAACACATCCCAGCAAGTTAGAAAAACACCATTTTTTCTTTATTAGTACATGAAGAAATAGAAGATGATTATTAAGAAAAACTATTATGTGTTATAAATGGCAAACAGTCCTTTCAGCCTGGACATCTGGAGGCTGAAAACCAGCCCACCTTCTGCTGTGATTTCTGCCAGGTGTTCGTAGCAAATGTCTCTCAATGAGTGTAGAAAATAATGACTCCAAGGCACAGAGAATTTGCTCAGGAAGCCAATGATTTTTTGGAAATATCCAGGAAGAATAATCTGAAGTCAAATGTCAGTAAAATAACTGTGATATGAATAATATAAAATATCTTGTAGAAATAAGATAGTGTATCAGCCAATATTTTCTGTGGATTTTGCTAGTAACATGTATTCTTTTAAAAACCAAGGTATGCTTTACATAGAGTAAAACTCATTCACCTTTTTAAAAAGTGTACAGTTCTACAAGTTTTTTTTTCCCTATTTGTTTAGTTTTTTTTTTTTTTTTTTTTTAAGACAGAGTCTCACTCTGCCACCCATGCTGGAGTGCAGCGGTGTGATCTTGGCTCATTGCAGCCTTCACCTCCTGGGCTCAAATGATCCTCCCCCCTCAACCTCCCGAGTAGCTGGGACTACAGGCATGTGCTACCATGGCCAGCTAATTTTTTGTATTTTTGTAAAGACAGGGTTTTGCCATGTTGCTCAGGCTGATCTTGAATTCCTGGGGTCAAGGGATCTGCCTGCCTCAGCATCCCAAAGTACTGGGACTACAGGCATGACCCACTGCAACCAGCCTGCAAGTTTTTACATATGTATGCAGCCATGTTTCGCCACATCCTTTATCAACACATGCTACTGCTTTTTTTTTTTTTATAGCCAACCTAGTGGTTGTGAAGTGATATCTTGTGATTAGTTCCAAACAAGTTTATTGAGACATAATTTACATACCATAAAATTTAGCCATTTTAAAGTGTATAATTCAATGGTTTTTAATGTATTCAGAGTTGTGCAGCCTTCATAATTTAGGTTTTGAACTTATTCATCATCCCCAAAAGAAACCCATACCCACTGGCAGTGACTCCCCATTTTCCCCCAACCTCCCCAATCCTAGGCAACTATTAATATTAACCTATTATATGTCTCTATAGATTTGCCTGTTCTGTATACTTCATATAAATGAAATCATATGATATGTGTCCTTTTGTGACTGGCTTTTTTCACTTAGCATAATATTTTCAAATTTCACTCATGTTGTAGCATGTATTGGTACTTTATTTCTTTGTACTGTGTAATATTCCATTGTATGGATATACCATATTTTGCTTATCCATTCATCAGTTGATGGACATTTGGGTTGTTTTCACTTTTTGGTAATTATGAATAATGCTACTTTGAACATTTGTTTACAAGTGTTTGTGGACGTATGTTTTCATTTCTCTTAAGCCTATTCCTAGGAGTGGAATTGCTAGATCATATGGTAACTCTATGTTTAATGTTTTGTGGAACTGCCAAACTATTTCCCCAAGTGGCTGCACTGTTTTACATTCCTATCAGCAGTATGTAAGGATTCTAATTTCTATACATCCTCATCAACACTTGTTAGGTTCTGTCTTTTTGATTATACCCATCCTAGTGGGTGTAAAGTGGTATCTTGTTATGGTTTTGATTTACACTTCTTTAATTAATAATGATGTTGAGCATATTTTCTTGTGCTTTTTAGCCATCTGCGTATCTTCTTTGGTGAAATATCTGTTCAGATAGGATACTTGAAGATGCTTGCCTTCCTATTATGGAGCTTTAAGCTTATATCTTGGATACAAGTGCTTTATCAGATATATATGATTTGCAAATATTTTCTTCCAGCCTCTGGTTTTTCTTTTCCTTTTCAATGGTGTTTCCTGAAGAGCAAAAGTTTTAATTTTGATGAAATTTAATTAATCAACTTTCTTGCTTTCATGGATCATGCTTTGGTATTGTATCAAAGAACTGTTTGCCTGGCTTATGGTCATACAGATTTTTTTTCTGTCCTCTAGAAGTTTGACAGCTTTACAAACTCTTACATTTAAAACTATGATGTGCTTTCAGTTAAATTTTATGTATGAGGTAAGGATCTAAGTTTATTTATTTTGGCATATGGAAATCCAATTATTCCAGCACCATTTGTTGAAAAGTCTATTCACATGTTCTCAGTATATATTTCCCTATTTCAAATTACTATATTTTATTTATGTTGCCAAGTATAATAATTTAAGGATTATATTAAACAAAGGATACAAGTGGGAAGTTTGGAATTTATGTAGTTTATAATAGAGATTAAAAGTATGATTTTTGGAGTTGCAGAGTCCTGGGTTAAAATCTCAGTTCTACCTATGTGATTTTGGGTAATCTTTACCAGCTTTAAGGTTAACTTCTTTATCTGTAAACTGTGGATAATAATAGTACCTGCTTCATAGGCTTTGAACCTATGTATAGGGTTACTGTTAAGATTATAAAGACAAAGGGACGTGAATTGTTGGGTGTGTAGGACATACTCAGCAATGGTTACCACTATTATCTTTGAAAATGTGAAACCCTTGAATCTTACTCTTCATTCGTGTTTTTCAATAATGATTACTAAGAGTGTATTCTTGTGATAGGTATTATGACTCACATTGAGTTAAAAATAATAAAAATACATCATCATTTATGTAAAGTGAAGCTCAAGGAAGAGGCTATTTTGTCTCTAGATGCTTTCCTAGAGCCAGTTTTAAAATGCTGGTGAGAGCGTGAGGTGAGTGGCTGCTCAAGATAAAGTAAGTACTACTGAACCAGGCAAAATCTTGACATTGCTCCCAGGTCTGGGTTGTCCTGGTGTCTGTCAGGCTGCAGAGGCAAGAAGTAGTTAGACTTGCCTGCCTCCACATGGCTGTCCAGAGGCTATGCTGATTCAATTCCATGCTACAGCCAGAAGACTAGGGAAAGTTAAGTGGATAAATTCCTCTAGTCCTGGAATGCTAACTTGTCTGTGTCACACCCAATACTGTTGTGGCAGTTGCAGAAAGCAAACACAATGATTAAACACTTGACAATCAGGACTGGAGAAAAACCAGGCAGATGCATGTCACTACCAAGATCTTACCTGGTGCGCCCACCAGACCATCAAGTAAGAGAATACTGCAATCCAGGTAATGGAGCCAAAGAACGTGATGGGAAAAAACTTCCTCGATGACTGAAAGACAACCAGGAAGAGTTGAGAACATCAGTGTTATCCATTGAGACTGATCTGGAAATCCAAAGCTAAAGCCACCATCGTAGCGATTTCTCTAGCATTTCCTGCATCTTAGTAGGACTGGCAATCAAAAGGCCCTACTCACTCCTGATCAAGCTGGGACAGTAAGATTCTCCCTTGGAGATGTGAAATTGATAGGAACTGAGTGATCACAGTGCTGGTTCCTGAGATGGAAGTCTTGAAGAGAATGTCTGTTAGTTCCTGCTATTAGATGTTTAGATTCCCTCTGCTCTTGCCCTTTCTAAGGCCTGTTTTTTTGGCCTTTCCTTCAATATTAACACCATATTCTCCCTCCTCCTTTTTCTTTCTTTTGCTCCAAAGTTTGTCAGAATCAGTTTCTATTGCTTGCAAACCATGAATCCTAACAATCCATATGCCAGGAAACCTGTGGGATTAATTCCACTGAACAAGAAATGGGAAGGATCAGCAGGTTTAAAAACAGATTGACTCATCTTACAGTACCACAAATTATCAAGAAAGTCACACAGAAAAAGCCACCACCACAGCTTTTATAGATTCTGGATGATGGCCATTCTCCAGGACACTGGAACCACACGTGGACCAGAGTAGACAGAGGCAGAAGCGCCCAATTGTACTGATTTCCACTGAGATGGGAGATCAGACATTGCTCTCAAGAATGTTTTCTCTCCTGTTCACCACCCCAAAATATATTATGTTCAATTCTGCTTCTAGAAGTAGACTTTATGCTATCTCAGGCATAAAGTGTAAGCATTTTTAAAGTTTCCTAGAAATAGCCAAAAAACCAGACACTTGAAATGCAGTGTTTCTTACCCAGTCCCACTACAGAGAAACCCAGGCTTGCACTGTAGTGGTGTTCTTTTGATGTCCTTTGTTGAAAAATTGGGGTCCTTTAAAAACACACTCAGACAGCACAATGCTGTCAGAGAGCCTCTTGCCTATTATTGCCAAACACTTTTTATTTCAAAGCTTTCCACGTTGAGAAACAATCCCACTTTTTGCTTTGATAATGCCATCCAATTTTATCTAGAGAAATGAATTTTAGAGTTGACTTGTATGAAAGCAATCTCAATAGTCTGAAGGGCTGACCTTGGGCAGTCACACAGAACACGTTCTGTCATGGCTTTTGAGAGCTCCATTAAAAGGAAAAGATAAACTCATACATGGTAATCTTTTGAATATCAATAATGATGAACACAGTCTCTATTGCTCCAAACCAGGCTTATGTTTTCTTTACTAATTTCAAGTTTTCAATATATATTTCTTATGATCATTTGCATGGTTCTGTTAAATTTTACCCCATCCATTTCTTTAAATGATTGCTGTTTTGTGGGGCCGTTTGTTAGCTTGGATGGCTGGAAGACCAAGCAGGTTTGATTAAATCGGGGGAGGGCATCAGGCCACAGTGAGTAGCCAAAACCTTACCCTCAAATGCTTTTCCCTGCCCCCTTTCTTTCTTAGAAGAAAAATATTTTGGACAAGGACTCAGACCCCTCCTAGGGACCTAAGCGCTTTAATGGGTAATGGGGGGCAAAAAAAAAGGTAATCATTTTTTTAAAGTGGAGTTGGAGACCTTCACTTTTTTTTTTTTTTTTGAGATGGAGTCTCACTCGGTCACCCAGGCTGGAGTGCAGTGGCGTGATCTTGGCTCACTGCAACCTCTGCCTCCTGGGTTCAAGCAATTCTCCTGCCTCAGCCTCCTGAGTAGCTGGAATTACAGGCACCTGCCACCACACCCCACTAATTTTTTTGTATTTTTTAGTCGAGGCAGGGTTTTACCATGTTGCCCAGGCTGGTTTCAAAATCCTGACCTCAGGTGATCTGCCTGCTTCAGCCTCCCAAAGTGCTAGGATTACAGGTGTGAGCCACTGCACCCAGCCATTAGATCTTCACTTATGAAAGCAATTTTTTTTTTTTTTTTTAAAGCTAGGAAATCAGCCGGATTCTGGAGACTGAATTCTCTGAGCCAGTGCTAAGAGATCAAGTTTTCCAAGGCATTTAGCTTATTAAAGTTCCCATCCTTTTCATCTGGTCACAGTCACTGTTTCCGGATCCTACGTGCAATGAGGGTTTCATCTTCCATGGCTGTCCTCTGTTACAGGAAAGACAAGAGCCCTCTTGCCACGTGGGGTCATGTGTGTGATTACAGCCCCAACCAATGCTTGATTCTGGGCAATGTATGAGGACAATGAAAAGCTTTCTACATGCTTTAAGGAGTGGCATAAGTAGTAGATGTCCTAGGAGAGTCCTCATTTCATAGATTGCTCGTTTTCCAGGTTAGTTCATTTACTAAACGTATAATGATTATTTTAACTTTGTACCTCTGCCTGTTTGTTCTTTGAGATAACTTCACAAGTCAGAATCAAATCATTTGAACATATTTCTCATCTGAAAAATATCATAACTGAGCTACAGAAAATTCCTAACCAAAAGGTATAAAGCAAGGTATCAGACAAGGAATTAAAGGAACTAAATTCAAATCAACATACTAGGGAAAACTTCTCTAAATCAATATTTGATGCTCACGATTCTTAATCAAGAAGCCAATTAGTAATTAATGGGCATCGAAACATACCTAATGTTGCATTAGGGGCTCAATGAAAAAGGTTAAAAATAAATTTTCTTTGTGAATTTTCAGTCTTCATCATAAGCTAGAGGTAGATAAAGTCTGAGAACTTACTCTGTACCCAGATCCTGAACTACAGATAAAATTCAAACTAGGTCTGCCTGACTATACCACACGTGCTCCCAATATCTAGATTATACTGACTCTTTCCTAAAGAAAAACAGGGCGCCAATAATGCTCAAAATATACCCTGCCATATACATAATGATCATGATCATGATCATCATACTAGGCTCTGCTCTGAATGTCAGAAAATTAAAAAAAGCATCAGGGAAGTAGAAACTAGCATTCCAGCTGTATGGCCATCTGCCTCGCCCAACCTCCCATGTTGTTTCTGCTTTGGAAGTATCAACGTTTCACGCATCAGCAGTTGGGCTAAGTGTTTCCCAACTATTGAACTACTTTACCATTTCCATTTTCACAACCCAGGTAATCACTTCTTTCATTTTTCTTGGACCATTCCCCTTACTTGGACAGCATGGTCTCATTCCAGACATCTCTGCCCAGTAGCAACTGTACAGTCATTTAGTTACCAGTGTCATTGGAAGGAAGAAAACAGCTGTTGGAGCCAAGGTCTAACATGACAATTTATGGTTATAGTAATGGGGGTTCATCCTGCCATCTGCTGGGATGGACCTCATACTAATTAGCAAATAAGCAAATTGCATCCGTGTGCTGGCCATTTTGTTCGCATGTTGTGGTTTACTTATATAATTGACAGTGGATGCTCTCATTAGAAGCTTTTGGTACATCAGAGTGATATCGGCTTGGCTTGGAAAAAGTTGCTGGGCATTAGCTGGTTGTACAAATTAGCTATATCCTTACTGATTTAAATTCAACAAATATTCACTCAGCATCTACTCTGTGTAAGGTTCTGGGACATATATTTAACGAAGACCCCCCCCCCCACCCCCCAAATCCTACTAAAGATTTAAAGTGTGGTCTCTGGATTAATATGACTGGTATTGCAATCTCTGCTCACAAATTACCAGCAATGTGACCTGAGACAAATTATTTAATCTCTTTAAGCTTAGGTTTCTTCATCTGCAAAATGGGAGAAATAACATCTAGTTGTTTTGAGGACTTCATGTACATAAAATGTCTAGCAAAGTACCTCACACATAAGTGCTCAGATAATTATATTTGTTATTAGACAATACAGTCATGCCCTTGTATTCATGAGGGTTCCACCACCCCTGAGGATACCAAAATCTGCAGATGTCCAAATCCATAATATGAAATAGTGGAGTATTTACATATAACCTTTGTGAATCATCCCATATACTTTATGTTTGTTTGACAGAGTTTCGCTCTTGTTGCCCAGGATGGAGTGCAATGCTGCAATCTTGGCTCACCGTAACCTCCACCTTGTGGGTTTAAGCATTTCTCCTACCTCAGCCTCCTGCGGTAGGGTTTACAGGCATGGGATTACAGGGATATGCCACCATGCCCGGCTAATTTTTTGTATTTTTAGTAGAGACAGGGTTTCTCTATGTTGGTCAGGCTAGTCTCGAACTCCCAACCTCAGATGATCCTCCCGCCTCGGCTTCCCAAAGTGCTGGGACTACAGGTGTGAGACACCGCACCTGGCTCCCATATACTTTAAATCAGTTCTAAATTATTTGAGGCAGAATAGAATGTAAATGCTATGTAAACAGTTGTTAAATTGTATTGTTTTTATCTGTATTTTTTACTGCTGTATTAAAATTTTTTTCATGAATATTTTCAATCTGTGATTGTTTGAATGCAGAGTCTGCAGATATGAAGAGCCAACTGTATTATTCTCATTTTAGTTTTTAAGAGATAAAGAAACTGATACTTGGGGAAGTGAAGGTAACTGTGAAGACCTGGCCCAGAGTCTTGGCTTTGCCTTTCTAGCTGGGTGTGCTGGAATAAGTCACCAAACCTCTATGGGTCTCAATTACTTTATCCTTGTTAGACCTTGCTTGGCACATAGTAGACACTGAATAGATACTTGATGAATGAATGAATAATAGAAATTGCAAACACCTACCTGGGTTCTCAGGTTCCTTCCTAGTTCTAATGGGTCATGTTTTCTATCTCATTAGATGCATTCTTGTTTTGCAGGAGTATCTAGCTTAGTCATGAGAGAAGATAACTTTTTTTTTTTTTTTTTTTTTGGAAATATACATAGATTTTTATGAAAAATTACAATTATAGACATTAGTACTTATATTTTTACCATTTACATGATAAAGTTATTTTGATACTTTATTATAGTGGGGTAAACTATGTGCATATTAGAAAATTTTTAATTAGCTAGATTTTAGTTTTATCATTTCCAATAAATGCTTTCTAACATAGGGCTATTTTTTTTTACTTTTTTCTTTTTTTTTTTTTTTTTTCTTTTTTTTTTCTTTTATTATTATTATTATTATTATTATACTTTAGGTTTTATGGTACATGTGCGCAATGTGCAGGAGAAGATAACTTTTGGGGTCCTTATTTTGTTTATTTTCAATTTTCATCAAAGACTTGCTCCTCATTGAAGTTTATGTTTTAGTTCTTTTACTTTGGAAACAAAGCCATTAATAAAACTGTAAGTGTGAAGCCCATATTAATTATGTGAGCTGAAATTATGCACGGTTCAACAAACACTGTCATACAATTTGCATATAAATGAAGCAGAAATAAAAGCTAGTGGGAGTACTATATACTCTGAAACTATAAGTATACATGAAAAAATCATGTTTTCCTTGTAATTAATGTCAAGGTTTGGTATGTTCATCTCCTTGGGTAATCAAAATCTAGGGAAGAGGCAGAGCTGCCAGGCCCTAAGGAGGGGCAAATATGTATTAGCTAATTTTTCCCCTCTCTTTCCTCTCCCTATGTATTTTCTCAAGAGGTCCTTGTGGAAGCACATGAGTTCTGTGGTGGATTGCAAAAATGGGCACAATACTTTGCTGCTCCTCTCGTCAAGAGGTAAGGTCTATTTTTCCACCCTTTGAATCTGGGCTGGCCTTATGACTTGCTTTGACCAATAGAATGTATTGCAAGTGACAGCGTGCAAATTTCAAACTAGATCTCAAGAGGGCTTTGTAGCGTTCATGCTTGCTGCTCTTGGCACTTTGCCATTATGTGACTAAGTCCAGGCTAGCCTGCCTTGAGATAAGAGACTATGTGGAGCAGGGACAAGCTGTTCCAGCTGCAATAGCCTTGTACCAACCAGCTCCCAGCCATTAACTGAGCACCACTAAGACCAGCAGCTGAACTGTCCAGCTGAGCACAACCCAAATTGCCAATTCACAGAATTATGGGCTAAAAAATATCTTGTATTAAGCCACTAGGTTGGGGTGGTATGTTACAAAGCAAAAGATAACTGATACAAGGTCAAATCTAACAAAAATCTTCTAACTAAGCATGATCACTTATGGGCTTTTGTGTCAACTGGCATGGTTTCTTTCATTTGGCATATTGTATATGTAGAATATACCCATATATCTTCCAAACCAATATGCTTTGAGAATAAACTGGGACTGTCCTGGGTAAACTGGGATGTACGATCACTTTAAATGTGCAGTAGCTTTTTGATGGTTAGCTCATGCTTTCCTTAATCACAGAATGTCATGGCTGGCAGGGAATCTAGAAACCTTCTGACCGTTTATTCACAGAGGGGAAAAAATTGGGTCCAGAGTTGAGAAGTGCTTTTCCTAATGTTGTACAGCTCATCAGCTGTGGGGGGAAAACCCATCACAGTCAATGTGGTAGAACGAAAATGATCTGGAGTCAGGGGACTTGGGTTCAAATCCAGCTTCTCTCACTAATATAGCTGTAAAGTCTCGCTCTGTGGTTATATGTGGCCATGCCTGGTTTCCTTTACTAGACTTAGAGCGCCTTAACAATATAAATTGTACATTTTGTGTCTTTATATCTCTTTTTTAAAATACACTTTAAGTTCTTGGGTACATGTGTAGAATGTGCAGCTTTGTTACTTAGGTATACATGTGCCATGGTGGTTTGCTGCACCCATCAACCTGTCACCTACATTAGATATTTGTCCTAATGTTCTCCCTCCCCTAGCCCCCCACCCCCTGACAGGCCCCAGTGTGTGATGATCCCCTCCCTGACTCCATGTTGTCTCATTGTTCAACTCCCACTTACGAGTGAAAAAATGCGGTGTTTAGTTTTCTGTTCTTGTGTTAGTTTGCTGAGAATGATAGTTTCCAGCTTCATCCATATCCCTGCAAAGGATATGAACTCATCCTTTTTTATGGCTGCATAGTACTCCATGGTGTATATGTGCCACATTTTCTTTATCCAGCATATCACTGATGGACATTTGGGTTGGTTCCAAGTCTTTGCTATTGTGAATAGTGCCACAATAAACATACATGTGCATGTGCCTTTATGGTAGAATGATTTATAATCCTTTGGGTATATACCCAGTAATAAGATTGCTGGGTCAAATGGTATTTCTAATTCTAGATCCTTGAGGAATCGCCACACTGTCTTCCACAATGGTTGAACTAACTTACACCCCCACCAACAGTGTAAAAGTGTTCCTATTTCTCCACATCCTCTCCAGCACCTGTTGTTTACTTTTTTTTTTTTTTTATTATTATTATACTTTAGGTTTTATGGTACATGTGCGCAATGTGCAGGTTAGTTACATATGTATACATGTGCCATGCTGGTGCGCTGCACCCACTAACTTGTCACGTAGCATTAGGTATATCTTCCAATGCCATCCCTCCTCCCTCCCCCCACCCCACAACAGTCCCCGAAGTGTGATGTTCCCCTTCCTGTGTCCATGTGTTCTCATTGTTCAATTCCCACCTATGAGTGAGAATATGCGGTGTTTGGTTTTTTGTTCTTGCGATAGTTTACTGAGAATGATGATTTCCAGTTTCATCCATGTCCCTACAAAGGACATGAACTCATCCTTTTTTATGGCTGCATAGTATTCCATGGTGTATATGTGCCACATTTTCTTAATCCAGTCTATCATTGTTGGACATTTGGGTTGGTTCCAAGTCTTTGCTATTGTGAATAATGCCGCAATAAACATACGTGTGCATGTGTCTTTATAGCAGCATGATTTCTAGTCCTTTGGGTATATACCCAGTAATGGGATGGCTGGGTCAAATGGAATTTCTAGTTCTAGATCCCTGAGGAATCGCCACACTGACTTCCACAAGGGTTGAACTAGTTTACAGTCCCACCAACAGTGTAAAAGTGTTCCTATTTCTCCACATCCTCTCCAGCATCTGTTGTTTCCTGACTTTTTAATGATTGCCATTCTAACTGGTGTGAGATGGTATCTCATTGTGGTTTTGATTTGCATTTCTCTGATGGCCAGTGATGGTGAGCATTTTTTCATGTGTTTTTTGGCTGCATAAATGTCTTCTTTTGAGAAGTGTCTGTTCATGTCCTTCGCCCACTTTTTGATGGGGTTGTTTGTTTTTTTCTTGTAAATTTGTTGGAGTTCATTGTAGATTCTGGATATTAGCCCTTTGTCAGATGAGTAGGTTGTGACAATTTTCTCCCATTTTGTAGGTTGCCTGTTCACTCTGATGGTAGTTTCTTTTGCTGTGCAGAAGCTCTTTAGTTTAATTAGATCCCATTTGTCAATTTTGGCTTTTGTTGCCATTGCTTTTGGTGTTTTAGACATGAAGTCCTTGCCCATGCCTATGTCCTGAATTGTAATGCCTAGGTTTTCCTTTAGGGTTTTTATGGTTTTAGGTCTAACATTTAAGTCTTTAATCCATCTTGAATTGATTTTTGTATAAGGTGTAAGGAAGGGATCCAGTTTCAGCTTTCTACATATGGCTAGCCAGTTTTCCCAGCACCATTTATTAAATAGGGAATCCTTTCCCCATTTCTTGTTTTTCTCAGGTTTGTCAAAGATCAGATAGTTGTAGATATGTGGCATCATTTCTGAGGGCTCTGTTCTGTTCCATTGATCTATATCTCTGTTTTGGTACCAGTACCATGCTGTTTTGGTTACTGTAGCCTTGTAGTATAGTTTGAAGTCAGGTAGTGTGATGCCTTCAGCTTTGTTCTTTTGGCTTAGGATTGACTTGGCGATGCGGGCTCTTTTTTGGTTCCATATGAACTTTAAACTAGTTTTTTCCAATTCTGTGAAGAAAGTCTTTGGTAGCTTGATGGGGATGGCATTGAATCTGTAAATTACCTTGGGCAGTATGGCCATTTTCACGATGTTGATTCTTCCTACCCATGAGCATGGAATGTTCTTCCATTTGTTTGTATCCTCTTTTATTTCCTTGAGCAGTGGTTTGTAGTTCTCCTTGAAGAGGTCCTTCACATCTCTTGTAAGTTGGATTCCTAGGTATTTTATTCTCTTTGAAGCAATTGTGAATGGGAGTTCACTCATGATTTGGCTCTCTGTTTGTCTGTTATTGGTGTATAAGAATGCTTGTGATTTTTGTACATTGATTTTGTATCCTGAGACTTTGCTGAAGTTGCTTATCAGCTTAAGGAAATTTTGGGCTGAGACAATGGGGTTTTCTAGATATACAATCATGTCGTCTGCAAACAGGGACAATTTGACTTCCTCTTTTCCTAATTGAATACCCCTTATTTCCTTCTCCTGCCTAATTGCCCTGGCCAGAACTTCCAACACTATGTTGAATAGAAGTGGTGAGAGAGGGCATCCCTGTCTTGTGCCAGTTTTCAAAGGGAATGCTTCCAGTTTTTGCCCATTCAGTATGATATTGGCTATGGGTTTGTCATAGATAGCTCTTATTATTTTGAGATATGTCCCATCAATACCTAATTTATTGAGAGTTTTTAGCATGAAGGGTTGTTGAATTTTGTCAAAGGCCTTTTCTGCATCTATTGAGATAATCATGTGGTTTTTGTCTTTGGTTCTGTTTATATGCTGGATTACATTTATTGATTTGAGTATATTGAACCAGCCTTGCATCCCAGGGATGAAGCCCACTTGATCATGGTGGATAAGCTTTTTGATGTGCTGCTGGATTCGGTTTGCCAGTATTTTATTGAGGATTTTTGCATCAATGTTCATCAAGGATATTGGTCTAAAATTCTCTTTTTTGGTTGTGTCTCTGCCAGGCTTTGGTATCAGGATGATGCTGGCCTCATCAAATGAGTTAGGGAGGATTCCCTCTTTTTCTATTGATTGGAATAGTTTCAGAAGGAATGGTACCAGTTCCTCCTTGTACCTCTGGTAGAGGTACAAGGCTGTGAATCCATCTGGTCCTGGACTTTTTTTGGTTGGTAAGCTATTGATTATTGCCACAATTTCAGCTCCTGTTATTGGTCTATTCAGAGATTCAACTTCTTCCTGGTTTAGTCTTGGGAGGGTGTATGTGTTGAGGAATTTATCCATTTCTTCTAGATTTTCTAGTTTATTTGTGTAGAGGTGTTTGTAGTATTCTCTGATGGTAGTTTGTATTTCTGTGGGATCGGTGGTGATATCCCCTTTATCATTTTTTATTGCATCTATTTGATTCTTCTTTTTTTCTTTATTAATCTTGCTAGTGGTCTATCAATTTTGTTGATCCTTTCAAAAAACCAGCTCCTGGATTCATTAATTTTTTGAAGGGTTTTTTGTGTCTCTATTTCCTTCAGTTCTGCTCTGATTTTAGTTATTTCTTGCCTTCTGCTAGCTTTTGAATGTGTTTGCTCTTGCTTTTCTAATTCTTTTAATTGTGATGTTAGGGTGTCAATTTTGGATCTTTCCTGCTTTCTCTTATGGGCATTTAGTGCTATAAATTTCCCTCTACACACTGCTTTGAATGCATCCCAGAGATTTTGGTATGTTGTATCTTGGTTCTCGTTGGTTTCAAAGAACATCTTTATTTCTGCCTTCATTTCGTTATGTACCCAGTAGTCATTCAGGAGCAGTTTGTTCAGTTTCCATGTAGTTGAGCGGTTTTGAGTGAGATTCTTAATCCTGAGTACTAGCTTGATTGCACTGTGATCTGAGAGATAGTTTGTTATAATTTCTGTTCTTTTACATTTACTGAGGAGAGCTTTACTTCCAAGTATGTGGTCAATTTTGGAATAGGTGTGGTGTGGTGCTGAAAAAAATGTATATTCTGTTGATTCGGGGTGGAGAGTTCTGTAGATGTCTATTAGGTCTGCTTGGTGCAGAGCTGAGTTCAATTCCTGGGTATCCTTGTTGACTTTCTGTCTCGTTGATCTGTCTGATGTTGACAGTGGGGTGTTAAAGTCTCCCATTATTAATGAGTGGGAGTCTAAGTCTCTTTGTAGATCACTCAGGACTTGCTTTATGAATCTGGGTGCTCCTGTATTGGGTGCATATACATTTAGGATAGTTAGCTCTTCTTGTTGAATTAATCCCTTTACCATTATGTAATGGCCTTCTTTGTCTCTTTTGATCTTTGTTGGTTTAAAGTCTGTTTTATCAGAGACTAGGATTGCAACCTCTGCCTTTTTTTGTTTTCCATTTGCTTGGTAGATCTTCCTCCATCCTTTTATTTTGAGCCTATGTGTGTCTCTGCACGTGAGATGGGTTTCCTGAATACAGCACACTGATGGGTCTTGAGTCTTTATCCAATTTGCCAGTCTGTGTCTTTTAATTGGAGCATTTAGTCCATTTACATTTAAAGTTAATATTGTTATGTGTGAATTTGATCCTGTCATTATGATGTTAGCTGGTTATTTTGCTTGTTAGTTGATGCAGTCTCTTCCTAGTCTGGATGGTCTTTACATTTTGGCATGATTTTGCAGTGGCTGGTACTACCGGTTGTGCCTTTCCATGTTTAGCACTTCCTTCAGGAGCTCTTTTAGGGCAGGCCTGGTGGTGACAAAATCTCTCAGCATTTGCTTGTCTGTAAAGTATTTTATTTCTCCTTCACTTATGAAGCTTAGTTTGGCTGGATATGAAATTCTGGGTTGAAAATTCTTTTCTTTAAGAATGTTGAATATTGGCCCCCACTCTCTTCTGGCTTGTAGGGTTTCTGCCGAGAGGTCTGCTGTTAGTCTGATGGGCTTCCCTTTGAGGGTAACCCGACCTTTCTCTCTGGCTGCCCTTAACATTTTTTCCTTCATTTCAACTTTGGTGAATCTGACAATTATGTGTCTTGGAGTTGCTCTTCTCGAGGAGTATCTTTGTGGCATTCTCTGTATTTCCTGAATCTGAATGTTGGCCTGCCTTGCTAGATTGGGGAAGTTCTCCTGGATAATATCCTGCAGAGTGTTTTCCAACTTGGTTCCATTCTCCCCGTCACTTTCAGGTACACCAATCAGACGTAGATTTGGTCTTTTCACATAGTCCCACATTTCTTGGAGGCTTTGCTCATTTCTTTTTATTCTTTTTTCTCTAAACTTCCCTTCTCACTTCATTTCATTCATTTCATCTTCCAGGGCTGATACCCTTTCTTCCATTTGATCGCATCGGCTCCTGAGGCTTCTGAATTCTTCATTCTTCATGTAGTTCTCGAGCCTTGGTTTTCAGCTCCATCAGCTCCTTTAAGCACTTCTCTGTATTGGTTATTCTAGTTATACATTCTCCTAAATTTTTTCAAAGTTTTCAACTTCTTTGTCTTTGGTTTGAATATCCTCCCGTAGCTCGGAGTAATTTGATCGTCTGAAGCCTTCTTCTCTCAGCTCGTCAAAGTCATTCTCTGTCTAGCTTTGTTCCGTTGCTGGTGAGGAACTGTGTTCCTTTGGAGGAGGAGAGTCACTCTGCTTTTTAGAGTTTCCAGTTTTTCTGCTCTGTTTTTTCCCCATCTTTGTGGTTTTATCTACTTTTGGTCTTTGATGATGGTGATGTACAGATGGGTTTTTGGTGTGGATGTCCTTTCTGTTAGTTTTCCTTCTAACAGACAGGACCCTCAGCTGCAGGTCTGTTGGAGTACCTGGCCGGCCGTGTGAGGTGTCAGCCTGCCCCTGCTGGGGGGTGCCTCCCAGTTAGGCTGCTCGGGGGTCAGGGGTCAGGGACCCACTTGAGGAGGCAGTCAGCCCGTTCTCAGATCTCCAGCTGCGTGCTGGGAGAACCACTGCTCTCCTCAAAGTTGTCAGACAGGGACATTTAAGTCTGCAGAGGTTACTGCTGTCTTTTTGTTTGTCTGTGCCCTGCCCCCAGAGATGGAGCCTACAGAGGCAGGCAGGCCTCCTTGAGCTGTGGTGGGCTCCACCCAGTTCAAGCTTCCAGGCTGCTTTGTTTACCTAAGCGAGCCTGGGCAATGGCGGGCGCCCCTCCCCCAGCCTCGCTGCCGACTTGCTGTTTGATCTCAGACTGCTGTGCTAGCAATCAGTGAGACTCCGTGGGCGTAGGACCCTCTGAGCCAGGTGTGGGCTATAATCTCCTGGTGCACCGTTTCCTAAGCCCGTCGGAAAAGCACAGTATTTGGGTGGGAGTGACCCGATTTTCCAGGTGCCGTCTGTCACCCCTGGAAAGGGAACTCCCTGACCCCTTGCGCTTCCCGAGTGAGGCAATGCCTCGCCCCTGCTTCGGCTGGTGCACGGTGCACTCAACCACTGACCTGCGCCCACTGTCTGGCACTCCCTAGTGAGATGAACACGGTACCTCAGATGGAAATGCAGAAATCACCCGTCTTCTGTGTCGCTCACGCTGGGAGCTGTAGACCAGAGCTGTTCCTATTAGGCGATCTTGGCTCCGCTCTCATAAATTCTTCTGTTTCCTGACTTTTTAATGATCACCATTCTAACTGGTATGAGATGGTATCTCATTGTGGTTTTGATTTGCATTTGTCTAATGACCAGTGATGATGAGCTTTTTTTCATATGTTTGCTGGCTGCATAAATGTCGTCTTTTGAGAAGTGTCTGTTCATATCCTTTGCCCACTTTTTGATGGGGTTGTTTTTTTCTTGTAAATTTAAGTTCTTTGTAGATTCTGGATATTAGCCCTTTCTCAGATGGATAGATTGCAAAATTTTTCTCCCATTCTGTAGGTTGCCTATTCACTCTAATGGTAGTTCCTTTTGCTGGGCAGAAGCTCTTTAGTTTAATGAGACCCCATTTGTCAATTTTGGCTTTTGTTGCCATTGCTTTTGGTGTTTCAGACATGAAGTCTTTCCCAATGCCTATGTCCAGAATGGTATTGCCTAGGTTTTCTTCTTGGATTTTTATGCTTTTAGGTCTTATGGTGGAGTCTTTAATCCATCTTGAGTTAAAGTTTTCTGCATATGACTAGCCAATTTTCCCAACACCATTTATTAAATAGGGAATCCTTTCCCCATTGCTTGTTTTTGTCAGGTTTGTCAAAGATCCAGATGATTGTAGATGTGTGGTGTTATTTATGAGGCCTCTGTTCTGTTCTATTGATCTATATACCTGTTTTGGTACTAGTACCATGCTGTTTTGGCTACTGTAGCCTAGTTTGAAGTCAGGTAGTGTGATGCCTCCAGCTTTGTTCTTTTTGCTTAGGATTGCCTTGACTATGCAGGCTCTTTTTTGGTTCCATATGAAGTTTAAAGTAGTTTTTCCAATTCTGTGAAGAAAGTCAATGGTAGCTTGATGGGGATAGCATTGAATCTATAAATTACTTTGGACAGTATGGCCATTTTCATGATATTGATTCTTCCTATCCATGAGCATGGCATGTTTTTCCATTTGTTTGTATCCTCTTATTTCCTTGAGCAGTGGTTTGCAGTTCTCCTTGAAGAGGTCCTTCACGTCCCTTGTAAGTTGTATTCCTAGGCATTTTATTCTCTTTGTAGCAGTTGTGAATGGGAGTTCACTCAGGCTCTCTGTTTGTCTGTCATTGGTGTATACGAATGCTTGTGATTTTTTGCATGTTGATATTGTATCCTGAGTTGCTGAAGCTGCTTATCAGCTTAAGGAGATTTTGGACTGGGACCACAGAGTTTTCTAAATATACAATCATGTCATCTGCAAACAGAGACAATTTGACTTCCTCTTTTCCTAACTGAACACCCTTTGTTTCTTTCTCTTGCCTGATTGCCCTGGCCAGAACTTCCAATACTATGTTGAATAGGAGTGATGAGAGAGGGCATCCTTGTCTTGTGCCGGTTTTCAAAGGGAATGCTTCCACTTTTTGCCCATTCAGTATGATACTGGCTATGGGTGTGTCATAAACAGCTCTTATTATTTTGAGATACGTTCCATCAATACCTAGTTTACTGAGAATTTTTTAGCATGAAGAGAGTTGAATTTTTGTCGAAGGACTTTTCTGCATCTATTGAGATAATCATGTCATTTTTGTCATTGGTTCTGTTTATGTGATGGATTACATTTATTGATTTGCATATGTTAAACCAGCCTTGCATCCCAGGGATGAAGCCGACTTTATTGTGGTGCATAAGATTTTTGATGTGCTGCTGGATTCGGTTTGCCAGTATTTTATTGCGGATTTTTGCCTCGATGTTCATCAGGGATATTGGCCTGAAATTTTCTTTTTTTGTTGTGTCTCTGCCAGGTTTTGGTATCAGGATGATGCTGGCCTTGTAAAATGAGTTAGGGAGAATTCCCTCTTTTTCTATTGTTTGAAATAGTTTCAGAAGGAATGGTACCAGTTCCTCTTTGTACCTCTGGTAGAATTTGGCTGTGAATCCATCTGGTCCTGGACTTTTTTTGGTTGGTAGGCTATTAATTACTGCCTCAATTTTAGAAGTTGTTATTGGTCTATTCAGGGATTCGACTTCTTCCTCGTTTAGTCTTGGGAGGGTGTATATGTCCAGGAATTTATCCATTTCTTCTAGATTTTCTAGTTTATTTGCATAGAGGTGTTTATAATATTCTCTGATGGTAGTCTGTATTTCTGTGGGATCAGTGGTGATATCCCCTTTATCATTTTTTATTGCATCCATTTGATTCTTCTCTTTTTTATTAGTCTGGCTAGTAGTCTATCAATTTTGTTGACCTTTTCAAAAAACCAGCTCCTGGATTCATTGATTTTTTTTTTTTTTTTGAAGGGCTTTTCATGTCTCTATCTCCTTCATTTCTGCTCTGATCTTAGTTATTTCTTGTCTTCTGCTAGCTTTTGAATTTGTTTGCTCTTGCTTTTCTGGTTCTTTTAATTTTGATGTTAGGGTGTCAATTTTAGATCTTTCCTGCTTTCTCTTGTGGGCATTTAGTGCTACAAATTTCCCTCTACACAGTGCTTTAAATGTGTCCCAGAGATTGTACATTGTGTTGTTTGTTCTCATTGGTTTCAAAGAACATCTTTATTTCTGCCTTCATTTCGTTTTTTATCCAGTAGTCATTCAGGAGCACGTTGTTCAATTTCCATGTAGTTGTGCAGTTTTGAGTGGGTTTCTTAATCCTGAGTTCTAATTTGATTGCACTATGGTCTGAGAGATTGTTATGATTTCCATTCTTTTGCATTTGCTGAGGAGTGTTTTACTTCCAATTATGTGGTCAATTTTAGAATAAGTGCAATGTGGTGCTGAGAAGAATGTATATTCTGCTGATTTGGGGTAGAGAGTTCTGTAGATGTTTATTAGATCCACTTGGTCCACAGCTGAGTTCAAGTCCTGGATATCCATGCTAATTTTCTGTCTCGTTGATCTGTCTAATATTGGCAGTGGGGTATTAAATCTCCCACTATTATTCTGTGGGAGGGTAAGTCTCTTTGTAGGTCTCTAAGAACTTGCCTTATGAACCTGGGTGCTCCTAAATTGGGTGCATATATATTTAGGATAGTTAACTCTTCTTGTTGCATTGATCCCTTTACCATTATGTAATTCCCTTCTTTGTCTCTTTTGATCTTTGTTGGTTTCAAGTCTGTTTTGTCAGAGGCTAGGATTGCAACCCCTGCTTTTTTTTTTTTTTTTTTTTTTTGCTTTCCATTTGCTTGGTAAATCTTCCTCCATCCCTTTATTTTATGCCTATGTTTATCTTTGCATGTGAGATGGGTCTCCTGAATACAGCACACTGATGGGTCTTGACTCTTTATCCAATTTGCCAGTCTATGTCTTTTAATTAGGGAATTTATCACATTTACATTTAAGGTTAATATTGTTATGTGTGAATTTGATTCTGTCATTATGATGCTAGCTGGTTATTTTGCCTGTTAGTTGATGCAGTTTCTTTATAGTGTTGATGGTCTTTACAATTTAGTATGTTTTTGCAGTGGCTGGTTCCAGTTGTTCCTTTCCATGTTTAGTGCTTCCTTCAGGAGCTCTTGTAAGGCAGGCCTGGTGGTGACAAAATCTCTCAGCATTTGCTTGTCTGTAAAGGATTTTATTTCTCCATCGCTTGAAACTTAGTTTGCCTGGATATGAAATTCTGGGTTGAAAATTCTTTTAAAAATGTTGAATATTTGCCCCTACTTTCTTCTGGCTTATAAGGTTTCTGCAGAGACATCTGCTGTTGGTCTGATGGGCTTCCCTTTGTGGGTAACCTGACCTTTCTTTCTGGCTGCCCTTAACATTTTTTCCTTCATTTCAACCTTGATGAATCTGATGATTATATGTCTTGGGGTTGCTCTTCTCAAGGAGTATCTTTGTAGTGTTCTCTGTATTTCCTGAATTTGAATGTTGGCCTGTCTTGCTAGGTTGGGGAAGTTCTCCTGGATAATATCCTGAAGAGTGTTTTCCAATTTGGTTCCATTCTTTCCATCACTTTCAGGTACACCAATCAGAGTAGATTTGATCTTTTCATATAGTCCCATATTTCTTGGAGGCTTTGTTTGATCCTTTTCATTCTTTTTTCTCTAATCTTGTCTTCTGACTTTATTTCATTAAGTTGATTTTCACTCTCTGATATCCTTTCTTCTACTCGATTGATTCAGCTATTTATAGTTGTGTATGCTTCACAGAGTTCTCATGCTGTGTTTTTCAGCTCCATCAGGTCATTTATGTTCCTCTCTAAACTGGTTATTCCAGTTAGCAATTCATCTAACCTTTTTTCAAGGTTCTTAGCTTGCTTGCATTGGGTTAGAACATGCTCCTTTAGCTCGGAGGAGTTTGTTATTACCCACCTTCTGAAGCTTACTTCTGTCAAGTCATCAAACACTTTCTCCGTCCATTTTTGTTCCATTGCTGGTGAGGAGTTGTGATCCTTGAGAAGAGGTGTTCAGGTTTTTGGAATTTTCAGCCTTTTTGTGCTGGTTTCTCCCCATCTTCGTGAATTTATCTACCTTTGGTCTTTGTAGTCAGTGACCTTGGAATTGGGTCTCTGAGTTGGATGTGCTATTCCTTTCTGTTTTTTAGTTTTCCTTCTTTTTTTTTTTTTTTTTTTTTTTTTTTTGAGACAGAGTCTCGTTCTGTTGCCTATGCTGGAGTGCAGTGGTGCTATCTCGGCTCACTGCAAGCTCTGCCTCCTGGGTTCACGCCATTCTCCTGCCTCAGCCTCCCGAGTAGCTGGGACTACAGGCACCCACCACCATGCCTGGCTAATTTTTTGTGTTTTTACTAGAGAAAGGGTTTCACCGTGTTAGCCAGAATGGTCTCAATCTCCTGACCTCGTGATCCGTCCACCTCGGCCTCCCAAAGTGCTGGGATTAGAGGTGTGAGCCACCATGCCTGGCCTAGTTTTCCTTCTAACAGGCCCCTGTGCTGCAGGTCTGCTGGAGTTTGCTGGAGGTCCACTCCAGACCCTGTTTGCCTGGGTATCACCAGAGGAGGCTGCAGAACAGCAAAGACTGCTGCCTGTTTTTTCCTCTGGAACCTTTGTCCCATATGGGCACCTGCCAGATGCCAGCCAGAGCTCTCCTGTATGAGGTAGGTCTGTTGGCCCCTACTGGGAGGTGTCTCCCAGTCAGGATACATGGGTGTCAGGAACCCACTTCAGGAGGCAGTCTGATCCTTAGCAGAGCTTGAATGCTGTGCTGGGAGATCTGCTGCTCTCTTCAGAGCCAGCAGGCAGAGACGTTTAAGTCTGCTGAAGCTGCACCTATAACCACCCCTTCTCCCAGGTGCTCTGTCCCAGGGAGATGGGGGTTTTATCTGTATGTTTGGGGCTGCTGCCTTTTTTTTTTTTTTTTTTTTTTTCCAGAGCTGCCCTTCCCAGAGAGGAGGAATCTATAGAAGCAGCCTGGTCACAGAGGCCTTGCTGAGCTGCAGTGGGCTCCACCCAGTTTGAACTTCCCAGTGGCTTTGTTTACACTCTGAGGGTAAAACTGCCTACTCAAGCCTCTGCACTGGTTGACACCCCTTCCCCTACCAAGCTTGAGCATGCCAGGTCAACCTCAGACTGTTGTGCTGGCAGTGAAAATTTCAAGTTGTGGATCTTAGCTTGCTGGGCTCCATGGGGATTGGACCCACCAAGCCAGACCACTTGGCTCCCTGCCTTCGGCCCCCTTTCCAGGGGAGTGAACGGTTCTGTTTCACTGGTGTTCTGGCACCACTGAGGTATGGAAAAAAAAAAAAAAAAAAAAAAAAACTCCTGCAACTAGCTCGGTGTCTGCACAAACGGCTACCCAGTTTTGTGCTTGAAACCCAGGCCCTGGTGACATAGGCACTGGAGGGAATCTTCTGGTCTGTGGGTTGCAAAGACCAGAAGCACAGTGTCTGGGCTGGAGTGCACTGTTCCTAATGGCACAGTCCCTCACAGCTTCCCTTGGGTAGGGGAGAGAATTTCCTGACCCCTTGCACTTCCTGGGTGAGGCGACACCCCACACCCCACCTTAGTTGGAAATGCAGAAATCACCTGCCTTCTGTGGCGATCTTGCTGGGAGCTGCATACTGGAGCTGTTCCTATTTGGCCATCTTGCCAGCAATCCTGTCTTTATATCTCTTAAGCACTGGCCAAGGCCCAGTGTTTGACACATAATAGGTGCTCAATAAATATTTGTAAAGGAAGTTGAAAAAAACCAAAGTGTTCTTCATAAGAGTCTTATTTCTGCTTGGAATAGCACAGAGTACTCAGAAAAACAAAAGAAATCCAGTCAATTCCAGGGCTGGCACTTGGGGGAACAATGAGGTAAAGCCCCACTGGCTACCCTGCCCATTCTGCAGGTAATGGCCCTCAGAGTGGGACTGTACAGGGAGGAGAGGACTGGGGACAGCTCTGTTTTCTCGCTCTGTGCCTCTTGGGATTGTGGCATCAGCCAGAGCAGTTGTCATGACCCAGGTAACGACTGCCTTGATTGATTTTTGTTGGTTTTCCAAAAGTTACCAGTTAGGAAGTTGGGAGCTTTTGATCTTCCCTAACAGCTTCTTTGACCTTTCAACTCAGATTACCAAGAGGATAAACACTTTGCCAGCCCTTTCTCTGAGAGTTCCTCCCAATCCTGAGAGTCAAGGGCCTTGACTTACTGGCATCTTCCTCCCATTCCTGCACATCTTCCTGAGTGCCTCAATGGTTGTGTGCAAACATCCTCTCATCAACCAATCTGCGCCCATCTTCTGGGGGCCACACCACACGAGGCCCCTTTTGGGAATTTAGAAAACCTTATCTGTCTCCCTGATTTTCCTCCCTAGGGCCACACAAAAGCACTGGACTAAACAGCAGAGCAAGAGAGAGAGAAACAGACAGACAGAGAGAGGAGAGATAATGCAAGCATATCTTAGAAACGTCAATGTGGTGTGAGCCAAGAAAAATCAAACACATTCAGCTATTTGGTTGTGGGTTTTCAGGAAGTCAGGCCTTTGCATAGTGCAGATGCTGTACAATGGTATCTTGAATAAAGAAACTTAAATATTGCTTTAAGTGAGCCACACCTGTGTCATGCATCCTTTGGCAGGAAACCTATACTGTTGGGAGTCCGTACAAGAAGTCCTTTCTTGTTGTCTACTTGACAAGACATGGCTCTCTACTAGGCTGCATTATTTAAGGGCCAAGGTAATGGGATGGGGTTTTTCTTCTGTCTTTTTCAAATGAAGGAGCTCTTGAAGACTTATGATAAATTATGCTGGAAGTTATCAAAATATTCTATTCCAAGTGCTTTTAGAAATGATTTTTTTTAAATTTATTATTATTATACTTTAGGTTTTATGGTACATGTGCGCAATGTGCAGGTTAGTTACATATGTATACATGTGCCATGCTGGTGCGCTGTACCCACTAACTCATCATCTAGCATTAGGTATATCTCCCAATGCTATCCCTCCCCCGTCCCCCAACCCCACAACAGTCCCGGAAGTGTGATGTTCCCCTTCTTGTGTCTATGTGTTCTCATTGTTCAAAAAAAAAAAAAAAAAAAGAAATGATTTTTTTTTCTACTTTCTGGCATCACTAAATATGAAGCAAAGCCCAAGCCATGTGGTCACACAGACCTGGGTCTGGATCTCAGCCCTACCTTCTAGGAAATGACCAGGTATAAATTAGTTAACTTCTTTGTGCCTAAGTTTCTTTCTACTTATGCCAACAATATACATATTCCTACACTAGATGTTTCCTGAAATTACATAATATAGTTTACTGTGGGCCAATAACTCAAGGCCTTGGGCTCTCAGGGTTGAGAAGGACTTTTAGAATAAAGGCTGGCAAAATGTTCATCCTCTTGCCAATCTGAGTTGAAAGATCAAGAAGGTATTAGAGAAGATCAAAGTCTCCTGATTGGCAACTGCTGGCAAACCAACAGGAATCAATCAAGGCAGTTGTTATCTGGGTTATGACGACTGTCCTGGCTGATGCACATAACAAGAAAATGGAGCTGTCCACGATGCTCTCCTCCCTGTGCAGTCCCCCTTTGAGAGTCAGCCCCTGCAGCATGGCCAGGATAGCCACTGGGGCTTCTCTCATTGCTCTCCCCAAGGGCCAGCCCTGGGATGGACTGGATTTCCGAGTATACTGTGTGCTGTTCCAAACAGAAATGAGACTCTCACGAGGAACATTTAGTGCAGAATCCGATGCATATTAGGTATACAGTTTTGTTGAATGAGTTTGTGTGTGTGGTGCTATACTAAGAAGTAGAGCTGTTTCTCCTCCTCTCTCATAAGTTCTTTCACCTCTGGGGCAATGGCCCAAGAACTGACTTCAACAACAGTGGGTGGGTGTATTCTCTTGATTTGGTCTATACTCAGGTTGTACTTTGCTGATGTTGTTGCGTTCGGAGCACCCAGTACGTGATAATGGTAGATAATAACATCGATTAAAGTAATGATAGTAACATAGTTGATTAAAGTAATGATACTCACAAGAATGTTCAAGAAAATGTGAGTAACCTTCCTGCTTCAGACCTTCAGTTGCCCTTCTTACCTTCTCAGAGACAAACGCTGTGGTGGTTTTAAAACATGGTTGCAAATTCTTTGACACTTTTCCCAACAGGAGAGTGATATGCTATATGACACTGATGTATTCTAGGTAAACTTTTTGTTTCCTCCCTCTTTAATAAAGACACACTTATGACTGCTTTGGTCAATAGGGCATAGCAGAAGTGAATCTATGTAACTTCTGGGACTGAATCATCATAGACCATGCAGTTTCTGCCTTTTGTCACTGCAACACTCACTCCTGGAGTCCTGACTGACCTCTTATGTAAAACATTTCACGATCCTGAGGCCACCATGCTGTGAGGAAGCCCAAGTCACATGAAGAGGCCATGTTTAGGCATTCCAGTAGACAGTCCCAGCTGAGCCTAGCCTTTGAATCATTTCTGCCCAGGTGCCAGAAATGGCAAAGAAGCCTCCAGATGATGGTAGCCCCAAGATGAGATACACATAACCCTTCAAGTCTTCCTACTTCAGGCCACAGACATAATGGAGCAGAGACAAGCCATCCACCATGTGCCCTATTCAAATTCCTGATCGACAGGATCCAAGAGCAGACTAAAATGATGGTTGTTTCACACCACTAAGTTTTGGGGTAGTTTGTTATGCAGATTTGATAACCTGAACAATCAGTGTGATTGTGTGTCTGCTCAGAGAAATTTGTATCTTCTTAATGTCACTTTCTCTTTTTCCTTAAACTTAAAATTTTTTTTGTTACATAATAGTTGTACCTATTTATGGGGTACATGTGAGATTTTGATACAAGTGTACTTCCTTTTTCCTTTTAACACAAACTGAAGCAGAGTATGCACCCTGTTATGTACCACATGTTTTACAAGGAAACTATTTTTAAAATGCTTTACTTACAGGTTTGCGAACGTCAGGTAAGGTAATCCAGAGAGGAAACACTATGGGGAAAACAATCAGAAATGTGACTTGCTTGCGGGTTTCAGAAGGCCAGGCAAGGCTGAGAGGCTGGTCCTCCTCCTCATCAGCGGTCTGTGGTAGAAAAAGAGGTAAAATTAAACAAACAAACAAAAAAAATTAAATGTACACAGGCACAACCGCAGGAGCACAGAACAAAGGGGAAGCTCCATGTCTTATCAGGAGTTTTCTGGACTTGTTGCAGTAGCTTCATATGTGTGTTTTTGAGGTTTGTAAGATAAACCTCATTTGTCACAGTCTGAGTCCTAGGAACAAATAATACATCGTCCAGCCATGAGCACGTAAGAATTTTCTTTTCTCTCCTTGAACGCTCTTCAGCTTCTCATGTTCATCAACTGATTATTCAACTGGAGTGGGCTACAGCTACAGTTCACGAGCTTCTTATAACAAACCATATCTGTGGAGGAAAAGACTTGATGACCACCATCTCCCCATCTTTCCATTTCCTTGAAGACAGAGCCACAAGCTTCAGGCTCCTTGGGAAGGAGAGCACTGATAAAAAATATTTCTTTTTCTCTTCTTTTGGAACACTGATTTTCATCAGGCAAATGAAAGTAACCACAGAAACAATTCAGTAATACTACTAAGAGAGATTAACTTCCCACTGGCCTTGGAATAGCTAAGTGCATCGATTTTTGTGTGGCTGTGAGTTTTTTTTCTTTCATTGATATTTTACGTATTTATGGGGTACATGTATTTTTTACATGCATTGAATGTGTAACGATCAAGTCAGGGTATTTGGGGCCTCCATCATCTTGAGTGTTTATCATTTCTGTGTGTGGTAACATTCCAAGCCCTCTCTTCTAGCTTTGGAATATATAGCGTATTGTTGCTAGCTATGGTCACCCTAGTCTCCTAAGGAACATTAGAACTGATTTCTTCTATCTAACTGTAAGTTTGTACCCATTGACCGACCTCTCTTCATTTCTCCCTCTCACCCCCACACCCTTCTCTGGTTGTGAGTTGGTCACCTGCTTAACCACAGTTAAATTCTAAACCATTGTACTTGCAGACAAAGACGACTTATGCAAACATATGTCTCAGTCCTCAGAAACAGAAGGTAGAAGTCGAGCAAGACACTGAACCTGCAGAGGGTGTCAGAGCCAGGGAACAAACTTCAGAGTCTCTGACTTGCCAGCCAGTGGCCTGCGTTTTAATTTGTCAGCCCCTGAAGTCAGTAGCTTCTGAAGTCAGGGCTAGAAGAGATGGAGGGAGGGTCTGGGCCCAGCAGGGGGTGACCATTAGCCTGTCAGCTGAGCCCTCAACACTTCCAAAACAGCACTGTAGACATCATCAATCACTCCCTTCCCTGCTTGTTTAAAAATGAAAGTGCAGCAGTGGACCACGCATCAGATCTAAAAATATCAACAGTAACTTTTCCACTGATGCTTCCTTTTGAGACCATATAAATAACTTTAGAAAGCTTCTACCCCTGGGGCTCTTGCTTCCAGCACCACACACTTTTCAAACAGTGAGAGCACCCCCCTCCAGCACCTGTGTCCCTACAGAGGTGGCATGAGGGGCAGGCTTAGGTCAGCTGGCCTTGAGGGAGAGGTCAGGGCTGGGTGAGAGGCCGGGCTCGCAGCAATGCTATGTCTTGTTTATTTATCTGGCAAACCTGAGGTACTGCCGAAAGTATGTGTAGTGGTTTACACAATCTCTTCAACTCTCTCTAGGAGTTACAATTTGAAATAATAATTTAAAAAAGGGATGCCAAGCCATACTGAAAAGGGTTAGTAACAACAGGTTCTTCTGCTTCGGGTATATGTCCTTGGCAGTGGGTAAAAGAATTTGTAAACAGCAAATATGGTGGAATTAAAGGGATTAGGTATAATAATATGGCAGAATCAGGAAGTTGGCACAGTTTATTTTGGTCCCCTGGATCCTTTTTAAATATACACCTCATACTCCCTATTTCTTTGCTATGCAATTCACATATTATTCCATCCATTGCTTTCTTTCTTCCATCCTGAGGGCTTCCATCTTTGGTGGAAGTTTGGTGTGCTGGCTCTGGTCCCTCTTCTATGCCACCACTGTCTCTTCCTTGTGGATATAGCAGGTGTAGAGAATATCATTCCCTATTGGGCTCACCAGCCTCCCAAGGTATCAGCTAGCTACGTGAATAATCTTTGTGTCATGGGGCCAACGTGGATTAAGGAGATAGGTATATTTTCCTGTCTGTTCCCTCCCAGATACAATCCTTCTTGTTTAACCCAAATGAATGACTTTCCCCTTACCTCCTGGCAGATGCCCCAGAAATAGGCATGGGAGCCTTGGGGTATTGCGTCATTCTTAATAAATACCCCATCTCATATGAGAGATGATTTTTTTTCTAGCAGAGGGTCAGTCAGCTTCCCTGGAGACCCATCAAGCTGATGAGTTCATTAAGGCTCCTCCCCATTCTGGGATTGATGCCTCCCCCCCAGCTCTTCATCACTACCATCCACAATCTAGCAACTTTTCTCTCAACTTCAAGCTAACCTTTTTCTGATAAAACAAAAAGCAACTCTTTATGACTCATTATTTTAATGACACCAACAGATGGTGACATTTCATCAATAACCCTTCTGCTTATAACCTACGGATTAGCTCCTTTCTCCATCTGCCAAAGTCACCAGGCAGGCTTTGCCACTAGCAAATAGCAGAAAATAATAATTGTCTGTTTAGATGTATAAGCTCTAAACACACTACTGTCCAATGCAAACAATTAGCTATATGGAACAGCTTCCAAAGCTGCATTGGAGGTAGCTGTTGCTAGGGCAGAAATGGACTAGGAGAAGAGACTATATCTCAGGCTGTGCCAACAGGGCTCTCCATGGAAACTTCACAGCCTCCTGGGGGCCAAGTCCTGCTACAGGGAAGTACAGGAACCTAGAATCCTGGGGTGGATTTGAGAGGTCCCCCAGGAGCAAGGCTGTTGGCACACATTAGGTGAAATTATCTTTGCCAAGTACAGTCTCACTCTGGCTCAATGGGAGGCAGCTTGCAAGCTGGTTAGAGAAGTGGAAGAAAAAAATACTGTTCCAAGTTTGAGGCTTATTTTGTCTTTGTTCAAACTGGATGCTCCAGGGGAGAGGCCACTGGGGTTAGGGCAGTGATTTTCCAACTTTTCCTAGAGTTGTGGTATGCTGGCTTTGACCTTGTGACAACTCACCCTTACCTCCTAAAACTTCTGCAGAGTGTCCATAGAAAACAAAACAAAGCAAAATGGTCCAGAAAGGATTCAAATGGCTTTTGATATAAGGGCTTAAAATAGTTTGATATCTGCTGGGGTCTCTGTAGAAGTCCTAGAATTGTGTAAAGCTTTAGGGCCTTGTAATCTTTGATATGAAAAATCTGACACAAAAACATATGACTTTAAGTTCCCACATGATGGGTGGTGGTGTGTTGGTTGTCAGAACTTAAAAGAGTCAGTGCAGCTTGCTGGGCAGAGTAGGTGGTAGAGAATCAGGAATCCTGAGTTCCAGTGTTTGCTCAGGCTGTGATTCCTTGGGCAGTTACTACCAACACCTGCAAGCAGTCACTGAGCACCTACAGGTGCAAAGCACTGCATTTAATTCTAGGACTCGTGCTTTCGAGGAGTCTTGGATTTAAAAGGTAAGATGGAATGGAAGATTCCAAAGAATTACTGCAGTATTTATCCAGTTCCAGGGCTGCTGGCAGGTTAACGTCGCAAGAGACTACTGCTTGTCTTCCCGTATCTATTCTGCCTATTATGGACTGAATTGTGTTCCCCCTAGTCATGCCCCTTCCTTCTCCCCCAACCAAATTCATATGTTGAAGCTGCAACCCCCACCAGAATGTGACTTATTTGGAGATAGGCTCTTCAAAGAGGTAATTAAGTTAAAACAAGGCCACTAGGGTGGGTCCTAATCGAATCTGCCTGGTGTCCTTATAGGAGAAGATTAGGACACCTGGAGAGACAACAGGGGTTCCTTTGCACAGAGGAAGGGCCACATGAAGATGGGGACACAGCAAGAAGGCAGCGCCGGTAAGCAAAGGAGAGAGGCCTCCGAGGAAACCAACCCTGCCAAACACCTGCTGCTTGGATTTCTAGCGTCCAGAACTGTGGTAAAGTAGCTTTCAATAAAAAGTGATACAAATAAAAAGCAATATAGTGTAACAACTATTTACATAGCATTTACATTGCATTAGGCATTCTAAGTAATCTAGAGATGATTTAAAGGATATGGGAGGATATACATTTGTTATATGCAAATTCTACCCCATTTTATATCAGGGACTTGAGCATCCATGGAATTTGGTATCCTTGGGGATCTTGGAACCAGTCCCCCACAGATAGCAAGGGATGACAGTACTGCCTTTATGCTTTAACAAATAGAAAGCTTGCTTTTACCTAGCCTTGGAATAAAGACTCTGGTTTTCAGCCTTCTCGGCAAGGTGTGGCAATGTGATTAAGTTCTGGCCAAAGGATATATTGGAAGTGTCCTTCACACCACTTCCTGGATCTATCTTTAAAGGGTGTGGATGTACCCTTCCTCCTTCCTTCCTCTTTCTTGCTGGCTGGAGGGGACATTTTGACCACAGCAGAAGACAATCTTGGGCCATGGGGTGGAGGAACAATATATGAGGCTCTGAGTTTCTGACACCCATCAAGGGCCATTCGAGCCTTGGACTGCCTATACTGACTTGAGAGATAATCAGAAACTGATGATTGATTGCAATGCTTCCGGGACAAAGGCACCCACATGCTGTGACTTCGTTTGCTGAGCAGCCTGGGATCGCTCTACGAATTACACAGGAAGCAGGAATCTGGTTTCTCTATAAGATATCTTATTAATGCAGGTCAGGGGGCCACATGTTAACACTAGATGAGGTGTTAAAATGCAGGACTTAACCCTGGTTTTCTTGCTGTTTATAGGAAATTCTGCCCAAGTCATGCACCCACTTCACATCACAATATGTTCTTTCTCACAAGGATAATAAAAAGAGCACTCTCAAAAAAAAATTTATCTTATTCAAGCCATTGTTATTTTGGGTTTTTGGTTCTTTACGGTGCAAGTTTATCCTAACTGATCTAGTGTTCTCTTTATGAGGACTCAAGGGAGAAACAGCTCTCACATCTCAGCACTAAGAAAAGTCAGACCTCTTCTGAGAAACTAAAAAATCTTAGAAATACTATGAGTCATGTAATCGATGAGATTCTTTCTTTGCTTTGTTCACTGGGGAGTTCAGAGCCAAATTTGTAACCTGTACCCAACAATGACAGTGCTGGATCTGTGCTCACCATGTTGCAGTCTTACTACTGTCCTCTCTCATTTTGGGCTGTATTTTCTCAAAACCATTCATTTTATCCTTTTTCATCAGATGTATTTTTGTAAGTAGCCTCAAATATTGTGAAAAAAGGTGAGGCAGGCCTAAATAATAAAAGTAACATTCTTCAGTGGTGTAATAGAAATTTTAGTGTAACTTTATCAGGTTGAAAAGACTTGAGAGCCAGGCTTGGTGGCTCACACCTGTAATCCCAGCACTTTGGGAGGCCAAGGTGGGTGGATCACTTGAGGTCAGGAGTTTGAGACCAGCTTGGCCAACATGGTGAAACCCCGTCTCTACTAAAAATACAAAAATTAGCTAGGTATGATGACAGATGCCTGTAATCCCAGCTACTCAGGAGGCTGAGGCAGGAGAATCACTTGAACCCGGGAGGCAGAGGTTGCAGTGAACTGAGATCTTGCCACTGCACTCTAGCCTGGCAACAGAGGCTCCATCTTGGGGGGGAAAAAAAAGACTCGAGAGAGAATATAAATGTTATTCTAAGTGACAACTGGTAACAAATGGATAACTGCCTTCTAGGACTCTTATCAATACTGGAGGTTGAAATCTGGAGGTTTGGCCGTCAGAACTCTTACACAGCACAGAAGAGGAGTTTCACGGGTCAGTCAGCATCTACCAGAAGGGTAAAATCAGCTTGCCTTTATTTTTATCTGGTAAATGGGAGGTACAGCAGTAGCTGGTCCTGATGCTCATAGCATCATGATAATCCATTTAGCTTCTTTGCATGAACATCTTACACTTTTTCCACTTGAATTTGGTATAGATGTTTGCCCCCAAATAAACATCAGGTCTTTGGTGGAGAGGCCTAAGTTGGATTCACCAGTTCAGAGGTTGCCTCAGAAGCCAGAAAAATATTTCTTGGAGGCAACCCAGTTTCTTATTTTTTGTCTGTGAAGGGCACTGGGCAAGATTCCAGAGTGAAGGTGAGCCCACTTTAACACAATCTCTCCTATCAGAGAATTAAAGTGAAAACCCAGGAGGCATCTGAAAATAGGCCTAATTCAAGTTCAGTTTTATTGACTGGTAATAACATCTCATCACCAGTTCACAAGGAGCAATCTCAGAGGATCACCCAGGTTTGCCTAAATCCCAGTTGAGGCTTGATTCAGGCTGGGAGTGACGTTCTTACATCTCTCTCCTGGCTCACTTCCACACTTAGGAGTGCCACCTCTTATCATTGGGAAGCCCTTTCAGTGTGGCATGATGCTGGGTCAAAATAGAATGTCAGCACTTATGTATTTTACATAAAACATTTTACATAAAAACATAATTCATTGACTTTAAAAACACTAGTGCCTCTCACTGCCTTCTAGGCCCCACCAGAACTAAAACACTATGTTATTGCAAGGCAGAGCTTATTTGTCTCCTGGGATGTTTTAATGTGGGTTACCTTCCTGTACAAGAACTTGTTACTCAATTAATCACATGGATAATAATAGATCACAACAGACAAGCTGCAATCGTAGATGTCTGCAGTCATTTAGGAGCTTTAGGCCCCAAGAGAAGGAGCTCCAGAATTTCAGAGTAGAAAAGGTCCTGTCCTTGAGACCAGCCCCCTCATTTGATGGGTAGGGAACTTGAGATGGAGTGACCTGCTGAACAAAAGTAACAGTGCCAGGCCAACCCTGAGTAACCGCTAAGTCCCAGCTTAAGGATCTTCCCCTATTCCACACTCCCCGCTTACCTCGGTTCTAAAAATAGATACGAATGGGCTTTACATCCAGTTATACCAGGCTTCTCAGCTTTGTTTTGTAATAAATTTAACCTATTAAAATAAAAGCTAGGTATAGCAAACATGAAGTGTAGGAGTTCAGTCAGGGTGGTGGGAAAAACTGTAAGAGGAAATTATAGGAAAGAGAAGCAAACCTTCTTGGAAGGCCTGGGGGTGTTTTGCAAAGCTTCAGGGAAGAATGAGTTGAAGGCCGTGGTTCTTATCCTGGGGTAGAGGGTGAGAAGTAGGTACAAAATAATACAAGGGAGTTTATCTGAATAGCTTGTTTACTCATGTCTCTAGAAACCTGACCTTTAATCATCCATGTGTAACTACCCTGTAGTGGTGTTGACTCAAAGCCTTTGTCATTAAATCTGTGCTGAATAAATGCTGGCAGGGCCAGCTAGTCAAGGCATGCAGCTGCCACAACTCTGAGTGGCCCGGCCCCCTAGCTGCTCTTTCACTGAATATTGGTGTCTGAGTATGTTATTCATCCATCGTGCAGCCTGGGTCTGGGGGGCAGACCCTGGCAATGAAGCATTTAATTGACTTTTTTTTTTTATATTTTCTTGAGCCTAAAACTAATTTCTAATGGTCTGAATGGCTCACATTTTTTTCTTTTTTGAGACAGGGTCTCACTCTGTCACCTCTAGAGTGCTAGAGTGCAGTGGCATGATCTCAGCTCACTGTAGCCTCCATCTCCCTGGGCTCAAGCAATCCTCCCACTTTAGCCTCCCAAGTAGCTGAGACTACAGGTATGTACCACCATGGCTAATTTTTATTTTTTGTAGAGACAAGATCTCACTTAGTTGCCCAGGCTGACTCAAGTGATCCTCCTGCCTTGGCCTCCCAAAGTGCTGGGATTATGGGTGTGAGCTACTGTTCCCAGCCTCACATTTCTTTAAAAAACTGATAAGAAACATCTGAATGTTGTATTCTTTTCCTTTTCTCAGAGTCATATAACATCCATGGCAGCATTGAGAGTGAAATGAAGGGCAGACCTGGGGGTGTGTGGAGAGTAGGGGCCACTGAGATGCCCTCTTCTCTCCTTTAGTTCACTGAGTAACATCTCCAAGTTCCTAGGTGCAAATTTAAAAATGAAGTGCAGGTGCTAAGTCATCAATGAACATCAGGACCTCAAATATAAGTTAGGAAGAAAGACTTGTCTTTTAGCATCTCTACCCAAGAAAAAAGTATAGAGATTTAGCTCAGTTTGATGTAGGAGGAGGTGGCAACCAAGTGCACTGTGGCCAAAATGAGGGCTTGTGATTTTATGTGCACTTCATTGCTGATGTCACCCCTGATTCCCATAACTGTGGATAATCTTGCTCTGGCTACTTCTAAAATGGATATCTGGGGGACACTGTAGAAGATGGATTAAGCCCTTTATAACAATAAACTTTCCTGGGGCTAACTATAGCAAGAACTGAAATAGGAGATAGGTTATTTTCAGACTCCAACATTCAGTGTTCAAAGCCCAACAGAAGCCCCATGAGAAGAATATGCACAACAAAAACAGCATCATCTTTAAACAAGGAACTATCTGCTTCTCTACCTACCTCCCTCCTCTTTTGTTATTGAAGCATTGAAAATACTCTCTCTGACAAAGGTGGCATGTTTTATTTTTCCAATTAGGTTTCCTTGGAAACTGGTAAAAAGGTGTGCCTATATAGTGAGTGTGTGGGAGGCTCCTAGGAGAAGACATCTTGAGAGTGTCTTACCTAATTGCAGGGATGGTTGGAGAAGGGATTGAGAGACAAAGACCCACTTTTCATATGGTTTTCTACTAAATAGGAAGTCAAGCCCAAGGCTGTCTTAAACATAAATTCCATTCTTTTATAACATTGTTTTTATAAAATTAACTAGGATAATCCAGGAAGAGCACTTAGAAGAGTGTTTGGCACATAGTGAACACTCAAACATTCAAACAAATATTAGTTATTTAAAGTAAATATTTAGAAAAATAATTTCTTCAAAGACATGTAGGAGAAAAAAAGCTTGACTAGGTGAATTATAACATTTCCAGCAATACGATTCTATAATTATTTGATTTGAAGTTGGAAAATGCAAAAATTTTGTACCTCTATCTGTCCACTTATCCAATATTTATCAAGCATTCATTGACTTTAGTGATATCAATAATTTCTTATTCTCTCAGGCAATATGAATAAATAGAAAGCCTTTGTAAATAAGATGAAAGGGAAAATTTCACAGCCCTAAGGAGAAAATACGATTTTATTCCAGTAGGCAAGCTTTAAGTAGACTTTCTATCAGAAACAAAGCTTCTACGCAGGTGGCAAGACTCATAATATTGTGACATCTTAATTCTGTGTTTTGTGCAGAGCTGAAAACAATGATAGAGTTGGAACTCTTGAAGGTAAAATTACCAAAAATGCATAGTCACACTTTGAAACAGGGAAACGCTCTGAAATAAACAATTGTTTGCCAAATGAAAGGTGCCTCCCCAGAAACATTCCATAGAACACTCTCCATTTTGTAAGCTTAAATCACACTACGCATTTCACAAAGGAAATACCTATAAACTCCCACCCAAAACAGTGGCTGGCTCAGAAATAGTAAGTTATTCTCACCTCCATTGTTTCCTAAACATATTGCCTAATTAGTGGGGTCAACATACTAATGACCTTCATTATGTCAATGGACTACAAAAATAGAACATTATACTTGAAATTGAAATATGGAAGACTGACCCATAAAATTATTCACTACTGGGTTGTGGATCATTTTGGTCTCACCGACCCAAACACCTGACCTCAAAATCTCTAAGTGACACATGGAAAATGAACTTTTGGGACCCTGAAACTGTAGTTTAGGACTCGCCAAACAAGGTGTGCTGTGAGTCACTTGCAAAGCAAACCCTGAGTTCTGGGATGGCTTTCCTAAGGGCTCTAAGGCTGAGGATAAAGCATCATTTGCTTTTCTTCTTTGAAAAGGGTTGAAAACAGGGAGAGTCTGGAAGAAGAAAAACTGTTACACCACATGATAGAAAACAAGAGAGCTGTATTCAGAAAAGTTCAGTTACTCAACTCTGATGTCAGTCCCTACTGACTGTTACAGACTGAAAGTTTATGAGCCCTCCCCCCTACCCCCAATTCATATGCCCAAACTCGACTCTACACTCCTCTGTATTCAGAGATGAGGCCTCTAATGAAGTGATTAAGGTTAAATGAGGTAATAAGGGTAGGGCCCTGATGTCCAATAGGATCATAAGAAGAGATACCAGAAGGCTTGTGCTGTCTGTCTCTATGTCCCCCTCTTTCCCCCGAGGTGCACATACACCAAGGGGAAGCCACGTGAAGCCATAATGAGACGGCAGCCATCTGCAAACCAAAAAGGAAGCCCTTACCAGAGACTGAATCTGCCAGAACCGTGATCTTGGACTTCCAACCCCTAGATCTGCGGGAAAATAAACTGTTGTTTAAGCCACCAATTCTCTGGTATTTTATTCTGGCAGCCCCAGTAGACTAATACAATGCCCATAAGGATGTTTATCTTTTTCAAAGATCTCATTTTTGAATAGATCTTTTTGGCTTTGAAATAAATCATTGTGTTCACTTAGTTTATTTTTAAATTGTCCCTTTTTTCCACTCATTCTTTATTGAGCCATGGAAAGATCTCTTTATCTTTGTTCTTTTAATTTCTCAATGTCTTTGCATTTGTGTGTGTGTGTGTGTGTGTGTGTGTGTGTGTGTGTGTGTGTGTATATATTTTTTTTTTTTTTTTTTTTTTTTTGGAGACAGAGTCTTACTCTGTCACCCAGGTGGGAGTGCAGTGGCACGATCTTGGCTCACTGCAACCTCCGCCTCCCAGGTTCGAGCGATTCTGTTTCCTCAGCCTCCCAAGTAGCTGGGATTACAGGTGCCAGCCACCATACCTGGCTAATTTTTTTTTGTATTTTTAGTAGAGGTGGGTTTTCACCATGTTGGCCAGGCTGGTCTTGAACTCCTGACATCAAGTAATCCGCCCACCTTGGCTTCCCAAAGTGCTGGGATTACAGGCGTGAGCCACCACACCTGGCCTGTATTTGTATTTTTTAACTGACTAATTCTCTTTACTCTGTTCTTATCCTCTACTTTCCTATCACTTATCTCTTATCCATAAGATAAGTGAAAAAGATGTAAGTTTACATGTTTCTTTTTGGAAGGCAATGCCATCTGAAACATTTGTCTTGCCTTCTGTGTGAACATCCTAAACCAACAGAGCTAACAGTTAAGTGGAAAACAGACTTTTTTTTTTTTTTTTTTTGAGATGGAGTCTTGCTCTGTCACCCAGGCTGCAATGCAGTGGTGCGATCTTGGCTCACTGCAACCTCCGCCTCCTGGGTTCAAGGGATTCTCCTGCCTCAGCCTCCCGAGTAGCTGGGACTACAGGTGCGTGCCACCACACCTGGCTAATTTTTTGTATTTTTAGTAGAGATGGGATTTCACCGTGTTAGCCAGGATGGTCTTGACCTCCTGACCTCGTGATCCACCTGCCTCGACCTCCCAAAGTGCTGGGATTACAGGCATGAGCCACTGCTCCTGGACGAAAACAGACTTCTTAAAAATGATAAATCTTTGCTTGCCTGGTGGTAGAAAATAATTTACTCCCTTTATAATACCATCATATAAACGGTTTGTTTTATATATAGATGGAAAAAATCAAGAATTTGGCACCCTAAACACAACATGAGAAGGTTTCCCTCAGTAATGGCCTCCTGAAAACAACTTAATCTTCTTGGACAAGACTCTGAACTGAAATCAATGTTTCAAAATATTTTGCTGTGAGTGATGAAGCTGTCTGGACCTAACTTCCGAGAGGCCAAGAAACCATTCTGTAATCCTGCAAAATGGCTTCTGAAGAGTCTGGTGAAATGCAACCGTTTTCCCTCACTTCGCATTTTGCTCCAACGATTCTGAGGTGCAACTTATGGATGAGATGGATTTCTTTCTGTATTGCTATAGTAAATTGTTTTTTATTGTTTTCATGGGCTTTGTAAATCTTGCCGATAAAATCCATAAGAGATTTGCTAACATAAAAGCTAACTGGAGAAACATAAAAAATAATTCAAAAATCATTTCATCTTCTTGTCAACTGGATTAAAATTACTCATAGAAACAGTAACACTAATGATAGTATTTCTTTCCAGAGTGGTAATGGAGTTTTTTTCCTTCTTATTAATAGCCCTTAATGTATCTTATGGGAACAATTAATAGACATTCTTCAAACTCCTTCAGAAAGCACAATGACAAGTGGCATTTTTAATAGCGAGATTCTCAGCGAATATATAATTCTTTGTCAATATTCAAATTAAGGCAGAAACTCTAGAGTCTAATCTGTATCTATTTCATCTTTTAAATGTGTTGAAAGGCCTCTGAGTGCATCTTAAGCAGTTGGTAAATATTTTTCACGTCATCACATACAGGAACTGGACCCCAGTTTTTCCTAAAAAATATGTATGTACAGAGTAACAGAAAAAAAATCCCCTTCAGAAAATGGAACCCATGTGCCAAGGCATGGTCAGTAAAAAATCCCTAATTTTTGCTTGTTTTATAATTTGTCTTGGGTTTTCTCTGACACTAGTGGATTTCTTTTTTAAGGCAGTCATAGTTCTAACACTGTTCGGGCCTTGAAAAATCCAATCTGGGCTGGGTTATGGTGGCTCACACTTGTAGTCCCAGCACTTTTGGAGCTCTGGGTAGAAGGATCGCTTGAGGCCAGGAGTTTGAGACCAGCCTGGGAAACACAGCAAGAACTATTTCTACAAAAGATGTTAAAAAATTAACTGGGCATGGTGGTGTGCACCTGTAGTCCTAGGTACTTGTGAAGCTGAGGTGGGACGATCACTCAAGCCCAGAAGTTGGAGTCTGCAGTGAGCCATGACTGCGCCACTGTACTCCAGCCTGGTGATGGTGCAAGACCCCAACTCTAAAAAAAAATAAAAAAACAACAGTCTGATGAAGAGTCTTTTGATATTCTTATTTCTTTCACTATTCAGCTTTGGCATCTCTCCCCCAGCACTGCTCTTGTGTTGTAGTGGTGTCAGACACAAATACACACACCCCGCTTTTCACCAATGCCTTTACTTCTTGAATGGCAGAACCTCTTACTATACTTCATTGATGTTCCAGGAGATTGAAAAACCAGGGAAATGCAATTCTTGCCTATTTTTAAACTTTGAAAATGGTGGACCTGACTGTTACCCCTTAATTATTTAGAAAGGCGACTTTCTCTTTGGAGGTTCCCAAACCCTGTATTAAACCTCACCACTGCTAAGAAATTAAATGCTTGCTTACTAAGGATAATATTTTAGGAAGAAAGACATATGAATTCAGGTACCGTATGCTTGGATAATCTTAGAAATCCCTATCAGAGCTAACATTTTTTGACCAACATTTATTACGAAATCTTCCAAAGAGGGTCTAAAATCATAGCTGCAACTTTAAACAACAATGATGATGACAATCTGTAACAAAACTTCTGATTTTTATAATGACCTTCGTGCCTCCCTCCCTCCCTCCCTTCCTTCCTTTTCCAACAATCTGTAACAAAACTGTTGGTTTCTATAATGACCCTTCCCTCCTTCCTTCCTTCATTCCTTCCTACCTTCCTCCTTCCTTCCTTCCTTCCTCCTTCCTTCCTTCCTCCCTCCCTCCCTTCCTTCCTTTTCCAACAATCTGTAACAAAACTGTTGGTTTCTATAATGACCCTTCCCTCCTTCCTTCCTTCATTCCTTCTTACCTTCCTTCTTCCTTCTTCCCTCCCTCCCTCCCTCCCTCCCTTCCTTCCTTTTCCAACAATCTGTAACAAAACTGTTGGTTTCTATAATGACCCTTCCCTCCTTCCTTCCTTCATTCCTTCTTACCTTCCTTCTTCTTCCTTCCTTCCTCCCTCCCTCCCTCCCTTCCTTCCTTTCTTTCGATGGGGTCTCCTTTGTCGCTTAGGCTGGAGCACACTAGGGTGATCACGGCTCACTGCAGCCTCTGCCTCCTGGACTCAAGTGATCCTCCCACCTCAGACTCTGAAGTAGCTAGAACCACAGGTGCATGCCACCATGCCCTGCTAATTTTTTGTATTTTTGGTAGAGGGTTTTGTGATGTTGCCCAGGCTAGTCTCAAACCCCTGAGCTCAAGTGATCCATCTGCCTAAACCTCCCAAAACTGGGACTGATTACAGGCGTGAGCCACCATGCCTGGCCATGACATGTTTTTAAAAATCAACCTCAGAGATCTAAATTTAATAAATAGTAGGAAGATATTTTTGAGATTTCTCTTTTTTAAAAAGAGAAATTAAAAAACCACAGTCACTTCCATCATGTTTCCCCTACTCATTCTTCACTTAGTGACATTAAACTAAAACATTTTTATCAGCACCATGAGGCTTTATAAAAGCAGATCTTAAAAACTCCACTGAGTTTAGGTAAAGATAACAGTATGGAGAAATAAGTCAGACCTGAATTCCCAAGAAGAGAAAGAAGAGCTTAATATGGCAAGGTAATATTTGAATTGTAAAGTAAGAATAAAAGCACTTGCATTTTACACATTCTCTATCTCCAATCATCTGTTATCTACCTATCTCTGTATCTATCTGTCTGTCAATCAATCACATTCCTAGGAATGTGACTTTCTTACATAAATCTGTTTGCCGACAGGTGCATCTGGGAAGCTCTTAGCCAAAGCAGGGACAATTCTGATTTCCCTAAGGACAGACGGAAATCTTAGAAGTGAAATGAAATAAAAACTGCAACACATAAAAACCCATCTCATGCTACATGAAAATGTAGGACACAGTTTTTAAAAGTTGAATTTTTAGATTTTAGAATCTAAGGAACTTGCAAGTCTCTCCCCCATCTACCCTCATTGTGAGCGTATTTAAAGGGTTGTGATGTGTCACAGCAGCAGGGATTATGATGCAGCACGCAGGCAGTTTTGCAATGTATGTGGGCCAAGTGCAAATCACCCATCTAGATTGTCAAAATTGAAATGTAAGAAAATGCTGGGTTCTGGGTGGGAGAGCATATAGCCTTGAATTCTCTTTCAAACCTTGCTGAATTCTCAACATCACTGGAAGCATTCCCTTTGAAAGCTGGCACAAGACAGGGATGCTTTCTCTCACCACTCCTATTCAACACAGTGTTGGAAGTTCCGGCCAGGGCAATCAGGCAGGAGAAGGAAATAAAGGGTATTCAATTAGGAAAAGAGGAAGTCAAGTTGTCCCTGTTTGCAGATGACATGATTGTATATTTAGAAAACCCCGTTGTCTCAGCCCAAAATCTCCTTAAGCTGAAAAGCAACTTCAGCAAAGTCTCAGGATACAAAATCAATGTGCAAAAATCACAAGCATTCTTATAATACACCAATAACAGACAAACAGCCAAATCATGAGTGAACTCCCATTCACAATTGCTTCAAAGACAATAAAATACCTAGGAATCCAACTTACAAGAGATGTGAAGGACCTCTTCAAGGAGAACTACAAACTACTGCTCAATGAAATAAAAGAGGATACAAACAAATGGAAGAACATTCCATGCTCATGGATAGGAAGAATCAATATTGTGAAAATGGCCATACTGCCCAAGGTAATTTATAGATTCAATGCCATCCCCATCAAGCTACCAATGATTTTCTTCACAGAATTGGAAAAAACTACTTTCAAGTTCATATGGAACCAAAAAAGAGCCCACATTGCCAAGATAATCCTAAGCCAAAAGAACAAAGCTGGAGGCATCATGCTACCTGACTTCAAACTATACTACAAGGCTACAGTAACCAAAACAGCATGGTACTGGTACCAAAACAGAGATATAGAACAATGGAACAGAACAGAGCTCTCAGAAATAATACCACACATCTACAACCATCTGATCTTTGACAAACCTGACAAAAACAAGCAATGGGGAAAGGATTCCCTATTTAATAAATGGTGCTGGGAAAACTGGCTAGCCATATGTAGAAAGCTGAAACTGGATCCCTTCCTTACACCTTATACAAAAATCAATTCAAGATGGATTAAAGACTTAAATGTTAGACCTAAAACCATAAAAACCCTAGAAGAAAACCTAGGCAATACCATTCAGGACATAGGCATGGGCAAGGACTTCATGTCTAAAACACCAAAAGCAATGGCAACAAAAGCCAAAATTGACAAATGGGATCTAATTAAACTAAGGAGCTTCTGCACAGCAAAAGAAACTACCATCAGAGTGAACAGGCAACCTACAGAATGGGAGAAAATTTTTGCAATCTACTCATCTGACAAAGGGCTAATATCCAGAATCTACAAAGAACTCAAACAAATTTACAAGAAAAAAAAAACCCATCAAAAAGTGGGCGAAGGATATGAACAGACACTTCTCAAAAGAAGACATTTATGCAGCCAAAAGACACATGAAAAAATGCTCATCATCACTGGCCATCAGAGAAATGCAAATCAAAACCACAATGAGATACCATCTCACACCAGTTAGAATGGCGATCATTAAAAAGTCAGGAAACAACAGATGCTGGAGAGGATGTGGAGAAATAGGAACACTTTTATACTGTTGGTGGGACTGTGAACTAGTTCAACCATTGTGGAAGACAATGTGGCGATTCCTCAAGGATCTAGAACTAGAAGTACCATTTGACCCAGCCATCCCATTACTGGGTATATACCCAAAGGATTATAAATCATGCTGCTATATAGGCACATGCATGTATGCTTATTGTGGCACTATTCACAATAGCAAAGACTTGGAACCAACCCAAATGTCCATCAATGATAGACTGGATTAAGAAAATGTGGCACATATACACCATGGAATACTGCAGCCATAAAAAAGGATGAGTTCATGTCCTTTGTAGGGACATGAATGAAGTTGGAAACCATCATTCTCAGCAAACTATCGCAAGAACAAAAAACCAAACACCGCATGTTCTCACTCATAGGTGGAAATTGAACAATGAGAACACTTGGACACAGGAAGGGGAATATCACACACCAGGGCCTGTTGTGGGGTGGGGGAGGGGAGAGGGAAAGCATTAGGAGATATATCTAATGTAAATGACGAGTTAATGGGTGCAGCACACCAACATGGCACATGTATACATATGTAACAAACCTGAACATTGTGCACATGTACCCTAGAACTTAAAGTATAATAAAAAATATATATAAAAGAACTTAAAGTATAATAAAAAAAAACCTAGAAAAGAATCTGGAAGAAAAAATCTGCTTTTTGGAAACAAAAACCAAATCACTTTGCCATCATACTAAAAAACGAGCAGTAAAAGTAAGGAATATGGGCCGGGCGTGGTGGCTCACGCCTGTAATCCCAGCACTTTGGGAGGCCGAGGTGGGTGGATCACGAGGTCAGGAGATCAAGACCATCCTGGCTAACACAGTGAAACCCTGTCTCTCCTAAAAATATAAAAAATCAGCCGGGTGTGGTGGCAGGTGCCTGTAGTCCCAGCTACTTGGGAGGCTGAGGCAGGAGAATGGTGTGAACCCGGGAGGCAGAGCTTGCAGTGAGCCAAGATCGTGCCACTGCACTCCAGCCTGAGGGACAGAGCAAGACTCCATCTCAAAAAAAAAAAGTAAGGAATATGTTCTTATAAAAATAATTTTATCTTTAACACAGCAACTACAAACGTCATAATGTGATTAATTTATATACCATAAACCATACTAAGTAAATGCTAGTAAATTCTTAACCAAAAAAAAAAAAAAATTTGAGAAGGTTGATAAATTCTCAGTGGCATCCCAGATCAGATTTCTCAGTGTTGGAATCAACAACATTGGATCAGCAGTTATTGGGAAAAGCTAATGATCACTCACCATTTAAAAAGTCATTATTGCTTGGTTCCACAGAATACACAAATGAAGCGAAAACTTCATTCTTCTGTGAGAGAGTATTTTAAAAATGCTCTCTATTGCCACGGTAAAGACTGTATGGCAGAAACCTCTCGGAGATGAGGTGACAATGTGAAATTAGTTCACTTGTAAATAGGGTTTTTAAAACAGCAGGTTAATTACACAAGGCAGGCTAAACTCTCAGGAGAATAACAGTGTGGTGTATGGGGCTCATAATTTCTGTTAATAAAGTCAGGACGCACACCTCACTCTTCAGGGAACTTGCTAAAAATACAACTCAAAAGGAAATAAAACTAACAAAATGAAAAGCCATTGAATCATGTCCATGAAACTGTGCTTCAGGTGACCTGATCATCCCGCATTCATATTTTCCTACTGACTCTGGAGGCCCAGCCCTAATTCACCCTATCACCCAGACTTTCCAGCCTGGAAACCTCAGCATCATCTGCAGCTTCCTTTTCTTGTTCACTTTCTATGACCAAGTCAATACCAAATCTTCCCAATTCTGGCTCAGAAAGGGCTCTCAAATCCAGCCTTGCCATTCATACTGCAGCTCATACATGGTCTACCAATAGATGCCTTGCCATCTGGGCTATTCAATAGCCATTAAAAATGTTACTAAGTACTGCTAATAATAGCATACACCTATGCAGTGCTTATAATGTGCCAAGAACGGTTCTAAGAGCATTTATCCTCACAACAGTGCTATGAGATAGACACCATTATTATTCCTGTTTCACAGAGAGGGAAAATGGATGACAGATTAAGTCACTTTTCCAGGGTCACACAGCTGGTAAGCAGCAGAGCTAGGATTTGAATTCAGGTGGTCCATCCTCAGAGTCTGTGTTATAGTGACCAAAGCACACTGCTCCTGTATTCATTTAACCCATTATTATTTTTAGTGTTGTTGCATTTTTTTTGGAAAAGATAATGCAATTGCCTGGTTCAACATTCAAAAGTTATAGAAGGGTGCATATTAAAAAGTTCCCTTTCCATCCCAGTTTCCTACCGCCCCGGCCCCTGTTCTGGAATTAAATAGCATGACTAGTTATTTGACAGCATTCCAAGCAAATGCTTATATGCTATTTCCCTTCCCCCCTTTTTTTCAGTGTACAAATATACTGGATACAATTTGGCATGTTGCCTTTTTCACTAAACAACATGTATTGGAGGTCATTCCATAGCAGTACATGAAGAGCTTCTCATTCCTTTTTTTTTGTTTCTTTCTGTTTTTTAAGACAGATGGTTGAAACTAAAGATGGGCAAACTTTTTCTGTAAAGGGCCAGATAGTAAATATTTTAGGCTTTGAGGTCCATATGGTCTCTGTCACATATGCTGCTATTGCTTCCTGTTTAAAAAAAGCTTTAGAAATGTAAAACCCATTCTCGTCTCATGGGTCGTACAGAAACAGGCTGCAGGCCAGATTTAGCCCGTGGACCACAGTGTGCCAATCCTGGAACCAACAGGTTCTTACCTCACCTCCCTTTGTCTAGTATTTTTCTATTCTGATCCCTCTTGACCATTCTAAGAGAATTGTCTTTATAAAACAAATCTCATGCTGCCACTGCTCCCTCCAAATCTTCTGCAGCTTCCCACTTCCAAGAGGGTGAAGTCCAGACTGGTTGGCAGTGCGCACAATGTCCTTCATGATCCACATACTTCTCCTCCCCTCCACGTGTATCACACCAGCACGTGTCATCATCAGCTCTTTCCCTCAATGCCTGCAACAACCTCTTTGCCCCACTATTGCCATAAACCCTCCTTCCCCCAAATCCAACCTCTAAGACACCGTGGCGCCAGGGATCTTTTACAAGTGCAAATCACATCTGCTAACTTCCAATGGCTTCTTGCTGCCCCAGACAGAAGTCAGCTACCCTATCATGATCTACAAGACCTACCAGCTCTGCTCGGCCCTCCTCTCTGACTTCATCGCTACCATGCTTCCTCCTTCCGCTCCTCTCTCTCCAGCCATACTGATTTTTCTGTTTCTGAAACAAGCTAAGTTTATTTCTGCCTTTGTGGGTGCTGTTCCTTTGGCTGGCTCCTTCTTGAACTTCAGTCTCAGTTCAAATGCCATTTCCTTGGAGGCCTTCCCTCATCTGCCAACTCACAGGAGCCTCTCCACTTTCCTTCCATCCTATCACACTGCTTTGTTTTGTTCATGGCCTTTGTGGCCATGTATAATCACGTTGGGTTGTGTTTACATTCTCTGCTTTGCTAGAACACGTGGGCATCTCCAGTGCCCAGTACATTGTCTGACACATATTAGGTAAACAATCAAAATTTTCTGATTAGATAAACAATGGAAGAAATTTGAGCCAACTTACCTTTTCTAGTGGATATCTCCTTACTCCTCACCTTGTATTTTAGACTCCAGTTCTATCATCTTTCTCTCCAATCACTAAACATGACTTTCCCTTTTAAGGTTTTACACCTTTGCACATGTTGTCATTTTGGTTCTTTCTTTCTTCTTTGAGGGACGAACTCCTACTCACCCATCAACACCCAGCTTGAATGTTGCCTCTTCTATGGAGTTTTTACATCTCCTCTATTTAGGACCAACTTCTTCCTCTGTCAGGCTCTCAGAGCACTTTGTATAGACCTCTAAGATCATACCAGGTCATAATTATTTACCTAACACAAACGTTCACTGATTATTTATACCCTGAATACTCCCCAAATATTATATACATAAAACCTTCTCACTTTACGTACAATGAGCTCCTTCAAGGAAAGGACACCTCGAATGGTGTTTTAATGATAAATATGAATACATAATATCAATATCTAGCATCTAACTCTGTAATAAGGGCTTTATGTACATTATTTCATTTAACCCTTATGATAGCTGCAATGAAGCAAGTACTGTTGCTATCTGCACTTCACAGATGAGGCAACTAAATTAAAGCTCAGGGAAGCTAGGTAACTTGACCCTGGTGGATCTAGAATTCACTACCAGGCTGTCCTACAGTGGGCCATGGTGACCTGCAGGCTGAGGTCACCTGATTGCTCTTGAGGTCCAGGTCATCTGATTGCAAGTGAAGACCTGATTGCTCTTGAACTCTGAGCCTAGCAGGGTGGTGCACAAATCTGTCCTGTTCCCCTTTGTGGAGACCTAGGGGCACAGCTCTGCTCAGAGAGGGGTCATCTGGGATTCTTTTGCTCCCCTGCAGCAAGGTCCTCCCTTGCAGGGGCACAGATGTCCCTCTGTCAGCCAGATGGAGAGGCATGGGGATGAGGCTGCCCTCTGCACACCTGTGACTGTGCCATCCCCAAGGGCAGCCAGATGTCCTTGGGGCCTGCCTCCTGCTGCCACATGCTGCTTATCCATGTGGACATAAGCTGCTCTGCCAGCTCACTCTTGAGCTAATGCAAAGGGACCACAGGGCTCTGGGCAGAAAGGTAAGGAGCATAGAAGGCAGAGGAGACAAGGGCAGAAGGAGTGGCAGGATCCTTATTCTTTCTGTTAAATGAAGAAACTTTCCTTAGGAAAGAAATACGTAATTTCTATCAGAGAATAAGGGTAACAGGCAACAATTAGCATTTTTTTTTTCTTAAGAAGTGGCTGCTAGGTTATATTGTCTGCAATCTGGTTTCTATTTGCAGGCACTGTATCACTTTTCAGCTCATTGGGGGAAATTCTGTCTAGAGAGTGCTTTCAACCTTTAGGGTAGTGCTACTCCAAGTATGGTCCTTGGACCAGCAGCGTCAGCATCACTGGGGAGCTCATTAGAACCGCAGACTCTAGGCCTCATGGCAGACCTGACAAATTCAGAATCTGAATTTTAATATGACCTCCCCAGAGAATTTGTAAGTACATTAAAGTTTGAGAAACACTGAGCTAGGTAAAATGCAAGTTTTAAAATGCCTAATTAACATGCAAGTTTGGGGCTCCAGGTCTTAGAAATTCTGATTCGCCTGATCAGGATGAGATCCAGAAATCTAACAAGCACCAAAGGTGGTTCTGCCTACATTTTGAGCAACTGTTTTCTAGAGAGTGGTGGAAATGGTACAGTTGGACGGTCCTGAGATGAAATCTCAGCTCTACCATCTACAAACTAGGTAACCCCAATTAACTACTTCATCTCACTGAGCTTCAATTTCCTCAACTATAAAATGGAGCTATTATCCGGGCGCAGTGGCTCACGCCTATAATCCCAGCACTTTGGGAGGCCAAGGCGAGTGGATCACCTGAGGTCAGAAGTTCAAGACCAGCCTGGTCAACATGGTGAAACCCCATCTCTACTAAAAATGCAAAAAAATTTAGCCGTGTGTGGTGGTGCGAGCTACTCAGGAGGCTGAGGCAGGAGAATTGCTTGAACCCAGGAGGCGGAGGTTGCAGTGAGCTGAGATTGAGTCACTGCACTCCAGGCTCGGTGACAGAGTGAGAGTCTGTCTCAAAAAAAAAAAAAAAAAAAAAAAAATGGAGCTACTGATGCCTACACCTTCAGCTGTGAGGTTAAAGGTGATAACATATGTTGATATGGTTTGGCTCTGTGTCCCCACCCAAATCTCATCTCAAATTATAATCCCCATGTGTTGGGGGGAGGAGCCTGGTGGGAGGTGATTGAATCTGGGGGGCAGATTTCCCCTGTGCTATTCTCGTGATATTGAGTGGGTTCTCATGAAATCTGGTTGCTTGAAAGTGTATGGCACATCTCCATTCCCCTCTTTTTCTCTCCTGCTCTGCCATGGTAAGACATGCTTGCTTCCCCTTCACCTTCTGCCATGATTATAAGTTTCCTGAGGCCTCTCAGTCATGCTTCCTGTTGAGCCTGTGGAACTATAAGTCAATTAAACCTCTTTTCTTCATAAGTTCTCTACAGCAGTGTCAAAATGGACTAATACATATGTAAAATGCCTAGTACTGAAGCTGTGGCAAATAGTAGGTGTTTGATAAATGTTAGGTTTTACAACTACTAGACTGAACAGTTCAGGTGGTTGTGCCATTGAATAATAGCTTGGGCCAGAGGGTGTTAATTTCAACCACAGGGACAGAGACAGCCAAAGGGGGCTCACTGAGTCTGATGGCTGTGGTTTCTCTATTACTTAACACTGACCTTAAAGACACAGAGAAAGGATCAGACTGCAGCAGGTATCGAGCTTTATCATACATTAAAAATCACCTTGGATGCTAATTAAAAATGCTAATTCCTATATGCTGCTTCCCAGTGATCCTGTTTCATCACACCTGGTATATGGCCCAGGGATCTGCATTTTCATCCCCAGGAGATGCTGATGCATGAGTCCTTTGACCTCACCTGGAGAAACAGTGGCTTAGAGAATATTCACATTCATTCAATAAATGTAGAGGCTGCTGCATGTGGGACCCTGGGGTGGCACTGGGAAATACACACAAGGATGAATAAGGCCCTACCTGATTCCTGCCCAGCTGAGAGCTGGGGCTTCCAAGGAGAATATAGGGTCTGTGCTGCCATGCTAGGATATCAATTAAGAACAACAGCCCAGAAGAGCAATGGAGAAAAGCCATACCTGGGCTTCTGCACCTTCAATGTTGTGGGAGAGATTTCCATTTTGTACAGGTTCTGAAGCATCACTGGATGGTGTCATTTCAACATCTGTGCTGGTGCTGTTTGGAAGCTCAATTTTTTCTGTGATATAATTTAAACACATACACACACACACACACAAACACAGAGAGAGAGAGAGAAAGCAAATGGAATCAATGGGGGTAAAGAGCAATATTGAAAAGAGCTTCCTAAAATGTTGGGCTAAAGCAGAGGATAGTGGTGTCCCGGGGCGATAAGGCCCAGGGCTGATATTGAGCCAAGCGGGAAAGGATTTTTACCGTTCTTCCCCATGTCTTTCATTATACGGCCTGCCCCCTTAATAGCGCCCTGGCTTCCCGCTCTGGCGTGACACTTTACCTTGGGTGCCCTATCAGCTCCCATGGTATGCCTTTCTTGAGCCTAGGCAAATTTACCAACTAGCTATTCAGGAAACATGAACATAGACATTTTAAAACCAAAACCACACGCAATCTACATAATATTGTTTACACTCTGGACTGTACCCTTCAGATATTTTCTTACAGTAATATCTTTTCTTTGATACTGTACTCTGGAAAGGATATTAGCTACGGCTTCAGGGTCCTAGACTTTACCCTGCTTTGATCAGGCTGCTATCTTAGGCTAGTTCCCTTCTTCCTCTGGGACTTGGGAACCTTATCTGTGAAATAAGAGGGTTTGACAAGTTGACCTCCAAGGGACATTATGTTGAGCTGTAATTCAGGCTCTGTGAGTGGAAACTCTTCCAGTGCCTAGGTGGCTATGGGCAGGGCAGCCTGGTGAATACAACTTAGCACACTCCACACCTGAGCATCCTATTGCAGGCAAGGCAAGGGGGAGCTGGACAAGTAATAGAGGCCCAAGGCTGTGTCATTCCTGAATCAGAGAGAACATTTAGCTAGAGTAAAGCCAGAGGGTCAGCAAGTGCAGATTTGACACTTGAGAAGTGACTCTAGGGTAATGGTTAAGCACTGGGAGTCTGTAACACTGGGAATCAGACAGGCCTGGCTTCATATTCTGGATCTACAGCTTGTGCTGTTTCACCCTTTGCAAGTGACTCAACCTCTCTGAAATTCAGTTTCTTCATCTGTAAAACTGGGGTAATGGTAACAATACTACTACTACTATTACTGTTGCTACTGCTACCACTAACAACAACAATATGATCAAAGAGTATTTCCGTAAAGATTAAATAAGAAAATGCATGTAAAACACTTAGCATAGTGCCTTGTACAGAGTAACCAAGAAGCATAAACTATTTGGATCCTTACTATAGTGCCTGCCTTTCACTAGAAGAATTTTTTTTTGTCATGACAAAGAGGAGTACCTCCAGGTGATCAATGTTCCAGCACCACTGAGGTCTGCTGGACTTCATTGCGAGGGAAATTAAAAGGTTCCTATTGAAAGCACACACTCTGGCTGTTTTGGGTCAAATCATGGATTTGGGGATGGAATGAGGCTATAGTATGCTGTCAGGGTTGCTGGGGGTATCAGAATGCTCATCAGTATCAGATCCGAGCAGTATCAGCTGCTCATCAAACATGAGAATATGCTTTTTCTTTTTCTAGCAACTTCAGAGGGACTAGACATTTCCATCACTGGTGCTTAAGAAAATAATTTGAGAGTTACATAAAAATTGTGGAGTTTGAAGCAGCCAAATTTTGGAAATCATAGGGAAATATTTATGTTTATTTATGTATTTAGTTGTGGAATATAGACACATGAATAGATTTAAATATGGAAAACCACAGAAACTCAAATTTACTTTATCTTTCCAAGTTTTTAGTAGTGACAGCGATATGTATGTGATGTTGTGCTGCATGTGGCATGCCAGTTTATCTTAGTATGCTTGATTCAGTTATTTAAATAAAAAATCATTAAGAACCTTGGGTGAATAAAACTCTGTTTGGAGAAGTCTATTGGCTGATGTGATAAAACCTTAGGCTTAGCCTGCAATGGTCACATTGACCCTAGCAACACAAAATACTGGGTAAAAGGGGAGTTAACATGTCCAAGAACAGAGATGAGCAGATGAGCAGAGACTGCCTGCTAGGCATAATATCTAACCTGTGTGTGCACATCTTAGCTTATAAAGTGCTTTTACACAGCAGGCTGAAGGTTCATAATAAAAGAAAATATGAAAATATATCTTGGACTTACTTTGAAAAGCATTAGCTAGTTACAGAGTCATTCAGAGACTCAATAACATTTTCTAGTTACAAAGTCATTGAGAGCCCCAATAACATTAGAAGAATCCTTGGCATTAAGTGTCCTACCTCCTTAAAAAAGATTAAATCCAAGTCTAAGGTTGGCCAGTCATTAGGAGGAGGACTGGGACTGAGCCCAGGAATCTAAGTCTTTTACTCCAAGCTACCTCATTCTATAAAAGACAAGTCAACAAGTGAAGCAGAAAAAATAGCTTGTGTAGTTAAATCTAAACATCACAAACAAAACTCAACCTATGCGGTAGACTTTCATGGTGTGGCTTTACATTTTTATAGTACAAAAGCAAAATATGCTTATTCTGAAAAACTTCATAGAAGCATAAAGAAGCAGAAAAAATACATATAACTCATAATCCCAGCTTTAGGAAGTAACTATTGTTAACATTTTAGCTGACTTCTTTCCAGTTTTTCTTTTCATATCTAATTGCATCTTAACTGTTTCTCAGCCAAAAAATTTCCCTGAGGTAGAAGTTGGGATAACAGGAAAGGCAGAAACTCTTCTATGGAGTGTCAGTATTTTGGGAGCAATGCTGTTGAATTTTGTCTGCAGATAATTTTAGTTACTTGGGTAATAGCTTCGTTTATAGCATAGATCCAGATCAGGTTAAATTTAGTTTGAATTTAGAATAAGAGAGCTATATTATAGTTACAGACAGGAGAGAAGGAACATCATGTTCCAATTTAAAATAAGATGCCTGAATGTCACAATCTGGTCATACAGGAGCTCTGCAAAAGTCAGTGAAAAGAGACCTGGGGGCTGTTATTGCTGAATTCTTAAAAAACGAGAGGCAGCATCATCTCAAAAGGACTCTGTCACTCAGTTCAGGAGTGACCAAGTGTGTGCCATAAGCAATGTCACAGGTATAAAAATCTGGTTACCAGTCAAGACTTACAGAAAGGGGACTCTCACCTTTGATTAAACATTAAATGACATTGCATATGTGTGCGTGTATGCGTGTGCGTGTATCCTGTTTATGTGGAATCCCTGAAATACAGTGATTTTCTATTCTTGAATGGAGATGACTAGTTAAGAGTTGGTTTTACTTCAGGTTCCTCAGAGAATAAATTTCCTCTTCTTGGACTTCTAGAGTTACTGGTGACATACTGTGTCCACGCATACCCTGTACACACTAGGGCAAGAGGGACTCATTTCCTGTTGCGCAGGGAAGGGCTGTGCTGCAGCGGTGTGTGTCTGCACTGAGTCAGGGGTGCCCACACTGGTCCTGGCTCCCTGCTCCCCTCGCTTCCCCCACGAAAGGTATGGGGTGGATGTTTCCCTGCACTCACCCACGTGGTTGGCAGCCCCATTCTGCCGCTCGTTCTCATCCACATGACATTTCTTCTTGGCGATCTTGTGGAGAATTGAAGCCTTTTCTCTGAACCTCCCTGAAGCAAAAGAAAGTGGCAGGAAGGAGACACAATGAGAAAGAAGATAGAGAGTCTCAGGGCCAAGCAGGCATGTGGCCTCCTCAGTCACGCTGCACTAATAGCATGACCACTCCATTCTGTCCAACCCCAATGCACCAGGACCTTCCTGAAGGGTACTTTCTTGCCTTTGTAGATTTTTCAGCCCAATTCTCTATTTGAGAATCTCTTCCCTCCCTTCCAAGGTGCTCACAAAGTTAACAAAAGCACCAAGCAACACTAAAGCTTCCCTACTGCTGAGATCCAAAACAGGTCTAGAGAAACAGAGCTGCTCTGGAGGCATGGCCATTTCTCTGAAATTAAATGCTCATTCCAGACCAGATTTTGACAATGGGCTGGGAAGGAAAGCCAAGCCCAGGGGTCCTTTGATTTGACTTCAGTTTTCAAACATTTACACGTTGAGTATTCCTAACTGAAAAAACCAAAATCTGAAATCTGAAACACTTCTGGTCCCAAGCGTTTCAGATAGGGGATACTCAACCTGTCTTATAATTAACATTGCTGTTTCTAAACGAGTCAGGAACATGCATCACAGCTTTCCAAATTAGCTGAGTCAGCTGCAATTAAGGCATCAAGAAGGCAACTGATTCCATTTGTGGATTTAGGGCAAGGAAGGATCAACTGAGTGCAGCAAGTAATGTTGGTGATAAGATGCTTTGGGAATTGTGCTGGACATGCATATTTATAGCAGCACAATTCACAGTTGCAAAGTGGTGGAACTAACCCAAATGGCCATCAATCAACGAGTGGATAAAGAAACTGTTATACATATATATTATATATAATGTATATTATATTATATATAATATAATATATATTATATATAATATAATATAATATATATTATATATTATATAATATATATTCTATATATTATAATATATTATATATATTATATTATAATATATTATATTATATTATAATATATTATATATTATATTATATATATTATAATATATAATATATATTATATTATATATTATATATATATAAATATTCCAACATATATATATATGATGGAATACTATGCAGCCATAAAAAGGAATGAATTAACAGCATTTGCAGTGACCTGAATGAGATTGGAGACTATTATTCTAAGTGATGTAACTCAGGAATGGAGAATCAAACATCATATGTTCTCACTGATACGTGGGAGCTAAGCTATGGGGATGAAAAGGCATAAGAATAATACAATAGACTTTGGGGACTTGGGGGGAAGAGCGGGAGGGGGACGAGGGATAAAGGACTACAAATATGGTGCAGTGTACATGTGGTTGATGGGTACACCAAAATCTCACAAATCACCACTAAAGAACTTACTCATGTAACCAAATACAATCTGTACCCCAATAACTTATGGAAACATAAAAAAAGTTACTAGAAAAATGCCATTCTCAAAGTAATCATTTTAAACAGCTGTACCACAGGTGTGATGTTTCATTTCTTCTTTATTATTGACATAAGAAGTAAATGCATGCAATAAGCCAAAAAAAAAAAAAAAAAAAAAGCAAGCAAAAGTGCAGAGATCAGGGAAACAGCACATTCCTCTTTTTTTAATCCTTTATTTTCTTCCTTGGGAACAATCAAGGTATAAAAAAATTCTATTTTAAACTGATTATTGCCTAGATTCAGATATAATGAGTATCTCAAAACACCACAACCCCTATAGTTTTCCCACTATGTATTTTTTTGCCAGCTGTGTTCCCTAGCAGCATATTAACAGGGGATCTCATTCTACTTTTTTATTTAGAACCAAACCAAACAAACACGTTTCTCCTGGAGAGCTTCTTTTCCTAGGATAAAGCATGGCAGATTGGCACCCACTGCCCACCTCCATGGTTTGGAAACATGGCGTGTGGTCATAGTGATGACTTGTGTGACTGGCTGGGAGTGACAGCACCTGTAAACTAGAGTCAGATCAATGGACTCCAATGGTGAAAATGACACAAGCTGTGACCCTTTCTGCTCATGGCTCCATTGGTCACAAGCCTGGTCTCTTTGCCACAACAAAGGCAATCTCTAGGCCATAAGTACCTTAGTCTAGGCAATAAATATGAACCACTGAGTACACTCTCAAAAGAAGTAGGAAAGAAAATACTTCATGGAGAAAAGGAGGTTGGTGTGTGGCTTGGGCTTCCTAAGGAGTGAGAAAGAAGGATGAGGTGACAGGCACGACTCCATCCATGAGGAATGTTGAAGGTCAGCATTAGATTCACCACCTTGGAAGGTAGCTTGAATTTGGTTGCTTCTATTTAATTTCCAAGGGAAACTCTGGGAAGAAAAAGGGAAAAGAAAGAAATCCTGGAGACTAGGAAAAGGAGGTGGTAAAGAAGAACAAGAAAAGAAAGAAAAAAGAGAGAAAAAGAAATGCAAGGATGGAGGAGGCAGGCAGGGGCTATGATTGCCTGAAGGTTGTCCAGGCTGTGTGGATGCAAGATACTTTCCTGGCTGCCAAACCTAGTCTTATTTGAGGACTAGATAAACAGATAATAAGAGTGAGCTTGAGTACTCTGCAGTCCTCAGCCTAAAGAGGAGTTACTTTTTGCAGAAGACAACTCCAAAAAGTCCCAAATCACCTGGTTTTCCACCCAGAAGAGGAAAAAAGGAGGTTCTGAAACTTTATTGGAGATGATGCTTCTTCTAATAAAACCATCCCATCGTGGTCTCAGGGTCATTGTTTGAACTCAGAACATCCTGCCACTCTAAGAAATATAGATGATCAATATTTGCTATTTTAAAATTATCTGTAAGATAATAATAAAGCAGGAAAGCATTCAGAAGCGGCAACAAATAGGTCTGTGGAAATAAAACCTAAAATAACCCAACTCAAATAATGTCCTAAAGTCATGAATCATGACACAGAAAATATTGGATAGAAACAAGCTAATGACATATCACTTGTGGTTATAAGAATCTTTTCAGAGTTTAGGTGTGTGCCAGAGAGAAATGATAATAAAAGGGACCCAAAAGCCTGGAAGGGGAGCCATGCCCTCTGCCAGGAAGCATCTTTCAGAATAGTGTTGGCTGCTGGCACTCATGGGCTGGTTTTCCCCAAATCTCCAAGGAAAATCTAGGAGAACAGGGTAGGAGATAACCCTAGAATTGGAATTTTATAGGTTCTCAAATATCTTACAGGCCAGTGAGACTGCGTGTTACTCTTTTCCCACTGCAGCAGCACCTCAGGTTTTCTGTGCTATTGAACAGTAAGAGGGATTAGCCTTATTTGTGTCCTCTTGCTGCCTTAGGGGCAGCAAGCCAAAGCAGCAAGCCTGGTTGGGAGCTGTCTTCTCCACAGACCTCTTCAACTTCTTCAATTCAACCTCCCTCCTAGATGATTCTTTGTCACAACTAATATGACCTGGCAGCCATTCCACATCCTAAGTGCTGACAATGGCTGCTCCATAGGCTAGAAGGATTTTCCCTTAGTTTCTAGAAAGGCAGCAGTTGAGGGCCCACCTTCAGAATGTGGCACACATGTGTAATCCTTCAGGGTGGTGGGGCAGAGCCTGACAAACCAGATTCGCTGATTCCAGCCCACTGGATACCCCTGAGATCGTCACAGGGCACCTTTTGAGAAATGCTGTGAGGATGAGGCTAACAGGATATATGTGAGCATGAAGGACCTGGGGCAGAAGCCAGCAGAGAACCTGTGATTTTTGAAGTGATCCTCTCTGCCTTGGGGTAGGAAGACATGGCATTTTCAGGATCTGTTCATTCCCAAGTCACAAACTGTGAAGAACAGCAAACAGGGTGTGTGTGTCGGGACAGCACAATTTCATGGTTAAATGGAGGTTAAATGGATGTGGTTAAATGGAGGTTAATGGCACTGAGAGGCAGGTAGATCTGAGTTCAAGCCCTAGCTCTCTCACTGTCTCTGCTGGGTGATTTTTGGTGAGTTTCTAAATATTTCTGTGCTTTAGTTTTCCCATCTGTTAAGTAGGGATTCTAGTGGTATCGGCTGATCTGAAGTAGGGATTCTAGCGGTATTGGCTGATCTGTTAAGTAGGGATTCCAGTGGTATTGGTAAAGTTACTAGTGACATACGATGTCCATACATGTCCTGTACTCACTTGGGGAAGAGGGGCTCATTTTCTGTCTGTCATCCAGGGAAGCGCTGAGCTGCAGGGGTCTTCTGTGAGAAAATATGTGTAAAGGGCTTATCACAATGTGTGGCATTGAAAGAACTCTGTAAGTAAGAGGAAAAAGAGAATCAAACAGAATCTAAGGGTGATGTGGTCCTGAGTTGCTGTAGGAGAATTGTTGCCATCCTCTCTTCTCTCAATCCACACAGGCCGAGCTGGAGAATGAGCCAGATTCAGACCCAGGAGTTTAAGCATACAGGGCCTTGTTGGACTGGTGTACAAGTTTCAGTGAATCCCCCAAAACTTGATTAGAAAAAGGATCACTTTAGATCTTTCTGCAATTGAGAAGGTCAAGGTGATAGAGCTTGCTTTCTGGGCTTAAAAGTTGATACCTCTGCAATCTTAAAATGGGGACATGATGATCAGCTTTCCCCCATCACCTGCAGGGCCAAAATTCAGACCAAGGGACTACTGCTGCAGCAAAATGGAATTGCTCAAAAGAACCTCATGAAGCACCAGGTTCTTAACCCCTCTCCACCTCAGGTCCAGAATGAGTAAGATGGAGCTAAGAAGATCATCCAGCTAAAACAGTCCTTGGAAGGTCCAATGGGTTAATAGCCATTGCATGTTTCAGTGGCCTCTGATAAACAGCAAGTACTTAGGAACTGCTATTCAGAAAGGGTTGCTATTATTATGGAAGTGGATGACAGGAAATTCTTCTCCTAAATTACTGAAAAGAAGATTGATATTTAAAATAGAATTGATGCCTAGCACCTGCAGGTGCAGACCTTGGTGGTAAAGGGATTGCTCAGATATTTCAGGCACAGATTCCAAATTGCCATAAAGGGTGGCATAGAGGAATGAATCTAAGAAATGATTGTGTAACATTGTGCCTGCAGAAAAAGAATTATGATATTTTTGAGTACTTTTCAAGGTGAGTGAAGGAGTTATTTTTAACATGTTTCAAGGCAACTTTAAAAAATATACTCTCTTGTGGTCCAAACCCTTAAAGTGTTGTATTTTTACATAGCTACAGATATTTGTATAGTTAAAAATCTCAGAAATAGCAAACTGCTCAAATCGTGAGGCACCTACGTCAAAACCTAGTATATAATTTTAATATAGTTTAGCTTGGTCTGAAATTTGCAAAAGAGTACCAGCTGAGTGTCCTCAGAGGAGTGTATGTTGAGGGGGTGGTAGGGAAGTGCGGAAGTAAAAGATCCAAGCATAAGAGCCGAATGTGAATTTCGAAAAACAACCAGCAATCAAAATCCTTGACCAGATCATTCTGACATAAAACAGAAGCTTCATGCTGCATGGAAAAACAACGTTTGGAGGGTCTGTTCACTCAAAGGAAATGAATTTGTTTCTCTTCTGCTGTTAATTAAACAGCCCCTTGGAAATTCCCTCGCTCCCATCTTTCCCACCAAGTCTGTAATAGGCAGAGTTACTGGGGTGGTGATCAGATTAACTTCCAGCTGCTACAGAACATTCTAAGCATCTGCAACACAGAAACAATGATGGGACAAAAGAGAGAAAAAGATGCAAAGAGAGTGGCCACACACACCTCGGTGAACAGACCATGGCTTGGGAGAAGAAAGGAAAAAATAACACAGGAAGAAAAACTAGAAATCAGCCTTTTAAAATCTATTTTTGTGTTTTCAGTTCTGCCTTTCTTGTCTCTTTCTTTGAAGTTTATGGCTTGGCAGGTAGCTTAAAAAGCAAAAGTGTGTCTGAACTTTCCTCCCATTTATTCCTTTCCTTTTTTTTCTGGAAGCAGAGACTTAAGTTAGGCAGAGACTTAAGTTAAGCCTTCATCACTCTCAGAAGGCTTGCAACAGAACTGATGTGGCATCCTGGGCTCCCCTGTTTCTCTCACACCCCACATGCCATCTACCAGCAAATCTGGTGTCTCTATTTTTAAAATTTTTCAGAATCTGACCACTTCTTCCTTCCACCCCTTTCCCACTCCCTGCTCCGCACGCCCACCCAACCAGCACCAAGTCACACAGGAATAATTCTGCTGGTCTGAGTCTCCCCCTTCTACCCTTCCCTCTCCGCCCCGGCCAGTCTCATCCCAGCATCTGTAGTGATCAGTAAAACAGAACATGGCACTTACTTCTCTGCAAAATCCTGCAGTGGGTCCCTAGGTCAAAGTGAAAGCCAAAGTCTTACTGATTCTGTCCAGTGAAGCTCACCCTGACTGCCCTGATCTTGTACGCTACCCCTCTCCTCTCTTACTGCTCCAGCCACGCTGGTCTCTTTGCTGTTTCTTGAAAATGCTGTGCACCATCTCACCTCTGTGCCATGGCATTGTCTGGCCCCTGTACCTGGAGTATTCTTCCCCCAGAGGTCCACAGAGCTTGTTCAAATGTCACCTCATTGAGGCTTGTCTGAGCAGCCTATTGAAATCTATAGCTTCTCTCTCCAGCATTTCTTATCCCAGGTTTATTTTCTCTAAAGTAGTTATCACCGTCTAATATACTATATCATTATGACTATAGATTATTTGGTGCTTTCCACTGAGAGCAGACAAGCTTCAAAAGGGCAAGGCTTTTCACTGGTTTTGTTCACTGGTATATCTCCAGTATCAGACTGGGTGCAACAAATCCTTGTGTTCATGGTTTCTAGGCAAGTAGATGAGGTTATGACTCTGTGATGTGCTTCCTGTCGGCCAATGACCCAGAGTAAATGTCTTTAGGACCTCCAAGCCCATGGCCCCAGTGGAACTGAGTGTCTACCTATGGGGCCCCAGGAACTTTCTAGAGGTAAGTAGGAGAAAAATGGGGTGTACCAGGTATTCATACTCCAGTGGTGGAAGGCGGGGGAGACACATCAGTTGTCCCCCTCTGCACGTCTCCAAGGTCAACAAGGTGCATGTGCAAAGAAGCCCTTTCCATAGGACAGAAGGTTAGGTGAACACCATAAAGATCAGGGCAGGGAAAGTTGGGCCTTGGCTCCTCATTTTTTTTATTAAGCTGCCCCTCATTCATCAAGGCCTAACTCAATGTCCAACCTGAAGGTTTCTCTGCACACATCCCTCTTTTCCAAGTGGAAACCCATCATTCTCATGGCACTTTGATTGTACATGTTACAGTCCTTATTTCAGCTTGCTGCCCACATGCCTGCTTTCCCCAGCAGAGAGCAGTCTTCTCTGGGAAAGGGATCTTCCCTCTGCCATCTTTAGTATCCCTCGACAAGTGTCCTATAATCATGCCTCACCCATCACAGGCCTACACTGTCTTGCAGTGAAGCTCTCACTATGATCAGCTCCTCTGGGAAGTCAAGCTTCCTTTCAAGTTAGTACAAGTCACAAACTAACACACAGCAAATAGTAAAAAACAAACAAACAAACAAACAAAAAACTGTGCTATGTACTGGGCTGTATTTGGTGAATAAGACAGATCTGGCTGGTCCCCTTGTAGAGTCCATAGCCTGAAGTGAGGAAGAGATTTCAGATTTGTGCTCTGATGGATGGTGGAGGCCTTCTTAGGAGGGTATGGAGGCCCAGAGAATAATAGTGAAAGTTCCTCCACACAGGATGCCACCTAGCAACTAGAAGAAACAAATCTCCTTTTATTCTACCAACTATCTTACTGGAACAGTTAATTTACCTAATAGAGGCAGGCTTAATTTTTATTCTTAAAAGCAAAATTTTAAAGAAATTTTTATTTCTTAAAAATAATAATTTCATCTTAAACAAAACCACCAAAAACAGAATTTTATTTATTCCCAAATCTGTTTTTGAAGTACAACCTCTAAATTGTTTTTTTCTAATTTTTGTGATGCATGATGCAAACTACTTATTACAGGGCTATACTGATATTAGTAAAAATTAAATTACTCTGTAATAAAGTATTTTGTAAAGTGTCTTTAGTAAATATTTTGTTAATGAACCACATAATAGAGATGATTAACAACATTATATTAGATTTACAGACACAACCATAGGAGTAGTTTCTGTAATTAATGAGAATATATACATAATTATTTCTCAAGTGGTGACCAAACCCATTATACAATGAAATGAGGCAGCTGAATTTCCTTATTAGAACTTTTTCTCCCCATTTATGTCTGCTTAGCATAAAAAAAGACTTTTTTTCCTCATTTCCTCTACACTCATTAATTGGAATTCTGAAAGTAACATCTGTCTTGTCTCTCTTACTTATGTGTTCAGTTATTTATTTACATAGTATAAATGTGTGCATATTTCTTTTATTCTGTGGGCCCACTATTTATTCAGTTAATTAAATTGTTTCAAGCTTGACCACTGGGATATTTTTCAGATTGGCTTCTGTGTTCAGTCAACAAGCTTCATCCTTTTCAAAGCATTTCTTTATTTTCTGGCATCACAAGATGTTTCAATATCATTTTGTATGTTTCCTGGTTCAGCACTTGGAAGTAATCACTTCTCCAGAAGCACTGACTCCTTTTATTGGAAAATGGTATTTAGTAACCAAGATCTGAGAACTATGTGTGCTTATGGCTACTAAGATGTCATTGCTCCTAGCCTTTCTTAGTGGACAGAGCTAAGAAAGATATGCATGTATACTGAATTATGCATATCTATATCTATATTTATCTCTGTAGCTATAGCTGTCTATCTATTTATGACTTTTGGGCTTTAATTGTAATAGAAGTAACTAATATATTTTTCTAGCAGCTTTGCACTCCAGTTCCATTTAAACATTTGCTTCATTTGAGAGCCTTCCTGATGCAAAGGGTAAATGACAAATCCAGTGCTGTCTTTTCATATGGTTACCCACGTGTGCCCATTCAGGCTTTCTTTAATAATGTTCTATAAGAATGAACTTTGTGGCCACCCATAAGGGATGGATCAGCCCAAATGTGAATTTGTTCTACCATCTTTCCTAGCAGGGTCACCTTATCATTAGAAATATGAACGTGCTTTTGTAATTGGTCTCCCAGTTTTCAATTGCATCTCCTGCATCCTCCTGATTTACTCTTCACAAGGCTTGGAATTCTCCATACTTCTTATTTGTCTTATTTCTTTTTAAGAAACTTAAGGAATTTCTCTTATTCCTTTTCAAGACTCTGCTTTAGGCATCTCATCCTTTTGGAAGCCTTCCCTGAGTCCCTCTCCCCCATCATAGCACCTGATACCTATCCTATCATGGCACTTGTCATACAGCCTCAAAAGTGTTTCACTGACACTCTCCCCAACTAGCCTGTGGGGCTCTCAAGGATAAGGATGCTGTTCTCCATCTGTGCCCTCAATGCTCACTGCCTAGGCTGGTCCTCACAAGTGTTTGTGAATATAGCAACATTAACACAAACAACAAAGAATATGACATTAGTGGCTGTGGGTGTGAGAAAGTGCTCAGATTTTTCGCTATATGAAATGATATTCTGCGCTTACCCTCCTTTTTAGGGGTACAGAAAGAAGAAAAGCCTAGAAACACATTGCGGGAAACCTGCCAGACTTTCTGCTTGATTGATGCTGTGGTTAAGTTTCCAAAGACTAATAGCGTTTATAATTAATGTTTATTTTAATACCCCCTCCATTTTTTATAAAAAGATAATCTAATTGAGTTCAGATGTAATTGGTATTTTACAAACCAAAAAAACTCCCAGCAGGTATCAGACTGCAGAATATGATGTTTCAGGAAAAGGGCCAACTTACTGATCATGGCCGATTCTGACAGTGCTTGAGAGCTGATGTTCTTTATCATTTTAGATCACCTGCTTCATTGTTTTAGGAACTTAATCTTTTGAACATTTCAATCTCATATATACAGATACAAATGGCTCACACAAAGATATTCTCAGAGGTTTGCCTTATTCTCAGATTTGGATTTCTGAGCCAGGTAGAGACTGCTAGACAGAAGCTTTAAATGTCTTCTTTTGTTCCCATGCCTGGAACTCTGGATGTCTAAGAGATAAACGAATGAAGAATCACTTTACTAAAAAGGCAGGCCACATAGCCTAAGACCTGCCAGCATTTAACCCAACTACCTCCTAATGGGCATAAAAATTCTCTTCAGAGTTATTTTGTCAAAGCCCATATTTTGGGTATGTGTCTCTGCAAGTGGGTTGTGACATTATTCGTTTGGGGAGAGTTTTGATCTGATTTACTGTATCTGGAAAATAGTAGGTGCTCAAGAAATATGTGTTGAAAGATTATGATGACCTATATATAAAAAACAGAATCAAACAAAATAATTCTTTCTTTTGAGGAACCTATATATTACCCAATCATTTATTTTATTGTAAAGTAGAAGATTTTATATTTGGCTAACATGTATTCAGTAGTTGCCCCTATTTTGTGAACTTATAGCATGTATTGTTCTGTAGGTTTCATATGTCTATGAATTTTCACTTAATCTGAGTTCTTAGTTTCTATTTTAATTTTAGTCCTCCACTTTACATTGTAATCTGGTACCTGTAAATCTCATTTGAAATGTGGGTTAGCAGCAGAAGCGCTGGCACATGCTGAGAGTCCTTAACTAAAGGCTTAGAGGCCCATGACTAAAATGAGATGATTTGGTTTACTTCAGATCTAATCAAAAGAGAAACTTACCATGCCTAATTGAACATGCCAGCCTCCAAGTATAACAAATTCCCACCTTTTTTTTTAAAAGAGCTTCATGGTTGGGGGGAATCCTATTATTAATTTATAATAACAGATTCAAGTTTGACTGATGAAGGCAACTTAAATCTTCATCTCTAGAGATGTCAGTAACACACAAAAAGAAGCATCCACAATTTGCCTTCTGCTGCCATTTAACACCTTCTACATATGCAATGTGACAAAATCTGCCTTTCTTTGCCAAGTCCAATCTTTCTGCTTTTACTGCTGACAGTTTAGATCATGAAAATAAGATGCAATGAAGTTTGAAAAGCTGGATGTATTCTAATTAGAAGAATTCCTTGGTCCTGGTTTTCAGGAAGACTGTGGCTTTACCCACATAGCTGGTTTGGTCTTTCTAACAGACCTGATGCTGGTTGCTAGCTGGTTAGCCTGGTTATGCACACAGACTAGCCTGCTGTCTTCCTAAGATCCAGCCCCAGGGAGATGCTTATAAGAATACATCTCTGAAGCAGTAATGTGGCTAGTACTGGTTCAATACAGTTTTTTTCTTTTTTTCTTTTTCTTTTTTTCCAGATAAGGCCCAGGCTTACAGAGAACATCTATTCAAGTGCCCAGAAAAATCCTCTGGTTATGAAAGTTTGAATTGTATGAGTTAAGCCATAAACTTGGGATGAATGAAAGATAGCACGATATCGGAAATGGTGTCTGTGCACAGTAGGGGCTCCCTGCTTTGGTAATTGCAAGGTAGAAAGTCAACTTGCAGTGTGCTTCTCAGACTTTCTGTAGGGATAGCAATGATCTTGAGGTATGAAGGGCACATACTGCAGTGGAAATTGGAGATTCTGTGTAGGAAACTGGCCTTGTCATTTAATTTAGAGAGGTCAAATACCTCTACCATAACTGCACTCTGTATTTAACTCAACTGTGGTAAAAACTCAGGTTTCTAAAACAAGTAAATTAGAAGGTAGTTATATTATAAAGGCTTATGTGCTTTGTAATGAAGTCAATCTGAGTCTCTCTTCAAAGGACTTATTTAAATTTGCCATCTGAGGCCCCGCGTGGTGGCTCATGCCTCTAATCCTAGCACATTGGAAGGCTGAGGCAGGTGGATCACTTGAGGTCAGGGATTCAAGACGAGCCTGGTCAACACGGTGAAACCCTGTCTCTACTAAAAATACAAAAATTAGCCAAGCATGGTGGCGCCTGCCTGTAATCCCAGCTACCTGGGAGGCTGAGGCAGGAGAATCGCTGGAACCTGGGAGGCGGAGGTGGCAGTAAGCCGAGATTGCGCTGCTGCACTCCAGCCTGGGTGACAGAATGAGACTCTGTCTCAAAAAAAAATTTGCTGTCTGAGGCTCTCTCATTCATTGTTAGTGTGAGCATAAATTGGTGCAATTCTTTTGGAGGGCAATTTGACAAATATCTTTCAAATTTTGAAATGTGTATACTCTTTGATCTTGCATTTCTACCTTCAGAAATTTATTTTATACGTATATGTCTTCTACTCAGTAGAATTTGCTCAATGGCCAAAGAGGATACTCATGTAGCATTGTTGTAATAACTAAATAAATCAACAAGAAATGAAAATATCCTAAATGTTCAACAGGGTACTGATTGAACCAACCATGGAACAGCCATGCAGTGAAATACTAAGTAGTTGTTAAAATGAATAAAGAAAGTCTAAATGTGCTGATGTGGAAAGATCTCCAAGATACAATTAATAACAAAAGCCAGGTTAGAAAAGAAACTGATAAAAGTGGTCATCTCTAGGGAATGGATGGAATCTGGGGTAGGAAGGAGATTCACTCTTATTGTCTTTCCTTATGTAGTGTTTGCTTTTTACTTATGTGTGCATGTAATGTTTTTATAACAAAAAATAGTTAAAATTAATCCATGATTTAAGATTTCTACTGTGGTAAATGTTTGGATTTGTAACCAAAAGGGAATATATATTTTTTCATCATTTTAAAGGTCTATTTCACTTATGTAATAGCACATTAGGAACTATCTAATGTACTATTTGCTATATTTAACCATATTAATAAAGACTTTGGATATGAACTAGATCAAATAATATACAAGCCTTTTATTTCAGATGCTGTGACCTAGGAACCTACCTACCATAGTCTTGGTGGCAGCTTACTCAAAATGCAAGATCAAGTTTTCATAGGGTTTAAGTAGACTGCAGTCTATCATTACACTTGATACAGAATCTGGAGCATTGCAAAAGAAGGGGCATCAAAGTATCCAGTATGTGAACACTCTTTGGGTGGAGGCTTCCCTGGCTTCTCTAGACAAAGAGACTCACTCCCTTCTGAGGCAGGCCATTCCATCTTTGGATATGTCTGTAGGAGAGGTCTTCCTATGCTGGGCTGAACTCTCTTTCTCTGAATTGAGGAAAGCTGATGTGCTTTCCCGACCAGCTAGACTTAAGAGGGTCCCCAAAACTCCCCTCTCCTGGAAAGACAGACCCTACTTTACCATGGCAAACTGCCCATGGGACCAATTTGAAGAAAGAGGCTGTGGTAACAACTTCTAAAACATTTTCAAGTTGTTTCTTAACTACATGCTACATCCTCGTTCACTTTAGCAGAGCTTCCAGGTCATTCATCAACATCCAGACCCTCATATCCAGATGGCCCTGAATGTCCCCAATCTGACTCAATCTCCCACTCCTGCCACCAGTAAATCTCCTAGATCCTTTACCTTTTTTTTTTTTCTGAAAATTATCTTCGTCTTCTTGCTCTTACTGAAACTTGACTATTTCCTGAAGGCCCCTTTTCTCCTGCAGCCCTTGAAAAGTGGCAGCTGCCTGCTCCTCCAAACACCCTGCTCTCCATCCTGCCCTTCCTTATTACTTCTAGCCCACTTTTCCTCCCTCCTTGGGAGTACAAACCAATAACCACCGCTTCTACCAAAGCTGACTTCCTGGTCTCCCTCCATTTATTCCTGAAGATCGTAGAACCTAGCTTATTATTTTCCTCTCTGTCCTTACTTCTGTTCCCATCTGTGATGACTTTTTTTAGGTGAGCCCTGCAACACCTGGCTCCTTACCTTAGTGCCTTCACCTACTCACTCCCAGCTCCCTTTGTCCTCATTCACCCACTCCTGTGGTAAGCCTACACCTCATCACTAGCAATAACTGCACCACTTCCAAAACCCCAACTTGATATTAAGTTTTTGGCAGGCCAAAAAACCCCCAATTTGAAGCATCCCACTTTCTGTCCACCACTCATTTTTCTCTTTCTACTACAAGAGAGTAGTAGAGGTTCTTTGATCTTACTGGTCAATTCATTGATGCTGTCACCTTTTCACTGCCCTCCTTTAACGTGTTCTTCACTCGGCTCCAGAGACACCATTCTATCCTAGTTTTCTTCCTACCTCAGTCTCCTTTGCTGGGCCTCCCCTTTTTTCCCAGACTCTAGACTTTGGAGTCCCCAGGGCTCAATTCTTGGCCTTCTCTTCTCTATAAATTAGCTAGGTATTATAGTCCAGTTCTGTAGCTTTTAAATAACATGTATATTTTATGACCCCCAAATTTACATCTACAGCTCTGCCTGACCTCTATCCCATGCTCCATACTCCTACACCCACCACTTTCTCAACATCTCCATTTGGATGTCTCATAGGCATCTTAAATTTAACGTGAGTGCTCAAGCTCCCTCTTATAGCTTGCTCTATTCTCAGTCTTCTCCACCAACACACAGTTATATGAAAGTGAGATTTCCCTGTTGAGAAGAGACTGCAAGTTTCCTATCCAGTATCTATTCCATTTTCATTTCCTAATGACATAATGCCTAAATTATTGGGGACAGCAATTCACCCAGTTTAACAAACTAAATTTCCAAATTGCCTTGAAACTAGATAGTCATGTGACTGAGTTTTGAGCAAATTTTACTGAGAGGGTCTTCAGGGAAAGCTCCTTAAAAAGAAGACAAAATATCTAGAGAAAATCACTTTGACTCTTCCTCCTTCCAAGAATACAGATGTGATGGCTGGAGCTCAAGAGCCGCCATCTTGGACCATGAGGTGCCCTTGAGGTTACAAATCATATACTAGGGTGGTGGAGCAGAAGGATGGAAGGAGCCTGTGTCTTGAATTATTGTGGAGCTGCTAGAGCTGCCATGTCTTGTCTGCTACTCGAATTCTTACACTTGAGAGAAAAATAAACTTCCATCTTATTTAAGTCACTGTTAATTTGGATTTTCTGCTATATATAGCTAAAGCTATTTTGCCTGATGTATCAGTGTGTATGACACAATCTCATCCTTTCATGCAAGGATTAAAATGTCCTATGAAGGTCACAGATAACAAGAAGGACTTATTTTAAAGTAACATTATTTAGTGGATATATCCTGGGCAATGAAAAACATTGCTGAATGGTATTCCAAAACTTAATTTCTCTTTGAAAATAATTAGACTATTTCACTGCAACTAAGAACATCAAATGATTGGCTAGACAATGTGACCTTAAGATACTTCTGTTTCTTTGAAATAATGGGAGTTTTCAAAACAGCCACATGCCTAATTTAGGACCCCATGATTCATGTAAGACATTATTAGTTTTTCAGCTTGGTAAAGGGGCAGTTGGCTGCCATGAAACAGTAAGCTTAATTTAATTATGGAAAAGGTCGTTATAATATTTTTGCCCTTGATATCACAACTTTTCTACTGTTTTCTCCCTTATACAAAGGAACAAGGATTGACTTTTTAAATAGTGGTGAAATTATTTTTCTGGAAATGTCTTTGGTTAAATGGCAGAGAGTTTAGGACAATACAATGGAGACAGTTTTCCCCACATATTGCTTCATTGCAAGATATTAGTTGGGATATCTAACTACCTACCTACCTACCCACCTACCTACCTACCTACCTACCTATCTACCTATCTACCTACATGTCTCTGTGAAACATTTACCTTTGAAGAGCAAAAATTACTAATTCTATATACTGCCGTTGGTGGAAAGGTCTTTTATCCTTTTAATCCATCTGTCCCATCACACAAACTTGCCTACTTTTGAAGTAGCATCCTATATTATTATTCAGAATAATTTTAGAAGAGCCACGTTCAATTTATTGAGAATTTTCCAGAGTGAGAATGGTATGAAATTTGGGTATCTGCAGACGAGAAACAAGCTATGCATTATTAACTTTAAAAGTTGGAGATTGCTCTTCCAAAAATATGCAGTATCACTGTATGAGAAGATAAGGTGACTGCTGCCTGTGTAGGGGTAGCTGAAGTTACCAAAAGACATTTTTGTCCCTAGAAACATCTTGTTACAGAGGCAAAGTCCCTGGGAGGAGTAAAGCTCATTAATTTATCATGTCTAGCAAAATGTCTCATTCAGAGAAGGTGCTCAGTTATTATTAAGTGAATGTGTTAGTACAGGTGGCAGGTAAGACAGGTTGTCATCTTGGGACACATGAACATGGCAGTGGAGACATCGCCTGCTAGGCATAGTGCTGTGAGCTTTATAAATTTTGCCTGCCCTCACTTCCCAAGATAAGAAAGATGCCTTCCACTGGGCTGTTCCAGCACCTAGGGTCTACTCATCTCATGCCTGTGTCTCCCACAAGGTCATGAGTTCTTTAGGAGAACTGTGTTTAATCTCCTCCGCTCTGCCCCCAATCCAGCACCTGGTACATACTGGCTATTGATGAACAAATTCATGAAAGAATGAATAAAAAAGTAGATAAAATTTGGATTGGCTTGGGGTGGGGAGAGGAGGTTGGGTGTGGCCTCGGGAGCTGCTCCTAGAGCACCTTAGGGCTGAGGGAGACAGGGGAGGGGGAAAGGGCTCGGAGAGCAAGGAGAAACTTTTCAAATGTCATGATTTTGTCTTGCGTGTGAGAGTAAGTATATCGTTTTATTAAAATAACCTTTTCATGGCACAGTGTTCATGTAGGGGGAAATGCTTTCTTCAATAGCTCATTGTTGTCCACACCATGATGCCCTCATTCTTAGTCTATGGTATCCATCAAGCCTTTCTTCCCACTCCCTACGCTGTAGCCAATTCCATCTGCCCCTGTTCCACTCCCCATCTTGTACAACAAGCTGCAGTGGAACCCAAAGGGCAGGGCTTTGGGGGGACACAGTGCTGAGTTCAGGGTCTGCATCACCACTTACCATCTCTGAGTCCCAGAACAAATTAGTCTGCTTCTCTGAGTCTTAGTTTCCTCATCTAATAAAATAATTCTTTGAGCCTTGGTTTTCTCCTCTTCAATAAAATATACCTTTTGTGATCATTATGAGGATAGATGATATAGAATATATATATAAGCCCACAGCACTGCACCCAGCAAATGGGAGACACCCAGTGAACGTTGGTGTGCATCTATTCCTTCATCCCTTTTTTAGCCTAGTAGGTCACTCTTCTTTCCTGATTTACCTTATATTTACTAGTTCTTTAGGGCCCAGTTCAAAGATCACCTTCTCCACAAAATCTCCTCCCACACCTCACCCGCCCAACTTCCATGGAAAGCAATCTTTCCTCCCCTGTAGCCTGTCATCTTCTGAACACCTGTGGTACTTACCACTTTCTTCCTGGTGTCTCAGTGATTGCCGTGTATTATTTTTTCCCCCCAGTCTGTAAATTCCATGGGGTCAAATTGCCTACCCTTTACTCTTATTTCCCCAAAGCACCCAGCAGAATAATTTGTACACAATAGGTGCTTAAAAATAATAAGCTGAATATATGTAGCACAATTCTCTATATTTAGAAATCATCTTTCAATTCTTTTTTGGATACAGGGTGGTACATATAATGCATCTTTCCATTTGGTCCACTTAGGGAAAAAACAAAACAAAACAAAACAAACGAACAAACAAAAAAATGACCCAGGCTTCACTGCAAGTCACTGACCTCACACAACATCCAGAGAATTCCCTGGAAACAGTTATAAATAAGGACTTGTCACATGGGCAGTCACAACAAAGCCTTGCTCAAAAGCTAGTCACAATTCTATTGTGCAAATGCTTAACTGGAAGGGGTATTTCTCAAAGGCTAGCTAGTCCACAGTTATTGCCCCAAACATCTTTGTCTTTATTATACTTCCTTAAATTGTACAACATGAAAGTGACATAAATCACATATATTATTCTTATTTTCCAGTGGGAGGGGAGAGGCCCTTGAGAGTTTGAAGAGGCCATGCCTGGCTTCTACCAGATCTGAGGTTACTGAGCTGGCTTTGAGCCTTTTAGATGGAGTACCAGAATTAGGTTTAAGCCAGACTTGGCTTGTCATGGAGGTACCTGTCAAAGGATGCGACTGATGGAGAGCTGCTATTCCAAAATATTCTTTTTCTAGTACTTGAGAGGGATTGCTATGTATTTAGAAGATTTAAAAATCTTTCAGAGGTTCCTGTTCTAGGTGAAGGATTAACTTTAATCAGCGTTTCCACAAAGGTTCCATATCAGAAAGTCTGGGAAACACTGTCTACTCCATCCCTCTTTAAAATTTATTATATGCTGCAGTACACAGCAGCATATTGAAAACTCTGAGAAGTCGCATGATAAAGAGACCTATTAAACTTAACTCAGAAGCTCTCTCACTTATGGAATCAATCTTGCCTGTTTGCTTTTTCTTTTTTTCCTTGTTGTTGCAAAATTCTTAGTGACATCCTATGAAACCAGCATTTCACTTTTAAAATGCTGCCTTTGCAGTTATTACCCATCACTGTAATGGGGATAAATTTTCAGCTAAGAATGGGACACAAAGGGATATGCGTGAGGGGATGGGAAAATCAAGAGAAGGATAAAGTATGTTGAGGGTGACCCAGGGAGGGCCCCCAAACACAATTTGACAGTTTTGCTCAGGGCCAGCCAAGGTTCTCATTTCAGACATGATTTTGACTATGTTTCCCTGCTTCCAAAGCCCAGTTGTTATCAAGTGATAGAATCAGATTGGAAGGAGAATTTGCATCTTCATCTTATCTTGAATTGTCTGGTGTAGGGAGGAAAGAAAGGGAATACTTGGACAACATTTGCTCAGATGGATGTAAGAAGAGGAAGGAAAGGAGAAGGGGATGGCAGGGAAACAAAGGTATGTAGGAGATAGGACATTAATGATAGAAGGTAATGGACAGGACGGAGGAAAGAGAGAAAGTAAAGGGCTTGACAGGTCAGGCGGATGCTAACAAACTCCCCCTCCTAAGCCAAGAATAAAATAATAACTGGGACAGGAGCCTTCCTTAAAGGTATAAATAGCTCCTTCTATCCCCTTGGTAGCAGGTACTTATTCCTACATGTAGGGTTCTACCATTGGACCTCTTGCTGCCCATGGGTCTGCATTTCCCCAAGCTGTTGGTAGGGCCCAGTGTGAGATCCTAGCAGTGGTCTGCTGCTTTAGAAAATATCATGGTGGTTAATTTAAAGCACAGGGCTAGCAATAGAGAAGGGCCTAGGTGTTGTGCAAAAGCCAGAGTGGATAGGGGCTGGGAAGGGGCGTCCTCTTGCCTGGGGTTGTCAGATGTTTCACTTCTTGCATGCAAAGCAACTAGGAGATCTTTGGCAAGCTAAGGCAGCTTAGAATATTAGAAGCTGAAAGCAAGATATGCAACACATTTGGGAGTTTCTCTCTCATGCTGAAGAATAAAATGAACTGATTCCTCTACAAGGGTACCTTTGAATTTCTTGTCAGTATCCATGTAAAAGTCATGTAAAAACCTTAAATGTTTTTCATAACTTACAAATATTATATATTATTAAAAAGTCACAGCATGTATGGGATGAAATATGGGTTAAGGCAATAGGACAGCTCCCTTTACAAGAATTCAAAATCTTCACATTGCTGTTCCATGGCGAACCTATATCAGAAAAGAGATTCTTCCTGGGACAAGGCTATGTTCTGGGACAGTGCCTGGAATTCATTAATAAATATATTTTATATAAATGTATATATACATTAAATCTCTACTCAGAGAAAATGGTTAAAATGATATGCCTACCCTCATGGAGTGGGAACCCTCATGTAGACAATGCTACTGGCTGGAATGGTGGACTCAGCCTCTCAGAGTAATGCTCCTATCTGATACAATAGGGACTGCAGGGACCCAGGGCATGAGCCTATAGTCCTCCGCATCAGAATCAGGTGTCTAGCTGGTTCTGGGTTTAGAAGTTACTTCAGATCTTTCATTCCTTTGCATAAATCAGAAAATCACCAGAACACACATCTCCCTCTGAAATAAAGGACAAATTAGAAAATTATTGGATGAATGTTTCTATATGTTTTGTGAGCATGTGGGGGAAAAGTACTGTCGCAGAGGGTATTTGTGTTTACATTACTGACACCATTTCTCTGAGTGTGTTACATAATTATGATGGTTTGAATTGTTTGAATGGAATAACATGATTACCCATGGTATTGCACGTCTCCAATTCCAAATAAACACAATGGCAAAAACTAGACAAAAATGCAGAAAGAATAGTAAGTCACACAATGTCACCGAAGTCATGCAGAGAGGAAAAAAAAGAATAAAAAATGGGCAAGCAACAGACACCATAAATGTAAAAAAGCCAATGCATACAATTCTAAAATCATTCTTACCTTCTTCAGTCATTGTGTCATAATATTTTAGTTTTCCATATGATCCAAGTTCTACAACATCACAGTAAAAGACACAAAGATAAGGAACGAGCTATAATGCAAGAACTTTGTTTTTACACATTTTTAATTAATCAGATTCAGAGTTATACTGTCAAATTTTGCAATCGTAACTATATGGAGATGTGCAAACATGGGCCATGTGGCAGACAGCTTTCACGGCCCATTTTCAGAAATCACTTTAAATATATTATGCTACTGGGGGTAGAGTGTGCCCTGCATTACAGAATAGGGCACAGTTATCTTAACATCCAATGAAACAGAGTATTTGGCAAAGATAACTTCACCCCAGGTCTATTGTAACCCTGTAATTTTTATAGAGGTGACACTTCGAGAGAAAGGGACTGAACAAGGACAACGTCCAGGCTCATGGAAGCTTGCAGACACTGTGATTCCTTGCCACAGAACAGCAGTTCAAGAAGTTTATTTCACAGCTTTTCTCCAACAGAACCATTTCCTGGAGAAAAAGGAAGGCTACCTAGGAAAATCTAACATGAAAAACCACATTCTAAACTTCCCTTTCCCTTCTTATATTTTAGACAGACAACACAGAGTGCTCTGGGAAGGAAAAGGAGGCATGTTCCCAGGGAAGACCACCAGCTCAGATAGGTGACAGGGCAGCCACAGCTCCAGGACTAAGGCATTGGCAGCTGCTGTGTAAACAGCAGGAGGCAGGGCAAGGACCAGCAGCTCCTCCTCTGTGTACAGATCATCAATGGACTCCCCCTGTAATGGAAACCCCTGGCAGAATGTGAGCTGTTTTGAGTGAGCTGGTGGGAGTGGCAGCTGCAGTTGAGGGGAGAGAAGGAGTGGGATACACCATTTCTGTTTTCTTCAGTTTTAAAATAGCTACTTTTATCCTTGTTTGTCTGAAAATTCTAGATTGTTTTAAGCAATTTTGTGAGCAGGTTAAAAATATATTTTCTGGTCATAACACCACTCTCCCAATAAACTTCAAGACATTAATTAGACTCAAGAGATAGTCCTGTAGGATTCTGCAGAATGCTCCATGGCCCATTAACTGGGCCAGCTGCTGGGAATCCTCATATGAATAAACTTAAAATTGATGGGTTTTGTGTGCAAGATGAAGGATCTAGCTTAAAATGCAATAATAAATATTCTTGTATTTCATATTTATATGATACATCATTCACACATTTTTTCATGTGCCTAGATTTCCATCTAAAATTGTTTTAATACACCAGTACAAAATTATATCTTGGGGAGAAAAATCACATGTTTATGTTTCTACGAAGAGCTGCCTATTCTGGCTTTTCTTGGATACATTACAAAAGATGCAGGTGCTTCAAAAAGAAATTGAATTTTGTGTAAATAGAAAGAAAATTTTTTTCTTGACTTCTGGGGATTGCCATCAGTGAAAAAAATATATACATACGTGTATATATATGTATATATATATTCTGGTATTTTAAGAACAATATTATATATTTGACATTGCACAACTCTGGAATTCTTAAATGACCTAAATACCTTCATAAATATAAAACACATAAATATAAAACATATGTTCGTAGTGGCTTCACACATAATATATGTGTTTGCATGTGTGAGTAATCTTGGAGTAGATTAACAAATCATATCAGCCAACTAACTGTTTTGTGACCTCTTTTCCTTCCCTGAGGGAAGCAGTGGAATAAGCAGCTGGCATTCTCTACCATTTGCTCAGCAAACAGAATGTGGGTGGCTCTGTGTTTGCAAAGTTGGATGTAAACTATATTCTACACAGTGACAGTACACCATTGCATTTTTATGGATCCATTTTTGTAGACGCAAACCTCTGTATGCACACACTTATTTTCACATATCAATCCCAACTGTCAAATATCTGCTTGTGGCAGATAATATTATTCCTCACCTCATCTCTTGCAGAATCAGGTATAAATAAATACATTCATATTGTTTAATTATCATTTTATTTGTACATAGTTGGAATTGGAACTGTTCATATCGGACAAAGCTCACACATTCTCGACAACGTAGCAACGTCTAGATCGCTTCTTAGCTGCTTCCTTGGATATGATGAATGAGACTGAAGAACAAGAACTAGGCAGAACATAACAAAAATGAGGCTAATGATGGTGGAAGAGAAGGAAGAAGAGTAGTGAAAAGCTGAACAACAGCAGGTGTTGTGGCAACTCAAGGCGCACTGAGGAAGCAGTGGAAGGGAATGGTATCTGCCCAAACAAAGAGAACCATGTTTACAGTTTACTGAAGAAAAGTCAGAAAAGAATGGAGATGGAAACCAGCCTGCTAGAATATGGTCTTTAGCACTAACAGCAACAGGATGGTGAGATGGTGAACTCAGCAGCAGCATCCTAAGGAGGGTTGGGCAGCATCTCCAGGAGCCACAAGGCCCTCCTCCCCGAAGCAGGGACTCAGGAGGTGCAGAAAGAGAAATGACATGTGAATAGGACAAACAGCACGCATGCATAAACCAGAGCTCATCATGCACTTGGCTGGGGTCCTACAGCCCATGATGCCTCCCGGAAAGTAGCCTTGCTCACTGTCTATTGATAGCCTGTGGCAAGACCTAGTCTTGCTGAGAGGACCTGGGAGGCACTCACCTGCATAGGAATGTGGCTTGCAACCAGCACACTCCCCATAATGAATAACTAAGGCACTTTGAACATAACTGGATTAGGATTCAAACTGGGGCTAATCCAAGGTTAGTTTTTTTGGGGATAGGAGGAAAGAAGTAAGGGAGTTCAAGAGTCTATTACTTAACATTATCTAGCACTGTTCTCTGTAACAGTGAAGCAAGAGGCAGCCAGGACTGGAAGAGCCATACATCACCTGTGAATGTCATTCTGGGTACCACCTGGTGCCTCTTCTCTATAACATTTCTCTAAGAAGCCACACAGATGGAGAAGAAATTCCAGAACCCTGTGGTAGGTATTTGAGATGAGCCTGTAATCCGATTGTAAAGGCTGCCCATTACGAGAATCACACTTGCTTTCATGCCACCGTGGTGGAGCCCATGTTACTGAGCTGTGCTGATCCCATGACCAATTTTCTCCCTTATGTATATTACTATCCCTCTAACTCTGTATCACACTAGCCAAAAGAGTGACTTTTTTGTTTTGTTTTAAATTTTACTTTGGGGAGGAATGAAAGTTGCCCATTAGATGTAACAATTCCCAATTATCTCACAGGGACAGATCTCAATTATGGAAAATATGGTGAAAGTCCTGAAAGGTAGGTTACGATCACAGAGGGAGATGCCAATATAATTATGTAGGAATTATCATCCTCGAACAGTGAACAATAATATGTGGTCATTACTGTGGATCATGCAGATGGTTCATAATGAAATGCCCAAGCGAGTCCCCAGATTCTGCAACTTCTTATAAATTTGCCACCTCATTTTCAGCCTTGCTTCTCTGTGGTGTTGCTTAGCAATATCAGTGATTACTGATTTCTGTCCTGTGAGGAACTGACTCAGGCCATATTTCACCTTATTTTACATGCTCTGGATGATCAGGCAAGAAAAATAGGACCTAGATGTGCTTTTCTGCTGCTGTCCTTTTGAGGTGGGCTGGGGAGGGAGACAGTGTAGGATAGAATATGCAGGTTTCTGAAAAGGGTTTTTAAAGAAAAACAATAAGCAACCTAGACAAGAGAATCAACCCAAAACAATCTGCCTTTTATGAGTATTGTTTTGAGAAGTGAAGCCAGCTGGACTTCCTGGGTCTAGTGGGGACTTGGAGAACTTTTCTGTCTAGCAAGAGGATTGTAAAACGCACCAATCAGCACTCTGTAACTAGCATTGTAAAATGCACCAATCAGCACTCTGTAGCTAGCAAGGGGATTGTAAAACGCACAAATCAGCGCTCTGTAGCCAGCAAGGAGATTGTAAAATGCACCAATCAGTGCTCTGTAAAATTGCACCAATCAGTGCTCTGTAAAATTGCACCAATCAGTGCTCTGTAAAATGCACCAATTAGTGCTCTGTAAAACACACCAATCAGTAGGGTCCTAAAAGTAGCCAATTGCAGGGAGGATTGAAAAAAAGGCATTCTGATAGAACAGAAATCGAACATGGGAGGGGACAAATAAGGGAATAAAAGCTGACCACCCCAGCCAGCAGCAGCAACCCACTTGGGTCCCCTTCCATGCTGTGGAAGATTTGTTCTTTCACTTTTCACAATAAATCTTGCTGTTGCTCATTCTTTGGGTCCGTGCCATCTTTAAGAGCTGTAACACTCACCATGAAGGTCCACGGCTCCATTCTTGAAGTCAGAGAGACCACGAACCCACCGGAAAAAACCAACACTGGATACATTTTTACTGTGTAATTAAAAATCTCAATAACAATCTTAAGATAATTTTAAAGACTGACACTTTGTTAGAATATTTTTTTTCCTTTTTCATAAAGTCCAGGAGATAAGTGATGATATAGCATGAAGGTTGCATATATAGTTTGGAGCCTTACAGACCTTGACTTGACAACTGGGTCTGCCACTTGCTAGCCATGAGACCTTGGGCAAGTTACCTAATGTCTTTGAGACTTAGTTCTCACACTTATGCAAATGAGAAAAGTACTAGTTGTACTCTAGAATTGTGGTGAGAATTACAGGTGCTTAACCTGTAACTGACAGATAATATTCACTAAATATATGATAGGTATTATTATAACTAGTGCATCAGTTGGTTTTCCTTCAAATTAGTCAGGAAGCTCCCATATATAGTACTCTTCTGATCTTCAAAAATCAGAGTGAACTTTGGTATCAAGAGACCTTATCATTATAATGCAGAACAAGGAGATCTTGTAGCACAGTGGAAATTTTGGAGTCAATACACACGGGTTCTAATCCAGACTTTGCTTTTTATTACCAGTGTGACTTTGTAGTAAGATAGTCTTTCAAAACCTTAGTTTCCTCATCTGTAAAATGGGGCTCATTCTAGTACCTCCCTCAATATGTTGTTGTAAGGAGCTTTGTGCTATGCCTGGAACATTGGAAGTGCTCAAGCTCATATGTACAGAACCCATCATTCTATGATTGGGCCAAAATCTAGTAAGTGATGAGTTGTCCAGACTAAGATAATATGTCACAAGTGACCACCCAGGATTCGAACCTTGTTCTAACATCCTTTTCACAAGTTTATATTGGAGAAGAAACAGGTAAAAAGAGAATGACAAAAATAATGACCAATGATGTCATGCCAAAGGAAGTCTATGAATGTCATTTATATTCTTTTGCATAATCTAACATCAGGTACATTGAGACCTGATGTCAGTTACATTGGTATTATTTAAAGAATGTACAACTCAGAGAAAGAAATAACATAAAGATCATTAGGTTTTGGTTTTTGAAAGGGAAGCTCAAAAGGGGCTTCAGCTGTTCAGGAAAGTGGTATTGTCCAGTGGTTAAAAGAGTGGGTTCTGGGGTCCAACAATCCTGGGTTTGAACACAGCTCCATCAGTTTCTACCCGTGTGGTCCTGGGTTAATCATTTAGCTACTCTAAACTTCAATGTCCTTATCTGTAATATGGTTATAATAAAAGTTCTTATCTTATAGGATTGATGTGGAAAATAAATAAGTTAATCTGTATAAAATGCTTAGCCCAGTGTCTGGCAGGCACATGGTAAATATTCAATAAATATTAGTTATTCCTGTTGTCACTATTATTGCCTCCCCATGCATCAATTCAGAGTTTGAGCAGAATATTCAACATTTTCTCTGGTCCCTTTTTCAGCTGTAGTTTGAAGGCAAAAAATAATATTAAAGATAGTGAAAAAATATGATTTGAATAGCAAGGAACATAGAATATCTGAAACCATCCATGCAACAGCTGGAATTCATTTCTAATTTAAGAAAAATCTGTTTGAGCTCTTCTAATAGAGTATTTCTAAAATGTGTTCTTAATTTTTTGTGGGGGTAGGTGGCTGGGGGGTTAGGAAACTGACATTTTCATTAATGACATCTATCATCTTGGGTACATTTTTGTGTGTCTATAAATTGAAAGATTACATTTACAAAATCAAGCAAAAGGTACTTTCTCATCAAATCCTATCAATTCTGGGCTGGGGGTTACAAACACATTTATTACCCACTCTTAGAAGTGGCAAAATATTCCATTATCTTCCTCTGCTTTTTTTTTTAAAGGATTTATGAAGTGCTGTGTACAGATAGGCCTGTTGGTTTCTTTCATAGAAACAGGAGCTTAGTTATATTACATGTGACTAAGGTCCACAGGGTGAGGGGAGGGAGGGGGGCCCTAAGGCGATGCTGATGCTTCTGTAAGCCACACTCACAATCCAACCAGTCACAAAGTCTAATTCCACCCCTAAATATCTTCAATTCTGTCTTTTCTGCTCCATTTCCCCTGCCCTGGCCTTAGTCTGAGGCTTTGCCTAGACTACTGCAATGGTCTTATTTGCACTCTTCTTCCCTAATCTTTCTTACCACCTGTCTACCCCCAGCACCTTTCACCTACCTTTCTCATCGTTATCAAGGTAATCATTTCTAAACACAAAGTGAAAATATAACACCTCTCAATCCTGCACATACTGTGATTTTGTGTTGGAATTTTACTATGTCTCCTAATTTACTGAATCTTTCAGAACCCCGTTGAGGTTCCCTCCTCCACGCAGCATTCCTGAATGCCCCCATTCCTAACGTTAAGTCACTTTCCTCCTGTGTGTCTGTTCCAACTATACACTTTTGTTGTTGTGCTCATCTCATCAAATGTACCTTAACCTACTTGTTTTCTGCCCTTTAAGGCAAAGAGTCATTGTACTCATTTTGTTAATTTCAGCACCCAGCAGAGTAAATGGGCACTCCGTATGCGTTCAACAAATGCTGCTAAGTTGAATTAAATATCTATTTAAAGTGCTCTGTTAATCTTCCTCACCCTTATTACCTTTGGTATTGACACCTATGATTCTTCCCATTTTAGTGTTCTAATTCCACAGCTTCAACTATTCTGGCTTATAGTGTCTATGGGGAGGAAGCCCCATAGGGGTGGTCTTGACTCTTGGAATCCCCTTCATTGCTTCAGTAAAGTAGGAGGATTTACATCACGCAAAAGAGCCATCAGGAGAGTCCTCAGCACACAAAAGACAAAATAGCAGCACTGTCTTTAAAAAATGGAGATGGAAAATACTGGTGCACAGAATAGATGCTGCATGCTGGCTAGAGAACAACTTGGATATACTCCTGGATCCCATCTTGTGGCCTGGCTGGATTCAGTGGTTTTTGCTAGGCAGAGAGAATCAGTGCTAATTTATATCCAGCTATTGGGTCAGCAAAGCCGAGTTTCTACCCTCTGGTGCATGAAAGAATCCAACAATATTAGAAAAATATCCAAGGGAGGAGAGGAAAACCAGTAAAATGAAAAAAAAAAAAAAAAACCAAAAAACAAAAAAGAGAAACTCCAGCCATCCAAGAAGGGAAAAAGGCAAGAGATAAGAGAAATATGAGAGGGCAAGGGAACTTGAGAACACAATGAAATTAAGGGAAAAAGGACTGGAAGACATAAAATTAATGCCACTGATGTGACAGTAATTCAAGGTAAAAATGATCCTTACAATGATATATTCTACACTACAGTATTGTCTGGCATCTTATCTTCCTGAATACTTGGTTCTTTACCACAATAGAAACAATCACCCCAAATTATGAATAATTTACAGGAATAAATTTAAAGTAGAATGTTCACACAATCCTTTAAATTCCATCTGTTGTAAGTATAAATCCATGTATCATTACTCCTATTAAATACTAGACTGTATAAGTGGGATTATATAAGTCAGTTTAAAATCCAGGATGCAAAGAAAGGGTGGAAGATTAAGATATCTTTCCCAAATAGTTACGCACCTTAGATTAAATAGCAAATGCCTGCCAGTAAACCAGAGATTTGGTTACGCAGGAGGAGCTAGGGCACGCCATTATCTTTTGACCCCCAAGTGACACCCAAAGGGTGGCCTAAGAATGTTTCACCAGAATTAAAAAATTAATAGAGAGAGTAAGTGCTTCTGTAGATTTTTATCAATATATTGGAAAGATACATTTTTTAGTCTGCTGAACACCTATGGACCCCAGGTAGAATTTTTTTCAAGTCTGCTCAATAGCTATGAACCCAAATGAAATCTGGCCTTTTGGAAGGAAATGAGTTGAGTATCATGCCACATGATTTCCTTCTCATTGTACAAAGGACAGGAGAACTCTGTAAATACAGAGACTAAAATTATACAGCTTTGGGATAACTTTTGCTCAATGAGAAGCTGATGAATAGAAAATTGGTTCCCATGTTATCTCGTAGATAGGTATACCAGGACCTGAAAATATGGCACATGGTAAATAGGCTTCTTTTTGAGGAAAGAAAATATAGAAAAGATAATTCAAGGTCTTATGATTGAACCACTGAAAGCTGTCTAAAATTTTGATGGCTGCAAGAAAAAATGAACAACTGACAGCAACTTATTTGGCAAATGCCTACAGAGAACTAATGATGTGGCAAGCACTGTTCTATGTGCCCTACAAATAGCATTCCATTGAATACACTTAACAGCCCACGACAGATACCATTATCTTTCCTATTTTACAAATGAGGAAGCTGAGTTACAGAGAAGTTAAGTAACTTGCTCAGGGGCACACAGCTAGTAAGAGGCAGAACTGGGGTTCAAACCAAAGTGGCTGGCTCCTCATTGTGTCTGCTCAGTAACTAACTCTGCTACTCCTCCCAAGAATCTGATGGGAAGAGGTCACCATGCACACCCCAAGCAGGGTAGAGAGGGTTTTTCTAAATGGGCACATTGTGTGATGTCACCTTTGAACTCCTAGAATCAGCTCTTCATGGTCTAATCCTCACTAGCATTGACAAGATGGGGTTTAGCTCTCAGGTCAAGAAAATAGTTGTAACCTATTCCAGATAGGAAACCTTGCATGACCTACTGCATCACCTATAGAAATGTGTTGCATGAAAAAAAAAATAACTGGATAAAAGGTTTTTTTTTCAGAAATGGCAGAGGAGAATTTTCATCATAAATAATTTTCTAAAATGAGATTGATTTACTATGGAATTTAACTCCTGCCAATACTGGTTGTTATGGCCTCAGGGCCTTAGAGTAAAAAGCAAAGCTACATTCACTATTGGTGTTTTGGGCTTAAGTGCTGCCATCTGGGAGATCAAAGAGAAGTAGCCACATAGGTTACTGCAACTGCATATCTGAAGGTCAGGTTCAACAACAGCATTTAAACTGGTGTTCAGGGAGTTAACTAGTCTGGGGCAAGCACTGGCTAATGTTCCCCCAGAGTCTTGTCTACAGTGGGGGCCTGTAAAGGAGAACATTCCCAGTGGGGCGACCACTCATGTCAGCTTGCAATGGAAATACGTTTCGTGAATGCATATATGAGAACACACATGCACACGCACACACACACACACTAAACAAGTCTGATATAGACCTGTAAACTATATAAGCAACAATGCTGCTTGACTCTTTACAAATGTGTATGTGCACGTGTGTATAACATAGCCTCATTTGAGCCTGGGGAACAACCTGTGAAGGACCGTTTGTTGTGGGTGAGAGAATTCTTTTCAATGGCTGAGGTAAAGAGGCAAGATTTGGTGGATCTGATAATGTGAGGTCAGGAGAGAAATGGATCCTGACAGCCAGTTGAGGATTGAGTTTACAATATGATCAGCATGTACACATGAGTGTTGTGGCCAGTGCAAATCCCAGATGGAAGAGTCAACTAGAAAATGTGTTCCCTAGTGTCAGAGAAAGCCATCTCATCACGGAATGCAAGTCATTCAACCTCATCCCGTGAAGTGAGGCCCTGCTACTTATTAAACATTCAGAGGTGTCTTTAGTGTAAATGCCTTTCATTTGGGAAAAAACACCTCTGGATGCTCTCATATCACAGATGATGTTTATATAACAATATACATTTCAAATAGGAAGTCTTTGGTAAATGAAAGTGCTTCTTCACCTTCAGTGACTGCCCCCATCCTTTGGTCCCCCATGTAATCACATCTGTGACAGCTGCTTTTTATCTCTGGGAACTCTGAGTCCTCCCTTCTGAAGGAGTTCCCTTTTGAGCACGAGTTCCAGAGGACAAAGATGAAGCTCGAATTTTATGGATACTTCATTGTTTTTTCCTTCTTCATGATATGTTTGAGCTCAAGTGCCATCGAAATCATTTTTTTTAGGGCAGGGCGCAGTGGCTCACAGCTGTAATCCCAGCACATTGAGAGGAGGCCGAGGCAGGTGGATCACCTGAGGTCAGGAGTTCGAGACCAGCCTGGCCAACATGGCGAAACCCGTCTCTACTAAAAATACAAAAATTAGCCAGACATAGTGGTGCATGCCTGTAATCATAGCTACTCGAGAGGCTGAGGCAGGAGAATCACTTGAACCCGGGAGGTGGAGGTGGCAGTGAGCCAAGATCGTGCCACTGCATTCCAGCCTAAGTGATAGAGTGAGACTCTGTCTCAAAAGAAAAAAAAAAAATCAACTTTTTGGCCACATACCTTGTGGCCTTTGCTTCAAAGCCAACCTTTTCACTGGAGAAAGAAAGAGAGAGGGAACTTTTCTCATCCTCAAAAGCAGTTTATTTCAGTAAGACAATTCACATTCCCTTATGGCTCAAATAATATTAATTTATAATGTGTACAACACAAAGAGAGATTCAGTTTCAACCATCTTTCACATTCAAATATGAGAATAATGCTTTACTATTCCCTAAAGAGAGGAGCTATTTAACTTGTCCTGTGTTTTCTCTATGAGAGGCATTAATGGCCTGTCCTCCTCTATCCAGGGACTGATACTACTGTCATCTTAGTAGACCACGGCCAGTAGATTGGATTTTATTTTTCTCCAGTGAAGATTTTCACTCATTTGCCTATTCATCTACCAGGCGGAGGCTGCACGCAAACATCTTGGTAATATAAGCTGATCTAAAAAAACTGCCTTTGAGAGACACCTTCTCCACTTTTTGGATAAAAGGGGCATGAAATGACTTTCTCTTGGGACGAAACAAAAATTTATGAAAGCTCATTTTGAAGCTTTTTTTTTTTTTTTTTTAAATAGAAGCTAAGAGAAATAAGCTCTGGTATTTGGTGAGACAAAAAGCAAACCCAGCAAGCAAGTGACAGTTCAATCTTAGTGTCAGCTTCAAGTTAACATTAAGTGTCTGTGTTAAAGACTTGGAAAGCCTTTACAGAACAGACAGATGTGTGAGCATGTGTGGCCATAGATAAGAGTCCTGTGTGAGTGAAGTGTCCAGGCTTAGGAGCTGGACAATCCACCACTTAGGAGCTGGGTGACTATGAGCAAGTCATGCCACCCCTTGGAACTGCAGTTTTCTCAGAGGTAAAACATGCATATGACTTCCCATAGCCACTGCTGAGAGAATTACATGAGATGACTTTCGGGTGTGTGGCACAGAGTGGGTACTACAAAAGTTCCACTTTCTTGTTTTCCTTCTCTACCATCTCTGAGGCCTCTAGTTTCCTGCACTGAAATCTCTCTCTCTCTCTCTCTCTCTCTCTCTCTCTCTCACACACACACACACACACAAGCATAGACACTCGCACATCCCTAGCACCCCTCGACAGGAGAGACTGCTAGAGCGTTAGTTCAGTGGGCAAGGAGCCACATGCCTGCTCATCTCAAAGGAACCACATTTTGGTTGGGACAATACATAGTTTGGGGTTTCCCTGAGCCAGCCAGTTCCTCTGCTCATCCAGGCTCCTTACCTCCTTCAAGAACCTGCTTTCAAAACTCACTTTCTCCAGGAACACTTCCCTGAAGGCCCTTCCTCAGGGTTCACACAATGATCTGGATTTCCTGAGGGTCTGGCAAGCCTTGCTTGCCTGCAGCCAGTGCTCACTCTGTCCAGCGCCGTGCCTGCTGTACATCCACCAGGGTGCTTGCTATGCCAGGAGGCCACTTACATGAATGTGCGCTCTCACTGCCTCAGGAATGAGGGCTATGTCCCTTCAACTGGGTGATTCAAATGCTCCAGGAAGCCCCTCTCCTGCCCTGCTTGGTGCCTCACCAAGAGCAGTTAGTGAATCTGGCCAGGGCAGTGGTGCTTATACCCTATGGCAGTGTGCCCCTCCAGAGCCACCTCAGAGGAGACCCCAGTGGCCTCTGATCCAGCCTCTTCACCTTCCTCCTAAATACTTCAGCCAGAACATCTAAAAGCTGCTCTTGATGATGCTTTTTTGTACTTCTTTGTCGAAAGTGTTGGACACTAGGACTGGGATTGAGTTGCGTTTAGAGTTTAATTTGGAGAGAACTGACATCTTTATAATAGCATTTATTTAGATCTTTTATGTTCTTCAGAAATGATGATTGTGATGATTTTTGCCGTAAAGTTCTTAAATATTTCTTTTGGGTTAATCCTTGGTATTTTATGGTTTTGTTGCATTTGTGAGTGGGGTCTTCATTGCTTTCATGTTTAAATACTCCTTTAGTTCACCAGTCCCCAACTTTTTTGACACCAGGGACCGGCTTTTGTGGAAGACAATTTTTCCATGTGTGGGTGTGGGGTGAGTGGTGGGGATGGTTTCAGGATGAAACTGTTCTACTTCAGATCATCAGGCATTAGATTCTCATAAGGAGCCGCAACCTAGATCCCTCACATGCACAGTTCACCATAGAGTTCATGCTCCTATGAGAACTGAATGCCTCCTCTGATCTGACAGGAGGTGGAGCTCAGGCGGTCATGCTCACCCACTGGCTGCTCACCTCCTGCTGTGTGGCCCAGTTCCTAATGGGCCATGAACTGGTACAAGTCCATGGCCTGGAGGTTGGGGACCCCTGCTTTAGTTCGATTACAGGTGCATTAGGTAAGTATTATTCCTACTTTTATGTTTCTTAGGGTGTCTAGTGCACGAATTTGTTAAATATTGGTATTAGTAATACAACTGTTGTTACAATGAAAAAATGTAAATCAAAATTTGAATCTACACAAGGAAGGAGAAATTACTATAATTGTAGGAGAGTGTGCAAGAGCCCACAGAAAATAAGTAAGAACCTTCATTTTTTTTTGCAATTTCCTTCTCAAACTCAACACCAAATTGAGGTGGATGTTATTTTACAGGTGTTCGATTTTGTAAAAGGAATGAATGGTTAAAACAATAAACATCTTAGCATCTTGTTGCGATGGTAATTCTCTGAACATATAAAATTAGGCCTGGGGAATGTAATAAAGAAAGAACGAGCAGTGTATCAAAGAGAAGAAAATGAAAGGAAACAAGAGAAGAACAAAGCATTTGGATGGAAGAGAGGAACAAGGAGATGGGAGAACTCATCAGGAAGGTGTGAGGCAGACAACAAGCATTTCCCATTGCAGCAGTGACTCCAGGACTAGAGAGAGATATATTCCATTATGCAGCAAATATTGACCAAGCACCTACATCATAACATCATTGCTGTGCTGGTACTATACAATGGTGGCCAAACCAGATGCGATCACTATTCATAGCTGCAAGAGAATCATCAAATAAATAGAACTTTGTTGGTCACTATAATAGAGTCCTTTGACAGGGCATGGATTAAGAAAATCTACATGGCTAGAGACATATAGTTCCCTAGCAGAAAAATTATAAAGGCAAGTACTCATTCAATCCATTTAGCAAATATGTATTGGGGCCCACTTGTGCCAGACACTAGGGATAGAGCCAAGCCTGCCCTGAGTCCTGCTCTGTTGGAGGTATAAGGGTAGAGACAGGCAGCATACAACAAATACATATGTTCATGGGGACAAGTGTTAAGGAGAATGCAGAGCAGGGCGAGGGAGAGTGAGAACTTGGATTCACTTTCATTGTTTTGCTTCTGATATTTTCAAAAGGTTGATTGAGTAAGGCCTCTGATCAGGTGACATGTGAAGGCTGACTTGAAGGAGGGGAGATCAGGAGCCAACTGGATATCTAGAAAAAGGGGGAACGTGTGTAAGGGCCCTGAGGCAGGAGTGCGCTTGGAATTTGGAAGGAGCTGCTAGGCAGTCAGAGAAGCAGAACAAGGGAAATGACATGTGAGAGAAAAGAGAGAAGGGTAGAGAAATGAGGGGACAGGAAGGAGGGGAGAGGAGGGGGGAAAGCAGGGGAGGAGGGGAGGAAAGTGAGAGACGGGCAGAGAGAGATGAGGGAGAGGAAGGAGGGGAAGGAGGAGAAAGGAGGGCAGAGAGGAGGGAAGGAGGGGTGAGAGAAGAGAAGAGAGGATGGGCGGAAGACAGAAGGTGGGAGGGGAAAGGGGGAGGGAGGTAGAGTGGGAAGTCACAGGGGGTCTGGGGCCGCTGTAAGCTCTAGGGCTTTTGCTGTTGGTGAGATGGTTTTGAGCAGAGGTGGGCCATGATTTGACTTACATTTTAGGGAACCAGGATTCCTCTATGGGCAAGTTTGGGGCATGCCTTTCCTGGGGAAAGATTCAGGGCCACTGTGAAATAAATTGGACTAATGGGTCAGCAGACAGCCCTTCAAAAAAAGGGAAAAGGGGAACTTCCATCTGTTCCCTATAAATTGAGAACTCAAGAAGACTGGACAAAGGTTACTAGGGATGGGAAGAAGAAGGTGAACACATTTGACTCTAACTGGGCTCTACTATGGAGTTACATAGTGTGGTCCTGGGAAAATAGATTTCCCCAAATCGATCTCATCTGAGAAGCATGACACTTGTGAGGAACTGCTGATGAGAGTGGGGGGAACAGAGAGTACTAAGCAGCAGGGCTGGCTCTGACAACCCGCACTAAAAAGTTGGCTCTACTATCCTAGGACTGTGGCTTCAGGCAGGTAAAAAAACCACTTGGGGTCTCAGTTTCTTCATCTATAAAATGAGGATAACAGATTCTCTCTCATGGGCTTGCTGAGAGAATTGAGTGAGATAATGTTTGCAAAGCACAGTACCTGGTACCTAGTAAGTGCTCAAATGTGAAAACCAAACACTATTATTATCACTCTTACCCTCTGGAGCAAGCAAGATTCTATCCTGAGGTCCTTTTCTGTCATTTCTTAATAACATTTAGCATTTAACTGGCACTTATTCTCTGCCAGGCCTTGTTGTAAGTGCTTTTCATATATTAGCTCATATACTCTTCATTTGTTTTAGTTTCTTTTTTTTAAATTTAGAGACAGAGATCTTGCTATGTTGCCCAGGCTGCTCTTGAACTCCTAGGCTCAAGTGATCCTCCTGCCTTAGCCTCCAGAGTAGCTGGGATTACAGGTGTGTGCCAACATGCCCAGTGTATATTAGCTTGTATACCATTAAAACAACCCTATGAGGTAGGTATTATTACTCTCTTTCTACAAATGAGGTGGTTGAGGCACAGAGAGGGTAAACAAATCATCCAAGGTCACACAGCTAGTGAAGGACAGAGCTGGGACTAGAACCCATGGGGTCTAGTTTCAGTCAATCCTCACTCTTATTAAATGCTGTACTAGACTACCTCTCTGCTCATTCAGTGCTCATAGTTCTTTATCAAAGACAGGAAACAAGCTGGGTATGGTGGCATGTGCCTGTAGTCCCACCTACTCAGGAGGCTGAGGCAGGAGGATCACTTGAGCCCAGGACTTCAAGACTAGCCTGGGCAACATAGCAAGACCCTGTTCCTAAAAACAAACAAAAACAACAGATAGGAAACAATTTTCATCTTGAGTCATGTATGGGATCTTCTGTGTTTGGTTTCCTACTACTCAGCAGATGGAGAGAACGGCTTTGGAACCGGATCAATGTGGGTAGAGATATAACATCCATCTGGGTAGGTCGCCAAGCTGCTTTGGGCCTTGGTATTTATCCATGAAGTGGGGATGATGAGATATATAAGAGACAAGTGTTCAATAAGTGGAGGCTACTATTGCCAATAGTGATAATGCTACACTTTGTTCAGTAAAAATACTACCATACAGTAGACTCTCTCTTTTTAACAACTTTGTTATCTCTTTGGTCAAGGTGGTAATTTTCACCCCTGAATTTCTAATAGTCATTTGCCTTGTGGTGACTGTGATTGATCACCAGAAAAGACTGTGGTATTCCTTTCTCTGAAGTCTTTGGGAGAAGATATATGCCTATATGCCCGCCAAACACGACCCGCCAGTTCCTGTCTAGAGATGGCAGCCTGGGCTGCAGAAGCTTTAGAAGCAGTTCAAGACCACACGTTTTACAATTTTCACTTCTTTGAACTGAAACCATCAAGGCACAGGACCAGGAGGACATGAAGGTGGAGAGGGGAAGATGTAGCCATTTTTTCTCTATGCTCCTCTTTCCCCAAAAGGGTCAATCGTGAACATCTTTATCCCCAGCATTCTATTTTCTTCTCCTTGTCCCAAACCAGAGGAAGAGAGAGCTTTTAAAAAACTCTCTCTGACAGAAAAGGTTCTTTAAGTCTTCCTAAGTAGAAGTGGTAGCAGTAGCAGTAGTAATAATAATATTAATAATAATAATAATAATAAAATCCATCCTTGGTCCAGGGATAGGTCAGAGCTCTTGTGATTTAAGCTGGTGTCTACACCAGGAGAACAAAGAATGCTGGGTTGGACATGGGGTTACACGAGGAGGCAGAGTAGCAGAAAAGAACTACAAATACAGACTGTGAGTCAGGCAGATATAGGTTCAAATTCTGGCTCTGCCATTTACTTCTTGTGTCACCTTGCCTTGGTGGGGCATAGAGCCATAGCCTCTTTACATGTCAGTGTCCTCTGAATGATGGAGTAGGGCTCATGAAAGGATTAAATGAGATGGTTTATATAAAGCACTCAGCATAGTGCCTGGCCTACAGTAAGTACTCTGCAAATGTTGGTTGGTGTTATCATTTTGAGACAAATGATAGGAGAAGATACTTCTCACTGCAAAAGTGTAACATCCAGCATCCTTGTTTTAGGTTCATGAAGATGTACCCCTGAGCAAATATAAAGGCTTGTTTAGAGAAAATGTTAAAATCAATATAGGACACTGAATTTATTAGAAAGATCAATTCAGATAGCCATCCTGTGATCTCAAAGACCAATAATTCTAGTTCCCCAAGGTTTTCTTATAAAAGAAAGAAAATATTTACTCCAACCATTCATCTGCCTTAAGCAGATTCCATCTTTTCCTGAACAATGTCCTGTTCAGAGTTTTGTGTCCCTGCAAAGGCACTGCTCAGCTATGTTTGAACTAAACCTTCACCTAGGCAGGCCAACTTTGTCCCCCCTACATAATGTGGTCTATCCAGAGCACACCAATGAACAATGAACAGTGGAACCAATAAGCAATGTATGTCCCTGAAACAGACTGGATTAGATCCAAGGTGGTTTCACCATGTTCTTTTGTATTCCTCCCATTGACAGGTGAAGTCTAATTTTGTCCCCATGAGTCTGGGCTGGACTTAGTGACTGCCTGACTGATTGAATGCAGTACAATTGACATCCTAGGATTTCCCAGGCTAGGTCATATAAAGCCTTGCAGCTTCTGCTTGGTCTTCCTGGAAGGTTTGCTCTTGGAACTCTTAACTACCATATAAAACAAGCCTATCCACATGGAAAGGTCCTGAGACCACAGGGGGAATCAGGGGACCCAGCTGAGCCCAGCTTTCCACTGTGCCTTCCTTTGTAGGTGTTAAGCTTGAGTGAGGTCCTTTCAGACCTTCTAACCTACCCATCTACCAGCTAAATACCACCAAATGACCTCCAATGATGCCACATGGAACAGAAAACTCACCCAGGTGATCCCTACTCAAATTCCGAATCCACAAAATTATGAGTAATAAGATGGTGGCAGTTATAAGCCACTAAGTCTTGGGGTGCTTTGTTGTACATCAACAGATAATGAAACACAAACACTGCTGGACTCTTGTGACTCAGGCCCAGAGGCTGAACCAACCATTAATGAAGGCTTTTGGCAAGGGCTCATTCACTGGATTTTGGAAGACAACAACACCTGAGTGGCACAGATGAGACAAAGGGGAATGTGTTTCTGTAGGCCATCTGTCCTAGATGCTGCTTTCGAATGAATTTGAATACTTCCCTTTTGAACATACACCAAATGCCAGTAGTGCCAATGCACTAGCCAGCCAGGTGAACACCAGTGACATGAACGAACTGTTCTTTAGTGCTACAAGGAAGCTACTGACTGCAGCGTTCATGCCATCAAGTTGGTGATGTAACTAGCATGCTCTTTGTTGTTAAAAGGTGACAGTTTGGCACAAGGACATGTGAATTCAAGTGATTAGATGCAAACTAAGAGAGACGACTATTTCTGAGAGCTGTGGGTTAATTTTTTGGCTGTTCTCGGAATGGAAAATGATTGTGAATTTTGGGGGAAAAATACCAGAGCAATCTGTTTTCTTGGCCGCCTGCTATGGAGCAATTTTAAAGCATTGAAGTGCTTTCCATATTTTCTAATCACTCAAGTCCAGAGCTGATTATGGCTCTCAGCATCTCTCAGATTCACACCACTGGAGCCTCCCACATCTTTCAGGGAGAGGTTTCACCTTGAAAGCAGGTGCCTGGATTCAGAAGGCACATCTTGCTACAGCAGGAACACAGTTTAATTGTAGCACAGTTCCACAAGGGCCAGGCATTTTGGAAAATCACTGATGGCCCAACTCTGAGACAACCTAGATTCACTTTCCCTTATCTCACAAAAACAAAACATAACCTCTTCTCCAAACAGAAAAAACAAAAACAAGCCCTACCAGAAACTGAATTCTTCCAAACAAAAACCAGAAACATTTAGATTATTGAGACCTGTGGGCAAGGACATGACCGCATTCACAGGCGTGCACACACACACACATACACACACAGTTGCATATGATTAAACATCTCTAGAAGGAGCTTCATGAAACTGGAAACTGTGGTTTCCTCTGTGGAGAATTGGGGAACTGGAGAAAATTAGAGGGTTGATGATGGAAGAAGACTTTTTTTTTACCTTAACCTTTGGAATATTTTGAATTTTTAAAAATCATATATTGTGTTACTTTTCAAAATAATGAAGTAGAATAATTCCAAACCTGCAATTAAGATGTGCTAGGCTGTGTATTTAATGCTTTGTGTATATTCACATTTTAATCCTTACAATAACCCTATGATGCAGACATCATTATGTATTTTCCTGATTTTACAGATGAGGAAACTGAGATACGGAAAGGTTAGGTGACTTGTCCGAGGTCACACAGCTAGTAAATGCAGAACTGGGATCTGGACCCAGAGTCTGGTTCTGGAGTCTGTCCTTTAAATTGCTACGTAATACTGCCTTGCCCAAAATAAACATACTCAGGCCCTTGATCATACTTGAGTTGGAGTAGATAAAATTGTTCCTTTCTTCTCTCACATGGTCAATGTCAGGTCAATATCATGACTTTGAACAAGTTGCTTAATCTTTCTGAGCCTTCGCTGCTAGTATGTACCAGGTATTCTTCCAGGCTTTGTGGATAACTAGTGAATAAAATAGAGTCCCTGGTCTCCAGAAACTTCCTGTATCCTGGCAGAAACAGGCAATAAATAAACAATCACAGAAACCATGATATAAGCAGTAAAGAAAAATTAAAGGGTTCACTGACAGATGAGGATTGGGAACCCTGATTTATGCTGAATGGTCAGGAAGTATCATTTACACAGAGTGCTGAAAAATGGGCAGGAGTAAAGCAGGGAAAAATGGAAGGGGGCGGGGGAAACGAAAAATATTATAGTGAAGAGAACAGCCTATGGAAAAACCTGGGGCAGGGAAGGGGTGTTTGTCTGAAGACAGAAAGGTCTGTGTGGCTAAAACAGAGTGAAATTGAGTTTGGAGCAAGAGGCAGATCATGTAGACCAGCGGTCCCTAAGCTTTTTCGCACCAGACACTGGGTTTTGGGGAAGACAATTTTTCCATGGCCAGGTCAAGGAGGATGATTTGGGGATGAAACTGTTCCACCTTGGATCATCAGGCATTAAATTCGAATAAGGAGCACACAACCTAGATCTCTCTCATGCACAGTTCACAATAGGGTTCGGCCCCCTATGAGAATCTAACGCAAATGCTGATTTGAGAGGAGGTGGAGCTCAGGCGGTAATGCCTGCTGTCCTCCTGCTGGTACCAGTCCGTGGCCTGGGGGTTGGGGACCCCTGTCGTAGACCATGATTTGGCTCATGTCCCACCCTCCAACTGCCATCGAACATGTTTGAATTGTGCATCCTATCAGCAAAATTTTAAAATGTATATAAATAGGTATCTATATTCATATCTAGATCTATATTCCTATCTTTATATATAGATACACATACTAAAATATGAACAAAAACATTTTCAAAAATAGAAACTAAGAAGAATGACAAAGTAAATGATGAAGGTGCTGATACTTTCTCCTTGCTTCCCAAAGGATCGTCTTGTATATCTCGTGATCTACCTCATCTTCACCTTGGGACTACAGCTCTAATCCAGAAAGCAGCATGACCTGTGTTAAGTGAGATTCAAAGAAACAGAATCTCTTATCATGAAACCATGAGAACTCTCCTGACTTTGAGGGGGGCTCCTTTTGCACAAACTACTAGTTGTGCAAGGATTTCACAATTTTCCTAAGAGCCCTGGGAAGCCACTGAAGGTTATAAGTAGAAATGACATAACCTGATTTACTTTTTAAGATTACTTGGGCTGCTGCATGGAACATATGTCTAGGCAGTGGCAATGGAAGAACTGAAAGACCAGCTAGGAAGCTACTGCAGGAAGGCAGGAATGCAGGCAAGCGATGGAGATGGTTTGGAATAAAGTGCTGCAGGAGGGAGAGCAGTAGATACATTTGAGATCCATGTTGGTGGTGCTATATTTTGTGAAAGGAGAATAATAATGTTAGCTATGAAGCATTATTGTGAAGCATAAGTTTACAGAGGTGTAAATGCTTTGTCAACAGTAAGGTGCCAAAGATAACTATTAATATTACTATAGATGATGAAAACAAATACTAGAGAGACCCTAACTTGCCCAAAGTCACACGACTGCTTAGTAGTTGGGATGAAGGAGTAAAAGCAGTTGGCCTGCAATCTCTTTACTCCCTTCTCTGGGGCTGTATCCCAGGGGAAAGAAAAGAAGGCTCATGACTAGGTCTAACATCCTTGTCTGTGTAGATAATGATATTTAGCATGTCCCTGGCTAAGAATTACCTCTAGTAAACAGATCCCAGGACCTGTGGAGGAAGGCTTCTTGGAGAATATCACGTCAGCTATACAACTCTCTGTGGTATAACAGGAAGATGTTTTGTGATTGAAATGCCCCATGCTCTGCAAGGAGAGGTGACCCTGTGTTCCTTACCTATTATTCTGAGTGAGGTGTGTGTCCAATGAAGGAAGATAGGTCCTTGGGAACCACTCTTGGGTCACAGATTTTTCTTTACCTCATATGAACTTCTTGATTGCTTATATTCTTGAAATTATTTAGCAAAGCCTGATATTGGGTAAGATCTCGGATTCATACAACATGATTCGACAATCAGATCCCCTGGCTTCATTCAGTGGCACGTACCTATTTCCTAGGCTGTATTAGCTCCTGAGTAACATTGAGCCCAATTATAAAGTCCAAGGATGAAGGGAGAACATACTTGGTTATATCTGAACCCCTTACTAGTGGCAAAACTAATATTTATTTGACATATCCGATATCTACCAACTTGAAAATAATTTTGGGGAATATTTATGCAGTTGAAGAAACGCAATGTATTTGGCCTCATTGTGACTGAGTAACACTGGAAGTACACAATAATGGGTTGTTTGTGATGGTTCATGTGATTACACTGGGAAGTGAGCCAGGCTTTTTGGGTCTCCAATGACAGCTCCCAAGCAGTTCTCGAAGAGAGGGCTTTTTAGATGCATAGATGCTCAACTCCCACCCTCCAATTGCCAAAGAATCAGTACAGTCTCAATGTTCTGCCATGAATATCACTCCCCAAACCACTCATGGACCTCCTAAATCACAGAGTTCTTTTTCTCTCTTTTTTAAGGTGCACAATTTACCTTCACACACAATTTTGTTTTGAAAATTAGAAATGATGACAAAAGAGAACTGTTACTTTAGCTGGAAGGGAGGGAAACCTTTTTGTCCTCTCTGCTTCATAACAAACTATATTTATGCTGGAGGCATCAAAAGATAGAATCAGCACACGGACCTCACATCCTATTCCTGGTACAAAAACCACTGATGGTGAACTGAGCTGTTGTAGATAAAGCACGTCAAAGGGCCAGGGCTGCTTCTGGCAGAAGCTCAACAAGAGGAGGCTGGCAGGCGTGCATGACGACAGCACAAACATGTTTTATGCAGAGAAGCCTTTTGACATCCTTTTCCCCCCAAACAAGTTCCCAAACCAAAGCTTGATGTTTACCTTCAGCGAGTGGGTCAAGGGTGTGTATCATGAGTTGGAAGATGCTATTCCTCATGAGACTGTTGTGGAGGGAGGCAGAGCTTCCACCTCGCTGGAGACGTGGCTTAGCCTGAGCAGAGAAACCAAAGAGGTGGTTAGTCTCAGGAATGAAAGGCAAGTGCATTATAGACAAGATCCTCACCTAGTCTGGTGGCCACTCATTTCTGTCGCATGATCACACACTATTAAGCCAAAGATTTTCAAAGTACATTTCAAAGCCCTTGAGGGAATGGCTCTCTCACATTCTTTCCTACTAAATGAATGCATTGCTTCCCTTTTTAAAAAGAGCTTTGTAAATGCCAGACAATGTATTATATGCTTCACATCCCTTCATTTATCTTATTTGCAAAATGAACCCTATGAACTAGATGCTATTATTTATTCTTGTTAGATAGATGGGGACATTTCATCTCAGAGAAGTGAAATGAGGTGTCCAAGTCACACTGACAAGAAGTGGAGGCTGGAGGAATGGATCCCAGATCTGCTTTTCTCAAAGACTGTTCTCTAAACCAGTGGGTGGTCTCTAACATTTTTGAAGTGTGCATCCTATCAGTAAAATGTTTAAATGTATATAAATAGGCATCTATGCCCATATCTGCCTAGATACACATACTAAAATACGAACATATGAAAACACTTTCAAAAATAGAAGTTAAGAAGAATAACACAGTAGACGACGAAGGTGCTAATATTTTCTCCTTGCTTCCCAAGGTCTCCTTGCTTCCCAGAGTCTTGCACATCTCCTGAGCCACCTCATCTCTACCCTGGGACTACAGCTCTAATCCAGAAAGCAGCATAGCCTGTGTTAAGTGAGATTCAAGGAGCAGAAGCTCTTATCATGAAACCATGAGAACTCTCCCGACTTTGAGGGGGGCTCCTTTTCCACAAACTACTAGTTGTGATCCTTTGGCCAAATAAATGGAACTGGTAGGTGAGAAGGAAGAATGAGTATCTAGAGATAAGGTTACTGACAAACTCTTTTTCTTTTATCTTCAAAAGCAAACAACCTAAAAATTTCCAAACCCTCTGTATTTTGATGGGTTTTTATCCTGAATAGGAACTGCTGTCTCCCCATGGTTGATTTTGTGTTGATCATCACAAGAGAAGACTCTCTGAGGCAGCCAAGCTTTATAGACAGACAGATTTAAGGAGTTGAAAGGTATTGTAATGTAAAAGAATTAATTTCTTATTGAACTTTCAGTGTAAAAGTTTGACATGTAAATTTTCCAGGGCAGGTAAAAATAAAATACTGTTCTCCACTATGTCTTTCAAACTTCTGCATAACAGGTTTTCTAAAATGTTCCATCGTACTCCAGACCCACAAGGGGGCTTCCCCAAAAATGTCCCATAAGAGACTCTATGATCAAATACATATTTGATATATATTGGAAAGTGCTATATCCTAGACCAACTCACCTTAGAGTTTCAAACTACACATTAGACCACTAAGTCTAACACTACAGAAATCTGTTTAACTTGATTAACTTGGGCAGTGTTATTATCCATAGGATCTTATTTTGTAAAACACTTGTTAACAATCATGGTCCACATATTTGGAGACAAACATGAAACCCATAGAAAGTATGAGTAAAATCTCACTATGAGATACCCGAAGAAATCTGGCTCTCCTAATGTGATTTATTATAATATTCTATTGGAAATCACATTTCCAATTCAATAGGGTTGGAAAAGAATCAGTGGGGATTACTGGTGTCTCAATGGTGAATTATGGTTCCTTAATAGAAGAGATTGAGTCTGTATCGTGTTCTGGTACTGGATCAGGTGTATTCTATGGGCTCCCAATGAATGTTATGTCTTTGCCCTGAGCATTACAGGAGGAAGGACAGGGTCATATGTATCTTTACTACTAACTATTTTAGCCTTGAAAGTCTTAAACATTTTTTAATGCATTGTATTGCTAGTTATAGAGGATTCAGATGATTAAGGTTCAAAACATTTTAGGAGCAAACTTAGGAGACTTGAATAAAATGGAAATGTAATCACTGTTTGATGGCTGAACACAAAAATTCTGAAGGTTGTTTCTTTACCACGCTGCAAAATCTGAAATGCGATGTGTTAATTAAATAGGAATTCGAAAATGTGTTTATCAATAATAACTTGTCATAAATATTATGGTCCTTATTCCGTGAAACTGGAAGAACTCTGGTGTGGAGATCTTCATTTGAAAAAGATTACATCTAGAGAAGTACTGAAAGCATTCTTTTGTGTATTATATATACATTAAGTATATAGGTCTCATGCAGCATTTCTTTTGATGAGACCAAAAGAAATTTCCAATCAGAGTATGTGCATGCAGATACACAAAGAAAACAAATATTGAGCATTAGATCGCACACTACCCCCAAATATTAATTCAACATCCCTTGGAATGCAATTTGGAAATATCTCACTCTTCCAACTTCTACGAAAGTTCATACCAAATGGAAGAGAAAATTCAAACTTTTGAAACCTAGTCCCAGAAGACATGCGTCCATGAATGCCAGAATTCAGTCATCACTAATTGTAGCACGGAGTAGAAGTACACACCAAGTGTTAGACTATTTAAGTATTCCAAGAGAGAGAGTAATGTGTTGAGCACACAAACCCCTCTCACTCCCACCCCCGCCCCACACTCTCCACAGGCACACAAGCAGGTACAGACAAAGCCACTGCTTCCTACCGGTAGAGTTGGTTCATCCTTGTCCCTGGCTGCAGATGGCTGCATAAGAGAAAAAGGCAAAGACAAAAGACAAAGAAATAAATCAATGAAGAATCACATATGGCATTTACATTTAAAAACAAGCATCAGTATAGGGGAAGATTTCGTTCTTTCTGCTCCTGGGATGAGTTAAGCCAAAACAGGGGACTGAGGATGTATATTTCTAGCCAAAATATAATGGTTTATTTAGGTACATGATTCATTCTCCTGAAAGGTCAGAGTTGAATGGCCAACCCGAATGTCCAGCAATACAGAGCAGTTAAGTCAACTGTGGCCCAGCCATGCAGTGGAATACTATGTGATCATTAAAATGAATGAGGTAATTCACATGTTCTGACATGGAAAATATCTATTGATAACTGAAAAAATTAAACGTTTATAAATATTTATTGTTTCATTTCATAAAGGAAAATAAATTAATATTTTAGTGCATGTAAAGAAAAAAATTCTGCAAGAATGATACCAAACTGTTATTAGTGGTTATTACTGGGGGATGGGATTGCAAAGAAATGTCATTTTCTATATGTTTTGGGGGGAGTCAACATTCATTGCTCCATGTAGTATGAATAAAATAAAGCTCACAGAAGTTAGGCCACTGAATTAAAGAGTAGGATCATCCCATATGGAAATCAGATGACCCATCTTTCCTTCTGTTCCCATCACCTGAAGTTTTCTATTCTAAAAATAGAAGTCTCTGTCCAGTTGAGAAATGTGGATTAGAACACAAGGGCACATAAAGGCCTGGTAATCTGCTGGAAGCAAACACAACTCAGACAAGAGGGCAGTGGAATTCTACCCACATGACCCACCTGGACAGCTTTTACTTCCTCAACTCAATGGGAACTCTCCTTCTTCGCCAGAACCGGGGACCACCCTGGGATCTTTCCAACGAGATACAGGTGCCTGGTGAATAGTTCCTCATACTTAGACACCACCTTCATCACTTCACCTCAACTACAGGTGCAGACAGCAAGAACAAACTGGAACCTTCCCCTGTCTGGCCTTCTGGTCCTCCCCATTAGGGTCTGAACAGATGTCTGTCTTCAGGAATAATCACATACTTGGAGGAGAGTAGCCAGATGCAGAACAGTTTTAAAACCTTCATGTGCTCTAGGCTTTCTGTTTTAGGGTCTACCACACCTATCATGAAAAGATATTAAGATGTCCCCACATCCCATCTAAAATATACAATTACCTAAAACATACAGTTTTGTGTGAAAAAATAGAAGGGATTCTTATAATTTTGAATTTCAAATTATTTGCTATGTGCCAATCATTTAAGTTAGGATTAGCATGCTCAAAATCTTGCAAAGTGAAAAAATCAAATCTACAATTTATTTTCACATGTAACGGATTTTTAAGAAGGTGAAATTTAATACTTAATGAGGTTGATGTTAAATATTTTGTGGACATTCAATTAGACATTTAATAATTTTAATTTTTGTAGACACCTTTTTGGATTCTGGAGTCAATACCAATGTGTTTTTCCCCCCTTCTGGTTCCAAGCATTTTTATAGGCTCTTGAAGAACTTGCAAATCTCAGACATAGACAGAAGGGCTCTGCGTGGGTGGTAGTTTCTGAGCACAGCCTGTGGGCATCACTAAATTTGCCTTAACCCTTGGGTTGGGGGCTCTCTCGCAATGACTTCTCTAAAAACACTAATAGGGAAATATCCTGATGCCCTAGTTCCCAAGAGCCTGCTTGTGGAATTGGAGTGGACAGGAAACTGTCCTTTGATTTCCCACTTTCCTCTGAAAGGCACTGTATGATCCTGCTTCTCTCTGGCAGGTCCTCTCCTTTTCTCTCCTTCCACATCAGACAGCTCAACAAATGGCCTCACAGTCTACAGAGCAATCCCCTAGGGAAATTTTCCAGTACAGCAAGCTCAGCCTTTAGACATACATTGAGTTTAACCGTCAGAGCACGCCTGGTCAGTTAGCAAATTTACACCTTGTGGTTAAATGGGAGACCAATAATTATGAGCTGGAATTGATACCACAGTGTTAACACAGAACATGAAGGAACAGGATGAAAGTGGGGAGAGAAAAAGGTGGGCTTTATAAGGGCAGAAACGTCACCTGCTGAGAGTTTGAATTTTAAAAAAATATATCTAAATACATGATTTAAGGAAGGAAAAAAAATCCAAACCTGCTTTTGGTGTGAAAAGAAGAAAAAAATATCTACTCTATCGACTTCCTTTTTCTCTCACAGCAAGGAGGATCATAAAACATAAAAAGTGGAAGGAAAATGCCTTGTACATAGATTCTTCAGAGAAAAAACTGAGTGCAGAGACAGGCCTGAAATTCTCTACAAAATATCCCACTGTTTAATGTCTGCAGTTGACATCATTCGTTTTCTTTCAAGTGTAATCTGCAGACATGAATATACATCAGGGTATAATATGTAAATTTAGGTATACACACAAATGGCAGCGGAGGCCATTAAAACACCCCTCTACTTTCCTTTTATGTAGCCCTGTTGCAAAAGAGATAAGAAGTGTGACATATGATGGTAATTGCCCATTTCCAGGGGCTCACCCACATCTACTGATAATTCGAAGTTCACCTGACTTAGCCTTGCTCTAATTGCATCCTGAAGCAGCCTCACAGTACTGGCAATATGCAGCTGATTACGTTACAAATTCAATTTTAAAGGGGTTTAATTACACGGGAAGTAACTTGGGAAGGTGACAAAGAAATGATTTTAATGTGTATAGCTAGTGGGTTTTGGGTTGGCCTAGTGTTGTGAATTTATTTTCAGGGCCATTAAATATATGGCAAGTTTATTCTAACCCATGGGATATTACAGAAGACAACTTCTTCAAAAGAAGACTAACATGACTCTAAGGATTAATCTTGGCATTCTTATGATGCATTTTGCTTTTTAACCCCCTTAATTTTAAACACACCAAAATACCACTCATTTGGGCTGTATTAATATGAAAGCCCAATTCCTAGTGGTCAGCATGCTATGGATTGGCTTAACAAATTCCTATAAATAAATAAATAAATTTAATGAATACATTTATAAATAAATTTCCTATAGCTGTAGAAAAAATCTGTTAAGCCAATCCATAGTACACACACAGCAATTCTTTGAGGATTGTTTAAAAGAATTTGTAAACTACATCCTGAAGGTCTCAGGTCAGGGCTTTGGTGTGCCAATGCAGACTCCCCTCTCCCTTTATGAAAGCAAGACTTTGGCAGGCCATCTTCTACTTACAAGAAAATATTCTGTAATTCAAACCTTTATTCAATTAAACTGGCCCCCTTCTCAATGACTCAAATTAGTCATACGGTGATTGCACTTAAATTGAGCAACTGGAAGATGACTTTAATCTCTATTGTCCTTCCTGGTGGAAATCCCATTTCCTTTTTTTTCTTTTTTCTTTTTCTTTTTTTTTTTTTTGAGATGGGGTTTTGCTCTTGTTGCCCAGGTTGGAGTGCAATGGCATGATCTCAGCTCACTGCAACCTCCGCCTCCCAGGTTCAAGCAATTCTCCTGCCTCACAGCCTCCCGAGTAGCTGGGATTACAGGTGCCCACCACCACGCCCAGCTAATTTTTGTATTCTTAGTAGAGACAGGGTTTTGCTATGTTGGCCAGGCTGGTCTCGGACTCCTGACCTCAGGTTATCCGCCTGCCTTGGCCTCCCAAAGTGCTGGGATTACAAGTGTGAGCCGCTGCGCCCTGCTGGAAATCCCATTTCTATATAGGAATTTTGCTACTTATTTGATAGGTGTTTTGAAATTGTCCATTTATGCTTCCATCCCAGATAATAAAATGCATACATAGCCCATTTGGATAGCATTTTGATGCCATAAATCAATCCCAAGTCCTTAAATCTTCTTTCTTCCTTTGATCCTTGAAAGCCAGAAATGATTTTGCTGACTATAAAGTGTAGTTTTGATGGAACTTTGTATATAGCCTTTCACCACATACAGGCCCCTAGTTCCACCTCACACACATAAAAATTAGGCCAATACTGCAGTCCAGCTGCCTCAGGGCCACTCAGTAAGAGGATACTAACATGTCCACAGTTCACTCTGGTAATTATCTACTTACAAATCACACAATCAAATGGGTCACCATGAAGGCTTCACAGGCCAAAAGACAAGTGTGTAAACTAAGGGATGTGTTTTTTGGTCAATGACATGGCATCAGATATAGAAGAACAATCAACAATTCGTTGCAAAAGCTAAGTAACAGCCATAAACTTCCACCACTTTAACATTCCACCAAGTCCTGCAAAATGTGCCTAAAATGCATTATGCCAAGGACCTGGAAGCATTATAAAGTCTATAGAAATAAACTTAAACATATCATTTTTGTCAGAAAATAATCTGAAACAAATATGCCCATGATTAGAATATTAATCCAATATTCCAATGGACATGAATTTTAATGTCTTAGAATTCAGGAAGATTTGGTGAGGAATGATTTGAATGACTGATTTTCATTTAAAAAATTAACATGAAAGTATAAAATGATGTTTCCTTTTTCTTTCAATACATTACTGTAGTAAATAAAAACATTCAAAATGTCTCTCCTTCTTAAAGATGAATAAACCTCAAAGCCTATTGGGAAGACTAGATACAAGGTGCAAAGGCCTCAAATCTGAAATATAAAAGGAAAAACACCCTACCACCTCTTAGTCAGATGGAAGCTCATCTCTTTCTCCCTCCTTTTACTGTTAACATAGACCCTAAAACATTAAGGGAGGGGAGATTAAATAAACTCCTAGAGAAAGAAATAAAAATTTAAGTTCAAATTACTTTGACTGGTTGCTGGGTAATTATCTGACAATCATGGCCCTTCTGCAAAGAAGGAATCTCAGAGAACAATGAAGTGCTGAAGATGACAGCCCATGGTGCAGGAGTACCCACTTTATAATCCAGTTTAAAGAAATACACTGGGATGGACAGAAGGGGTAGAAATGATCTAAGTAAGAAGTGTGGTAATGAAAGCTCACATTTTGGAAGCAAAGCCTTTTGATGATTTGTTTGAATAATCTTCATGGTCATGAAATATTTGAGACAGTAGAAAAAAGTTTAAGAATAGATATCTTCGCCAATATGGAAGGAGTAGAAGAGAAATTGTTTAGAGACAGTTAAAGAACAATCTGGAATATGGAATACTCAGTAAGGCAAGGGGACCAGGGTGACTTCATGAAGCAGAATTTAACTGACAAGTTAAATCTACACAATTGTAATCACAGTCTCCAAAGTTTCTTGATCATATACCATTATCAGATAGAGTCTTGCTCTGTTGTTGCCCAGGCTGGAGTGCAGTGGTGCGACCACAGCTCCCTGCAACCTCAACTCCTGGGCTCAAGCAATCCACCTGCTTCAGCCTCCCAAGTAGTTGGGTCTGTAGGAAAGCACTATGATGCCCAGATAATTATGAGAAAAAAATTCTTTTTAGAGGCCAGGGTCTTGCTATATTGCCCAGACTGGACTTGAACTCCTAGTCTCAAGTGATCCTCCCACCTGAGCCTCCCAAAGTGCTGAGATTTTAGGTGTGAGCCACTGTTCCCAGCCTACCTACTTATGTATCTATGTGCTACTGGTAACCATTATAAAAATATGGACTAATTTCTTCCCTCTTTTAAAAAAGATAACAAATAGTAGTCTTAATATTTTTTTCTTGCATTCCAAATAATTATCTTGTGCACTCCACTGGAACATTAGCACAAACTTTTAAAAATGAATTCTTTCAGTGCCTCTCACAGAATTGATAAGTTATATGGAATGTATTAATATCTTTTACCCAACTCCTTCAGTTAGCCTCCCTAATACTGGAAGTTGTAAGATCCTTGAGGACAGGATTCACCTCTGTGCCTTCCACGGTCCCTAACTGTGGCTACTTAAAATGCAATTAAGAGGCCTGGGTGAGTGAGAGCATCCTGGCAGAACAGAACTGTGTGCTTCTGGGTCAGTTACCAGAGCTCCTCAGCTGCTTGTGTCACTGGCTAAATTAACAGTAATGGTGATTATTTAAGTCTACCTATTAAAGTCTATCTATTAAATCAATTAAAGATTAATTAATCTTTCTTATTAAGTATGTACATAGAAGACAGTAATCCTCATCTTACAAATGGAGAAAGAGAGGCAAGAAGGGCCCCAGGCTATTTCTGTACTTAGGATACTAAGCACCAGTGTTAATTCACTTAATTTAGGAATTAACAACCCAACTACCTCTGCTATCTCTTGCCTTCTCCTGAAAAATCCAGATGTTCCTAATTTACTTTGTTGTACCATTTTAGCAATTCTCACAATTGCTAATGAACAATTTTGATATGCCAATCAAACACAATCTGCTGGTGGTGTTCTGGCATTAGTCACACAAATTTCCTTTGACTAGTAAAGAATGCAATATGCACTCATCTATTAAGTCCTGGTTGCCTTACTTCCTTTAAGGAACGTGTCTAAGACAGGAGGTGTCCAACCTTTTGGCTTCCCTGAGCCACACTGGCAGAACTATATTAGGCCACACATAAAATACGCTAACACTAACGACAGCTGATGAACTAAAACAAACAAACAAACAACTCCTAATGTTTTAAGAAAGTTTAAGAATTTGTGTTGGGCTACATTCAAAGCTGTCCTTGGCCGCTTGTGCCCTGCGAGGTGCGGGTTGGGCAAGCTTGGAGGATGTGATTTTTTAAAAAGGTCTAACAAATGCTGGTGTGCAACAAACTACAGAATACTTTGTAGCAAATGAGGCAGATTTCAGTAATAATGTGTGCCAAGTGTTATATATATAATATCTCATCGAATCCTCACAAAAATAGGTATTATAAACATATACTCCCCCTTTTAACACATGAGGACCCTGAAGCTGATGGAATTGGACAATTTTTCCAAGGCCATATAGCCAGCAAGTGGCAGAGCTCAGATACGAACTCAGACAGTTTGACTCCAGAGCCTTCCTAAGTGCTGGGGAAAGGAGAAAGTGGCATTTTCCTTGCAGTGACCTGTGAGGAGGCTGCAGACAATACAACTTCAAATATAGTTAAAAAATAGTTCACATAACGTTAAGAATTGTTATGAGCTCTGACTTCCAATGGAGGTGAGAAAATAGTGGCAAGTGATTGTTGTGAATTTAGAATGAAAGCTTTGATTTGTGTTTATTTTGTAGAAAAAGCTAGTATCTGGGAGTAGAGAAAGTTACAGAGACTATTTTGTCTCTTCCAGCATCATTATTTAGACTCACTTACTATTGTCATGATTTACTATTATTATTTCTGTCTCTTGAATGTCATAGAGGCACTTTTTATGCCTTCAGAACGGCATAGATTTAAGTAAAACTGCAAATGAGTTGCTACATATATCAAGTTGACTTGTATTAAGGAGTTGATAGCTCAGCAGTAGGTGGGAAAAAAGGGGCCCCCTGGTGGTCCCAGTTATCACTGCGGTCATGAGACATTGTATATTTAGTTTATTTGGAAGTTCGGGTGGGCTCAGTCTTTGATTTATTTCTGACACTTCAAGGACTAGTACTATTTCTTTGTTTCAGGGAGAGAACAAACTCAAAAAATGAAAATAGTCACTCTTGGTGTTTAAAGCTTCAGTGAGAGAGTGGGAATGGCAAGTTTTGAATAAAGAAAATTCATTCATTTAACAGTAATTATTTGATAATATTTATCACACACTTATATATGGCCAAGGATTCTTTTAGGTTCCTGGGACTTAGGTGTGGCCCAAACTGGCAAAAATATCTGTCCTTATGGAACCTGCATTTCAGAATAAATATGTTATATCATTAAATTAACTAGATAGAAAGGGTAGGGAGTCATTATTGGATCACTTAAAATTAAGTGTTACATTTAAGAATATGCTTAAGAGGATTACCTGTGGCCTAATCATTACTTTTGTAGTCACATTTTATCACATATTTATTAATTCTAGATTTAGCATCTATTCTTGTTTGGAGAGAAGCTGGCAAAGACTATAAAAGTATAAAGAACAAGCTTGTGTCTATAAAATTATAAACAGTACATATATTAATAGTAGAATTCATTGAGCAAAGGGCATTAGATATTTAAAATGCATTTTAAAACTGATATAATTGAAGATATAATTAAATTTTTGATAATATTAGTGGTAACAAAATTTTTTGCCAATCTTTTATTTTAAAAAAGGTGAGATTTTTTAAAAATAAGGAACTCTGAACCTCAAAGAGAACAAAACCCCACAATTTGAATGTAATATAGTGATCTTTATGTATATAATTTTCATATTTATAGTCTTCTAGCTATAAACAATGCAGCCTCATTAATATAGCAGATTAATTCTTCACCACGTTTTAACTTCTGATCTCAGAAATATCAATGGTACCATATCAGCACCTGATTCCAAAAGGACTCTGGCACAATTTCCATATAGGCAGAAAAATATAGATGCCAGATTTGCTGAATTTAGTTCTGGAATTTCCAGAGAGCAAAAACATCATATAAACCCAATTTAAATATTTAATAATATAAATGCAAATCTAAGTAAAGTTGGGGAAAAATAAAGGGCACAAATATCAAGCATACAACACTTTCTGTTGAAAATGCACTGATAATGAGAACCAGTCTCACTCCTTGATCTGCTCTTCTTTCCCAAGAGAGGCCAAGAGGAAGCTAAATTCATTCATGTCACGAAGATGAGTTATAAAAGTGGGACGCAGCAAGTTCATTTCAAGCACTGCCTGGCTACTTCCACACTCCATTTCCACTGTGTGTCCCCTCCTCCCCACTTCCTCCCTAGTTCATTCTTTTGTATTATTTGTCTCATCTCTCTCTTTTTCACTATTAAGCACCCTTCTAAGGGCAGAGACCATTTCATTTGATATTATTCTACAGTACCTAGCATAGTGGTGCTCCATGCTCAGTAAATGCATGTTTAATAATAAATAAGTTAAATCAGATCTTGTATATTTTTAATGAGCCCATATGCTCATCCATAATGAGGCTGGCGGTAAATAGCTTCTTCTTGGTCCAACACTGAATTGTGTCACTTTCCTCTTGGCATTTGATACTGAGAGTGACCCACTGCTTCTTGAATCAGTCTCCTCCCAGGTATCTGGGATGTGTGCTCTGACCAGGTCACTACTTCCTCATTCCTGTGGAAATGCAACAATATCAAACCTCCCTTCTTTGAACTCCTGTGTTAAAGTCATCATTTCACAACGCTCTCGACTGCTTGTGTTTGCCATTTTGCCTGCTTTGTTGGACTTGTAAGCTTCTTGAGTGAGGGGGTCTTACATATTACACATCTTTATACTTCTAATTTTGCCCACCAGTGTGCTGCCACCCCACAGATGCTCTGCAAACATAGAAGTTTTGATTGCTGGTTATAAGCGGTGAGACTAGAGCTTTGAAAGGAAGGAGGATTCTCAAACATGCAGGAAACTCACCATGAGACACAAAAGAGTTGAGGTGACTGGGTCCAGTGTTGGGGACTACAGTATGGTCAGCGGAAACTATTTGACTAACACAGAGTGGCGTCATTAAAAAATTCTCTGGCTTCATCCCTGGGACCCTGTGCCCAGACACTGCTGTATGGGTCCCTTAACCTGAGAGAGCCAGTCTTTCTTTTGGTGGTCCAATTAGACCTGTACTACTAATGGCTGAGGTGAGTGCAGTAGGGGTCCTCTGTTTTGGCTGGTGAAAGGGTTGAATGGAATAGGCCCACCATGCAGTGAAGTGGAGAACATGGCAGTAAGAAACCGTTCCACTGGATGTTGACCATGATACACCTGGCCATCCTGGAAAACAGAGTAGATGGTAAGGACTAGGAGTCCCATTAGTGGGGCTTGACATGAGGACAGTTACCTTCTCAATTGTCCCTGGGGCTGATGCAGTTTAGGGTAGAGTGAGTCAAATTAAGATTCAAACTTATCCTCAACATCTTAGCTCACTCCCTGCACCCCATCTGCCATCCTTTGCTGTCATAGCGAGTCCAGGCAAATTGTCATTTTATCTGTGCCTATCTGGGATGTTACCATGTTATTCCCTCTTGCTCCATTTGCCAAATATCCTCCTTCATGGCATTTAAAAAATCACCCATTCATTCTTCATCACATGCTTAATGAGCATCTTATATGTGCTACATTTTTCTAGGTGCAGGGATAAAACAGTGACCAAAATAGCCCAAATCCTTGCTTTCATGGAGTATATATTCTAGCCTAAATCTCACTTCCAAGACACATTCTTCCAATCAAGTAGCAACAGCAGCAGTTAATATATAAAATCTTTGCTGACCTTTATCGAGCACTAACTACAGTTGAAATACTGGGCGAAATGCTCATTCATAATCTTAGGTGGCAGCTAGTATTAGGAAATATTTTTAATAACTTTTTATTTGGAAATAATTATAGATTCACAGGTAGTTGCAAAAAAATGTATAGGGTGGTCCCATGCACCCTTTACCCGATCTCCTCCAATGATAACATCTTGCACAACTATAGTACAATATTAAAACTAGGAAGTTGACATTGGTACAATCTATGGAACTCATTCAGATTTCACCAGTTATACGTGCACCTATTTGTGTTTGTGCATAGTGTGTGTGTAGTTCTATGCAGTTTAATTATATGTGTAGCTTCATGTAACCACCACTGCAATCAAGATAATTAACTATAACATCATCACAAGACTCCCTTGTGCTATCCCTTTATGTCTACACCCATTCCCACCCCTGCCTGCTAATCCCTGGCAACCACTAATCTGTTATCAATTTCTATAATTTCATAAATGTTATAGAAATGGAATAATGTCATATGTATACTTTTCAGGTTTGCTTTTTCCATTTAGTATAATTTCCTTAGGGTCTAAGTTATTTTATGTATCAACAGTTTGTTCCTTTTTATTTAGTAATATTTCATGGTATGGATATACCACAGTTTAATGATCTGCATGTTGAAAGGCATTTGGATAGTTTACCATTTTGGGCTATTGTCATGAAAGCTGCTATGAACATTCATGTACGAGTTTCTGTGTAAACATGTTTCATTTATCTGGGATATATGCCCAAGAGAACAATTGCTGGATCATACAGTAAGACCATGCTTTTGTTTTAAAAACTGCCAAACTATTTTCCAGAGTGCTGTACCATTTTACATTCTTACCAGCAATGTGTGAGTGATGAAGTGTTTCTGCTTTCTAGTAGCAATTGATATTATCACTATTTTGAAATTTTATTCATTCTAAAGGTGCCGTGATATCTCATTGTGGTATCATAGTTGTTTATTTTCATTTTTATTTTCGTAAAGACAGCATGTCACTATATTCCCCAGGCTGGTCTTGTACTCCTGGGCTCAAGTAATGCTCCCACCTGGGCCTCCCAAATTGCTGGGGTTACAGGCGATCAACTTTATTGTAGTATTAGCATGAATTTCTGTAATGGCTTATGATGTTGAACACCCTTTCGTGTGCATATTTGCCATTTGTGTATCTCTTCAGTGAAATGTTTGTGCATATATTTTGCCATTTTCTAATTGGATTGTTTCCTTAATGTTACGTTTTATGGGTTCCTTGTATATTCTAGATACAAGTCCTTTGTCAGATATGTGGTCTGCAAATATTTTCCCCGTCTTTAATGTGTACTTTCATTCTCTAAAAATGGTTTTTGACAGAGTAAAAGTTTTTAATTTTGATGAGGTTGAATTTTATCAAATTTTCCTTTTATGGATCAGTTTCAGGTAGCAAGTCTTAGGTACCCAACTCCTTGCCTAGTGTTGGGAGCTGAATATTTTCTATTTTTTTCCTAGATATTTTATAATTTTATGTCATGGTCCATTTTTTGCCTATGGCTTTTCCATTGCTATTATGCCCTGTATTTATTTATTTATCTGTACCTTAATGGATGCAAATATACCCATTTTAAAGACGGGGTAAAAGGCTGAGTGAGGTTAACTAACTTGCCTATAGCAATACAGGTAGTATGGAAGGCACTGGGATTGAAATGCAGGCAATCTAACTTGAAACCACAGACTCTTTTTTTTTTTTTGAGACAGACTTTTGCTCTTGTTGCCCAGGCTGGAGTGCAATGGTGCGATTTCAGCTCACCGCAACCTCCACCTCCCGGTTTCAAGCAATTCTCCTGCCTCAGCCTCCTGAGTAGCTGGGATTACAGGCATGCGCCACCATGCCCAGCTAACTTTGTATTTTTAGTAGAGATGGGGTTTCTCCATGTTGGTCAGGCTGGTCTCGAACTCCTGACCTCAGGTGATCCGCCCACCTCGGCCTCCCAAAGTGCTGGGATTACAGGCCTGAACCACTGTGCCGGGCCAAAACCACAGCCTCTTAATGACTTTACTTGCCTGCTCTAAGGCATATCTCTTTGCATTCCCCAAGTAAACATAAAACACACTGATTTCACCCTCTATGTGGGACAGAACAAAATGTATTCAGAAAATAGAAGTCATCTAATCTTTATAGAACTATTTAGGGAAACCTGGAGCTTTAATCATTCTCATTGCTTTGAACAAAAAGCACACGATTTAAAAAAAAGTGATTATTTTCAATGTCATGCATCCTTCTAATCTTATTAAGACATGAGTAATCTAATCTTATAAAGTATAAAATAAAAAAATAGAGATGAAATTGAGATCTACCATTAAGTAAGGTTACCACCCAATTTTTGCTGATGAAATAGTAATGGATTGATGATGCTGGAGATTCACCCTTAAAATAAAAATTCTGGTTCCAGACAGTAGCTGTGGTCTCCTAGGACATATCTTATCTGTTATCTGTCAATAGAACAACGGAAATTGTGCACTACTGAAAACAGATGTAGCCTCACAGTCACAGAGATGGAAAAGATGAGCTCTGGAAGTTCTCACTGCATTACTGTCAAATGAAGCCAGGAGGTACTGATATCATATATTATTGTCAGCACCAACTTCTTGGCCAAATGTTCAGCACTATTTTCAGTGTTGGAATTAAAAATCTGTTCTAGAATTAGGGGAAAAAATGACATGAGAAATATCCCATCAAAAAGCTTTTTTTCCTAATTACTATTGGCTCTGAAATTTTGGCTTTAGCCATTAGAAACTTCTCAAGATGGTTCTGGTGGGCATTTTGTTTTGTAGCAGGTCCCATAGTACAAGCTTATTGCCCAGAAAGCATCTTAAATGCTGTTAATAATCATACAATATTGCATAATATTATCACCGGAAGTTTACTACTTACTAAATTATAGGAGCATTGGATATCTTTGGAAAGGATTTAATTAAATTACAACAAAAAATATACTGGACCTATGGGAAAATGACACTTGCCAATGAAAGAAAATCCAGTTCCAAAGTGAAAGACCGTGCTTATATTGACATTTCTCTCAAAATAATGAAATTTCATTCTCCAAGTTCTTACAATAAAAAATTTCAACATAGGAAAAGCTCAGAATAGCCAGAGTTCCACCATTAGATTAGTTTTTAACATTTGCTATGTTGGCTTTATCAATATGTCTATATTAATAATTCTTGATGAGTAATTTTAAAGTAAACTGCAGATGCCACGACATCTTTGCCCTTAAACGTTTCATATGTTTATCTTCTCAGGATGTGGACATTCTACTATATAGCCATAACAATCATGTGTGTACATTTTGTATGTATGCAGTAGGTGACTTGTTGCCTTAGCAGGTTAACAGCTACTACTAGTGTTTATTTTTTGACATGGTTAATTTTCTTGGTGTTTACACTTTTGTCCCCATGGTTAGTTATTAAATATATGTAATACAAAGTATCTGTTTTATTTGTTAAGATCTCCTCCTTTCCCTACTTTGCAACCAACCCCTGAGGGCAAATCAACAAAAATCATTTAGTTCATTAAAAACAAAGTTGCTCTAGACAAAAGTACCCATTTGCTGACTGCTGTTTGGTATTGGCTTATTGGTAGACAACACTGACCACGCAGACATTTATAAATACAAATGCTATTTAGTGCTAGGTGTCTTTCTTTTCTTTTCTTTTCTTCTCTCTCTCTCTCTCTCTCCTCTCTCTCTCTTTCTTTCTTTCTTCTTTCCTTTCTTTCTTTTTTTTTTTTTTTGGGCATCTCACTCTGTTGCCCAGGCTGGAGTGCAGTGGTGTGATCTTGGATCACTGCAACCTCTGCCTCCTGGGTTCAAGCGATTATTCTCCTACCTCAGCCTCCTGAGTAGCTGGGATTACAGGCACCCACTACCATGCCCAACTAATTTTCGTATTTTTAGTAAAGACAAGGTTTCACCATGTTGGCCAGGCTGGTCTTGAACTACTGACTTCAAGTGATCCACCTGCCTCTCCTCCCAAAATGCTGAGATTACAGGTGTGAGCCACCACGCCTGGCCAGTACTAGGGTTTTTAATTTGGAAACTATAGTCTGAATTTAGGTGGGGGGACAGTTTGTGAAATTTCTGACACTGTCAAGTTTTGCGCGTATACAAACTTTTAGGAGGCAGGGGGAAGAGTGTCCATAACTTCCATTGGAGTCTTAAAAGTGTCCATGACCCTAAAAAGGTTAAGAATAATTGATTTAAGGCTTTCAAAATACCCTTTGGAAGCTGGAAGATATTATTTGGAATAATTATTTGGAATGTTATTTGGAAAAACTATTTGGAATATCTTCCAGCATCCAAAGGGTATGTATCTTGAAAGCCTAAATAATATCCAAATAATACTAATAGCATTAGTATCAAATGCTAACTGATGGAAAGAAGGAATTCCAAAAGCACCCATCTAGCCCATCCAATTGACAGCCTGGTGCCACTGAAATGGGTTCTGGCACAGGCAAAGAACAGAGCAGAAGGCAGCACAAAGCATTTTACTCACACTGACAGGTTCTCAATTAGTTCAAGCTCTTCAGGAAAAAGATCTGAATGTCACTGCAGATGGTCCAACTCTATTCAGTGGGCAGAGACTGGGCAGGGTGCCGGAGGTCTGCCCTGGGCATCAGGCACCAATGTTGCCCAACTGTGATTGTTCTAACTGTTGCCCGACTGTGTTTGTTCTAACTGTTGCCCCTCTGTAGGCTTTGGTAGTCTTGAGGGTGGTTTACATCTGTGATTGCATTCACCTTGAAAAACCACACAAGGGGGAAGCAGAAAAACCCAAAACAAATGAGAAAAAGTCTCCTTTTTACCTGACTGGTCATTTTGGAAATGGGTGCACTTCCTTGTAAATACCAAAGGAAATAAAGGCATGGAGAAGTACCAGGCACAGTGCGTGGTGTTTTTAAGTAGTTGTTCCCTAGTTTTAGAACGATCAGTATCTCCTTAGCATCTTTGTTTCACAGCTGGAAGGAAGTGAAGCTCAAAGTGATGGAGCAACCGGATGGTGTAAAGACAGCGTTTACTCAGTGAGCAGGGCTGAGGTTAGAACCTGTGTTGGTAAAATGCCATTTCCCATCACACTTTGTTGTTTTATAAATATGCGGTGGGAGAGGTCAGGTGTGTAATACACAAATGCAAAAGAACAACCAGTGAAGTCCACCTGTACTGGGGGGTAGTTTGCTTGCTGTGCTTTATTTTGTGCTAGCTTCTGTTGAAAAATGTACAGTGAGAGAGAAATCAATAGCACTTAGCATTCAAATTACTTGATTTAAATGCATTATTCATTTAATATTTATAGCTCCATAAGCATTCTCAATCCATTTTACTGCTGGAGAAAGAGAGGCTCAGTAAGAAGAGTAAATAGCCCAAGGCCTCAGATGCAATACCTTGTAAAGTTGGGGGCCATACCCAGGGCTGTCTGGCTCTCATCCCTGCAGGCTTGAGGTTATAGGTCAGGTGAGATTGGAGAATTGTTAGCCTCTGGGTGGACACAGACTTTCAGACCACTGGAGAGCACTGAGTTGGAGAAAAAGGTTATTTTCCTCCATTTGAGCCCTATTATAGTCAATGCACACATTCTTGACTAGTTTTACAGGAAATCAAATTTTAATAAGTTGAATTTACCTTTATTGCCAATGGATATTCATTTGGCAGATGACTATAATACTTTCTTTTTACCTGCTCTCTCTATTGAATAAAAAATCCACAAATAAGCATTTAAACATCCTGGGGGATCTAAGGGAATTTCTATTTTGCTTGTTTTCTTGGTAATGGAATAGTTATTTCCCAATGAGTTAGATTGTGACATTTTTATTTCTAATATTAAATATTAAAAATAGAGTACAATTCAAAAGGGTAAAGCTATGGGATGACACTCAGAATAAGGGGAAATATTTTAAAGAGTCCTGACTCTACCAATGACTATTTCTGTGGCCCTCACTAATTACTGGAGGGCTCTAAGCCTCAGTACCTACACATGTAAAATGTGGATGACAGCTATCTCAGAGGGTTGTTTAATCATCAGATTAAATAAGATGACATACGTAAAATTCCTGGATCCCTACAGGCACTCAATAAACAGATATAAGAAAATAAAATAAGAATCTCCAACTGGAGCAATTAGCTATCTAAACTTGGAGATGGCAGATAGCCAGGTCAGAATTTCTACCTTTGAACAAATCCGGAATTGCTCTGAAGCTTAGGCCAAGAATTTCAGTTTATTTCAGTTTCACATAAATATGAAGAACGGGGCAAGTCAATCATTATCATCCCAGATGGGAACATAATCTGCTTCAATTTCTCCATGGTCTTATCAAATGATCGCTATTCTGCATTTGCAAGTGGTTTTTTTTCCCCCAACACAAAAATTCTCTCCCACAGATCTTCATTCCCTTTCCTCCTCCATAATAGCCTTGTTAAAAAGTACCACTTTATTATAGGTAATTGAGTGGATTTTCTAACTTTATTAGTTAATTGTGGTAGTTTGCAAAATGGCTGCAATTCTTCTCTTCCCTATAATGAAGTCCTTTTGCAATGGTGACTTTTCAGGTCCCTCTATCAGTAGGTAAAGTTTGTTTTCCTTCCCCTTGTTTTGGAATAATCTTGTGACACTTTGGTCAACAGAATATGGTGGAAGTTCTCAGCTTAGTCCTCAAGAAACCTTGCATGCCCGCAGATGGTCCTTATACCTCTGCCCAGATGCCATTTGAACAAGCCTGGGGTGCCCGGCCAGCTGCCCCCCACCATGCCAGCCATCATCTGGTCAGAGGACGGAACTTACCACTGAACAGGGAGGCAGATATTCTGGGGCTGTGTATGTGCATGGGACACACCCAGGTGTTTTTCTCACCAATAATCTTGTATGGACATATGGGTCATATTGGTAATATCTGGATAACCTATTTCCATCTGTAATGATGACAGCATTTTGCCTTAGCAATTCTCAAGTCTCACATAGGGAAACTGAGACAGACACATCTCCTCTAATATAAAAGCTTGGCTAAGATGAGAGCCAATAGTTTATAAGCTCTGCTGAATTCATTTATTCACAATGTTATAGTCACAGAGGAAGCAAACCAACCTTTAAAACATAAGGCATAGTAGAGGGAGCAAAGACTAAGAGAAAGAAAACAGTTTTTTGTTAACTTGGAAAACCTACAAATATTTATTCTGTTAATCAAGCCCCAAACCATATGCCCTCTTAAAAATATGTTTGTGAATGGATTTCTAAGATCCTTCATGCTTCAGCATAGTAACTTGAGTTTATAAGATGAATGAAGAAATTAAAACTGCCTGGTTCTTTCAGCTGATAACCTAATAAATAAGGAAAATCTTTTTTCTCTGTTGAAATCACAAAATAAAATTATGATCATAACATATTTAAGCAGTCAAAAAGCATGATGTCTTATACAATTTTAATCTGCCTGGAACCTTTCCATGAAAGCATCATCAGTTTTATCTAAAAATGGCTCTCCTGCTGTTATTAATCCATGTGCCTTGCTGAGTACTCACTGCATAAAGAAGAGCTGATTCATTTGGAAAATAAGTTGAATCTTTATCTTTTCAGATATTAAAGTTGGGTGCCTTTCTCTCTGTACTGCTACAAAAAACACCTTCATATTACTTGGGTTTATTTTAAGTTGTTTAAAAAATTTTGAAAGCATAAACTAATATTTATGTTTTCTGACCACAAAAGCTACACAAGTTGACTAGAAAGTATAGGCGTTGATACGGGGTTGGCAGAGCCAGGACAAGGATGAGACGAATGCCTCACTTTGTCTCCTAGACAAAATTTAAGGCAGTACCAAAAAACTCAGTATTATAGATAAATGACACAATGCAATATTTCAAAAAATAAAAATTAGTGCAAAATAAAATCTACAATGAACAAAATGTCAAGATTTTAAGTAAAGACAGCTCTTACCTTGCATTTGAATCTTCCCTACTCATCTTACCCTAATCCTGGCCCTGGTTTCAATAAAACTTTATTTACAAGAATAAGCAGCTGGTTCATGAGTTGTAGTGTGCTAATTTGTTTCTTTAAATATTGCATTAAAATATTTATTTTGATGACCAAGATTTTGGGTACCCCCTTAAATTTTGTGCCTGAGTGCCATCCTCACCTTACCCTAATTCCAGCCCTGGGTGTTATATTCTATTCTAAGTTCAAATGGTAAGCTAATGAAAGTTTTAAACAAATGACTGATAGGATTTGATTTAAGTTATACAAGTGGGCTTTGGTTGCTGTGTAGTTTGGCAGGAGATCAAAAGTGGGGACTGGGAGAATAGTTAGGAGGCTGATGCGTCAGTCTAGTGATTTTGCTCTGGTCCAGACCAAGTCACCAAAGACCATTCAGATGTAAAGATGGTGGCCACTTCCCTGTCTGCATATCTATGTGACAGCTCAGCATTTGTCTTACTCCTGTTGATTCTCTCATGGTTGTCCCTCTACTTTACTGACTTCTCAGTCTTGGGAACTCTGCCCTTTTGTCTTCTCACACAATCCCTTGGCCTTAAATTCCATCAACAGAATCTCTAGTTCTGAATTTGTCTCCTTCAAACATGCATATCCAATTCCAATTGCCAACTCACCATTTCTATTGAATGTCTAGTGGGCATAATAAACTTAACAAAATCAAAGTTCACTTTCAAAGATGTTTTTCTCTCTGTGCTGTTGGGATTAGTTCAATCACAAATTTAGATATTACAAAACACCTTCACATTTCTTGTTTATTTTAGGTTGCTTAAACATTTTTTTTTTTTTTTTTGAGATGCAGTCTCACTCTGTCGCCCAGGCTGGAGTGCAGTGGTGTGATCTTGGCTCACTGCAACCTCTGCCTCCTGGGTTCAAGCAATTCTCCTGCCTCAGCCTCCTAAGTAGCTGGGACTACAGATGCATGCCACCGTGCCCGGCTAATTTTTGTAGTTTTAGCAAAGACAGGGTTAAACATTTTTGAATACTTAACATATATGTGTTTAGACTATAAAAGCAACACATGTTCACTGGAAATTATGTCTATTCCCAAACCTGTTACTCTTCCATCTATCTTCCAGTAGAATGGCACTACCATTCTACTCAGCTGTTCAAGCCAAAAAATTACTGCTTATTTCTTTTCTTCTCCTTTTCTCCCACATCCAATCTACCAGCAAATCCTGTCAATTTTGCCAAAATATGCCTTCATTTTTTAAAATACAATCAGCATCAACCTCAGTAGGCCTACTAAGGGTATAGCTTCCACACATTAGGGTAGGGTCTGACTCAGTGGAAGGAGCAGTCGTTGGGAGGGAGGGGAAGAGTGTGTGAGTAGGAGTGTTAAATTCCCAGGACAGGGTATAGGGAGAGACTGGCTTGGCTTTGGGGAGGTGAAAGCTGCAGGGTGGAGAGAGCTGGAATATGCCTGGGCCTCTCCAGGTGGGACAGAGACTAGGAGATGTCCCAGCTTTTAGGCTTACACACACATTCTCTCTCATCCTACCAGCTGGGTCTGCACAGCTGGACCTGGAACCAGAGCGGGAAATACTCCAGCAGATCTTAGTAGGTACAGCTAGTTAGTATTAGAGGGAGCAGAGTGATCTCAGTGAAGATGTGCCCAGTCATCAGTCTGGCAGGGGCCAGAGCAGACAGGGCTGGTGACAAAGCTCAGCTGGAGCTCAGCATGTATGAGTTTAGCATCCATGGCCTACATAGGGCTGACACCAGCTGGCAGTGTACCAAAATCACAGGGTCAATTTTCCAAGCTAAGCGTATACTGTATACTCCTCTGAGAGCCAAGTTCACTAATGCAGAGGCCACTTAACGAGTAGTTATGCCTACAGGTCCTGCTAACATTGACCAAATAGAGTTTGTTTCATTGTTTGCTTTGTTGTTTAATTTGGCTTTGAGAATGGTTTATATGAGATAGTTTTTTTTTTTTTTTTTTTGAGACAGAGTCTCGCTCTTTCGCCCAGTCTGGACTGCAGTGACACTATCTCGGCTCACTGCAAGCTGCGCCTCCTGGGTTCACGCCATTCTTCTGCCTCAGCCTCCCGAGTAGCTGGGACTACAGGCGCCCGCCACTGCGCCCGGATAATTTTTTGTATTTTTAGTAGAGACGGGGTTTCACCGTGTTAGCCAAGATGGTCTCGATCTCCGGACCTCGTGATCCGCCCGCCTTGGCATCCCAAAGTGCTGGGATTACAGGTGTGAGCCACCGCGCCTGGCCAGTGTTCTTTTTTTTTTTTTTTTAACATATCTGAATGAATTCATCAATCATCTGCCTTATAAAAAAATCAGTGGATTTATTCAGTGATAAAAACCAGTACATTTTAATTTAGTAACTACTGATTTTGAATGCTCTTTGCATATCAAATGTAAGTTGTCATGACTCTATTAATATGAATATTTTATCAAAATGTTACCCATTTAAAAATTATAAATATTTGTCTTACTCATACCTGCATTTTACTAAACTCGTTCTCTATAGTATAAAAATATTACGTATAATCTCTCTTTCCTACTGAACTATCTGCAGAGATCAAAGGACTCATTATTCAGGCCAGATGTTTTCATGTTTTTTTTTTTAAATTAATCTTGTTAGTATAAAGTATATTTAGCTTATTTTTTGACAAGTCCCTGATATGCCACACTTAATGGGTACCACCACTAAATCTGAATAATTGATGGAAATGTACCTAAAATGGCAGCAAATTGAATATAGATCCTTTGGGGTATATTTTTCTTTATGCGGGGTGTTTGCTATTGATGGGCCAGCAAGTGAGCCTAATCCAGACGTGTCAGATGATGGAGAAGGGCTTATTACCATAGACACTGTGTCCAGGATAACAGCCCCGAACTGTCTTCCATCCTTTGGAGTAGGCAGACTTGTCATGTCTGAGCTTTCTCTCTGTAACATATATTTACTCAAAATAACCATGAACATCTGTGTATGCCTCTCCAGTCTGCAAAGAACTTGTAATATATCTCTATTAACATGTTGCTTAGGACAGCAGTTGTCAACTTTAAATTTTTTTTCTGCAAAACATGAGGGTGACATTCACATGTGTGACACTTGTACATCGATGTACCCATCATGTGATGTGTTTAATCCATAGATTCAATAGAATTTTACATCTTTGTTTCCTTCCTACTTGAGGAAGCTTGTTGGAACTCAATTGAGTGGGACTGAAGGTATTGAGATCACTTTGAAACTTCTCTTATTTGTAAAAGTAAGTTGATGAAATTGGGCACTTGAGTCATTGTGAATAATAAACTGCACCTGACACATTTCACAACTAAAGACATTCCTGTTCACCTCAACATCTCAGTTGTGAACTTATAGCTTAGTGAGTAATAGCATCTCCCATTGAAAGGAAAAGATTTACATGTTGAGAATAAGGTGCAGTGTTAGAAATGCCAATAAAAGTAATGGCATTTGTGGTGGTGGGGAGAGATGATGCTAGAATTGCTGATTTCTGCTCTCTTCTGGAAGCCAATAAATAAAGTTATTAGGACAGTCCAATTCATGTGAATGCAGGTAGAAGACTGGCTTCTGAGGGATGAGAACATCCAGCCTAAGTAGATATGTTTGTAATCTTTAAAGGTAACATTTATTGTTTACTAGTGCCTGGCAGGGTCTATGTATTTTTACATAGATTGAATCATTATAGTAAACCTATGAGATCAGTTTTGTTTTCATCCCTATGTTACAGATGGGAAAAATGAGGGAAGTGAGAAAGGGAAATATTCAATCACTTGCCCAGTGCGTATGATTGTAAGTGAACAAGCTGAGATTTGAACACAGACAGTCTAGATTCAAGGTCTGTGCTCTAATTTATCGTGCTGCCCTCTATCTCCAATTCTAGCCTGTTTAAATTTAAATTACAGTCCTTACTGTTTTCCTCACTTGACCTTGGCTTATGTATATTTTCTCTATATTTTTATGTAAGCAATATGCTTGAAACAACAAGTTCACGTTTTTTTTAAAAACATGACATTTTTCATGTTTTGCTTAACGAATACTTGTAAATATCAGAAAATAAATTCTTTATGTAAAATATTTGTTATTAATGCTACTTTTTGCATTAAAAATTTTCTAGGTGAATGACTATATTAGTATTCTCATTCTGTGATTTCTGAAATCTAAAAGTGCATTTACTGGAATAGGGTCTTTTTCATGCATTAAGCATAAATTGGAATTTTCAGGCTAAATTTGAACAGGCATGAAACTATACAAGGAGAATCAGAAATATACAGTGCTTAAAGGTGAGAAAAAAACCCCCTGTTCTTTCTATTTTGTATAGCTTTTTTTAGATGCTCCTCATGTCCACTGGTGAAAAGAATGGTTTAAGTATTCAAGCTCCACACTGCAAAGGTACGGACAGAGGGGCAAGTTACTAAGGACATAAAAAATGCTTGGACATTGTAATACACCAGCTCCTAGAGATTACCTTAGCTCCAGTATGAATACAATTTATAGTCGCATTCATTTGTAAAGACCAAGCTATCTGGAATTTCTGCCATTTTAGGAATATCTTGCATTGGTGGTTGATGATTGTAAAATTATTATCATTTTAGACTTAAAATGTATTTGCTCTGCATTTAGTACGCTGCATAGTTGCAATTAATATTCGGGGCTATGATTTCACATATTTTAGTTTGTGAGTTTATGGCAGCAAGAGAAAAATAGGGACATATTTCATATGTTGTAGTAAATTCTTCACATAAACATGGTGTGGTTTTTAAACATTGTGGCAAAAAAATGTGTTTTAAAAACATAGTGGCAATGAAGGGTGTGGAAGAGGTGGGGCTTAGGATAGAGGTGGGATGGGTGAGCACTTTCCAGGTGAGTTCCGGTGACAGTTCTCAGGCCAAGTACAGAGCGGCATGGGGGTGGGGACAGCGGAGGACATCCCAGTGGCCCAAGCACCCTATGGCTCTGGATACACCCCACATCGCAATGTTGGGCTTCTTATATTGATTCTGCAAGAAAGAAGACTTTGCACTGATTTTTGACTATGAATCACAACTACAAACTTTTCTAGTCTGCAAACAATTTCTAAAGCAATTATTCTTATCCAGTCCTCTATTTTTAAAGAAGAAGAAAAGGATCTCTAGAGAAGTGACTTTGAAATGCACAGGGCACAGGGCCTGGGTCAGATGATTCAATCAGTGTCTTGTTTCTGCGTCTTCCTACCTGTGTGATCTTGGGAAAGGCATCGGCCTTTCTGGCTACAGCTTCTCCATTGATAGCTTTGTGATCATCTTTTCTATGGATGCTAGGAAGATTAAATGGGATGATGCATATCAAATCACCATGGAAATGATGTACAGCTGTACAATCACTGCTACAAAGCAACTTACTCTAGGTACATAGCTAATCAGAATGCAAGGAATTCTGGCCACTTTGTATAAGTAATAGTCAAATCAGTATGTTCTGGTGCCTATAAATCTTCTTAGATTATTCTTTTCCTCACAAACTAAAATATAAGTCATTTCAGTTTCTTGCTTGTTTGTAGACTCCCCTCGAAGAAAATTTGAAGAGAAATTGTGCTTTCACCCAACAGATCATTTCTATTCCCTGAAATTGCCCTTGCCACAAATTATCACAAAAACCGGTATCCTCCTCAGCAGCATGCAGGGGGCTGTCACTTCAGGGCTGACACACTTTCTCTCCTTCAGAGAGAAATTTCTCTAAAGCTCTGAATGCTGAATTCAAAATATCAGTGGTGTCAGGCCAGGTTTGCCTTTTAAAGAAAGGTCATTGCTGTAAGGGACGGATCTGTGTGCAGGCCTCAAATTGGGTGGGAATAGATCGACAGACATACTGATTCACCAGAAAGATTTTGATGGACAATAACAACCTTTCCTCTTTCAAGGGTGTGCTTAAGCAGATAGGAATAAGATATAAACAGAGTCTCCCTATTCTCTCTCTCTCTCTCTTCCCACAATATTATTTCCTTGGCATGTTTAGAGTGAAAATAAGTTTTTGTGGCTTTTACAGCCTTAAAAATATGGCTGCAACCAATTTTCCCAGGTATGTATTTCCCACTGCAATTCCTTCCCTCATCCCAAAACACATATATGTACACACGCACACACACTCACACACGGAGGGAAAGGAGTTATCAACTCTTTAGTTACATTACTTAACTGGAATACTATCCGTGGCCCATTCCCCTGTAGAAGTCTGCCAAATTTCCATCCATTCTTTAACTCTCACCATTTTCATGAATCATTCCAAGATTTTCCCAGATAAAATTAATTACCTTTCTCTCTCTCTCTACACACACACACACACACACACACACACACACAGAGTCTCCCTGTACTGTAGGAGGGTTCATAGCCTGCTTTGATTATCAACTTATTTTTATTTCTGTTTCCCTGCTAGGTTGTGAACGCTTCCTTGACAAGGAGTCTCAGACATCTATGTATCCCCCATAGAAATTAAGCATTTATTAAAGGTGTTCATAGAAATATTTAGCTGTTACAACTCTTCAAAGCCACCCCCTTTTTTTTAATCTCAGAGAACTTAGAGATGGTCTGTATTAGGGTTTCCTATGTCTTCTTCACTGGAAATTTTGGCCAAAGAGGACAACATTACAAACAGGTCTCTAAAATTGAAGAAGTAAGAAGCACTGGGAAAGATGAGAAACATGTGGACATCCATGGCTATGTTTTCATGTGGCAGGTGTCCCTGAGACAAGGTATATCAGCAAGCATTGCCCAGAACATGGCTACTGGCTTAGCAATGCCATGGAGGGGATGCAGAAATGGGACATTAATGGCAATTTAAGGGCAGGACAACATGTACATATACAGATACAAGAGAATAACATTTCTGGATTTAGATGAAAGGGGAAAACAAACAAGATGTATTACCAGTAGGAAAGGATGAATACCAAGTTAATCCATTAGATACCATTTATATTTCAATTGTTAATGCCAATCCCTTAAGTGAACATATGTTCTCACCTCTATATAAATCATTAACTTCTATTAGTAGATGAAAAAATACTTGATTTCACAGGCAGCACAAAGAGAAGGCCTGCAATAAACAAGGTTATAGGGTATCTCACTTGAGTTGGACAATATCTATTTTATAGTGAATATTCCAATAACGACTGTGAATCCTGAGTTTGAACTTCCTTCCTCTTCCTGTTGGTGATAGTGACAGGGAACATGTATGGAAGGCAAGAAAGAAAGATAAAAGATAAGATGAAGAGCCAACTAGCCAAGCCAAGACAGCCTTATTCACTGGTTCTCATAAATAAAAATGGTGCTAACATTAACTAAAGTGGCATAAACTATAGTAGGCAGAGGGCAATCATTAGTTTACGCAATAGACTAACAACCCATTAAGGTAGATATTATTATCTTCATTAGCCATATGGGGAATAGAGGTGCAGCAAGGTTAAACAACATGTTCTAAGGCCGTCCAATTAATCAGTGGTACTGCCACATCTGTCTGATTCTAATAAAAAAGGAAAATCTGCCAAATAAGAATAATACAGTTCAAAAAGTCAGATTAAATGAATTCAGAGAGGTAGCAGGAGATTTAGAGAGGAAATTGAGTTAAAAAACCCCTAAATCCCCTGAAATCCAAGTACCCAAAGGGGTTGGATGGCACTTATGGAGATACTTTCAAAACACAAGAGAAAAAGTTGAGGTAAGAAAAAGAATCAATTTGGCTAAAACTAGAACCTACACCAACATAATAGAAAGCTACATAACAAGGCAACTAAACCAGGTCACTTAAGGAGAAGTGAAGAAAATAAAATTCACCTGTAGAAAGAAAGCCCAGAATAGGAGACTATTTTTAAAGGGGAATTAGTTGGAATAGGATAAGCATTATTTAATTCTATTGGGCAGGAGGAACCGAGGTAAACACTGATTTACTGACAAGGAGGAACATCTAATTAAAGAGGACACTTTTAAGATTAAGAGGTTAGGGTTGGTTATTGGGTTTTATTTTTTTAAACATTCTATAAAAGGGTCAATCTGTATTCAGTTTCACAGACTGAATCTGTATGCAGTTTCACACAGACCACCCACGTGTGTTGGCAGATCCAGAAAGCTAGAATAGGGCAGGAAATGACTCAAAGTTATTTAATAAAGCTGATTTTACTCAAACTGTCTGGGCCTAAAGATATTTATCCCAAAATGAGAGGGCTTAGTGAATTTTGTCATGGTTGATTAAAAACCAAAAAAAAAACCAAACAAACAAACAAACAAACAAAAAAAACCCAGTAATTCTTTGGAAAACATGGGTGATGGGAAAAGTGGACATCATCTAGAAAAATTCCAAAGTCAAGGATCAGTCAGACCAATTTAAAAACTAAAAACAAATCAGTGTCAAATATTAGCCAACTTGTAAAAACTGCAAGTGTTCAGAGGTTTGGTACTATAGCTAAATAGCTTTGATAATCAGGGTATGCAAAACTTTGTACCCTTGAGATGATGGAGTAGGCTCTTTGAATTTACTTTCATGATAATTGACGGGAAGTATTCAATTTTTTTTTTCCAGATAATATATGTTGATCTGTAGCTTGAATCGTTACACACAAAAATATGTTGGGTATTACAAAATTGAAAGAAAGATAGAAAATACTAGTGCACTTTTAAAAAGAAAGCACTAATGTTATACCATACTGCTTTTTAAGGCACTAGAACCATATGTTCATGATAAGGGGTGGGGGTGGGGGGTTGGTGAGAATACTATGTTTAGACCTCAATGTGGATTTTCTTTCAGCATTTGAAAATCACTGCCAAAAATATGGTCTAGTATACACTGACATTTGGAGAGAGTACAACTGGATCAAAGGCTTCCTCAAACATAGGTTTCATTTGGTCACCAGTACTAGCATGTTCAAGCTTCTCTTTACAATCAAACATTTCTTAGGTCCACTTATTCCCAGTGGCATGTGGTTCAATGGTTCAACAAGGAAATATGGACAGTGGAAAGAAATAAGATTTAACTACTGGCACAGAAAGAACTTGTCCAATTAGCACAGTTTGCCAGGTGGTTATCTTGGATCTAACTCCAACAAGAATGACACAATATAGGAGCTATCCCTCCAAATTAGGTCTGAATTCAGAGCAGTATGAATTTGTAGTAATCATCCAGTTGCTAGCTATTCTATTCAGCATGTCATGCTCATAGGGAAGTCTCATGGCCAAGGAGCACAAGCTCTAAAAGCAGACTGCAGAGTTGAATTCTAACTCTGGCAGGGTACAACTGGTGTCATAACATACAAGGTTTAGAGCACTTTGCTCTAAACCTTGATCCTCATAGGGAAAAAGGAATATGGGATTTTACCTTGTAGGCTATTTTGAAGATGAAAGGAGATCATTCATATAGAGGGTCTTGGCACCTGGTAAATGCTCAATAAATGCAAGCTTTTATTGGCAGATTCTTTGGCAACAGACTCGAAAATTGAAAATGTAAGAAACCAAAGATGTAATACTTCCAGAAGACAAAAGCATAATGGTACTAATTGGGTCTCAGGAGTCTATGTTGGCAGTAAAGGGGATGGATGCTGAAATCATCCTGTCCACTGGGTAAGAGAAACAGAGCCCAAAATGGATTTCTGCAGGTACTCAGCATGGTGAAATTTAAGTAGGGATCACACGAAGACAAAGAAGAACAACCCAATGAGTGACCATAGCTACCATTTTGCTGGGCCACTGGCCCGTCACGTGCTTAGCCTGCAGTTGTGAACCAGCCCTGATAATCTCCCACGCCCATCAGCCTCCCATCCCAGAGAAACAGCTTGGGTGTGATGATTAGGGAGCAGCCTGTGGCTATGAAAGGGAGCGAGAGCAAAGCTAACTGGCCAAATGGGAATTGAAGCTGTGACCTTGGCCTCATTAAAAACGGTCAGCAATGTTCTTGAGTGGATCAATTTTTCACAGACAGCCAGGCCATCTGCAGAGAAAACAAAACATGGCATGCGCACACACACACACACAAATAAAAATACAGAAACAAACAGCAACTAGGATTCACAACCAAAATAAAAATTAATTCACAGGCATTGTAAACATCAGCTTCTAGTGTGTGTGTGTGTGTCTCTGTGTTTGTGTGTGTGTTTGTGTGTGTATGCCAGCATCAAATAGCTGTCTATAATTCACTTCTGCTGGCAGGGTTGAAATGCTTCTGAAGTGGAGAAGTATGTCTTTAGCTTACATTTGAAGAGATCTCATAGCTAAGTGGTCAACTTGTATTGATAAGACATCTATATCCCTCACAGATAAATAATGTGCCACCTTATAAAATTTGAAAACTGGAAAATTAGTACCTTTTCAGAAACAAGCTCAGATGTAGACCTAATAGTATTAGGTAGCACAGATCTGAAGCCCCGATTACCTCATCTGCAGTTATACTATGGTATGAAAGAAGCCCTCTAAGTAAAGCTACAACACCCTAAGTGGAAAGCACGTCAGCATTAATCACATCTAATTATAAAGATGCAAATACTTACAATAGTACTTATTAGGTACTACTCATTGTTTTAAGCATGTTACATATATTGTCTACTTCAATTCTCATAATAACCCAATGGTGAAGGTGATGTTATCATTCCTATTTTATGTACAAATATATGAAACAGAGAGAAATTAGACAACTCGCCCCAGGTCATATGGTGAATAGAATGAGGATTGAGACCCAGGCAGTTTAACTTTGAACCCATGTTCTTAACAGCACTTCACATTGCAGCCAGTGAGGCCTCCTGGGAAAAACATGATATTAGACAGTAAGGAAATACGGTTGGCTGCTGGGAAACCCCCCACCCCTGCCATCTTCAATTTCTTTCTCTCTTTTCCCCATTTTCTCCCTATAGTGTTAGTCTATGGGAAGCAAACTTTATTAGGTCAAAAGGCAAACAAAAACATACCGCTGCCAGAAACCCTAGAGATAATACAACCAATGTCTTTATTTTGCAGATGAGGAGGTTTAGGATCAAGCTAAGATTAGGACTGAGGGCCCTAAAAATTACTGGGATCATCAAACCCATGACAGTGCCTGCATTAGCAGCATCTACCTGCTCCTGATTCTTACAGGTTTCTCTATGACATGCGCCGCAGGCTTCAGCAGCTGCGCTCTTACAACTCAGTTTTCACTCCTAGTTTCATTCATCGACCACACGGGTTTTCTCCCCTGCAAATCTTGGTTCTTCTCTTCCATTTGGGCAGTCCTCTGTGCGTGAATTATTTCACAAGTAAATTGCTCGATTACAGGAGATACCCACACTACTTTGTTCCATAAAATTATACTAAGTGTTCTGCATAGAGAGGAATTTCAAATCTTTTTGAATCTCTATTGCTAAAGCTAATTGGTAGTACCTTATATTTAATCTGTATGTGATTAGAAGTTACTGACTACTATACTCTCACCTTTCATCAGTTTTCGAGGTAGGGTACTTCCTCTAGCTCCTGGCTTTTTGTTTGGTGAAGATAACATTTTAGAATTTGATATTACCATGGTAGGCTGAATACTGGTCTCCAAAGATGTCTGTGTCCTGTCCTAACCCCAGAAACCTGTGAATATGTTTGTTTATACGGCAAAAGGGACTTTGCAGATGTGATTAAGTTAAGGATCTTGAGATGGGGAAATTATTCTGGATTATCTGGTGGGGCCCAATGTAATCACAAGGGTCCTCATAAGAGGGAGGCAATGGAGTTAGAGAAAAAGGAGGGACCACAAAACCAGAGGCTGGAGTGATGCACTTTGAAGACGGGGGGAATGGGACACGCACCAAGGAATGCAGCTCAATCTCACTAGAAGATTGAAGAGGCAAAGAGACAAATAAATTCTCCTCTGAAGCTTCCAGAAGCACACCCCAACCAACATCTTGATTTTAGGCTTCTGACACCCAGAATTTTAACATAATCAATATGTGTTGTTTTAAGCCACAAATTTGGTTGTAATTTGTATTGGTAATAATAGGAATTTAATACAATCACCCTTGTTCAGATCCTCGTGCCTATTCAAAATTAGCATCCATGATATCAGCTTTTCCTCGTTGTAGTTTATCTCACCAGATTCAATGATCATTCATCCATTCAGTTCATTTAACCAATATTCGTGGAGCCCCTGCTATGTGCCAGGCACTGTGATTATGTGAGCAGAACGATGAGACAAACCTTCTCCTCCATGCCATTCTTATCCTGTTTCAATATCTGCCAAAGAAAAGGCAACCCATCCCATAGGGCATCTTACTTGGCTTTGGTTTACCCACAGTGTTCCAACTTCAGACCTGAAAATTACTTATCATAAACTTGGCTCACCTTGGGCTGCCTCACTGCTCACCCCCCAAACTTGGACATGTACAGCTAAGTTGTAAGCCTGTTTCCCTTGAGGACAGAGGCCTTTTACACTCAGGGCTCAGTCTCAGATAAAAAAGGGAGCAGAGTACACAAGACTTGTCTTTGAAATCTTTCTCAACAGCATGGCCAGAAGTGCGTTCACACTCTCCTGTGTGCTGTAGCTCATTGATGTTCTGTTAGGACACTTGATCACGTGCCATCATTGAGTATGATCACAGTAGTAAGACTGTCTTTTCCCTTCATAATCCTCTTGAGATTGGGGACTCATTCATATATGTGTCTTCTTTGGTGCCTGACACATGATAGGTGCTCAAGAAGTGTGCTGAATGGATGCAACTACAAGCTAGTGCTTTTCATGGATAAATATCCCTGTGTGTGAATGCACATCCTCATGATTTACCAATGCTGATCAATAGTCTTCATTCCGATAGCTTTCTTCCCAGGTGAAAAGTTGATCTCCTGAAGTTACCCAAATGGCCATGCTGACAAGCTTGATATAAAATATCAAATATCAGTAGAATCTTGAGCTTGGAGTTGAGTTTAGACTTTTATTCTAAGCCCTGACTTTAACGTTGTCATTCATCTATCATCTTTGTATACTTGGGCCCTGGCACAATGCCTGGCATATAGCAGTTGTGCATGGTACGTTTGTGGAATAAACATTCCAATGTGACAGCTGATGCTTGAAATGCTGAAATCTCCCTTATGCCCTGTATCCAGTCTCACCTGCTGGCCCTCAAAGTTGCAGCCTCAGAGCCAAGGTGTTTTGTGAGTGATTCTACATCTATGCCAGACTATGTGTCTGACTTTTAAAAATTGCCCTATTAAGGCAAAATTTACATATAAGTCACTCATGTTTAGTGCACAATTTGATGAGTTCTGGCAAATGTCAAGGTCATGTAACCACCACCACCGCACTCATGATACACAACATTTCCATCACTTCAAAGAAGTTTCTCCACGGCCCTTGGTAATCCCCAACCCATGACTCCAAGCAACCATTGATCCACTTTTGGTTTACAGTGTTGCCTTTTCGAGATTTTCATATAGGATGGAAATCATACAGAATGTAGTGGAATCATACAGAATCCAGCCTCTGATATCCCGCTCTTCCACATGTTTTGGAGATGAATCCGTCCTGCTGCTTGAATAAGCATGAGTTTGTACTCTGTCTTGCCTGGACCTTTGGCTTCAGTGTGATCCTGATATTTGGCCTGGTTGCCTTGCCCTTCAGTACCTGTGTGCTCCAAGGAAGCTAAGGGTTCCTAAATCATGGCCTTTTCTCCTGTGTGAGAGACCATGACTTTTGACCACCTGGAGAACACGCTTTTCTCCTCAATTGGTTAGTGGCACCACTTCTCTGCCTATTCAGCTGCTCCATTGTGGAATCTGGAGGTTCTCCTCCATCTTCCCTCTCCCTTAGATATATTATCCATGAATTTCATTCTAGGTAAAGGAATACGGCATGGCAAATGATGGCATAACATGTTGTTCTAACATTTGTCCGGTAGGTCTGGGAATCTTGCACCAGCTGGTAATTCTTTGTGACCTCCTTGAGAGTAGCTGTCCTTTTTTTCACTTACCTATGTATACCCTTTGAATCTGCCCCCAGTGTCTCCAACCCAGCTTATAATCCTAGTTCCATGATTGCAATGATGTCCAACTGCTTTGCTCAGTCCAGAGTTATTCCCTTTGGCCATCTAAATGCCTGGCACAGGCTCTCTGTACTCACACTGCAATGCAAGGATCAGTGCTCACTGTGGAGACAAACAAAAGGGACCTAATAAACCATGTCTGCAACATGCATATGAGTGATCATGCCCTCATTTTCTCAGGCCCAAGCTCAGAAAAGCCACTTTCCTTACAAATATTCATTGCATACAGCCTGTAACCTACTTATCACCTGTGACTCATATTAGTTTCTTGTAGACAAAACAAATAATGTAGACAAAACAAAACAATTTTTAGGTAGTGCCCAAATAGTCCATTCACCTTGAAATTATAATTCTAGGCCTTACACTGTGTAACACTGTCTCAAATTCAGAAGTACGTAAAAACAAGTATCACCACAGAGGGGAAAATTCTTCACAAAGCCCATCCACCTGTTGTTTTGGTAGTATGTGGGAAGTGAGCTCATGATTGAACATTCTTTGTTACCCAAGGTTTTTGGTGGCCTTTCATCCAGCCTAAATAGCCTTGGACAGAAAATTAGAAGGTAACAAAACTACCGCAAGCTGATCCATTCGCATTCTGAAGACGTAGAAGTCGATAGAAAGGCAGGTAGATGACTTTCACAATGTCTTCACAAGAGCAAAAAATATGTTCAAAAATGAAAGGCTAAATTAAGAAAAGGTTAAATTATGCCTAATGGTCTCTATTTCCTAAGCAGGGAAGGGTGTAATGAGGACTCTTTGGAAAGTCTTCCATTAGAAATGGCACTTGAAGTGAACGGGTTTCAGTTATCTGGAAAATGTACTTATTTATAATTCTTACTCTGTGACAAGGCTGGATAAATAAGGTATCAGTGCACTAATTGGTGACAAATTTTATTCACTACAGATTTACGGAGTTGTCTAGTGACGTGAATTCAGTCATATAAACTTCCTCTAAGAAACCACAAGAAGGCTGGTGGATAATGGGTTTCAACTCCCCTGCCACTTACAACTGGTGGGTGGAGGTTGCCTGAGTGCTGTGCTGAGAGAAATTTTGAGTTCATATCTGGCTGGACTCAGTGGCAGAGGCTGCTGAGATTGACTGGTGATGTCTTCCACAGGTATAGGAGAAGGGCACAGTGGCTTGACAATCTCATGTTTAACATTCCAATCTAAAGGTGCCATACTTGACACTGAAAAATGATCACAGGTAGTCATTTGTTCTAACTGCCCCTGCAGAGCCTAAATCACTGTCTCCCGGTTGGATTTCTAAACCCTTGTCTGCAATTATAACAAGTGGGCCCTTTCAGTATTATTTGTGCAAGACCTCAGACTGTCAGATTCAATACTGTGAACCAGAATGTGTTTCTCTCTAAACCAGGGAATGGATCATTTCCATAGAGAGAACTTTTATTTAAGTCAAATTGCTGTGTAAGATACTGCAATGAACAGAATAAAAAGTCTTTGTAGTTGTCAAGGCTACAACCAATATAAAAAAATGAAAATGGAAATACTAAAAACTAATACCTGGGAAATGTGGAGTGCTATGTGTGGTTAATTCTGTTAAAGTTAGATCAGTCTGACTTTATCCTCTATTTGCAGCTACCACAACCTATGTGACTTATTTTGGCCTTCAGAACTCTAGTATTATTTTCTCTTGTGTTTGGCCAGTCTAAAACCCTTTATTCTAATGTCTCACTTTCCATCCCAAGTCTCTCTTTATTCATTCAACTCTCTTATTATTTCTTGATCTCAAATACTCTCATGGAAATCCTTCTCCTCAAGTATTTACTTTCTTTAGTCTCTTTTCCAGATTCTCACTTCACCTATTTGGAAAATTCCTGTTTTTATCCGCCACCTTCAGAGCACCACAGACAAGACTCATGCTGCTTCTGTGTTCCTTGTTCTTATCTCTCTGCATTTCCTTCCCAGTTTCTCCTCTTTTGAAATCTGATATGGAGCCATGGTTTCCCTTCACCTGCTTCTCTTTACTCTTCTCCTTCCTTGCAACTGTGGTAGTTGAAATGCGTCAGTTTCTCTTTTGCCTCCTGCTTCCCATCCCCAGCTTCTGTGTTCCACATCCACCGTTACCTCTCACGTGCCAGGTGGAGCTGAACCCCTTCCATTGTGTCTGCCATCCCTCCTCTCCCACCTCCTCAGGGATTCACTGGGTGACACTCCCTCTGGCCCTTCAGAAGCTCCTGGGTACCTGCCTTCTGTCTGATGACAGTTTGTTGGCTGGTGGCTTTGGGTTTCTTCCCTTTGCAGTGGCTGAATTACTGCCCCCATCTCTGGCTTCTAAGAATTGCCTCTCAACTCCAGACTATATTCTCAACTCAATCTTAGAAGAACCTTTGAACAACTACTGAAGAAGAGTCCGTTTACATTTAGAGCATGACAGATGCCCGGCTATGACCCAGAGAGTGGTGCATCCATCATGTATTGAGTGCTTTAGGTGGAAACTCAACCTGGCACTCCATCGTCCACCATTATTGTTTGAAGTCTTATTTCCTCTATGATCCTGTTTGTTGTCTTATTCCTTCTCCCACAATCTCATTTATACCCTCAGATCTACTCACAGTTCCCTGTGTATTCTTTTTTTCATGTTTTTATTTTTTATTCATTTTACCTTAAGTTTTGGGGTACATATGCAGAACGTGCAGGTTTGTTACACAGACATGTGCCTTGGTGGTTTGCTGCACCCATCAACCTGTCATCTAGGTTTTAAGCCCTGTATGCATTAGGTATTTGTCCTAATGCTCTGCCTCCCCTTGTTCCCACCCTCCCCGTATATTCTTTGACCAGTTACACTTGTTTTGACTTTGCTTAGGCTGTTGCTTTCCCTTATCCCTAATTTCCATAACCCCAAATCCTGCTTTTTCAAGGCTCAGCTCACACACTACCCTTTCCACAAAATCCTCTCAGATGTCGCATTGCAGAACCCTCAGTCTTTTACTTTCTTTTTTTTTTTTTTTTTTTTTAGTGTCTTGTGGTGTCATCCAGGACTGGAGTGCAGAGGCACAATTCCAGCCCACTGCAGACTTGGACTCCTGGGCTGAAGCGATTCTCCCACCTTAGCCTCCCGAGTAGCTAGGACTACAGGCATGCACCACCACACCCAGCTAATTAAAAAAAGAATTTCTGTAGAGATGAGGTCTCACTATGTTGCCCAGGCTGGAGAACTTCTTATGAGTCTTAAAATATCCCTGATTCCTGCTGGTAGTGAGAGTTATCTGTGTCCTGCTAGACTGTGAGTTCCCAAGGCCACAAACCATAGCATCCCCCAAACAATGTACATCAGGCACTGGATTGTTCCTACCTTCATTATGGAAATTACCTCAGCCTTTGCCCAAGCTGCACTCTGGCCAATAGAGGTCACAAGTATTAAAGAACTTTCACTTGGTTTGATGACTCAAAATATCAGAACACATTGCTGGGAAAATTACCTATTTATGTATTTGTATCCATTCACAAAGGTGATATCTGTACCCCTCACATTTACCAGGTTGATAAGGTGGTGGTGGGGAAGCTGGCTCATTTGAAGATGATCAGAACCATAATAAAACAATAGCTAATGCCTGTTTATGTGTTTGTATCCATTCACAAAAATGATACCTGTACCCCTCACATGTACCAGGTTCGTAAGGTAGTGGTGGGGAAGCTGGCTCATTTGAAGATGATCAGAACCATAATAAAACAACAGCTAACGCCTGTTTATGTGTTTGTATCCATTCACAAAAATGATACCTGTACCCCTCACATGTACCAGGTTCATAAGGTAGTGGTGGGGAAGCTGGCTCATTTGAAGATGATCAGACCATAATAAAACAATAGCTAACATTTATTATTACTATGTCCTGAGCACCCGGCTAAAAAGCCTATGAGGCAGGCACTACTATTGTCCCCAGTTTACAGCCAGGAAAACTGACACTCAGATAAGTTAACAGGTTAGGTTAATTGTTCTCTGTTTGCCCCTCCATACCCAATCTTCACTCTTTTCACTCTGCTGTATGCTCCAGGAGGCCAACATTTAGGTGTTGAATCAATGATCTCCTGCCCTGGGGCTTCCTATTGGACTCAATCAATGGGAGCTACCAGTGGGAAACCCAGGAGACCAGAGGTTGGGAGGAGAGAGAGCTCGGAATACTGATTTTCTTAGCTCCCTTCTGTCTAGATGTAAAAGGCCAAGGGCTGGTTTCTCTCCCCAAGGCCACTGTCCAGCAGCCCGTTTCCATGGCCACAGGTATCAGAGGGTTCCAGTTTCCCTCTAACCCTTGAACCTTCACACAACAAACGTACCCAAGTGCTTTGTGGACCCTTGCTGGTTTCCTGGAACTCTACTGTTTACAAGTTGAATTGTGTCCTCTCAAAAAAGCTATGTTGAAATCCTAACCCCTAGTACTTCAGAATGCAATCTTATTTGGAAACAGGATTGTTGCAGATGTAATTAGTTAAGATAAGGGGTTGCGAGTCCTAATCCAATATGAGTCCAGTCCTTAGAAGAAGATGGTCATGGAAGACAGAGAGACACACAGAGGGAATGAAGGCAGAGATTCCAATTATGCAGCTGTAAGCCAAGGAATGCCCAAGATTCTTGGTGACCACCAGAAGCTAAGAAGAGGCGAGGAAGGATTGATTCCCTTACAGGTTTCAGAGGGAGCATCACCCTTCCAGCACCTTGATTTCAGGCTTCTAGCCTCCAGAACTGTAAGAAAATAAATTTCTGTTTTAAGCTGTTCAGTTTCTGGTACTTTGTTATGACAGCCCTAAGGAACAAATACATTTACTTACGTCTTTGGAAATAGTCCTTTCATTAAATTCTCTTCAATTAATTTTTGAGTGTGCTACATGTTTTCTGCTGGTTCCCTAAACTTCCTAAGGTGAAAAGGCTAGGAACTGAATTCAGGGCTGTGAAGGTAAAACTCAAATGCTTATCCTCTATAATAATACTAATAACATTCATGGGTAAAACTTACATAGTGCCTATATTAACTCCCTTAGTACCATTTAGCCTGACGACTAGGGCTGCAGACTGTATTTTTAACACTGATGACATGCCTGATTTTCAGACCAGGTGGGTCTGTGTTAACTGGCAGAGCTGTGATGAAAAGTGAGCTCTTAAGCGAGCTGATTTCCTGAAGAGGCACAGACACACTTGGAATGGTACAAGTGAAATCCAGGGCCCACAGGGGTCAGCATTTTCAAATACGCTTGAGAGTTTCTCATGAATACCATCAGAAGAGCAGCCGGGCAAGAGCTCAGGTGCTGACCTCTATTACCATCAACGCCTAAAACTACTGGACAGTACCCTCATTTTTAAGGTGAACAGGCAGAGACTTGTGAGGGGACCAAGCCCTTTTTGAATACAAATAGACTGGCCACTTGACAAGCTGGAATTCCTCCAGATGCAAAAGAAAGAGAAAGCAAATGGATGAAAGATACAGGTCTGAACGTCTTCCTCTGCCGCACAGGATTTCTCTGCCTGTTGTCCCTTCCGGACCAGCTCAGTGCCTGTGTCTCTACATATCCCAGTTCCTGCCCTAGGGAAGCAGGTGGAGGAAGCTGCTGTCTGAGTAATGACTGCTCTAACATTTCTTTTAAGGATGACACTATTTTTAGAAGAAGTGATTCATGCATATAAGCAGGTATGGGTGGAGGGGCGGGAGGCTCTAAGTGACAACTCTTATGTCTCAGTGCATTTATATTTATTCTTGTACTTTAATCTTTCTTTTAACGAGTACCACAGGTCAGTTGTGATTCAGGGCACCAATGAAAACAGACATTTCTCTGGAAATAATTTAAAGTGTTTTCCATCCAGATACTTGAGAAGTGAGAAAATTCTCAAAATATAGGAGGGAGGGCAAGAAAGGGAAAATTGGGAAGGACTGCTGTCATTTCGAGGAGGGGGACAGGTGAGGGAGCAGCTAAGTAGAGAGAAAGACTGAGAAAATTCTACTTCAGATGTCTCGTGCTTTCCTATGCAGTAACAGGGAAAACACTATATTAGTAACTGGATGATTTAGAAGCCTTGGAGTGAAAGCAAATTATTCTGAAAAGGCTGCTTCCTGATTCGGAGACTCCATTTTTCCTCTTATGAAAGGAAAGTGTATTCTAGAACTTTTAGCACAACCAACACCCCCAGCTTTCAAACCCTGGACACTGGGCAAAGCACTTTATAGGTTATCTTATGTAACCCTCATGAAACTTTTATGAGACAGGTAGTGTTATGACCCCATTTTATAGACAAGGAAGCTGAGGCTTGGAGAGGTTTTGTAATTTTTTTAAGGCAACATACTAATAAATGGCTCATAACTCATGTCTGTCTGAGCTCAGACGTCCAGTAATTCTGGCCCAGTGGGGTATGATTGTACACCAGAGCCTGCCAGCTAGTGTTGCTGCTACAAGAGCTAGTGTTTGAAATACTTACAGGCCTTGCATATAGGATTTATTGCTTTTCACTCTTGTGAGAAACTTCACCTGTGTGAGTCTATGGGCTTGCTGGTTAAGAGAAACATGGTAAAAAATCTTGCCATTACCAGCACTTAGACTTAAATAACCTTTTTTTTTTTTTGGTGATTCTTCCTCATCCAATACAAGTTAATTCACCCATGACTTATCTATTTCCATATTAATATATTTTTGCATATTTGTTATTTAACTGACACCTCTAATGACCAGTCCTTAACCACATTGCTGTTGTAGAGTATGAATCCCTAAATATCATTGACATCTCTGCATAAACTACTAGATAAAGTCCCCAGCATCATATCCATGCAGGGTCTTGCTTTATCATCTTTTGAATGGTTAAAGAAATGTCAGAATTTATTGTAAAATCATCACGTCCAGGGATATCCTTCTTCTAAGTATTTTAAAAGCAAGAATGAAAAATACGACGTTGGACCAATTCAGCTCAATATTCCTTGCTGCAGAGTATCAATGTGGAGCATATCTTTCTTGAACACATTTACATTTACACTTCCAAGAAATCATTGGGTTAAGGAAGTCCAAATAAAGGGTGTGACAGGAATAACCAATCCTTTCTTTTTTTCAAAACTTTAATCATGAGTTAGCATTTTAGTTTTCTCAAAGGCAGCCCTTGACAAAAAACCATCAAAAATGAAAGATTAGGGATCCTCCTGTTGTAATTTTCCATCGTTGCTGCCAACAATGGGCAAGTCTGTCTACTGACCCTTAGGAAGCCTATCAACCTATGTGAGTGTAGATTCCTGAAAATATGTTGTTTTATCAAAACACTGCTGAGAGTTTTTCACCTGCTCCATCCAGACCACCTAAATAGACCTTGCACATTCCACCATATTCTCTTTCTTCTGGCAAATCCTTCACCTTTATGTGCACCTGAGCCTTACTCATTCTTTACAGTAGTGTTCAAGCTCCATGTCCTTCTCTGCTATTCCTGGCCAAGATCTTTTGATCTCTAGACAGCTGCTGTCCAATAGAAATAAAATGTGAACTGCACATATCATTGTGAAAATTCTAGTAACATTATAAAAGTAACAAGAAACAGGTAAAATTAAAGACATATTTAACATAACCGAATATAGCCACATTATTATTGTTTCAACATGTAATCAATAGAAAAATTAATAATGAGATAAGATTTACATTTTTCAGTATCAGCTTTCTGAAAACCAGAGTGTATGTTAATACAACACATTTCAATTCAGACTAGACACATTTCAAGGGCTCAGTAGCCATGTGTATTGGATAGCGCAACACTGGACCACATGTTCTGAGGAGGACAGGGTAGTTCCTGGCACACAAGTGGACTCAAATACTTGTTGCTTTCAGCTCTTACTCCTACTCACATTTATCTCTTTTCTGTCAGTTTGAAATGATCACCATGCCCGGTGTTAGTTACCCTCCAAGGCACACACACATCTCCTCAACTAATTTTTACAAGCCCCTGGACAGAGACCAAGGAGTGTGCTTTAATTTTCCACAGAGTACACTGAGATGCTTGTAGTCCCTAAACCTGGAGTTCCATTGCAGGCCTCCTCATCTTGGTACATGTTGTTAACTCTGCCTGGAATGTTCTTTCCCTTTCTCTTTTGAAAAGTAACACCTGTTTTCAAAAAGCACCCTGTACCCTACCACCTCTCAATTTGATTTAATGCCCATTTTCTGAAGATCTTTTATCAAAATTTATGTTATATACTCACAATTACTCCTTGGTTTCATTCACTGCCCCATGAGCTGTTTTGTGTGTGCACGTGTGTGTATGTGTATGTGTATATTCCATGTCTAACTGGTTTTAGATCACTAATACCAAATACTGTCCCTATAAAATGAATGCAGGAATGCTACATAGCATATGCTAAACAAAACATCAGTTGATCTTTATAATTGTGAAAGAAAATAGGTTTCTGAGCTAAGACACGCTCTGCATTTATCACCTGCAAAATAGGTAAATGGCTAACTGCCCAATATACTGGCTCATTTCCTGGAATAGGAAAGGAAAAGACAGAACTTTAATTCTCCTGACACCCTGCAAGTGAGTTGCTGTTACCCACGTTTTACAGATGAGGAAAAAGAGGCTCAGAGAGGTCAGGAGACTTGCTCAAGGCTGCACAGCTAGTGAGTGCCATGAGAGGAATAAGAGTCCAGGTCTGTGTGTCCCTGAAGCTGATCTTTGTGCTGAGGTCCCAGTTCCCACAAAGTTCTAGAGGAGAAGCCTTCTGATCGCTTCAAATAAACCCTAGCTCAGGGGTAGTCTCTATACAGATCATGGGAGAGAGCACAATGCATAGCCACAGGTCTTTTCTGTTGCAGTCCCCCCACCAGCAGAGCCTGCCCCCTTCTGCAATCTGTCAAATGTGAATAGTAGTGACAGAAGATGCCTCCTGACTTGTCAACAGAATAGGCTCCTGGGGACCTGGGAATGGATCAGAACAGCAGTAAAGGCTCTGGGTCCACGTCCTGCAGGGAGTCAGGCTGTCAGAGAGCAGGGGTCAACTCCAGCTTTTGAGTGTGAGAAACTGCTTTACTGTGCCCTCCTGTTTCTGCAATGATGCTTTCTCCCTCATTAAGTGCGTCTGCCACTCTCTGTAATGGAGTCTGCCTAAACATTGCCTAATAGCACTAATTAAACTAAGCATGCATATGCCTGGCACCATGGTTGCTGCTATCACAGGAATCCCAGGGCTGCTGAGACCAACTGCAAGACACTGAAGCTGCTAGTAACAAGCCTGATGCCAGCAGGGCACCAGGGTACAGGTCTGAATTTGCAAAGATGAATTGATTTCCTTTCCAGTATCCCATCTCTCCTTCTAATAAGCAGGTGGATGGACGAAAGCAAAAGAGATGGCAAGGCTGCTCTTAGCTGCACCTGCCATCCTGAGCGCTGTGATGCCTCGCCTTGAAATGGTCATGACCGTGTAGGGAACATGGATAGGTTTCCTCAATCAGTTTCTCTGCCAGCTTAGTATGAAGTCACATCACACACAGATTAACACTCTTGGATAAACCTAAAATCTGAGTTTGGATTTTGGTTTGTTTTGTGATAGTCTGTATATCCTGCTATCAAGACACTCAGCATGTAGGAGTCAGAATCAAAACATAAATTAGGAAGATTATTTTTCTTTGTTTCACAACGGCTTTGATGCAGGGTTTCTTTAAATGGTAAGTTTCATTGGTGCATTTAGAATAGAAGTTAGCTTACAAATAAATTTTTAAAGAAAAAAGTCTGGCTGTAAAGCGGCTGCCATTTACAGCATGGTCTCTGTGAGGCAGGCACTGTGAGGAACACATGACACACATGAAGTCTGATGTTCACAGTAACCCTGAAAACTGGATATTAGCATTCCTGTTGTATAAATGAGAAATCCAAGGTTTGAAAGTGCAAAGTTATCAGACAAATCTGGTGAAGAGGTTGAACTGTGTCTCCCCAAAAGATATGTTGAAGTCCTAATCCACAGTACCTGTGAATATGACCTTATTTGGCAGAGTCTTTGAAGATGTAATGAAGTTGAGATGAGGTCATACTGGATCTGGGTGGGCCTAAATCCAATGACTGGTATCCTTATAAGGAGAGTGAGAAGAGAGATTTGACACAGAGGACAGACACACAGAGATGAAGGCCATATGATGATAGAGGCAGAGATTAGGGGTGATACAGCTGCAAGCCAAGAAATGCCACGGATTGCCAGCAACTCCCAGAAGCTAGGAAGAGGCAAGGAAGGGTCCCTAGAGCCTTCAGAGTGAGCATGGCTCTGCCAATACCTTGATGTTAGACTTCTAGCCTTCAGGACCATGACAGAATAAATTTCTGTGGTTCTAAACTGCCCGTTTGTGGTAGTTTGTTTCAGCAGCCCTAGAAAACAAATACGCCTGGTAACACCAGGTTTGCTGATTCTAAGGATACCTCCTCTTCCTCATAGAATTTCAAGGCTGCCTGCTGTGTGGCTGTTGATACTGCAGGCCCTCACTCTTACCAGTATGATTCGCCTGCTCTTGAGGAAAGCCGGTGAGAAGCAGTAGACAGAGGAATGATACCATCTATCTGAGGTGAGTTTTGCAAGGCATGGCCCTGGATAAAGGGGAATGCATGGGAGATTGTTTGGAAGTGTTGCTAATGTCCAAGGGAAAAGTAGGTGGTTTATGCTCATTGGTGGCAGTGGAGATGAGAAGAAACTGATAACACTTTGAGAGGTGCTGAGAAGGCAGAACTGAAGACTGCTAGCACTTCAGATGTGGGGGCGAGGGTGAGGGCCTGGCAGCTGGGATGCTCAGGTTTCTGGCCTGGGTAACTGGGTGGGTGTTTATGCTATCGTGAGAAGGGAAGTTTATCATGACTGATCTAAACCTAATAGACTTCAACTGAAATGCATTGGTGGTAGAATTCTCTAAGGGAACAGGCTTTAGAATCAGGCAAAAGTAGATATGTATTGCCTGTAATGCAACATATTAGCTAAGAGATGTCGGGTGAATCATTTAACCCCACAGGTTTCAGTTTCCTTATTTGTTGTTGTTTGAGACAGGGTTTCGCTGTCACCCAGGCTGGAGTACAGTGGCATAACCACGGCTTACTGCAGCCTGACCTCCTGAACTCAAGTGATCTGCCTACCTCAGCCCTCAAGTAGCTGCTGCGCGCCACCATGCCTGGTTAATTTGTGTGTGTGTGTATGTGTATGTATGTGTATACATACATATACATACATACATATATACATATATACATACATATATACATATATACATATATACATACATATATACATATATACATACATATACACATATATATATATACACATATATACGTATACATATATATATATATATGTAGAGACACGGTTTTTCCATTTTGCCCAGACTCCATGTGGTCCTGAACTCCTTGGCTCAAGCACCTCACCCACCTCGGCCTTCCAAAGTGCTGGGATTACAGGGGTATGCCACTGCACCTGGCCAGTGTTCTCATTCGTTAAAAGTGAAGATAATGATATGAGTTAGTATATGTAAAGAGCACATGGTATGCAAATAATCAGAGGTTAGCTTTTATAAAATATTTTATAAGTAATATGATGCTCTCCTCTGGAGCATTTCAACGATACATTGTACTCATTTTTATTATTGGCCAGGCATAGTGGCTCACATCTGTAATCCCAGCACTTTGAGAGGCCAAGGCAAGAGGATCGCTTGAGCCCAGGAGTGTGAGATCAGCATGGGCAACACAGGGAGACCTCATTTCCAAAGAAAATACAAAAATTAGCCAGGCATGGTGGCATGCACCTGTAGTCCCAGCTACTCAAGAGGCTGAGGTGAAAGGATCACCTGAGCCTGGGAGGTTGAGGCTGCAGTGAGTTGTGATTGCACCACTGCACTCCAGCCTGGGCAACAAAGTGAGACACTGTTTTAAAAAATCATTATTTTAAAATAAAGTAGAGAGGATCTTGTTTTTATTTCCTCAATTGAATGTGGGAGAAGTGTAGGGAAACTGTGGAATACAGTCATTAAGGATCAGTGCAAGCTCCCTTTAATATCTCAAAAAAAAAAAATAATTTTCTAGTTCTGTCTGTTTGTGCCAACTATAAGGTATTTTTAGTGCAGAGTTTAAAAAATTTTAACTAAAAAGACAATGTAAGTGAATGAAAGCCCAGCAGTGTAGAGAGTATATATTTCTTTATTTCCAATAACTCATGGGAACAGCATGTACCGCTAACAAAATAGCACTTTCTCTTGACTAGCAGCTTTTTTTTCCCTGTCTAAAGGGCTACTAAAACCATTATGTTTTTTTCAATGCAGGACATCTTGTCCTTTCCCTGAGGTTATAGTACTTGGTGCCTTTCGTGATTTCAGACGGTAAACTGCTCCCTAAGTGGGACTCTGTTCTTTGTTTAAGACATTTTATCTTTTCTAAAGCACAGTGTTCCCACCATGACAAGGGCTATTTATGTGTACATTATCAGAGCTACATAAATAATAATTCTTACTTTTCTTGAAATATTTAAAATAAAACACTCAGTACAAATTAATAAAGATCAGGTACTTTTAGTATTTGTATAATGGGATCTGTTCTTTCGGCTAAGATACTCATAAATCTAGATGCCATTATTAAAAAGAAGTAACTCGATTTTCTTGACATTTAAAAACACAACCTCAATGATTTATCATATTAAAAGAGAAAATAAAACCTTGAGTTAAGGATCATAACGAAAGAAAGAAGTTGCTAAAATAATGACAGAGAGCTTGCTAAAGCCATGCCTTCTGCAACCTGGTTATTTCCCCTTGTATTTTCTTCAGGTGTCTCAAAATAAAAAGTATTCAAAACTGAATGCACTGTGATTTATCCTTTCTACTTTCCCACCCAGGTCCATCCTTTCTCCCACATTTCCTATCTTGGTTAATGATTCCATTGCCCAACCAGAGGCCTGGCATTGTCCTGAACACTTTCATTCTTATTGCCCAGGTCTGACTGGTCATTGCATCCTGGCAGTTCTACCTCCCAGTTACTGCTTCAGCTCCTTCCTTCTTTCCACCCCTATATTTGCTCCCTGGACCAAGTGTTCTTGAAGTTCCATAATAGCCCCTTAGAGGTCTTCTAGCCTCTAGTCTTGGAGCTCTCCCATTCATTCTCTACTTCAGTCCGTGGGAGCTTTCTAAATTGCCCCATTTTTCCCCGGTGAAGCACTGGCCCCAAGACCTATAGACTGGAGGGTCAGCTCCCTGGAATGGCATGAGAAGCCCATCAGAATGATCTCTTCCTCCTGTGAAGCCTTGTATTTAAGTACTCCTTGCCCCAGCCTGCGCTTGATATTCCAGCTGTTCCATGATGTCTGCAGCCTATCAACAATACCATGTTGCTTCTCTGCCTGGAAATGTTTGTCTCTGTTTTGTCACCCTAGAAAATTATTCTTAAACCCGCTGCTAGTTCTGATAGTTCTTCCTCTAGCAAGACTTCTGGGACTTTTCCTTCTCATCCACTGCCATCTCAGCAGCCCTTTTGTATCTTGACCTTCTTTCTATTCCTGTACATTTCTTACTGTATTTTTAATGTTTTAATTCCCACATCTATCTCCTTGGCCACGTTGGAAGCTCCTTGGACGTGGAGACTTTCTAAGTCATTGTTGCCTCCTCAGGCCTTAGTGTGGACACACCAGATACCCAACAACTTTTGAAGTAAATTATGATCTCAGTTGTTCATTGCCAACAGTCTGTTACTCCTTATCCTCCACTACTCTACATCTCCCCAATATATTTTATTTTGCAATCCCACCAGGCTCTTCTTATCTTTGTCTTATAGATGAGAACACTGAGGCTCAGAGCATGGAAGTCATTCCCAATATCACACTGCTAGTAAGCAACAGAGTCAGGATTCAACCCCAGAGCTGGGTGAAATTGCACAGCCCAGATGCTCCAGTGCTCCTCCCTGCTGCCTTCACAGAATATAAGCAGTAGATTGGGACCAATTTCTTCAAATTGCAAAACATTTCCATACCTCCATGCTTATGCTCAATCTTTGTTCTCCTCTACCTGTAGAATTCCTACTTCCTCTTTAAGTTCTAGTTCAAATGCTGTTGACTGTGTGAAATACACATTTTTCTTTTTTGAGACAGGGTCTCCCTCTGCAGTGGCGCCATCCATCATCGCTCACTGCAGCCCTCAAATTCCCAGGCTCAAGGTATCCGCCTGCCTCTGACATTTTCTGTTTCTGTCAGCTTGAAATAATACTTTCCTCTCCTGTGCATCCTACAATATCTTCACATATAGATACACATCCCTGAACCTTCTCCTTCATGGCCTCCACCATATTCTAGCTCATAAGATGGTTATTCCTGCAAGAATTTCTTCTTTGTTAAACTGAAGTGCCTTTGGTGCAGAGATCACGTCTTTTTCATTTTTCTGTGACCACAGCCCCTAATATAGTGTTATGTATATAAAAGTACATAGTACTATTCAGTACATAGTACTGAATGAATAAGTGAATGAGTGCTATATTTCATCAGCCTGTCTCTGTTGGAGAACAGAAGGTTTTATAAATATTCTTGCTCCCTCGGCACTTGGTCTGGTAATTTGAAGATAAGATCTGATCAGGTATTTGGCTAAATTGTATTTACATCTTATACGGTATAGTTATTCTTCATAGCTTGAAAGAAGAAGAGAATAAGAGGGAAAAGCATATGTAATTTGGGTCTTCAGGTCTGAGTCCTTGAACTCCAAAACCAGGAAAGGAAAAAGAGAAAGAGAGTCTCACCCTTGCTCTGGAGACTGTTCTCAACCAGGAGTGGAACACAGCTCCCTTGCGGTGCAGGCGGAAATGTGTGAGTGGGGTGGGTGGGGAGTGGTGGTGGGTTTTGGGGAGAAGTGCTGGCATTCACATAAGTGGTCAGAACCCAGCAATACTAACGGCCCTAAAATGCACTGGGTAGTCTCACATAACAGAGAACTGTGCTGTCCAAAATGCCAACAATACAGATATTAGCTTTTTAAAATTGCGACCACAACAAATAACCACAAACTTAGAGACTTAAACAACACAAACTTATTACTTTAAACTCTTGTAGGTCAGAATCTTACATGGATCTCACTGAGCTAAAAGCAAAGTCTCTGCAGGGCTGATACTTGCCTTCAGGCTCTGGGGGAAAATCCATTTCCTTGCCTTTCCCAGCTTCTAGGGGTTACCCACATTTCTTGGCCTGTGGCCTCTGTCCTCTATCTTCAAAACCAGCAACAGCAAGTTGAGACCTTTTTCCACAGAATCACTCCACTCTCCTCTTCTGCCTTAAGGACCCTTGTGATGATTAGACCCATCTGGATAATACAGGGTACTCTGCCCATCTCAAGGTCAGCTGATTAGCAACCTTAATTTTATCTGCAACCTTAATTCCCTTTGCTATGTAACATAAAATATTCACAGGTTCCAACGATGAGGATGTAGACACCTTTCGGGGCCATCATTCTGTCTACCACAGTGCCCCCACATTGGAGGACATCCCACAATTATTGGTCCTTGGTGATTATCTTCTGTGTTAGATGGGTCTGCCCCAAGACAGGCATTCAGAGAATAGCCTGCATTTAGAGAGCTCTGAAATATATAACCCAGTAAAATCCTCAGCACTCTGTGAAATATCATTCCGTCTCAAAAGCCCGCAGCCTCCACACCTCTTCCCATCTCTTGTGGCACCAATGGAAGCCATCAGGAACATCAGATCTCAGTCTTGAGACCCCTTTTCAATTGTAGCTGTAGGTGGTAGGTACAAGCAAGAATGAAGATCATGGGGAGACATGTTATCTCATCTAGCCTGGGTTATTCCTTATTAAGTTTTTTGACATCCTAGTTCCCAGTGCTGATATTGACAAAAGCTTCCAAATATAACTATAGAACAAAATATTTAAAACTATTTATTATTAATGTAATCTTACAAAAATCAACTCTACAAAAACCACATATTCTATCAATTTGGGAAGTGAAAAGAACTCATAATTTCCTATGCAAGATTTTGTTCCTCAAATAATAATAACTATGATGGCTACCATTACAAAGTGCCAGGGACTTTATGCCCTGTTTTATTTATTCCTTATGACAATCCTATTTCATTGCTATTATTATTCCCATTTTACAGATGGGGGAATTTAGGTACAGAGAGATTACATTATTTGTCCAAGAACATATAGCAAATAAATGTAGTCAGAATTTGATCCTAGCTCTACCAGCCTCCAGAACATTCCCAGGCCCATAAATACAGGTTAGGATGAAGAGGCAGACATGGCCCAAACTCTTGTATGTCTCAGGGTAAGGATAATTGTTCCATGTGCCCCATAAGTTGCTGTCACTGCCTAGGTTACCAGGTGGTAGAGGAAGGCCTGCTTTATCTGTGCTCAATGAACCTTATGGCTTTCTAAGGAACATTTCTGATATCCCTGATAACAACTGTTAATCCAGCCACCAGTGCCAAGACCTCAAACTAATTAGCCTAAAAAGTCAGATTAGAATGGGGTTAATTCTGTTATCATTTACTATTTACAGGGAGGTTTGATAATAAAAAGAAACTTAGATCTTTGTTTCAAAGAGCTTTCCTAAACAGCAGCCTTTACTAATTACAGTGCTCAATAATTATTTGTTGAATACATGAATAAGTAGGAATAGCATTTTAAAATTAGATGTATTAAAAAGCTTGGAAGGCTATAACCTCTTACATTAACAACAATCATCTCTGAGTGATAAAATAATAGGTAGTTTTTGTTTTCTTTTTTTATTTAAATAGGTTTTGGGGGTGCAAGTGGTGTTTTGTTACATAAATAAGTTCTTCACATGGGATTTCTGTGATTTTGGTGCAGCCATCACCTGAGCAGTGTACAGTGTACTCAATGTGTAGTCTTGTAACCTTCATCCCCTCCTACACTTTCCCCCAAATCCCCAAAGTCCATTGTATCATTCTTATGCCTTTGCATCCTCATAGCTTAGCTCCCACTTATGAGTGAGAACATATGATGTTTGGTTTTCCATTCCTCAGTAACTTCACTTAGAATAATAGTCTTCAATCCCATCCAGGTTGCTGTGAATGCCATTAATTCATTCCTTTTTATGGCTGAAGTCCTCACAGTTTAGCTCTCAAAATTAATGGACACAAATCAGTAGCTCTGCTATACACCATCAGTGACCAAGCTGAGAATGAAATCAAGAACTCAATTCCTTTTACAATAGCTGCAAAATAAATAAATAAATAAACACACAAACCTAAGGAACATACCTAACCAAGGAGGTGAAAGACCTCTACAAGGAAAACTATGAAACACTGCTGAAGGAAATCATAGATGACACAAACAAATGGAAACACATCCCACGCTCATGGACGGGTAGAATCAATATTGTGAAAATGACCATGTTGCCAAAAGCAATCTACAAATTCAACACAATTTCCATCCAAATACCACCATCATTCTTCACATATGATGTTTAGTTTTCCATTTCTGAGTTACTTCACTTAGAATAATAGTCTCCAATTCCATCCAGGTTGCTGCAAATGCCATTATTTCATTCCTTTTTATTGCTGAGTAGTATTCCATGGTGCATGTGTGTGTGTGTATGTGTGTGTGTGTGTGTATATATATCTATCATATATATGATATATGTGTATATATATCATGTACATGATATGTGTGTATATATATCATGTACATGATATGTGTGTATATATATCATGTACATGATATGTGTGTATATATATCATGTACATGATATGTGTGTGTATATATCATGTACATGATATGTGTGTATATATCATGTACATGATATGTGTGTGTATATATCATGTACATGATATGTGTGTATATATATCATATATGTATATATGTGTGTATATATATCATATATATGGTGTATATATGTGTATATATATCATATATATGATATATCATGATTTCTTTATTCATTTGTTGATTGATGGGCATTTGGGCTGGTTCCATATTTTTGCAATTGCAAATTGTGCTGCTATAAACATATATGTGAAAGTATCTCTCTTGTATGATGTCTTCTTTTCCTCTGGGTAGATACCCAGGAGTGAGACTGCTGTATTAAATGGTAGTTCTACTTTCAGTTCTCTAAGAAATCTTCACACTGTTTTCCATAGTGGTTGTACTAGTTTACATTTCCACTAGCAGTTTAAAAGAAGTAACTCAGGAATGGAAAACCAAACATCATATGTGAAGAATGATGGTGGTATTTGGATGGAAATTGGGTTCAATTTGTAGATTGCTTTTGGCAGCATGGCATTTTCACAATATTGATTCTACTCATCTATGAGCGTGGGACGTGTTTACTTGTTTGTGTCATCTATGATTTCTTTCAACAGTGTTTCATAGTTTTCCTTGTAGAAGTCTTTTACCTCCTTGGTTAGGTATATTCCTCAGTATTTTATCATCATTATTTTTTGCAGCTATTGCAAAAGGGGTTGAGTTCTTGATTTGATTCTCAGCTTGGTCACTGTTGGTGTATAGCAGAACTACTGATTTGCATACTTTAATTTTGTGTCCTGAGACTTTGCTGAATTCATTTATCAGTTCTAGGAGCTTGCTGGAGGAGTCTTGAGGATTTTCTAGGTATATGATCATAACATTGGCAAACAGCAACAGGTTGACTTCCTCTTTACCAATTTGGATGCCCTTTATTTCTTTCTCTTATCTGATTGCTCTGGCTAGGGCTTCCAGCACTATGTTGAATAGAAGTAGTTAGAGTGGGCATCCTTGTCTTGTTCTGATTCTTAGCAGGAATGCTTTCAACTTTTCCTCTTTCAGTATTAGGTTGGCTGTGGGTTTGTCATAGATGGCTTTTATTATCTTAAGATATGTCCCTTATATGCCGATTTTGCTGAGAGTTTTAATCATAAACAGATGCTGGATTTTGTCAAATGCTTTTCCTGCATCTATTGAGACGAACATATGATTTTTGTTTTTAACTCTGTTATGTGGTGTGTCACTTTTATTGACTTGCTGATGTTAGACCATCCCTGCATCCCTGGTATGAAACCCAATTGATTATAGTGGATTATTTTTTTGATATGCTTTTGGGTTTGGTTAGCTAGTATTTTGTTAAGGATTTTTGCATCTATATTCATCAGGGATATTGGTCTGTAATTTTCTTTTTTTTGTTATGTCCTTTCCTGGCTTTGGTATTAGGGTGATACCGGCTTCACAGAATGATTTAGGAAGAATTTCCTCTTTCTCTATCTTGTGGAATAGTGTCAATAGGATTGGTACCAGTTCTTTGAATGTCTGATAGAATTCAGCTGTGAATCCTGGACTTTTTTTATTGGCAATTTCAAAATTACCATTTCAATCTCACTGTTTGTTATTGGTCTGGTTCAGAGTTTCTATTTCTTCCTGGTTTAATCTAGGAGGGTTGTATATTTCCAGGAATTTATCCACCTCCTCTAGGTTTTCTAGTTTATGCATGTAAAGGTATTCCTAGTAGCCTTGAATAATCTTTTGTCTTTCTGTGGTATCCGTTGTAATAGCTCCTGTTTTGTTTCTAATTGAGCTTATTTGGGTCTTCTCTCTTCTTTGTTAATCTTGCTAATGGTCTATCAATTTTATTTATCTTTTCAAAGAATCAGCTTTTAGTTTCATTTATCTTTTGTATTTTCTTTGTTTCAATTTCATTTAGTTCTGCTCTGATTTCTGTTATTTCTTTTCTTCTGCTGGGTCTGGGTTTGGCTTGCTCTTGTTTCTCTAGTTCCTTTAGGTGTGAACTTACATTGTCTATTTGTGCTTTCAGACTTTTTGATGTAGGCATTTAAGGCTATAAATTTTCCTTTTAGCACTGCCTTTGCTGTATCCCAGAGGTTTTGATAGGTTGTGTCACTATTATCATTCAGTTCAAAGAATTTTTTAATATTCATCTTGATTTCATTGTTGACCCAATGATCATTCAGGAGCAAGTTATTTAATTTCCATGTATTTGCATGGTTTTGAGGGCTTCTTTTGGAGTTGATTTCCAATTTTATTCCACTGTTGTCTGAGACAGTACTTGATATAACTTCAATTTTCTTAAATTTATTGAGACTTGTTTTATGGCCTATCATATGGTCTATCTTGGAGAATGTTCCCTGTGCTGGTCAATAGAATGTATATTCTGCAGTTGTTGGGTAGAATGTTCCGTAAATATCTGTTAAGTGCATTTGTTCCGTGGTATAGTTTAAATCCATTGTTTCTTCGTTGACCTTTTGCCTTGAAGACCTGTCCAGTTCTGTCAGAGGAGTATTGAAGTCCTCCAATATTAATTGTGTTGCCATGTATCTCATTTCTTAGGTCTAGTAGTAACAGTTTTATAATTTTGGGAACTCCAGCATTAGGTGCATATATATTTAGAATTGTGATATTTTCCTGTTGGACAAGTCCTTTTATCATTATATAATGTCCCTCTTTGTTTTTTTTTAACTGCTATTGTTTTAAAGTTTGTTTTGTCTTATATAAGAATAGCTACTCCTGTTTGCTTTTGGTGTCCATTGCATGGAATATCTTCCACCACTTTACTTTAAGTTTATGGTGAGTCCTTGTGTGTGTGTGTGTGTGTGTGTGTGTGTGTGTGTGTGTGTGTGTGTGTGTCTGAGACACAGTCTTGCTCTGTCCTTCAGGCTGGAGTGCAGTGGCATGATGTCAGTTCACTGCAACCTCTGCCTCCCAGGTTCAAGTGATTCTCCTGCCTCACCCTCCAGAATAGCTGGGATTACAGGTGTGCACCACCATGCCCAGCTAATTTTTTGTGTTTTTAGTATAGATGGAGTTTTGCTATGTTGGTCAGGCTGGTCTCGAACTTCTGACCTCAAGTGATCCACCTGCTTTGGCCTCCCAAAATGCTGGGATTACAGGTATGAGCCACTGCGTCCAGACGTGAGTTCTTATGTGTTAGGTGAGTTTCTTGAAAACAGCAGATACTTGGTTGGGGAATCCTTATCCATTCTGCCATTCTGTATCTTTTAAGTGGAGTATTTAGGCCATTTACACTCAATGCTAGTATTGAGATATGAGGTACTATTCTATTCATGTTATTTGATGCCTGAATATCTTGTTGTTTATTTGTTTATTTATTTTATTTTTGTTTTAGAGGTTCTGTGAGATTTATGCTTTAAGGAGGTTCTATTTTGGTGTATTTCAAGGATTTGTTTCAAGATTTAGAGCTCCTTTTAGCAGTTCTTATAGTGCTGGCTTGGTAGTGGTGAGTTCTCTCAGCATTTGTCTGAAAAAAGACTGCATCTTTCCTTCATTTATGAAGCTTAGTTTCTCTAGATACAAAATTCTTGGCTGATAATTGTCCTGCTTAAGAAGGCTGAAGACAGGGCCCTGATCTCTTCTAGATTGTAGGGTTTCTGCTGATAAATCTGTTGCTAATCGGATAGGTTTTCTTTTATAGGTTACCTGGTGCTTTCACCTCACAGCTCTTAAGATTCTTTCCTATGTTTTGACTATAGATAACTTGATGACAATGTGCCTAGGTGATCTTTTTGTGATAAAATTTCCCAGGTGTTCTTTGAGCTTCTTGTATTTAGATGTCTAAATCTCTAGCAAGGCCAGGGAAGTTTTCCTTGATTATCCCCTCAAATATGTTTTCCAAACTTTTAGATTTCTCTTCTCCTTCAGGAATACCAATTATTCCTAGGTTTGGTTAACATAATCCCAAACTTCTTGGAGCCTTTGTTCATTTTTTTAAAAAATTCTTTTTTCTTTGTCTTTGTTGAATTGGCTTAATTTGAAAACCCTGTCTTTGAGTTCTGAAGTTGTTTGTTTGTTCGACTCTATTGCTGAGACTTTCCAGTGCATTTTGCATTTCTCTAAGTGTGTCCTTCCTTTCCAGAAGTTGTGATTTTTAATGCTATCTATTTCACTGAAGATTTTTCCCTTCCTATCTTGTATCTTTTTCAAAATTTCATTGAGTTGGACTTTATCTTTCTCTGCTGCCTCTTTGATTAACTTAATGGTTGACCTTTTGAATTCTTTTTCTGGCAATTTAGGGATTTCTTCTTGGTTTCATCCATTGCTGGTGAGCTGTTGTGATCTTTTGGGAGTGTTAAAGAACCTTGTTTTGTCTATTACCAGGATTGTTTTTCTGGTTCCTTCTCATTTGAGTACATTATGTCAGAGGGAAGATCTGGGGCTCAAGGGCTGCTGTTCAGATTCTTTTGTCCCACAGTGTGCTCCCTTGATGTAGTGCTCTCTCCCTTCCCCTAGGGATGGGGCTTCCTGAGAGCTGAACTGCAGTGATTATTATTTCTCTTCTGGATCTAGCCACCCAGTGGAGCTACTGGGCTATGGGCTGGTACTGGGGGTGTCTGCAAAGAGTCCTGTGATGTGAACTGTCTTCAGGTCTCAGCTTTAGATACCAGTACCTGCTCCAGTGGAGGTGTCAGGGGAGTGAAATGGACTCTGTGAGGGTCCTTAGTTGTAGTTTTGTCTATTGCACTAGTTTTGTGTTGGTTGGCCTCCTGCCAGGAGGTGGCAATTTCAAGAGAGTGTCAGCTGCTGTAGTATAGGGAGGATCAGGTGGTGGGCAGGGCCCTAGAGCTGCCAAGAGATTGTTTCCTTTGTCTTCAGCTACCTGGGCAGGCAGAGAAAGACCATCAGGTGTGAGCATGGTTAGGTGTGTCTGAGCTCAGACTCTCTTTGGGTGCGGCTTGCTGTGGCTGTTGCAGAGGATGAGGGTGTGGATCTCAGGCTAATGGAGTTATTTTCCCAGAAGGATTATGGCTGCCTCTCCTGTGTCATGAAGGTCGCCACGGAAGTGGAGGAAAGCCGGCAGTTACGGGCCTCACCCAGCTCCCACACAATCCCAAAGACCAGTCTCGCTCCTACCGTGCCCCCACAAAAGCACCAAGTTTATTTTCAGCCAGCCAGTGAGCAGGGCTGGAAACCTACCCCAGGCTGCCAGCCTCCTGGCTGAGAAAGCAAACAGGGTTTTCAGGTTTTGTGCCTCCCCGCCTGCCGCGGCTTCGTGCTGTGTCTGTACTCCCTATTCACCCCCTCCCCCAACTTCTGTCCAGGAAACTTCATGTTTGGTCAAAATTGTTACAAAGTTCAGCTGGAAGTTTCCTTCTTCCTGTGGTCTTTTCCAGTTCCTCTGGCAGCCCTCCCCAAGAGTACTTTTTACTTTGTCTTACTCTCTGAGACAAAGTAAGAAATGGCTTCCCTAGGGACCAAGAGCCCATAGGGCTCTTCCCACAGCTTCTTCTACCCCTGTATTTTGCTCAGCTCTCTAAAATTGTCTCAGCTCCAGGTAAGGCCAAATACTTCTCTTGTGATCTGGACCTTCAGGTTCCCCAGTGACGGTGTGTGTTCAGGGGTGGATGATCCCTCTTTCACACTTTCACACTTCAGGCACTCACAGTTTTTTGGCTGTCTCCCGGGGCCTGCAGGAGCAATCTGCTTCCTTCAAAGGGTCTGTAGATTCTCTTGGCTTTCCTGGTATGTTCCTGCAGTAGTTCTTGGAGCACAAGTTCACAATGTGAGTCTCCACATGCTGCTCTGTCCATCTGAGTGGGAGGTGCAATTTAGTCCTGCCTATTATCTGCCATTTTCCTCCCCATGCCGTTGCCAGAATCTTAACAGATAGACCTGGAAATCTGAAGAGCTGGGCTCTGTCCTGGCACTGCGGCAGCTGACTGTGTGCCTTTGTTTCCTTGTTTATCTATACTTCTATTTTTTTTCCCACAATGGAGGCATTTTTTTTTCCACATGTGTATCTTATATGTTAGGAGAAGTTCTTAAAAAGAGTTTTTCATTAAAAATTAGGTAAGTAAGATAAAGACTAGGGGAAGCAAATAAAACAAATAAATAAACCCTTGATTAGTGGAGATGTTTACTATCTGGCAATCCCATTCCAGTTAAAATGTCACATAAAAAACGGAGAAAATTTTGTCCACTATTGAGTTGCATATTAGGAAGGATAGATTTGGCTTTGGAAAGAAACGATTTTATTATTTAATAGTTAATTTCTTAACCTAAGAGAATTCTTTATGAACATTTTTAACAACAAACAAGTTTTTCATCAATGAGATACCATCTCACACCAGTCAGAATGGCTATTAATAAAAAGTTAAAAAATAACAGACGCTGGCGAGGTTATGGGGAAAAATGAACACTTAAGCACTGTTGGTGGGAGTGTAAATTAGTTCAACCATTGTAGAAAATACTGTGGTGATTCCTCAAAGACCTAAAGACAGAAACATCATTCAATCTAGCAATCCCATTACTGGGTATATACCCAAAGCAATATAAATCTTCTATTCTAAAGACACATGCACATGTATGTTCACTGCAGCACTATTCACAATAGCAAAGACATGGAATCAACCTAAATACCCATCTATGGTAGACTGGATAAAGAAAATGTAGTACATATACACAATGGAATACTCTGTAGTCATAAAAAAGAATGAGATCTTGTCCTTTGCAGGGACATGGATGGAGCTAGAGGCCATTAGCCTTAGAAAACTAACACAGGGACTGAAAACCAAATACCACATGTTCTCACTTATAAGTAGGAAACTAAATGATGAGAACACATGGACACAGGGAGGGGAACAACACACAATGGGGTCTATCAGAGGCTGGAGGGCAGAAGGAGGTAGAGTATTAGGAAAAATAACTAATAGGTACTAGGTTTAATACCTGGGTGATGAAATGATCTGCACAACAAACCCCCATGACACAAGGTTTCCTGTATAACAAACGTGCATGTGTACCCCTGACCTTAAAAGTTAAAAAACAGTTTTTCATTAGAAAATTCAAATTAAACTGAATAAAACCTTCAATTCTCATGAATTTTGGCTTATCCACCATGATCAAGTGGGCTTCATCCCTGGGATGCAAGGCTGGTTCAATATACGCAAATCAATAAATGTAATCCAGCATATAAACAGAACCAAAGACAAAAAGCACATGATTATCTCAATAGATGCAGAAAAGGCCTTTGACAAAATTCAACAACCCTTCATGCTAAAAACTCTCAATAAATTAGGAATTGATGGGACGTATCTCAAAATAATAAGAGCTATTTATGACAAACCCACAGCCAATATCGTACTGAATGGGCAAAAACTGGAAGCATTCCCTTTGAAAACTGGCACAAGACAGGGATGCCCTCTCTCGCCACTTCTATTCAACATAGTGTTGGAAGTTCTGGCCAGGGCAATTAGGCAGGAGAAGGAAATCAAGGGTATTCAATTAGGAAAAGAGGAAGTCAAATTGTCCTTGTTTGCAGATGACATGATAGTATATCTAGAAAACCCCATTGTCTCAGCCCAAAATCTCCTTAAGCTGATAAGCAACTTCAGCAAAGTCTCAGGATACAAAATCAATGTGCAAAAATCACAAGCATTCTTATACATCAATAACAGACAAACAGAGAGCCAAATCATGAGTGAACTCCCATTCACAATTGCTTCAAAGAGAATAAAATACCTAGGAATCCAACTTACAAGGGATGTGAAAGACCTCTTCAAGGAGAACTACAAACCACTGCTCAAGGAAATAAAAGAGGATACAAACAAATGGAAGAACATTCCATGCTCATGGGTAGGAAGAATCAATATCATGAAAATGGCCATCCTTCCCAAGGTAATTTACAGATTCAATGCCATCCCCATCAAGCTACCAATGACTTTCTTCACAGAATTGGAAAAAACTACTTTAAGGTTCATATGGAACCAAAAAAGAGCCCGCATCACCAAGTCAATCCTAAGCCAAAAGAACAAAGCTGGAGGCATCACACTACCTGACTTCAAACTATACTACAAGGCTACAGTAACCAAAACAGCATGGTACTGGTACCAAAACAGAGATATAGATCAATGGAACAGAACAGAGCCGTCAGAAATAATGCCACATATCTACAACTATCTGATCTTTGACAAACCTGACAAAAACAAGAAATGGGGAAAGGATTCCCTATTTAATAAATGGTGCTGGGAAAACTGGCTAGCCATATGGAGAAAGCTGAAACTGGATCCCTTCCTTACACCTTATACAAAAATCAATTCAAGATGGATTAAAGACTTAAATGTTAGACCTAAAACCATAAAAACCCTAGAAGAAAACCTAGGCATTACCATTCAGGACATAGGCATGGGCAAGGACTTCATGTCTAAAACACCAAAAGCAATGTCAACAAAAGCCAAAATTGACAAATGGGATCTAATTAAACTAAAGAGCTTCTGCACAGCAAAGGAAACTACCATCAGAGTGAACAGGCAACCTACAAAATGGGAGAACATTTTCGCAACCTACTCATCTGACAAAGGGCTAATATCCAGAATCTACAATGAACTCCAACAAATTTACAAGAAAAAAACAAACAACCCCATCAAAAAGTGGGCGAAGGACATGAACAGACACTTCTCAAAAGAAGACATTTATGCAGCCAAAAAACACATGAAAAAATGCTCACCATCACTGGCCATCAGAGAAATGCAAATCAAAACCACAATGAGATACCATCTCACACCAGTTAGAATGGCAATCATTAAAAAGTCAGGAAACAACAGGTGCTGGAGAGGATGTGGAGAAATAGGAACACTTTTACACTGTTGGTGGGACTGTAAACTAGTTCAACCCTTGTGGAAGTCAGTGTGGCGATTCCTCAGGGATCTAGAACTAGAAATTCCATTCGACCCAGCCATCCCATTACTGGGTATATACCCAAAGGACTAGAAATCATGCTGCTATAAAGACACATGCACACGTATGTTTATTGCCGCATTATTCACAATAGCAAAGACTTGGAACCAACCCAAATGTCCAACAATGATAGACTGGATTAAGAAAATGTGGCACATATACACCATGGAATACTATGCAGCCATAAAAAATGATGAGTTCACGTCCTTTGTAGGGACATGGATGAAATTGGAAATCATCATTCTCAGTAAACTATCGCAAGAACAAAAAACCAAACACCGCATATTCTCACTCATAGGTGGGAATTGAACAATGAGAACACATGGACACAGGAAGGGGAACATCACACTTCGGGGACTGTTGTGGGGTGGGGGGAGGGGGGAGGGATAGCATTGGGAGATATACCTAATGCTAGATGACAAGTTGGTGGGTGCAGCGCACCAGCATGGCACATGTATACATATGTAACTTACCTGCACATTGCGCACATGTACCATAAAACCTAAAGTATAATAATGATGATAATAATAATAATAATAATAAAAGAAAAAAATATATAAAAAAAAAATCAAATAAACATTCTGCATCATATTTTAAAAACTATACAAATACATTTATATATCTAAATATTGTATACAATATACAAAGTGGTATACATTACACATAACACACATTCTATATTATGTGATATCTATTATATATGATAGATTTGTATATAGTATAAATATTCTATATAAACATATACATTTATTATATACTATATTAATATAAGCAAATACATATACAAACATATATAAGCAAACATAAGCATATAAAATATAAACACACACACACAAGCACACAAAACAATGACCAATGACAGAGCCAGGTTCCAGGCATCAGATGCCATGGAAGGAAGAGAGGGCTTCAACCAGACAATCCTGGTCTTAAATCTTATCTCTGTCACAGTAGCTTCGCAGATCTAGCTTAAGCAGATGACTCAACCCCTTTGAGTCTCTTTCCTCATCCCATCACTCAGGCTGATAACTGACTCCCAGGACTGTTATGAAGATTGAATGAGAAGATGTGGGTGGCAAGCCTAGCGCAGAGCAGGTGCTCAATAACGGAAGCCCTCCATGGCTGCTTTCCTTTGTTATTCTGACTCTAAATTCTGTGTTCTTTCCACCACACCACCCAACACTCCAGTTTGTGTAGCACACAGAACCTTCTCCTACATCTATATCTGGTAAGAAGCTTTGCATCTCATTCTGCAGCTGCCTAACCTGCAGGAAGTTGCATCTCACTGGCATGCACCTGTAGACTTCAAGACTTTAAAACTTCCTTACCAACCTGGGCAAACCCATGAAATGATTAAAACAACCAAATAAAGCACTAGCCTTTTGATTTCTCTTTAACTTAGTGGTCTAGTGTAACCCTTTATTTTTCTATTTAAAAAACATTGCAGGTTCTATTTCTTGTCTTCGTTTCTTGAATTTTACTGTTCATCCGAAGAAAATCAGAAGCATTTACCATAGCATGTTGAGAAGACATCTGAAGATCTCCCTATAATTAGTAAATACAGAGCCTTTGCCTTTTCAACTAATAGAAATTAGTTGAATCTGCTAAATAGCTCATACATGCTGGCATTTTTAGTTATGTTAAGATTTCACTCAAAGCTCCTATACAAAATGTCTGGAATGAAGAGACTGCCTATTTGAGAGACAATAATGGGTTTCTTCTAAATACCTTCTCATGGTTCACAGAATTGATAAAAATCAACTATTAAATGATGCTGCAAATTTATAATCCTTCCAACCAAACAGAGAAACACCCTACTATAACATGCTAGGTGGGATAAAAAAAACCAATTGTGTAAAATGTGGAGCTGTGAATTGGAGGTTAATGAAAAATAATATATTTCAGTCAGTCTGTGCTGTCACAAAAGACACGCAAGTGAAGAAAGTAAAACTTATACAACTGACTGAATGCCGAGCTGAAGAAGTTGCAAATGATGACCGATGTTCAGGTTCTAATCCTGCCCTGATACCCTCAAGATGAGAACATCGACTTTTCCATTGAGAATAGGGACCTGGCAGGGGATTGAGGCAGTCACCCACCCTGTTATCCGAGTTTGCATTATTATAGGCCAGCTTGTGGCAGGTTTTTACAAGTTACAGTTTACAGAATACTTACCTATACATATCAAAGGGCAATAGTGTCTTTAGGTTTATTAGATTATCAATATTGGTTATCTCTAAGGATGCATAAAGGTTTATTTCTATTACTGCCTTGCTCTTCTGCACCTTAGTTGCCTACCTATAAAATACGGATAAAACACACCTTCCTTATAGTTTGTTGGAGGCCTGAATGAGATATTTGTCATGTGTCTTACACAGTACTGGGGACGCTGGACAATCATAATAACTCATGATGGTTAAGTTTCTGTGTCAACTTGATTGGGCTAAGGGATGCCCAGATAGCTGGTAAAACATTTCTGGGTGTGTCTGTGAAGGGGTTTCTGGAAGGGATTAGCATTTGACTCAGTAGACTGAGTAAAGATCACCCCCACCAATGTCAGGGGGCATCATGCAATCCATTGAGGGCCCAAATGGAATAAAAAGGTAGAGGAAGCGCAAATTTGCTCTTTCTGCTTAAACTGAGACATTTGTCTTCTCCTACCATTGGTCATTGATGCTCCTGGTTCTTGAGCCTTCAGATCTGGAAGGAATCACACCACTGGCTTTCTTGTTTCTCCATCTTGCAGATGGCAAAACTGGGATCTCTCAGCTTCCACAATCACAATAGCTAATTCCCATAACAAATCTCCTCACATATACTCTGTGTGTGTGTGTGTGTGTGTGTGTGTGTGTGTGTCTGTGTCTGTGTCTATGTGTGTATGTATTCTATTGGTTCTGTTTCTCTGGAGAACCCTAACCACATAAATGGTTGCCATTCTTAGTATCACAGAAAGGAACCTTAACTGGTCATTGCAAATGCATCTAACATAAAGTAATTAGCTATTATGGGCTCTTCCAACTAAACATGAATTTGGCAGCACATACTAAGTACTTACCATGTGCCAGACAATATTATTCCAGCATTGGGGCTACAAAGAGTTCACAGTCTACGGGGAAAGACACATACAGAACTCTATTAACACTGAGAAGTACTGAAAGTAGGCCGAGGTCCCTGTGTGTAGTGGAACCAATAGGAGAAGCATCCAACCCTAACAGAAGAGGTGTCCCTTCAGCTGAGTTCTGAAGGATGATAGCTGTGGAGGAGAACTGGGCACTTTAGGTAGAAGTCACAGTCTACGCAAAAGCATGGATGCAGAAAGTATCAAGGCACACAGAGAGAAGAGTGTGGTTCAGATGACCACAGCCAGGCAAATCCACTGCCCAAAGGCTGAGGTCAGGGATGAAAATGAAGGAAGCAGACCACAGGGAGGTTTGGGTCTGCCACAGCTCCTTCTCTACTGTTGAAGAGGTTCAGCTGAAAATCTGAGTTTCTTTGTACAACTTTCGCTCATTAAAATGGCTGTTAGCAATAATGCTTTAACGCCACTTTCTTAAACATTATGAGAAATGCAGATAGTTCTACAACATATATATATTCATAGCTAACTTTATAAAAGTATATATTTCATTTTGGGGTCCCTTACCTCTACAGTCTTTCCCATGACTCAGATTTACTTATTTTAAGGCAAAGATTCATGGCTTCCAAACATTTGAAAACTCAATTTCACAATGTTGAGAAGTTCACAACTAGTGACAGTTATTTCTTTCTAATCAAGAAATGATCAGACATTTATGCTGACTTTAAACTCCAAATATATACCATGGTTTTGTGTGTGTGTGTGTGTGTGTGTCACAATGCACTCAGAATCTGACCACTTCTGGAGGCCTCTACTATTCCACCTGGTGCATCACCTTCTGCCCGATAAGTGCAATAGCCTCCGACTTATTGGTCTCCCTGCCCTCTCTGCCTTCATCCCAGCTTGTTCTCAACACAGCAGCCAGAGTGACCCTGCACAAAATGTTGTCAGAATATATTTCTCCTCCACTGAAAGCCTTCCAAATGGCCCCCTATCTCAGAGCGGAAATCAATGCCCTTATAGAGAGACTCCAGATCTACAACTACCTTCTTCCAATCTTACCTCTCTGACCTCACCTGCCTTGCTTATGTCTCTCCAGCTGGAGAGAATGGTATCCATTATTCTCTCTGGAATGCTGTTTACACTAGCTATCTACATAGATCTCTGTTATTTGCCTCCCTTCCTTCAAGTCTTTGCTCAAATAGCACCCTTCTCAGGAACGCTTTCTCCGGTCCACCTTATTTAAAATTGCAACCTCTCTGCCCCGCAGAACTCCCTATCTCTCTTCTCTCCTTCATGCTTTTCCATAGCCCTTCTCATCTACTAACATCCTATCTCATTTACTTATTTTGTTTAAACTATGGCTCCCTCTTCCAGAATGTAATCTCCACAAGGGCAGGGAACATTGTCTCTTTTGTTCCCTGCTGTAATCCCTAGCCTAACCCAGTTGAGGTGTGGGGGCAGTGCAGAAAGCAAACCACCCACAGTCCTGTGGCGGAAGTGGGTCTCCCTGGGATTTCCATGTCTCCATCTTCTTTGGCCCTGGTTCATACTGCTCAGCTAAAAAAGGTTTTGGAGGAAAAACATTCTTTATGCAGCACAATCATAAAAATAAAGCAGTGGGCAATAATAGAGCCCACTAATAGAACATTAGCAGGCTTGGCTGTCATCTTTGTTCTTAGGTAACATGAGCATTTCAGAGACATATTGAGGATCTATAGATTAATGAGTGGCAAAATCATTTGCTTTCATTCTCTAGAGACTCATTCAGTTAACCTTTATCTAAGAAGCAGTATATTATGTCCACAGAATATTTGAGAGAGGTGTAACAAACACTAGTTTGCAGAAACAACTCCTTCATGTAACAGAAATAGGAACTGATTGATGGGTTCTGCCAGGGTGATTGATCATCCTTTCTTCTGTCCAAATTCACTAGCTTGATTTTACATTGACATTTCTTATGCAGTTCTCTCTGTCATGGGTTAATTGGAACTGGGACCTAGAGAGCCTCTGAAACTCATTATCTTGCATCATGGATGTGCTTTATGTGAACACTTTTTCCAGAGCTAGGATTCTAATTATAACAATGCTCACCTGCAGTGATGAACATCCAGAAATGTTCCCTGGGCCAGGAATAGGAGTCTCAATGTCTAAGGCAGCATACGTGAAATAATATTGAATGTTCCTTTTGGTGCTGATAGTAAATGGTTGCATACAGAATTACAATAACTGAAAACAAAACCTGGGCCCTTCTGTAAGCCCAACCGGGAGAAACATTACCTTAAATTAAATTGCTAATGGATAGTAGCAGGAATAAAGATGTCAGCAATAGCAACCCTCTCCTTTAGAGCTCTTTTCCCCTTCTGTAAATTTTAACTAAAATAGTAAAGGGGAAAAACCTCAACACCAAACCACAGAAGTGGAACATCTCAATCTCTGTGGCCATGGTATGCAGAAAACCCTGAGGAAAGGCCTGTTTCCATGGCAAAGTATAATCACTACATTATATAGTGTGACACAGCAATAATACAGGGAGCAGGAGAAACACAGCTAAGTAGAGGTGACCTCTAAATACACAAACGTACTGTAAGAAATATCTATAGGAAATATCATGGCATCTTTAATTTGGGATTAAACAGATGTATTTAGTTGATATTAAAATACATTAATCACGAAAACTAATTTGTCTTTATTCTAAGCAAGTGGTGGAAGAGGTGGAAAATTTTTGAAGGTAGGTCCAAAGGGAAACCCCAGAAAACTCATGACTTACATCCATTTTCCATTCTTTTTACTTCATGTATTGATTAGCTGTACTGTCTCAGAGTGAGATGGATTAAAAAACAAAACAAAACTGAAAGCAGCTGTTTCAAAAAAGGTTTACAGTAAAAAATACACATTATGAGTGCAGTAAAGCTAGGGACCCACCGTGAAAATTCAGCTTCACAAATTTCATTCCTAGCATAATGCTATGCAAAATTTCAGTGCAGGGAATTTGCCAAAGGGAGAGGAGGGAAAGGTTTACTATGAAATCCTTTGAAAGGACAGTACATTAACTATTGAACACTTACTGTATGCTAGATGCTGTAAGTGCGGTGAGGTAAAACTCTGAAAGCAAATCCCCCACAGGAAAGATGCAGTTTAGTGGGAGAGAAGGATGAACCTGAACAATTACAAAACTGATAGCGGGAAATACAGGTCTTTGCTCCTAGAGTGCTACTGAAGCAAAGGGAAAGGAACTATTGCCTCAGCATAGGTTTCTGGGAGATTACACGGATGTTGAGCGGTATCTTGAAAGATGGAGGAGCTCATTGTCTTTCTGGAAATGGAAGAGTCCAGAAAAGGTGATGGACATTTGGTCTGACCACACCTAGCTATTGTGATCAGGTGATCTTCATTTCACATTCAGTGTCCTGCCTGGAAATTGTGCTCTGAACTTTTTTTTTTTTCAGTTTCCAAGAAACATAAATTTATTTTTTCATGAAATGTGTGTTCAACCAAACCTCACTAACACAACAATATATAGTTCATTTTCCCACTTATTTTAAATGGAGGCTTTCAACCAGAGCTTCTGAATTAGCAAGGACTGCTATACCAGGTGATGAAAATCTAGCTAAGCATAAGCAGAACTGAAATTTTATATAGCTAGAACAGCTTTCTTGTGCTGAGATGGGAGCATTTAAAAACATTATTTTTTTGGGGTGGGGAGGAAACACTTAAAAAAGCTGTTGGTGATTTCATGGTTACCAGTCTTGGGCCCAGGGGCTCCACACCTCTTCTTGTTTCTCTTACTTCCTGGCAGTTCCTCCCAGTGTCTGGCTTTTCACCATCTCCCGTCTTGGGGAATAGCCCTTGGAATACTATGGTTACAAGCAAAAGAAACTTCCTGCTTAATTTGGAAAAGGCAATTTATTGTAAGGAATGGGGAACTCACTGGATTGAAAGAAAATCAAGAATCGGGTTTAAAAACAGTAGACACAGGGTGCTCTAGGGGGCGAGGCAGCAGGAACTGATGGGCAATCTTCAGGATGCCCCTGCAGGGCCAATAAGCTCCAACATTTTTTTCCTGTTTTGTGCCATTTCATTCAAATTTCTGAGGCCTGGAAAAGAGACAGACAGTCCTCCTTGGACCATGTGGTTTGTGCTAAAAGAGGCAAGAATCCCTTCCCCCAATGGAAATCAGGCTGCTGCACTGAAGGACATCCTCTTTCCTCCTCAAGGAAGTTCTTCTAGAACTAGGGTAACATCCTTAGAGCAAACTTCCATTCAGGACTCCTGATGATGCTCTTTTTGATCAACATGATCAAAACCAGTTTCCGTGATGATCAAAGAGAGATGGAGTGCTTTTCCTGAAGCATTCAGGACATGTGGCTGGTGAGAGCAGTACCTTAAAGACCCATACTACAACTGAGCATAACAGCACCAAATAACTAAGGAAGGGGAAACCCCAGTCTATCTGACAGGCAAAGGTGACCCTTGAACATTTTAAGGGTTTCAGGGTAGTGAGTTTCATCTAGGCTTGTTGATATCTGGAATTTGGGTTTTTCATTATGAAAGACAAATGGTGAAGAAAGTAGGTATATAAGAAACCTGGAAAACTCAACCCAGAAGATGACAAGATGGCAGCATTGCAGAGGTGAGTTCAAATCTAGTTCTTGGTTGGGTTAACAAATTCACTATGTTTTGAGGACAAGGATGCCTACTCTTACGACTCCTGTTCAACATGGTACTAAAATTCCTAGCCAGAGCAAGCAGGCAAGAGAAAGAAATAAAAGGCATCCAAATAGGAAGACAGGAACTCAAACTATCTTTGTCTGCAGATAATATAATTCTACACCTGGAAAACAACACCCTCCCTCCAAAAGTTCCTATATCTGATAAATAACTCTAGCAAAGTTTCAGGATAAAAATTAACGTACAAAAATCACTAGCATTTCTCTATAAGTACTGCATGCTAACTGACTGTGCCACTGGAGCATGCTAAAAATCACCAGCATTTCTAAACACCAACAATGTCTAAGCTGAGAGCCAAATCAACAACACAATCCCATTCATAATAGCCACAAAGAGAAGAAAATACCTAGGTAGGAATACAGCTAACCAGAGAGGTGAAAGATCTCTAAAATGAGAATTACAAAACACTGCGCAAAGAAATCATAGATGACACAAACAAATGGAAAAACATTCCATGCTCATGGATTGGAAGACTCAATATTGTTAAAATGGCTATACTGCCCAAAGCAATTTACAGATTTAATGCTATTCCTATCAAACTACCAATGACATTCTTCACAGAATTAGAAAAAGCTATCTTAAAAATTATATGGAACCAAAAAAGAGCTCAAATAGCCAAGGCAAACCTAAGTAAAAAGAACAAAGCTGGAGGCATCAGGTTATCTGACTTCGAACTATACTACAAGGCTACAGTAACCAAAACAGAATGGTACTGATACAAAAACAGACACATAGACCTATGGAACACAATAGAGAACCCAGAAATAAAGCCACCCCCAAACCATCTGATATTCAACAAAGTCAACAAAAAACAAGCAATGGGGGAAAAGACTCCCTATGCAAAAAATGGTGCTTGGATAACTGGTTAGCCATATGCAGAAGATTGAAGCTTGGTCCCTTCCTTACTCCATATACAAAAATCAACTAAAGATGAACTAAAGACAAATGTAAAACCAAAAACTATAAAAACTCTGGAAGATAATCTAGGAAATACTGTCTGGACATTGGACTTGGCAAAGATTTCATGATGAAGATGCCAAAAGCAATTGCAACAAAAACAAAAATTGACAAATTGGACCTAATTAAACTAAAGAGTTTCTGCACAGCAACACACACTGTCAACAGAGTAAATAGAAAACCTACATAATGGGAAAAATATTCACAAACTAAGCAGTCAACAAAGGTACAATATCCAGAATCTATAAGGAACTTAAATTAACAAGTAAAAAACAACACTATTAAAAAGTGGGCAAAGGACATGAACAGACACTTTTGAAAAGAAGACATACACATGGCCAAGAAGCATATGAAAAAATGCTCAACATTATTAATCATTAGAGAAATGCAAATCAAAACCACAATGGGATACCATCTCAAGCCAGTCATAATGGCTATTATAAAAAGTAAAAAAATAACATGCTGGTGAGGTTGCAGAGAGAAGGGAATGCTTAGACACTGTTGGTGGGAATGTTAATTAGTTCAGCCATTGTGGAAAGCAGTGAAGTGATTTTTGAAAGAACTTAAAACAGAAGTAACATTTGACCCAGCAATTCCAATATTGGCTATATACCTAAAGTAATATAAATCATTCTACCATAAAGACACATGTACATTGATATGGTTTGCCTGTGTCCCCACCCAAATCTCATCTTGAGTTGTAGTTTCCACAATCTCCACGTCTCATGGGAGGGAGCCCATGGGAGGTAATTTAATCACGGGGCGGTTACCTTCATGCTGTTTTCATGATAGTGAGTTCTCACAAGATCTAATGGTTTTATAAGGGGCTTTCCTCCCTTTGCTCAGCACTTCTCCTTCCTGCCGTCATGTGAAGAAGGACATGTTTGCTTCCCCTTCCACCATGATTACAAGTTTTCCGAGGCCTCCCCAGCCATGCTGAACTGTGAGTCAATTAAACCTCTTTTCTTTATAAATTACCCAGCCTTGGGTATGTCTTTATTGGCAGCACGAGCATGAACTAATACACATGTGTATGCTCATTGCAACACTATTCACAACAGCAAAGACATGGAATAAACCTAAATGCCCTTCAACAGTAGGCTGGCTAAAGAAAATGTGATACATGTACCCCATGGAATACTATGCAGCCATAAAAAAGAATGAGATAATGTCCTTTGCAGCAACATAGATGGAGCTGGAGACCATAATCCTATGAGAACACAGGAACAGAAAACCAAATACCACATGTTCTCACTTATAAGTTCAAGCTAAACATTGAGTACACATAGACACAAAGAAGGGAACAATAGACACCAGGGCTTACTTAAGGGTGGAGAATGAGAGGAGGGTGAGGATCAAAAAACTACCTATTGGGTACTATGCTTATTACCTGAGTGACAACATAATCTGTACACCAAACCCCTGTGACACACAATTTATGTATCTAACAAATCTGCACATGTTCCCCTGAACCTAAAATAAAAATTAAAAAACAAAACAAAACGGAACAAGTTCACTGTGTTTGGGGTATGTAATATATAAAATGGCATGTTACTCACCCCTTGTGTACATAGTCCTCAAGTTACTTAAAGTTTATGAGCCATTATGAAACTCTGTAGGAATTCATGTGATAGACTCAAAGGTGAAATCAATTAGGGAGCAAACAGACAAATAAATTCCTTTGTCCATTTGGGTGGTCCCACATATCAGGCCATAGCTATGACGGAAAATGTTTTCTGACTTCCTCACACCGTTCACATTCCTCATTCTGAAACATTGTACCAATGTGTTCCACGCCATGTTTCTCAACTTCTTCTTGAGCTTCCAACTTTGAGATCATAGGACCACTTTCCTGTTTGGGGTTTTACCTTTACACTTGACTTTGGTACTTACTTGCTCTCTGGCTTTGACCTTTGCATTCCTCCTTGAGTTCAACTCAGATTCCTACCAGTTACTACTTTCAGCTGTCTTGATTAGCACCCCAAGTCATTAGGATTGGATTTGGACCCTATAATTTGAGTGACAAATGCTCCAGTCAGGTGCTGTGACCCCTCAGGATCCAGGCAATGACAAAGGTGCTTGTTGTTACTTAAATGTTAATTCAGACAAGGCAGTTCAGTGGGGAGTCATCCCTCTGCCCCATGTGTGTCTTCTAGTGTTTATGCATAAATACTCTGTACTTTCCAATAATTTATCTCTCTTCTTTTACCATTTCATTAAACTGCCAGGCAATATTTTTGTATGCTTTTGAAAAGCTCTGTGAAGGCTCCTCTCAGTGATGGGTGAAATGATTTCTAAAAATAACCTGCAAATCAATTTGTTCAGCTTGTAGCTTGTATAAATCTTGAAGTAAGGTGCTATTAAATGTGCAAAATAAAGTATTTTAATTTAGAATATGTTACTAGTACCCTGTGAAAAGAGCCCTGGATTTAGAAAACAGGACTTGATAATCTTGGCTTTATGGATTACTGATTGTGTGGCTTTAGGCACATCATATAACTTCTCCAGAGCCTCAGTTTCTTTGATTGCAAAATGAGAGAATAACATCTCCCTCATTGTATTGTGGCAAAGTACAATGAGAAAACATGAAAATGGTGCCGATAGAAAGCTGGGTATCATTTGGTAGACTTACTACACATTTGTTAATCTCTGTTTGAACACAAAACCTAAAAGTGATTCCAAGTAGTCACTGGGGTCTATGGAAAAGCTGTAGGAAAGTTTACGTTTTTAAAGGAGTTGCATAGAAGAAAAACAAATAAATAAACAAAGAAAAAGAAAAAAGCTGCATTTCAGTTAAGTCGATTAGAAAGAAAATTTCCTTAGAATGAGTTTTGTTTTTATCTTCATTTTAAGGATGCAAAGCAGAATGTGTTGCTGGTGAATAGCTTTCATTTAGGAAATGCACTAGGAGTGCATTTGCAGAAATTTTTGAATATTATTTTACTGATATAAGTTTCTTATGTGGCCCCAACATACATGTCTTTCCCTAAGCCAGAGGAATGCCTCTTATTTTGCATGTCTCTGGATGTCATGCTCAGAGATACCAGAATTTAAATTCTTTTGGTCTGTTACTTGAATAAATACAGTCTCATAGTGTTAAGCTCAGATTGTTATTGAGTACATAATATATATTGCCTCAGTCCAAATTTTACCCAAACATGAAGCTTTACATTCTATGAAACAGATTAATATACATTTATCAAAACTCTAAATTTATAATGAAAGTCCTTTTGCTGAGAGAAAAACTAGCATATTAAGCATTGCTTTAATCCCCAGCTATTTTCCTAGTTGTTTTACTTTTATTATTTCATCACATTTTCAGTATGACAAATATCATCATTGCCATTTTACAGATGAGGTAACCGAGGCTGAGTGAAGTGAATTAAGTGGCCTAAGTTGTAAATGGTACAGCTTTCCTGGCTCCTTAGCCAGTGCGCTTCTCCACGGAGAAGTGTAGTGGTTACACCAGGACTCCCGAAGGAGGAAAAAAAGAGCAAATAAATCAGCCATTTATTCTACAATTCTGCTGTTTTGAGCTGTTCTCAAAAGGCCATATACTTAGTTAACTCAATTTAGTCTCAATAAGATTGATACAGTTCCTATGATTTGATATTCTGACTAGTAAGGGGAGCTGCTGAAAGCATTTTGGATATTAAGGAATTATTGGACACTTCTTTCAACATGTCTGACTAATGCTCAGAATATTCATTTTCCTACAGAGTAGGGGAGTGTGATAGATGACGTCATGTTTATTACAGTTTGCAGGGAATAAATGCCACAGGCCCATTGACATGATGGGGAAAGGGCTTGTCAGTGTGGCACACCTAATATAATCTTCATCATAAACAATGGCTTCCACTTCTGGCCATGTCCAATGTGTAAGGCCCTCACCTGGATCTGATATTTTCTCCTGTCCAGCATCTACCCCTCCTCTTTTTAAAATAGCATCTCAAGTGTCTTAGAGGCTCTCTCTGGGTTAATTTTAAGTGATACATAAAATTGACTGGGCCAAGGGATGCCCAGATAGCTGGTTAAACATTACTTCTGCGTGTGTCTGTAAGGGTGTTTCTGCAAGAGATTAGCAATGAATTGGCAGGCTAAGTAAAGCAGATAGCCCTCTCCAATGTGGGTATGCATCATCCAACCTACTGAGTGCCTGAACAGAATAAAAAGGCAGAGGACAGAGCTGGAACCTTGATCTTCTGCCCTCAGTGCTCCAATTCTTAGGCTTTTCGAATTTCCAGACAGACACCAGCTTTTCTGGGTCTACAGCTTGTAGATGCCAGATCATGTGATTTCTCAGACTCCATAATTGTGTGAGCAATAACCTAATATCTTATAGTAAATCTCTCTCTCTCTCTCTCTCTAGCTTTATACATGTAGCTTTATACAAACACACACACACACACACGCATGCATACACACACACACTTCTCCTATTGGTTCTATTTCTCTGGAGAGCTCTGACTAATACACCCTTTCTCCTACTGTGGGTCCAATTGATTTAGTAGGTGATGGATCCCACCCTCGGCTTCATGAGGATGTATGACTCAGGCCCATTCAGTAAGTATGCCCCACCTCTGGGCTGTAGGGCTTGCAGGGACTGGTAAGAGGCTGGGCACTTGACTCAAACTGGTGAAATGCTGAGATTGTTGGAGGAAGCACTGGAAACAGGAGTTGTCTTTCCTCTGGGGATGGCAAGCTGATGAAATGTAAGCTAAGATCTACTGGTGGCTTTCTTGTTTACTGTACAAGGAACCTGCCTGAGAATAAAACGATCTGACAGAAAAGCAAAGTTGAATGCACAGAAAGAGGTAAAGGCCAAATGGTACTGCTTGAGGCCTCCTTAAATCTAGCCACTCTGAAGCTACTGGACAATTCAGTTTCATAAACTACTATGGCTTTTCTCTTTTTTCCTTTTTGCATAAATGAACACAAGTGATTCTGTAGGCTTTTATATATTCAGTCTGGCTCCAAATCCTTTTCCTCTATAATTCACTAGATTACACCTGATGCTGAATAATGAATGTGCACAGTACACAGTGGATTTCGATAGAATAGAAAAGTGTGGATCAGCTGGAGTAGTACAGCCACCACTAAGGGAGGTGTATTTTGTGTGTGTGTGTGTGTGTGTGTGTGTGTGTGTGACAGAGAGAGAGACAGAGAATGTGTATTGGCAAAAGAAAAAGACAGTGTCACATTCAAACAACAGGTTCATATGACAATTAGTTAAATAATGAAAACCTTTGAAGCTGCCCAAGATAATTTCAGGCCCCAGAAGTCCAGCACAAGGTGTTCCATTCAATTTTAGTCCACTGGCAACACTGAAACATCCTCCTTTGAAGGTGTGAACAAGAAAGGATGAGAGGAGCCCTCACAAATATAGGATGCACCTGCATGTAAGGGAAACTTTGGTAGGGTCTTTAACTACCTCAACCAAAAAAGGAAGTTCAATAGACAAAGGCCTCCAAGGATTGAACAATGCACAGTGTAGCCACATGCCAGCCCCCCGAGACTCACACTAGTGGGGCTCCCACAGGACAGGGCCAGGCTGTGAAATCTCCCATAGGCAGCAAAGAGATGTGAAGAGAAGAGGTTATCAGAAAACGAAGAAAAGGACCACAGGGAATCAATCTTTGGAAAAGCAGGGCTCAAGGTGACTGAAGACCACAGTGATGGTTGTGTTCATTTGCCCTCAGTCATCCATGCACTACTATCACAGTTTTGCCATAGCTGGGTTCTATCTCTGCGATTATTAACCTAGCACTTTAAATGGACTCACTTTTCTTTCACTTCCTCGTTGCTTTTAAGCAATAACTTTTGAGAAATGGGTTTATTTCTCTGGTTAAAAGTATAGAACCAGTTATATACTTTTCTAGTATATGTTAAAATAAGCATATAATCCTTAAAAATGTTTGTTATACCACCTAAAATCTTTTCAAATGTCACAGTACTGGATTCCACTCATTGGGCAACACTAGTATATAGGACAAGGACTGGAGTTCAAGTCAAGAACAAGGATGAGGATAAAAGTTGCTTCCCTTGAGATGCTGATATTGTCCAGGGATATCAGTTTCATCACTGCTTTCCTGAAAGCTCTACCCCTCCCCTCTGCTCAGGGCACTCCAATGCCTTTATACTACAAGGGAAGACTGTTTGCAAGCAAACACTGGAATTATAAAAATGAGTAAAATGGTCAAATGTGGAGCTTTTAACAAGAGGTAAGTACATTATTGTTACCTCCTGTCTTCAGAAAGGGCTAAAGAATGACCAAGGAGTTCACTGCATTAACCTATCTGTAAAAGCAGTAGATACCAAATGTCATACTTATGTCATAGATGAATGGCAATTATGTATGCATAACTAAAAGTATGATTTAAAAAATTCTCTCAAGGCTTATCAGGAAACCACATTAAGCAGAACAAGTCATCTATCTTTAAAAGCCATGAACTATCTTGTCAAGTCACAAAACAGTTGCCACTTGAACTCTGGGAACAGACTTTCAAAGACAGATTTCTACAGGTTTTTTTCCATTAGAATTTTACAGATACTAATAATGACCTCACTAGATTTTCTTTTGATTCATGCTAGAAAAAATAGACTGTAATTTAGATATTGTTTGAAGATGGACTGTAATACCATAAGACAAAATTGAAGCCACCTTATTAAAGTTTTTTTTATTCTTTAAATTTCATGTTTAGCTTCACTGTGGATAAAATATGCCAGCAGTAAAACATGAAACATGGCTTTCTCTTTGAATTGCAAACAAAAGATGCTTTATCTATTTTGTGACTTTAGGTGGAGTAATGGTTTCTCATCCTTCCAATAATCACTCTTTATCCACTCAGCCTGCTTTATTTTTCTTCCTAGCACTTGTCACTATGCATCACATTCTTATTTGCTGTGTTTATTGTCTCTTTCCTCCACCAAATGTAAGCTCTATGAGGGCAGGGACTTCATATTAGTCATGAAGTCTCCCAGCACCCAGCAAAATGCCCAGTACATAGAAAGTGCTCGATAAAAATTTGTTAGATGAATTAATGTTGATTAATGACCAAACGTTTACAAATAGCAAATTGTCTCATTTTTCAAGCTTTACTCATCAGCTTCAGATCCAAAAAATACATACTTGTTAGCCATTTGACCTTAGGCAAGTCACTTAACCACATAACTTCTAACAGGTTGTGTTTCTGTCTACAAAATGGGGACATTATTGACTGATAGGGCATTTGTGAGCATAAAATTAGGTAACATCCATGAAAGTGTTGGTTTGTCTATCTTTTATTTATTTACTTATTTATTTTTATTATTATTATACTTTAAGTTCTAGGGTACATGTGCACAATGTGCAGGTTTGTTACATATGTATACATGTGCCATGTTGGTGTGCATATACCCAAAGGATTATAAATCATGCTGCTATAAAAACACATGCACACGTATGTTTATTGTGGCACTATTCACAATAGCAAAGACTTGGAACCAACCCAAATATCCATCAATGGTTTGTCTATCTTTGTAACCAGGTCTCTGATCATTCATCTGTCTATATATGAATATAGCCTGTTGGCAAAGGATCTGGTCCATGGTAGGTGCACCATGACTGTTTACTAGTTTATTAATTTTTAATTTTAATTTTGCTACAGGAAGTAATGATTTCCTTTTCAGTTGTTGATGGCCCTGTCTAAAACCAAGGACAAGAAATCATTAGATGAAAGTATTGCCTTTATATACCTAAACTCTTACTCTTTATATATCTTCAATATAAAGAGATTTAAAAATGGTGTTTTTTCCAATCAAGTACATTTAAAGGACAAAAATAAGAAAAGGACATCGACAAGACTGATAAGCACTAAAGTCATCTTCCCTGTCCCTCCTAAAAGGTCAGTTTCATTTCATTTTTAAGATGCTTCTCATGTACAGAAGACAGTGTTGGGAAAAGATGAGTTTGATTTTTATAAAGGTGATTTCCGAGGCACTCTTTACTTATTTATTTTTTTTTAAAGAAAACTTCTTTCCTTTCTTCCTTCCTTTCTTTTTCTTTCTTCTTACCTGTCTTTGTTCATTAACTAGAATTAAATTAAGTTTTTGGTATTTCCCACAAGCAAGATAAATCCCTAAAAAACCGATAGGTTGGGGGAGGAAAAATGGTCAATAGAAACTTTCTTAGAAGATGAAAATGTATGTCAAATCCTCTTCAAATCATAATTTTCAAATTCTCACTGCTAAGACAAAATTAATTAGTTCAACTAAAACAGAGTTGCCAATTAAAACACGGTTAACTAGGATTCTCTAACAAAAAAATCCCAAATCTTACACTGTTCATTCTAAATAAACATGCTTTTAAAAGATTAGGAAAATAATTACCTATTTGCACAGGAAAATAATAAATGATGAAATCTCAACAGATAGGGTAAAGATATACATAATATTATCTTAGCAACTGGCTCAATCACTTCCCACTCAGTTTAAACGCTTTAATAAAAGGCACTTTATACAAGGAAAGTCCTACATCAAGATTATTACAGATTACATTTATGTTAAGTATTTGTTCTCTCACTAATGGAAGATTTCCTCTCTAATATTTTTTCTAAACAATTTGTTAACTGGAGGAGAGGAAAACAAAATATTTTTTTCTAATATTCTATCGAGGACTTATAATTTATTTTACTTTTATTCTCTGATAAAGAAAAGGCTACAGGGAAACTAGCAGGCGAAAGACTTTCTAAATGTAAATGCTGCCCAACGAAAAAAAGAACTGTGATTAGATTATTACGCATAATAGGCATCAAGGGTTAACATTCATATACGGAGAAATGCATGTCAAATTGCACATATTTTAAAATTCACTTTAGGAATTTATCATAAAGAGTTCAGATATGCACAAAGATAAACTTCAAAGGATAATCATAGCAATATTAGTTACAGAGGTAAAAAAAAATACAAATCTTTGTTTCCCACCGCATTCAGGCAAGTGAGAACTACCCTATGGAGACAAGAGGCTGAGCATCTGCAGAATTTAAACTTAGGAGGCTTGGACTCAGGGATACCAAACACAACCAAGGGCAAGCATGGCATACAGAGTGAAAATGGAGGAACTGGGCAAATTGCTGTACTAGGCCCCTCATCAAGTTGATTTCCCTGTTTTTTTCTTTTTCCTCTGGCAAAGATGGGAGCTGGGGAGAAGCAAATAACCCCAGAGAGAACGCTGTTGGGGATTTAAATTTGGGGCAAATAAAAAGGCCGGCCAGCCATATATTTATCCTAGAGCAGCAGTTCTAACTGGAATGGGGTGGGGGTGGGCTTCCCTAGGGGATAGAGACATTTTTGATTTCCAAAACTGGAGGGGCATGGTGCTACTGGCATCTAGTGGGTAGAGGCTAGAGAAGCTGTTAAACATCCTGTAATGCACAGAACAACAAAACAGCCCTCACAACAATGAATTATCCAGCCCCGAATGTCAGTAGTGCCACTGTTAAGAAACCCTGTAATAGAGTGAAGCCCACAGTTCACACCTGTCCCATGTCTCCATTACTCACACAGGACTTTCAAAGGCTCTTTTGGGCTTTACCCTTAAATACGATTGGCTTGCCTTTTACCAGACACTTGAGGAAAGCCCTCACAATGAAAGTCAAGACAAAAACCCACAAACATCAACCAAACAACTGAATAAGAAAAAAAGTATTGGAGAAAACAGAAACCATTAAAAATCTTAAGAAGAAAAACTGTAATTGATACAACCCAATCTAAAATACAATTTGGCAATATCTAGCAAACTTGAAGCTAAACCCACCTGAAACCCAGCAATTCTGCTTGTAGGGATTTGTCTCAGAGAAATTCTTGTACATGTCACTAGGAGACATGCACAGATTATTCATAGCAGCATTGCTTGTTAGTAGCAAAAAATGAAAAACAAACAAAAAAAACCTAGAAAAAATCTAATCATTCACCAAAAGAGAATGGATAGATTAATTATAGAATATTCATATAATTGAATGCCAAAATCACTTAAAATGAATGACTTAGAGCTAAGTATCTCAATACAGATATACTTCATAAATATAATGTTGACTTAAGGAAAGCAAATTACAGGGGACCACATTCATTAAGATACTATACAAAGTTAACAAGCTTTGAATAAATACATGCAACAACTTTACTGTATCTCCTTTAAGGCAGGGGTCCCCAGCCCCTGGGCTGTGGAGCAGTACCAGCCTGTGGCCTGTTAAGAACCAGGCTGCACAGCAGGAGGTGGGCAACTGGTGAGTGAGCATTACTGCCTGAGCTTTGTCTCCTGTCAGATCAGTGGTGACATTAGATTCTCATAGGAGCAAGAACCCTATTGTGAACTGTGCATGTGAGGGATCTAGGTTGTGTATTCCTTATGAGAATCTAATGCCTGATGATCTGAGGTGGAACAGTTTCATTGCAAAACGATTCTCCCCACACCCCTAAGCCCCAACCTCTGTCTGTGGAAAAACTGTCTTCCACGAAACTGGTCCCTGGTGCCAAAAAGGTTGGGACCATTGCTTTAAGGATTCATACTCGTCTACCAAATCTATAAGGCAATACATTTTAGCTATCCTCCAGACTGAAGATGGGAAAAACAGGGAAATCAACTTGATGAGGGGCCTAGTACAGCCATTTGCACAGCTCCTCCATTTTCACTCTGTACGCCATGCTTGCCCTTGGCTGTGTTTGGTATCCCTGAGTCTGGGAGGTTGGCAGGAAGGAAAGTAACTGGGATGTGTATTAGAGAACTTTGAGTATGTGATGTTTTATTTCTTAAGCTGCATTTTGGGTCTACTGGTGTTTGCTATATTTTTCTTCTATATCTTTTGTATGTTTTAAATTATATTAAATAAAACCTATTTTTAATATCATCAGAAAGATAAAAGAAAATATTGCATCCAGGAAAAAGTAATGTCTCATTCATGAAGTAGGAATTTAATTCCCCAAACATAGTAGTTCTAAGAAAATCTAATGTGTAGTAAAGCTATTACATGCTTTAAAATATAAAATTAAAATGTATAGGCTTTCTGTAAAAAATTTGTAATTTAATTTCAAATATATAATTTAAATTTAACCGTAATGGCATCATTTTAGAATTGAGTTTTTCTTTTCTAATAACCAGGTATATAAGGCAACTTTGTCATGTACCTGGTTTGAAAATGTTATAATAGATCCCAATACGTCATATGCCATGTCGAGCTATTTTCTTTTAAGTGTTCTTAATACTAAGCATTGGGGTAAATTTTCAATTGCTAAAAAGTGTAACTGATTATATTTGAAATATTTAGCAGTTATGATCCACAATAACAATTCTAGGAAATTAAAAAAATAACATGTTAGTCAATGTTTTAATTAATATATTAAGAACCTACACAGGTGATTGCATCAATGGCTATTGAAATTGAAATAACAACTTCTGAAATTACTTTAAAAATATCTTTTTCTAAGAACATATGGACACATGGTGGGGAACAACACACACTGGGGCCTGCCGGGGGTGCAGCGGGAGGGAGAGCATCAGGAAGAATAGCTAGTGGATGTTGGACTTAATATTCAGGTGATGGTTTGATCTGTGCAGCAAATCACCATGGCACATGTTTACCTATGAAACAAACCTGCACATTCGGCATATGTACCCCAGAATTTAAAATAAAAGTTGAAGAGAAAAAAATCTTTTCCTTGGCACTAATGTGTTCTAACCGGAGAACTAATTTAGGAATTGAGAAAAGCATAAAAAGTATCTGTTCTTTTTAATTGCATAAATAAGTGATACAAAAAAAGTTCTGAGTGAGTTCTATAAGTAAATATTTTAATTTCCTTACACTGGCTTAGCTAAAATTATCATTTTGTCATTTTAGAAAGATTGCATTATTATACCAAGTAGTGAAACATTTAAAAATATACATTTAGCAGGTTAAAATAATCATGTTCGTCTTTTAAAGAAAAAGATCCTCAAAGAAGACACAATTCACACTTTCCATTTTTCATTGACATCATTAAGTACTCATTTAAATTAGTTTTGGAAACTGAAATAACTTTACATTTTTTGGATATGGTGGCAAAGTTCACCTGAAAAAACAATTTCTAATTTAATCATTCCTTCATACATGGTGTGTTCCCTCTACAAGTGAAAACTCTATACTTCTAATATATGTAAATATATATTAAGATAATGGCCAATAACAAAACAAAACAAAAATGTTTTAATATGGAAACATTTTTATCAAATTAAATTTCCCTGGCTAGTTATTGAAATTTATCTTATTTAAACGATTTAAGTTTATTCTAGCAAGGGCTTCTAAGGTGGAGATGCTAATACAGGTTGACCATCCCTAATCTGAAAATCCAAAATCTGAAATGCTCCAAAATCCAAAACTTTTTGAGCGTGGACATGATGCCATATGTGAAAAATTCCACACCTGACCTCATGTGACAGTACTCAGTCAAATTGCAGCCGAAACTTTGTTTTATGCAAAAAATTAACAAAAATATTGTATAAAATCACCTTCAGACTATGTGTATATGAAACATAAATAAACTTGATGTTGAGACTTGGGGTCTAATCCCCAAGACATATCATTATATGTGTATATGCAGATATTTCAAAGTCCAAACAAAAAAATCTGCAATCCAAAACACTTCTGGTTCCAAGCATTTTGGATAAGGGACAGTCAATCTGTATAGCTGTGTCTACCAAAATAAAATGGTAACCAAGAAGACCTCTAAAATTAGATTTGTAAAATCTCCCTCAGCTCTAATATTTCATTTACTCATCCCTTCATCTTTAATGACTTCAGTCATTCATTTGTTCCCTCCTTTTAGAGACTTCCTATGTGCCATGCACTGTGCACTCTGGGGATATAAAGAGAAACAAAAGAAATTTGCTTTAGCTATAGTACATCAGTATGAAAGGTGGGAAGGGATCACAAATCCAAATATCAAATACACACAGAATTCACTCTCTGTATTGCAGAAGGAAAGGAATCCTGCCTAGGTGACGTGGACCCACCCATAGAGACCCTTTGTATGGGAATTGTACCACTGCTCTAGCACTTTGCTCACAAAGTATGGCATATCACACTTCCATTCATTTATAGTGGAAGACATGGAGGCACAGAGAGGTGAGAGAACTTGTCAAAAGTCACAGAGCAAGTCAGAAGGCCAAAATCAGAATATATGGTCTATCGTAATATTTTCAACAAATGTATTGAGAACTTGACAAGTGTTTGGCTTAGAACCAGGAATGGGGACTACAAAGATGAATAAGATGGAGTTCCTGCCTAGAGGTGCTTATGCTCTGGTGCTGGCAGTTCCCAGACTCGGGGGTTCTGGCAATTACTGTAACAGCTGATTGTCTTGGTACCTACTGCTGGGTCTCTGAGTACTGTGTTAGCACATAAACAAACGTGGAACTGCATGGGGACAAGAACAGCTGGCAAAGTAAACATGGGGAAACATATTCAGTGTGGCTGTAATCTGTAAAATGCAAATTCAAAGAAGAATTTGTTTCTACCTATCCATCTTGCAAAAGTCTTAAAAACACTCAAAATGGAGAAATTGGCCCTCTCATCCACTGCTGTTGGAAATAAAAATTTTGTGTTTAGATATCAAAGTTGCAGCATTATGTACAGGCTTATAACCAGGAACAATTATGTTCAACAGTAAGTGAATAATGCTTCACTAAATTAAGGTTATATTCATGCAATATTATGATACATGAGTCAGTTTCTTAAGATTACTGAATGACCCGGGAAAATATTCATCATCCAATGTTAATTAGAAAACCAGCATATTAAACTATATATGGCATGCATTTTCTAAAAATACTTTCCTAAAAATACAGTATGGATACATATCTGTATCATAAACACTGGAAAGAAATGTATCAAATTAATACTTGTGATTATTTCTGGGTGGTGGTATTACAGATAATTTTTATTTTTCTCCTTTGTATGTTTTCCAAATTTTCTGCAAGGAGATTCTGTTATTTAATAATTTAGAAAAAATAAAAGTAAGTCTTAAATTTTTTTTCTGACTAGATGATTCTCTGAAATAAACTAACTGCTCCTGACTGGTTTCAGGACACCAATGACTCAGCCCCTTCTGGTTAGGACACACGGATGCACTAGAGAGGTCCTGAAACCTGAGCTCCATGACACAGATTTGTTTTGCTGCTTACTGGCTGTGTCTTTCTGGGCAAAAGAGTCCTGAGCCTCTGTAATTGTATTTGTAAAATGTGGCAATTGATGTATGCCTCACAGATGAAGTTTAAGGACAGTATAAGAAAAACGCTTTGAAAAGTACTATATAAATGCAAGCTATGTCTCACCTGAGACATAGATAAGACAGAGTACACACTCAAATCCCAAATGGCCAACTGCTTGGTTTTATGACATCACTTAAATGACAAAACCTCTTTGAGCCTTAGCCTCATAATTTGTCAAGTAGAGATATTACTGGCTTCTTCAGAAGGTGGATGTGAACTAAACACCTTTTGCAGGACTCAGTAAATGTTAGCTTCCTTCCTTTCTTAGGCTCTGTCTTTCCCCATTCCATTCTTACTCTGAAACAAGGCTTTAAAAAAATGCTCTGGCATCAGCACTTTCTATTCTAATTTTAAAGCATATTATTTACTTTGATTTTTTTGATACGTTAAAAATGTATGGATTCTTTTTCCTTTCTCCACCCGTTTACGGTTTGGACAAATAGCAAACACAAAGTAAGCAGAACTTGGGAAAATCAATGTGAGGACTGTGGACAAATTTTATGGGGTCATTTGAGCCTGAAATTTTCCACGGAAAGCTCTGAAACTCTAAGCACTTTCCATTAGGGCAGGCAGAGTAGGAAGGGTAAGAATGTCCTTGCTTTGGTAGGCTGAAATTATTTCAGCAATTAGATCTCCCTAGATTCTGGATTTATCTAAATATACCTGTGACATTCTTTAAATGTGCAGAACTCAGAATTTCTCAGGCCTGGTTTCTGTAGTGTCAATTGACAACCACATGTCTTGAAATTTTGTTTCCTTTAATTAACCTTCTCCATTTTCAAATCAATTTTCTCACTTCCTCATGGTGTTACTGCTATTCTAAGGAATGCAGACCTAAGGGATCAACATTTCAAGACTCCAAAGTTTCATATGCCAAGGCTGGAACTTTATACACAAATAGATATCCAAGAATACTTGCTGTTCATTCTGTACACCCAAACTTAAAAATTCAAGAGCTAAGATTAAAGTATCAGAGGATTGAGTCCTAATTTACTATTTGAAATCTGGTCTACCTTGTATAAGAATCTTTTCTTGTGGGAATGTTGAAGATTTTCGAAAAAGAGAACAACCCACTGAAGGCCCTCCCTGTTTAGGGAAGATTAACCTGCTAGGTGCTAGTAGACTGATCAAAGGGGATGATCTGCATGTACCATGACTGTGAAGACAGACTAAAAAGGAAGAGGCAGATAAAAGACATATTGTAGCAGAATCCGCCAGTGCCCAGTCCATTTTTCCAGAGTCTTAGCACTTCACTGTGTTCTGGTTGATTTCTAACTGACAGCTTCTACTCACCTTTAGTTGAGTGCTAAGGAATTCATACCCCCATGCCAAGCAGCACTCAGTCAATGACTGGTAGGAGTTGGCACATAAACACTCCAGCTCTCCTGCACTTTGGGTGGAAGAACTCTGAGCTGTGTTGTATTATTTTCCTATTGTTGCTGTAAAAAAATTACCAAAAACTAAAGAGGCCTAAGGAAACATGAATTTATTACTGAACAGTTCTGGAGGCCATAAGTTTGAAATAGACCTTATTGGGCTAAAATAAAGACGTAGGTTTAAAGATAGTACACTATTGCTTTGAAGGATGCTGACCAATCTTCTGGTACAAGTAGACCCAAGCTGTGGCCAGCTTATTCTTTGAAGGAGCCTTCTTGAATTCCTCTTCTCTTTATAATCAAAGCCAAGACAGGAGAATGTGCTGGTGAAAATTCCTCCACACTATGCTGAAATCAATCATATCAGGCCTCATCTTAATCCCACTTAATTTAACTTAATCCTGCCATTTGATTTAATCTATCTAATTTAATCCCACTTTGGCACAATCCGAATCTAGAATACTTGAGTCAAATCATCTAATACTCCAAGACTAGCAGTAGCCTATCCTGGATGGAAAACCATAACAAAGTTACAAGGTACATAAAGTCAGAATCTCTTGTTTTTCATTCTGGCTATAAATAACCACATGATCTTAGACTAATCACTTAATCTCTCTCTGACCGATTTCATTTCTTCATGTAAAGACAGAATTAATAAAACTCCTTTTTTGAGAGATTTCAGAGTTAAATGGAAAACTCTGTGAACTTGCTTTGAGTTCTAATACAATAGCACTAATCATGATGATTCGAAGGACAGTAAACCTTTTGTTTTTCCCATGAATGCAGGTTTTAGTCAAATGCCAGCAAAGTATTCTCTGTACACTTGGTGCTCCTAAAATATTTATTGTTTTTCATAATGAAGAATAATGTCTTATGCAAAGTAATCTATTCACAAACTTTCTCCCAGTTGGAATTGATATATGTTGAGCCATCTCAGTTATTCTGATAAAGACCTTCACTACATTTGTATCTAACTTCATCAGAAACAAATGATCTTCTCGGTACACTTTGGGGTTCTGCAAGATTTAACAATCGATAGTGACTTGTTGCATAACAGAACACTTGACTTTTTGCTCTATTTTAAATTACATTTGAGTATTTTTTATTGAGAATCTATTAAATCTAGGGCTCCCAGAACTGGTCTTCCAGTAGTTTACATAATAATAGTTACAATAACAACCAATGTCAGCATCTTGCATTATAGTTGGCAGTGGCTTCCTATAGTTAGATGTTGCCGAAACTTCAGTCATTTTTATAACATCAGCATGATATTTTGCCATATTTTCTTAATTTACGTGTTTCTATTTACCGAGTGTTTTATCTTAAATTGAGTTACCTTTTAAAATTTAAATGTTTATTTAAAAAGTGAACTTCATATCACTACCATACCTAGAAAACCAATATTGCTTGCCATAAATAGAAAATAAATAAATTCATTGATTTAGCCATTCCATAAAGTATACATATAGCAAAACATCATGTTGTGCACCATAAATATATACATTTATATTTGCAAATAAAAAATAATTTTTAAAAAGAAAGTAAATAAATGCAATTCAATGAAAACAAAACAATATTGTTCAGTTCCTGCCTATACTGTTTTGGGTAAAGGTTCCTGAGCTTGAGATACATTCTTTTGTGTATGTGTGTGTAAGTGTGTGTACTAGAGACAAAGAGAGAGAGAGAGAGACTCGCATATCTTATATCAAATTTAGAGACAAGCTCTACATTGAGACTTTTGGTGAATTATTTACATTTTTGGAAATGACATGATGGATTAGAATCTTAGTAATCAGTGCAGATACTGTATCCATTTAACAGGTGATAAAGCTAGGGCTCACAGAGATTACATGACTTATTCCTTGAATACTCAGTAAATGGCAGAGCTGGGCTTCAAACACGAGCCCTTTCATTCCAAATCCTGTGCTTTCTCTATTGCACTCAAACCTTCTTGGAGTGAGAGGGGTTGCAGAGGGCTTAGATGAAGCACACTGAAGATCCATTCCCTCTGTCATTTATAATCCAGTCAAGGAGATGAGAGGGACCAAAGTCATATATTTAAGTTGTATCAAGAGAAAGTAGAAAAGTATGTTTTGAGATAATTGGCCCAAAGAATAATGGTGAAAATATTTAGCAAGTGAGCCCACTGAAATTTGGACTATTAGGGAAGACTTTCTGGAAGAAGCAAGATTAAAACTCTTGTGTTGAAGGGTGGATAAAATCAGATGAATTGAAGACAGAGGTGAAACCATTTCAAGTGATAACAGTGCTTTGATCAGAATAATCAAAAATATCAAAGCTCTGTCTTGGTTCACTGCGGATAGGGGAAAATGCACATATATGACGGGAAGTACTATGGCTACATTTTATAGTCTTATGTGCTATGAAGTATGTAATCATAGCACATAAGAATGAATCACTATTTTGTAATCCTTAAAAATAAATTATTTCCCTCAAAATATGTATGATTCAGCAAACTATCTACAGGACTTTTTCTCCTAAGGAAATAATGATGGATATATGCTAATATTTGTAAGAATGTGTCTCATCCTAGCAGGGCAATTGGAAATAACTCCAGTGTTTGATCATATGGGGCTTAGTTACATAAAATTAACTACATCAATACTGGGGTCCCTGTGCAATCTCCAAAAAAGATTTCAACCTTTGCTACTAAAACATGATCTGTGGACCACTATTTTCACCTTTACCTGGAACTTGCTAAGATTCAGTTTCTGATGCAGTAGGTCTGGGGGAGGGCCTGAGATTCTGCATTTCCAACAAGTTCTCCAGTGATTCGTACATGCATTAACATTTGAGAAGCAGAGGCACATGATTAATGACATGGAAAGATATTTGCAATTAAATGAAATAGGCTGATTTCATAAGAATTAGTTCCATATGATACTATATTAGTAAATTTTTAAATAATGCATACATTCACACATAAGAGAAGAAAATAGGGAAAGAGAGAGAGAGTGTGTGTGTGTGTATGTGCAAGACAGACAGATGGGAAGAATATATATTAAAATACCAACAGTGGTGGAATTACTGGAAATTATTTAAATTTTTTTCCTATGTTTGTGTATTTGCATCTATTATAAACATGCCTCTTTCAAAATATAAATAATAAAACTATATTTTCAATTCCTTTTCTGTTTTCAGAATTTTACTGAGTTCTTTCTGGAAAAATAAACAGGAAGCAAGAGGTTGAACTGGAAGAAAACAACTCACAGGGATTTAATCAATGTAACAAGAAACTGTCAGAAGAGAGAAAGACTTAAAAGACAAGAATTTTCCACTAAGTGTGAAGTAAGTCTGTGTAACCTTCATGTCCCTAGTGCTCTTGGCATTTATTTTAAAAACCAAACTTTTTTTTTTTTTTTTTTTTTTTTTTTAAGTAAGGCTATAAAGCTCCAGGAGCATAGACATTTTCAAAACTGCCAACTGGGAAAGTACTTTCAGGATGAAAGAGATCGGTTTCCCTTAACAAGTATTTCTAGTGGTATTACTCTGAGTTCTTGTTGGGAATATTCCAGCAATGTCACTTAGAAGTTGAAAGAGGACCCAGCTGCTTTGTCAGAATGATTCTTTGCCTGCCTTCTCCCTTGGAAAATTTACCTTAATCTTTATTCATTTCTGTGAGTTGTCCCCATTTGGGTGATCCCTTTGTTCTCAGCATATGATGGTCAGAAAAGGATTCAGATTCCAGCTTCACTATTTCTTTGCTGCTGGGATATTTAGGCAATGGAAGTAAGTTAAGATGATTAAATGAGATAACGCAAATAAAACATTTATTATAAAGGAACTACTTAAAAAGTTAACTGATTGGGAACTGGCATTGTGGCGTGACTATGAGGACTCTCTGGGGAAAGATCAACTGGTCCCAAACAGAACTGAAGGAGAAGCTGTTCAACCACCTGTGGGTATTGAACTGGGAGTGGTGTCTGAGGCACTGGGTGGTTGGGGCTGTGATAGACCAAGGGCTGATCATGCAGCACCACCTCAAGAAGTGGGCATCCAGTGCACGTACCAACATTACTCTGTGCAGGAAGAAGCACAGAAAACTTCTCCAGCAGACCCAGCTTGCCCAGAAAGAGAAGGCAGCCATGGAAGTGGAAGCCCCTCAAAACTAGCCAGGACTAGTGAACCACAGCTCAAAAGGCAAAAGAGGACAAAAGCCCCCTAGGATGTAGAAATGAAGGACCTTTGAACATCTTTATTTCTGCCTTCATTTCGTTATGTACCCAGTAGTCATTCAGGAGCAGGTTGTTCAGTTTCCATGTAGTTGAGCGGTTTTGAGTGAGTTTCTTAATCCTGAGTTCTAGTTTGATTGCACTGTGGTCTGAGAGACGGTTTGTTATAATTTCTGTTCTTTTACATTTGCTGAGGAGTGCTTTACTTCCAACTATGTGGTCAATTTTGGAATAGGTGTGGTGTGGTGCTGAAAAAAATGTATATTCTGTTGATTTGGGGTGGAGAGTTCTGTAGATGTCTATTAGGTCCACTTGGTGCAGAGCTGAGTTCAATTCCTGGGTATCTTTGCTAACTTTCCATCTTGTTGATCTGTCTAATGTTGACAGTGGGGTGTTAAAGTCTCCCATTATTATTGTGTGGGAGTCTAAGTCTCTTTGTAGGTCACTCAGGACTTGCTTTATGAATCTGGGTGCTCCTGTATTGGGTGCATATATATTTAGGATAGTTAGCTCTTCTTGTTGAATTGATCCCTTTACCATTATGTAATGGCCTTCTTTGTCTCTTTTGATCTTTGTTGGTTTAAAGTCTGTTTTATTAGAGACTAGGATTGCAACCCCTGCCTTTTTTTGTTTTCCATTTGCTTGGTAGATCTTCCTCCATCCCTTTATTTTGAGCCTATGTGTGTCTCTGCATGTGAGATGGGTTTCCTGAATACAGCACACTGATGGGTCTTGACTCTTTATCCAATTTGCCAACGAGAACAAAGACACAACATACCAGAATCTCTGGGACACATTCAAAGCAGTGTGTAGAGGGAAATTTATAGCACTAAATGCCCACAAGAGAAAGCAGGAAAGATCCAAAATTGACACCCTAACATCACAATTAAAAGAACTAGAAAAGCAAGAGCAAATACATTCAAAAGCTAGCAGAAGGCAAGAAATAACTAAAATCAGAGCAGAACTGAAGGAAATAGAGATACAAAAAACCCTTTAAAAAATTAATGAATCCAGGAGCTGGTTTTTTGAAAAGATCAACAAAATTGATAGACTGCTAGCAAGACTAATAAAGAAGAAAAGAGAGAAGAATCAAATAGACGCAATAAAAAATGATAAACGGGATATCACCACTGATCCCACAGAAATACAAACTACCATCAGAGAATACTACAAACACCTCTATGCAAATAAACTAGAAAATCTAGAAGAAATCGATAAATTCCTTGACACATACACCCTCCCAAGACTAAACCAGGAAGAAGTTGAATCTCTGAATAGACCAATAACGGGCTCTGAAATTGTGGCAATAATCAATAGCTTACCAAGCAAAAAAAGTCTAGGACCAGATGGATTCACAGCCAAATTCTACCAGAGGTACAAGGAGGAGCTGGTACCATTCCTTCTGAAACTATTCCTATCAATAGAAAAAGAGGGAATCCTCTCTAACTCATTTTATGAGGCCAGCATCATTCTGATACCAAAGCCGGGCAGAGACACAACCAAAAAAGAGAATTTTAGACCAATATCCTTGATGAACATTGATGCAAAAATCCTCAATAAAATACTGGCAAACTGAATCCAGCAGCACATCAAAAAGCTTATCCACCATGATCAAGTGGGCTTCATCCCTGGGATGCAAGGCTGGTTCAACATACGAAAATCAATAAATGTAATCCAGCATATAAACAGAACCAAAGACAAAAACCACATGATTATCTCAATAGATGCAGAAAAGGCCTTTGACAAAATTCAACAACCCTTCATGTTAAAAACTCTCAATAAATTAGGTATTGATGGGACGTATCTCAAAATAATAAGAGCTATTTATGACAAACCCACAGCCAATATCATACTGAATGGGCAAAAACTGGAAGCATTCCCTTTGAAAACTGGCACAAGACAGGGATGCCCTCTCTCACCACTTCTATTCAACATAGTGTTGGAAGTTCTGGCCAGGGCAATCAGGCAGGAGAAGGAAATAAAGGGTATTCAATTAGGAAAAGAGGAAGTCAAATTGTCCCTGTTTGCAGATGACATGATTGTATATCTAGAAAACCCCATCGTCTCAGCCCAAAATCTCCTTAAGCTGATAAGCAACTTCAGCAAAGTCTCAGGATACAAAATCAATGTTCAAAAATCACAAGCATTCATATACACCAATAACAGACAAACAGAGAGCCAAATCATGAGTGAACTCCCATTCACAATTGCTTCAAAGAGAATAAAATACCTAGGAATCCAACTTACAAGGGATGTGAAGGACCTCTTCAAGGAGAACTACAAACCACTGCTCAAGGAAATAAAAGAGGATACAAACAAATGGAAGAACATTCCATGCTCATGGGTAGGAAGAATCAATATCATGAAAATGGCCATACTGCCCAAGGTAATTTATAGATTCAATGCCATCCCCATCAAGCTACCAATGACTTTCTTCACAGAATTGGAAAAAACTACTTTAAAGTTCATATGGAACCAAAAAAGAGCCCGCATCGCCAAGTCAATCCCAAGTCAAAAGAACAAAGCTGGAGGCATCACGCTACCTGACTTCAAACTATACTACAAGGCTACAGTAACCAAAACAGCATGGTACTGGTACCAAAACAGAGATATAGATCAATGGAACAGAACAGAGCCCTCAGAAATAATGCCACATATCTACAACCGTCTGATTTTTGACAAACCTGACAAAAACAAGCAATGGGGAAAGGATTCCCTATTTAATAAATGGTGCTGGGAAAACTGGCTAGCCATATGTAGAAAGCTGAAAGTGGATCCCTTCCTTATACCTTATACAAAAATTAATTCAAGATGGATTAAAGACTTACATGTTAGACCTAAAACCATAAAAACCCTAGAAGAAAACCTAGGCAATACCATTCAGGACATAGACATGGGCAAGGACTTCATGCCTAAAACACCAAAAGCAATGGCAACAAAAGCCAAAATTGACAAATGGGATCTAATTAAACTAAAGAGCTTCTGCACAGCAAAAGAAACTACCATCAGAGTGAATGGCAACCTACAAAATGGGAGAAAATTTTTGCAACCTACTCATCTGACAAAGGGCTAATATCCAGAATCTACAATGAACTCAAACAAATTTACAAGAAAAAAAGAAACAATCCCATCAAAAAGTGGGTGAATGATATGAACAGACACTTCTCAAAAGAAGACATTTATGCAGCCAAAAAACACGTGAAAAATGCTCATCATCACTGGCCATCAGAGAAATGCAAATCAACACCACAATGAGATACCATCTCACACCAGTTAGAATGGCAATCATTAAAAAGTCAGGAAACAACAGGTGCTGGAGAGGATGTGGAGAAATAGGAACACTTTTACACTGTTGGTGGGACTGTAAACTAGTTCAACTATGGTGGAAGTCAGGGTGGCGATTCCTCGGGGATCTAGAACTAGAAATACCATTTGACCCAGCCATCCCATTACTGGGTATATACCTAAAGGATTATAAATCATGCTGCTATAAAGACACATGCACACGTATGTTTACTGTGGCACTATTCACAATAGCAAAGACTTGGAACCAACCCAAATGTCCAACAACGATAGACTGGATTAAGAAAATGTGGCACATAAACACAATGGAATACTATGCAGCCATAAAAAATGATGAGTTCATGTCCTTTGTAGGGACATAGATGAGACTGGAAACCGTCATTCTCAGTAAACTATCGCAAGGACAAAAAAACAAACACTGCATGTTCTCCCTCATAGGTGGGAATTAAACAATGAGAACACATGGACACAGGAAGGGGAACATCACACTCTGGGGACTGTTGTGGGGTGGGGGGAGGGGGGAGGGATAGCATTAGGACATATACCTAATGCTAAATGACAAGTTAATGGGTGCAGCACACCAACATGGCACATGTATACATATGTAACAAACCTGCACATTGTGCACATGTGCCCTAAAACTTAAGGTATAATAATAATAAAATTAAAAAAAAAAAAAGAAATGAAGGACCTTGAAGATGAGAGCTAAACCTCTTCCTCTAGAAGATTCTCAACTGGGTCCAGAAGGACTCAGTGGTTGTTTCAGAGGACTTTGGCAAAAGCAGTGCCCCTTTTCACTCACCAGATTTCCTTCTCCCTAATCCTCCTGTGGAAGGATGTCTTTGGGAGGGAAGAGGGTACAGAAGAAAGATTGGAGAGGGGCCTCTTTACAAGTCAACTCCATTTGTAATAAAGCCCTAGCACTCTGAAAAAAATTTTTTGACTGATTAATTCATCATTCAACAACTGTGTACCATGTGACCATCATCTGCCCCTATGGGTAGAGGATGCAGATGATCCCAGACATGTTTCCTTACCTCAAGATGCTTTCAGGTAAGGGGACATAACCAAGGAAAACACAATTACCCTGCAGTGTCACAAGTGCCATGACAAGGAGAGGGCCAGGTATCACAGGGGCAAATAAGAGGAGTTCTAGCCCTATCAGGGGGGTGGTGGTGGTAAAGAAGTCTTCCTCACCGAAGTGACATCTACATTGAGATATGATGGACCAGTAGGTCTCGGCCAGGAATAGCTGAGAAGTTCCAGACAGTGGGAATAACACATTTACAGGTTCAAATATGAGAAGGAACACAAATGTTCAGGTGCTCAACAAACTAAAAGTGCTAGGATATGAGTCTGGGGAGGAAGGTAGCGGCAGTAGAAAGAAGGAAAATGATACGAGGGATCTGTAGAGCCTGGTCATGAATGGGCCTTGTCAGCCATGCGGAGGAAGTTTCACTTCATCCAAAAGGCTGTGGGAAAGATCAGGGTCACATATGGTCTCATGGAGGTTTTAGGCAGATTGTTCTGGCCACAGGTGGAGAAAGACTGGAGACAAGCCAGGAGGACTGCAAATCAGCCAGCTAGGAGGGTGCTGCAGGAACACAGGGAGAAATGATCCTACCCTCAAGCCAGTGGAAATGGATGACTATAAATGAAATGAGATTGGTGATTTAACTGCAAGCTGGGAGATGATGGAACAGACCCAGAGAATGTACTTAATAAATGCCTATTTTGTTTTCTTCTCCATAGAGATCTATTGGCCACTTCAGGCCAAGGAAAGATTAACCCAGCAGTAGCAGAAAAAATATCTTCTAGAAGCAAAATAACTGTGTGCTTAGCAGTTCTGTAAGTAAGGTCTGGGAATTCTTGAGGGTCACTGCATTTCTATTTGACGGGTCTGGGAGGTCAAAACTATTTTCATAACAATTCTAAGATGCTGTTTGCCTTTTTTGCTTTTATTCTTTCACAAACATGCAGTGGATTCTTCCAGAGGCTACATGATGTGTGATAATGCAATTCCTCTGACGGCTAAAGTTATATGTGCCTGGATTTTCTTGAGCTTTAAATTTGTCCCAGTTTTAATTTCAAATATAGTAAATACAGAAAGATATAGTCCCCATAACAAAAGCTCTTTGGGGTCCTCAATAATGCTTAAGAGTGTAAAAGAAACCTGAAGCCACAAAATTTGACAACCCATGCCATAAACATTTAAAGAACATTTTAAAGGCATCCACTACCAAAAGCTTAAAAAAATTATGAGTGAGGATAAACTCTACGCTGATCGAGGAGCCTAATTCTTATCTTAGTTTTGTTGTTCTTTCAAATCTGAGCCATTGCTGGCTTAATCTAAAGATAATGCCTAGGATTTCATTTCTAGAAGAACACATCCAACTAACAAAATCAAAGCACATACCGTACAATGTACTAAGTAGAAATATGAAATCCATGTCCACAATTCTGAATATACTTTGTTCTTTAAACTTATTTTTAAAGTTGGAAAACAGAGTCACTGAGTAATACTCGTATCTTAGCACAAAATCTCTGTTGTGTAGGCAGAAAAGCAAAATAGAAGCGACAGTGTGGGCAAGTGGAAAATAACACAGTGAGGAGAAATGATACAAACTAGACTCAGAACCAGAGCTCTAAACGCAAGTTGCCAACCCAAAAGGACTTCAGGATCCCCTATGAACCATTATTTCAAAAAACAAGGGCATTTGGCTAGCCAATCAAGCATAAATCTGGTAGTCATCCACACATCATTTGAAGAGGCCTGGAGACAATGGAGGACAGTTTTCTGTGCCCCTGAACAATACCAAAGTGGCTGCCCTTCCAAGATGTCAGTAGGTGTCTCAGCACAAAAAGTCTGGGGAAGGTCAGGATAAGAGCAATACAGAAAATGGCTCCAGAGACTGAGGTCAGTCAGAGTTCCACGTTTAGGACGAGGATTCCATATGGCTGTTAGGAATGTGATATGGCTAGTACACTGGAGGAAGTGAATGCTTAATTTTATTTCATTTTCACTAATATAAATTCAAAGAGCCATGAGTCTAGTAATGACCACATTCGAGAACTCTATTCCAGAACTTCAGTGAAATGATCTTTCCAACCTGTGGAGAGCCAACTCTAAGATCTCCCATCATGGTGCAAGATGGGTTTGAATGTACTTTTCAGGTAAACACATATGTGAAATCCTTGTCTCCCACCAAAACCCATTCAGCTTCCTAGGACATCTGCCAGCAATGCCAGCTAGTTCTCCTTGGGGAGTTTGGAATAGGAGCTTAGTAAAGAGGGAAGCAGAGCAGACAAATGAGAGGCAGCAGTCTTGCCTGTTACCCCATGTGACCTGGCCCTGAACTATCTTCCAAATTCTTTTCCTGATCTGTAGCTGCTTGTCACTGTGCTCCAGCGACACACACCCTCTAGTTCTTCCTAGAATATACCAAGCAAGTTCCCATCTCATAGCCTGTTGTGTTTATTTACTTTCTTCTTATCCTGGAATGCTCTTTCTCTGGATCAGGGTTTCTTAACTTCAGTGCTAGTGACATTTTAAGCTGGATAATTCTTTGCTACAGGGACCTGCCCTCTGCAGCATAGGGTGTTTAGCAGCATCCTTGTTCTCTATCCACCAGATGCCAGTACCATCCTTACCTCAGTTGTGACAATTAAAAACTTCTCCAGACACCAAACTTCCCTGGAGAGGCAAAGTCACCCTGGTTGAGAATCACTGCCCTAGATATCTGCATGATTCACTTTCTCACTTAATTTAGTTCTGTACTCAGATGTCACCTCCAGGGAATCTTTTTCAAAACCCTATACCTCTCTGTCCCCTTTCCCTGTTTTATTTTTCTTCCCAGTATTTATCACTAGCTAACACCATATCAGATACTTCTTTGTTTCTTGTTTCTTTGCCTGCTTTATTTACTGCTGTATCCTAGCACCTAGTATCTAGTTGATTGGTAGATGCTTTATAAATATTTATTGAATGAATGAAGGAAGGAAGTACCTGTGCCATTTGTAAAGTCAAAAGAGAGACAGGAAGTTTTCATTCTGGGAGAATGGACACATGTCACAAGCAGAAAAGCTTTAAGTCAATTTAGCTATTAAAATCTGTATTGGTTGTTATATAACAATGATAAGACTTTAGCACATTTTCTAATAATGGGCATACTTTTACTGACCTTCTCTAAAATTATGCTTTGAATGTGAAAATAAATTATAATTTTAAATGTATTTGTCAACCACTTTTATAAATAGTATGCAATTTTGAGACCTAAAATTGCGGTCATTTCATATCATCAAGAATCTATGTTCTTACCTGATTTTAACATTTATGTCTATTTATTTGCCTTTGAGCAAAAGACATTTTGATAATGAGAAGAAGGCCTGATGAAAGGCCTGCATTTTCCTTCATAGTTATAAATTGAAAATGTGTTTCCAAGAGGTTTTTATTAGCATTACTGCGTGTAAGCCTATCAATTCAGTAACTCCAGCCCTAGGAAATTTAATCATGTGCTGAAGTCCTTACTTACTGGTAAGATTGAGATTTTTTTTCCCCCTGATGATTTGTTATAATCTTTCTGAATTCCTCAAGAATACTAGACTAATTTATAAGATGCTGACTTTCTTCTGGAAGAACTGGAAATATTCAAAAGAAATTACAAGCACCAAGTAAATTGCACATTCTGGAGAATAAGGGAAGAATATCCCCAAACTGTTGGTAGATGGTCAGAGTATTCTCCTACAACCTGGATCTAGCCAATTATTAAATGAAGTTCCATAATACCTCAGCTCCTAAAAATCTCCAGGGACTAAGAACTTCTGAATATATTAACTAGAATTTTTAAAAGTTAAGTAATTCTACTTTCACATTTTCAAGGTTTTTACTGATGAAAGTCTTTCTACAACAACACACACTGCTATCCTTTTTAATGATAGAAAATCTGGAACTCTGTGTGGTGTGTGTGTGTGTGTGTGTGACCTATGGTCACCCTTTTGTGAAGCTGTGCATATGCACAAACAAGGGTGGGTGCAAGTCTCAGAATTAGGACCCCAAAGGTGGCCCTAAAAGTTGATTCCTCTTCCAGATGGGGTGCAGTACTCGCAGAACCATAAAGGCAGCATCCCAAGCCTGCCTTGTAAAAAAACTGACTGCCGAATCAAAGACCAAGCGCAGCCTTTCCCTTTCAGGGTTATCTTGATTCTATAAAATAAAACAAAATAAAATAAAATAAAATAAAATAAAATAATAAAATAAAATAAATCGCCATCTTTACTTCTGTTTCTAGAGTCTCGTCAAATTTTCAGTAGTCTCTAAACCTTGTTTGTGATTTCTACAGTCAGCCATTTTGGCAACCCACATCACTTACCTTTTCCCTTCACTATTTGAATGGAGGAGGAGCAATCCTTATGAGTCATTTGAGAATTAAAAAAAATTTTGTGTATATCTAAGGTATACAACATGATGTTATGAAATACATATATAGAGTAAAATGGTCATTACAGTGAAAGAAATTAAGATATCTATCATGTCACAGAGTTACCCATTTTTCCCCTCTGTAGCAAGAGCACCTATAATCTACTCATTTAGCAAGTATCCTGAATAAAGTATGCTATTATTAACTATAGTCTTCATGTTGTACATTAGATCTTTACACATGTTTGTCTTACATATCTGCTACTTTGTACAGAGATAGAGAATAAACAGTGGTTCTCAGGAGTGGGGGTGGAGAGGAAGGAAATGGAGAGATGTAAGTCTAATGATACAAACTAATCCAATAATTTATGTGAGAAGAAGTGGGAAAAGTCTATTTCTTTTTTTTTTCTTTTATTATCATTATTATTATTATACTTTAGGTTTTATGGTACATGTGCGCAATGTGCAGGTAAGTTACATATGTATACATGTGCCATGCTGGTGTGCTGCACCCACCAACTCGTCATCTAGCATTAGGTATATCTCCCAATGCTATCCTTCCCCCCTCCCCCCGCCCCACAACAGTCCCCGAAGTGTGATGTTCCCCTTCCTGTGTCCATGTGTTCTCATTGTTCAATTCCCACCTATGAGTGAGAATATGCGGTGTTTGGTTTTTTGTTCTTGCGATAGTTTACTGAGAATGATGATTTCCAATTTCATCCATGTCCCTACAAAGGACATGAACTCATCATTTTTTATGGCTGCATAGTATTCCATGGTGTATATGTGCCACATTTTCTTAATCCAGTCTATCATTGTTGGACATTTGGGTTGGTTCCAAGTCTTTGCTATTGTGAATAATGCGGCAATAAACATACGTGTGCATGTGTCTTTATAGCAGCATGATTTATAGTCCTTTGGGTATATACCCAGTAATGGGATGGCTGAGTCAAATGGAATTTCTAGTTCTAGATCCCTGAGGAATCGCCACACTGACTTCCACAAGGGTTGAACTAGTTTACAGTCCCACCAACAGTGTAAAAGTGTTCCTATTTCTCCACATCCTCTCCAGCACCTGTTGTTTCCTGACTTTTTAATGATTGCCATTCTAACTGGTGTGAGATGGTATCTCATTGTGGTGTTGATTTGCATTTCTCTGATGGCCAGTGATGGTGAGCATTTTTTCATGTGTTTTTTGGCTGCATAAATATCTTCTTTTGAGAAGTGTCTGTTCATGTCCTTCGCCCACTTTTTGATGGGGTTGTTTGTTCTTTTCTTGTAAATTTGTTGGAGTTCATTGTAGATTCTGGATATTAGCCCTTTGTCAGATGAGTAGGTTGCGAAAATTTTCTCCCATTTTGTAGGTTGCCTGTTCACTCTGATGGTAGTTTCCTTTGCTGTGCAGAAGCTCTTTAGTTTAATTAGATCCCATTTGTCAATTTTGGCTTTTGTTGCCATTGCTTTTGGTGTTTTAGACATGAAGTCCTTGCCCATGCCTATGTCCTGAATGGTAATGCCTAGGTTTTCTTCTAGGGTTTTTATGGTTTTAGGTCTGATGTTTAAGTCTTTAATCCATCTTGAATTGATTTTTGTATAAGGTGTAAGGAAGGGATCCAGTTTCAGCTTTCTCCATATGGCTAGCCAGTTTTCCCAGCACCATTTATTAAATAGGGAATCCTTTCCCCATTTCTTGTTTTTGTCAGGTTTGTCAAAGATCAGATACTTGTAGATATGTGGCATTATTTCTGACGGCTCTGTTCTGTTCCATTGATCTATATCTCTGTTTTGGTACCAGTACCATGCTGTTTTGGTTACTGTAGCCTTGTAGTATAGTTTGAAGTCAGGTAGTGTGATGCCTCCAGCTTTGTTCTTTTGGCTTAGGATTGACTTGGCAATGCAGGCTCTTTTTTGGTTCCATATGAACTTTAAAGTAGTTTTTTCCAATTCTGTGAAGAAAGTCATTGGTAGCTTGATGGGGATGGCATTGAATCTGTAAATTACCTTGGGAAGGACGGCCATTTTCATGATATTGATTCTTCCTACCCATGAGCATGGAATGTTCTTCCATTTGTTTGTATCCTCTTTTATTTCCTTGAGCAGTGGTTTGTAGTTCTCCTTGAAGAGGTCTTTCACATCCCTTGTAAGTTGGATTCCTAGGTATTTTATTCTCTTTGAAGCAATTGTGAATGGGAGTTCACTCATGATTTGGCTCTCTGTTTGTCTGTTATTGATGTATAAGAATGCTTGTGATTTTTGCACATTGATTTTGTATCCTGAGACTTTGCTGAAGTTGCTTATCAGCTTAAGGAGATTTTGGGCTGAGACAATGGGGTTTTCTAGATATACTATCATGTCATCTGCAAACAGGGACAATTTGACTTCCTCTTTTCCTAATTGAATACCCCTTATTTCCTTCTCCTGCCTAATTGCCCTGGCCAGAACTTCCAACACTATGTTGAATAGAAGTGGTGAGAGAGGGCATCCCTGTCTTGTGCCAGTTTTCAAAGGGAATGCTTCCAGTTTTTGCCCATTCAGTATGATATTGGCTGTGGGTTTGTCATAAATAGCTCTTATTATTTTGAGATACGTCCCATCAATTCCTAATTTATTGAGAGTTTTTAGCATGAAGGGTTGTTGAATTTTGTCAAAGGCCTTTTCTGCATCTATTGAGATAATCATGTGGTTTTTGTCTTTGGTTCTGTTTATATGCTGGATTACATTTATTGATTTGCGTATATTGAACCAGCCTTGCATCCCAGGGATGAAGCCCACTTGATCATGGTGGATAAGCTTTTTGATGTGCTGCTGGATTCTGTTTGCCAGTATTTTATTGAGGATTTTTGCATCAATGTTCATCAAGGATATTGGTCTAAAATTCTCTTTTTTTGTTGTGTCTCTGCCAGGCTTTGGTATCAGGATGATGCTGGCCTCATAAAATGAGTTAGGGAGGATTCCCTCTTTTTCTATTGATTGGAATAGTTTCAGAAGGAATGGTACCAGCTCCTCCTTGTACCTCTGGTAGAATTCGGCTGTGAACCCATCTGGTCCTGGACTTTTTTTGGTTGGTAAGCTATTGATTATTGCCACAATTTCAGCTCCTGTTATTGGTCTATTCAGAGATTCAACTTCTTCCTGGTTTAGTCTTGGGAGGGTGTATGTGTTGAGGAATTTATCCATTGCTTCTAGATTTTCTAGTTTATTTGCATAGAGGTGTTTATAGTATTCTCTGATGCTAGTTTGTATTTCTGTGGGATCGGTGGTGATATCCCCTTTATCATTTTTTATTGCATCTATTTGATTCTTCTCTCTTTTTTTCTTTATTAATCTTGCTAGCGGTCTATCAAGTTTGTTGATCCTTTCAAAAAACCAGCTCCTGGATTCATTTATTTTTTGAAGGGTTTTTTGTGTCTCTATTTCCTTCAGTTCTGCTCTGATTTTAGTTATTTCTTGCCTTCTGCTAGCTTTTGAATGTGTTTGCTCTTGCTTTTCTAGTTCTTTTAATTGCGATGTTAGGGTGTCAATTTTGGATCTTTCCTGCTTTCTCTTGTGGGCATTTAGTGCTATAAATTTTCCTCTACACACTGCTTTGAATGCATCCCAGAGATTCTGGTATGTTGTGTCTTGGTTCTCGTTGGTTTCAAAGAACATCTTTATTTCTGCCTTCATTTCGTTATGTACCCAGTAGTCATTCAGGAGCAGGTTGTTCAGTTTCCACGTAGTTGAGCAGTTTTGAGTGAGATTCTTAATCCTGAGTTCTAGCTTGATTGCACTGTGATCTGAGAGACAGTTTGTTATAATTTCTGTTCTTTTACATTTATTGAGGAGAGCTTTACTTCCAAGTATGTGGTCAATTTTGGAATAGGTGTGGTGTGGTGCTGAAAAAAATGTATATTCTGTTGATTTGGGGTGCAGAGTTCTGTAGATGTCTATTAGGTCCGCTTGGTGCAGAGCTGAGTTCAATTCCTGGGTATCCTTGTTGACTTTCTGTCTCGTTGATCTGTCTAATGTTGACAGTGGGGTGTTAAAGTCTCCCATTATTAATGTGTGGGAGTCTAAGTCTCTTTGTAGGTCACTCAGGACTTGCTTTATGAATCTGGGTGCTCCTGTATTAGGTGCATATATATTTAGGATAGTTAGCTCTTCTTGTTGAATTAATCCCTTTACCATTATGTAGTGGCCTTCTTTGTCTCTTTTGATCTTTGTTGGTTTAAAGTCTGTTTCATCAGAGACTAGGATTGCAACCCCTGCCTTTTTTTGTTTTCCATTTGCTTGGTAGATCTTCCTCCATCCTTTTATTTTGAGCCTATGTGTGTCTCTGCACGTGAGATGGGTTTCCTGAATACAGCACACTGATGGGTCTTGAGTCTTTATCCAATTTGCCAGTCTGTGTCTTTTAATTGGAGCATTTAGTCCATTTACATTTAAAGTTAATATTGTTATGTGTGAATTTGATCCTGTCATTATGATGTTAGCTGGATATTTTGCTCATTAGTTGATGCAGTCTCTTCCTAGTCTCGATGGTCTTCACATTTTGGTATGATTTTGCAGTGGCTGGTACCGGTTGTGCCTTTCCATGTTTAGTGCTTCCTTCAGGAGCTCTTTTAGGGCAGGCCTGGTGGTGACAAAATCTCTCAGCATTTGCTTGTCTGTAAAGTATTTTATTTCTCCTTCACTTATGAAGCTTAGTTTGGCAGGATATGAAATTCTGGGTTGAAAATTCTTTTCTTTAAGAATGTTGAATATTGGCCCCCACTCTCTTCTGGCTTGTAGGGTTTCTGCCGAGAGATCCGCTGTTAGTCTGATGGGCTTCCCTTTGATGGTAACCCGACCTTTCTTTCTGGCTGGCCTTAACATTTTTTTTTTTTTTTTTTTTTTAAATTTATGAAGTATTTATTGATCGTTCTTGGGTGTTTCTCAGAGAGGGGGATATGGGAGGGTCATAGGATAATAGTGGAGAGAAGGTCAGGAGATAAACACATGAACAAAGGTCTCTGGTTTTCCTAGGCAGAGGTCCCTGCGGCCTTCTGCAGTGTTTGTGCCCCTGGGTACTTGAGATTAGGGAGTGGTGATGACTCTTAAAGAGCATGCTGCCTTCAAGCATCTGTTTAACAAAGCACATCTTGCACCGCCCTTAATCCATTTAACCCTGAGTTGACACAGCATATGTTTCAGAGAGCATGGGGCTGGGGGAAAGGCCATAGATCAACAGCATCCTAAGGCAGAAGAATTTCTCCTAGTCAGAACAAAATGGAGTCTCCTATGCCCACCCCTTTCTACACAGACACAGCAACAATCTGATCTCTCCTTCCTTTCCCCACACTTCCTCCCCTTCTCTTCAACAAAACCGCCATCGTCCTCATGGCCCGCTCCCGATGGACGCTGTCTCTTTGGAGCTGTTGGGTACACCTCCCAGACAGGGCAGCCGGGCAGAGGCGCTCCTCACGTCCCAGACAGGGCGGCCGGGCAGAGGCGCTCCTCGCTTCCCAGACGGGGCCGCCCGGGCAGAGGCGCTCCTCTCCTCCCAGACGGGGCGGCTGGGCAGAGGCGCTCCTCACTTCCCCGACGGGGCCGCCCGGGCAGAGGCGCTCCTCGCTTCCCAGAAGGGGCCGCCCGGGCAGAGGCGCTCCTCGCTTCCCAGACGGGGCCGCCCGGGCAGAGGCGCTCCTCACTTCCCGGACGGGGCCGCCCGGGCAAAGGCGCTCCTCACTTCCTCCCAGACCGGGTGGCAGCCGGGCAGAGGCGCTCCTCACCTCCCAGACGGGGCGGCCGGGCAGAGGCGCTCCTCACTTCCCAGACGGGGCGGCCGAGCAGAGGCGCTCCTCACTTCCCAGAGGGGGCGGCCGGGCAGAGGCGCTCCTCACTTCCCAGACCGTGTGGCAGCTGGGCAGAGGCGCTCCTCCCTTCCCAGATGGGGCAGCCAGGCAGAGGCGCTCCTCACTTCCTCCCAGACGGGGTGGCGGCCAGGCAGAGGCGCTCCTCACTTCCCAGAGGGGGCGGCCGGGCAGAGGTGCTCCTCACTTCCTCCCAGACGGGGTGGCAGCCGGGCAGAGGCACTCCTCACCTCCCAGACGGGGCGGCCGGGCAGAGGTGCTCCTCATCTCCCAGATGGGGCAGCCGGGCAGAGGCGCTCCTCACCTCCCAGACGGAGTGGTCAGGCAGAGGTGCTCCTCACTTCCCATATGTGGTGGCTGGCCTTAACATTTTTTCCTTCATTTCAACTTTGGTGAATCTGACAATTATGTGTCTTGGAGTTGCTCTTCTCGAGGAGTATCTTTGTGGCGTTCTCTGTATTTCCTGAATCTGAATGTTGGCCTGCCTTGCTAGATTGGGGAAGTTCTCCTGGATAATATCCTGCAGAGTGTTTTCCAACTTGTTTCCATTCTCCCCGTCACTTTCAGGTACACCAATCAGACGTAGATTTGGTCTTTTCACATAGTCCCACATTTCTTGGAGGCTTTGCTCATTTCTTTTTATTCTTTTTTCTCTAAACTTCCCTTCTCGCTTCATTTCATTCATTTCATCTTCCAGGGCTGATACCCTTTCTTCCATTTGATTGCATCGGCTCCTGAGGCTTCTGCATTCTTCACGTAGTTCTCGAGCCTTGGTTTTCAGCTCCATCAGCTCCTTTAAGCACTTCTCTGTATTGGTTATTCTAGTTGTACATTCTTCTAAATTTTTTTCAAAGTTTTCAACTTCTTTGCCTTTGGTTTGAATATCCTCCCGTAGCTCAGAGTAATTTGATCGTCTGAAGCCTTCTTCTCTCAGCTCGTCAAAGTCATTCTCCGTCCAGCTTTGTTCCGTTGCTGGTGAGGAACTGCGTTCCTTTGGAGGAGGAGAGGTACTCTGGTTTTTAGAGTTTCCAGTTTTTCTGCTCTGTTTTTTCCCCATCTTTGTGGTTTTATCCACTTTTGGTCTTTGATGATGGTGATGTACAGATGGGTTTTTGGTGTGGATGTCCTTTCTGTTAGTTTTCCTTCTAACAGACAGAACCCTCAGCTGCAGGTCTGTTGGAGTACCTGGCCGGCCGTGTGAGGTGTCAGTCTGCCCCTGCTGGGGGGTGCCTCCCAGTTAGGCTGCTCGGGGGTCAGGGGTCAGGGACCCACTTGAGGAGGCAGTCAGCCCGTTCTCAGATCTCCAGCTGCGTGCTGGGAGAACCACTGCTCTCCTCACAGCTGTCAGACAGGGACATTTAAGTCTGCAGAGGTTACTGCTGTCTTTTTGTTTGTCTGTGCCCTGCCCCCAGAGGTGGAGCCTACAGAGGCAGGCAGGCCTCCTTGAGGTGTGGTGGGCTCCACCCAGTTCAAGCTTCCAGGCTGCTTTGTTTACCTAAGCGAGCCTGGGCAATGGCGGGCGCCCCTCCCCCAGCCTCGCTGCTGACTTGCTGTTTGATCTCAGACTGCTGTGCTAGCAATCAGCGAGACTCCGTGGGCGTAGGACCCTCTGAGCCAGGTGTGGGCTATACTCTCCTGGGGCACCGTTTCCCAAGCCCGTCGGAAAAACACAGTATTCGGTTGGGAGTGGCCCGATTTTCCAGGTGCCGTCTGTCACCCCTGGAAGGGGAACTCCCTGACCCCTTGCGCTTCCCGAGTGAGGCAATGCCTCGCCCCTGCTTCGGCTGGCGCACGGTGCGCTCACCCACTGACCTGCGCCCACTGTCTGGCACTCCCTAGTGAGATGAACACGGTACTTCAGATGGAAATGCAGAAATCACCCGTCTTCTGCGTCGCTCGCGCTGGGAGCTGTAGACCGGAGTTGTTCCTATTCGGCCATCTTGGCTCGGAAAAGTCTATTTCTAAGGTGCCTCAACCTTTCCCCCTAACTCCATCCTTACCACCACCACCACCAAGCACCGTAATAATAATAATAATCAGGAAATTAACACTTCTAGACGCCTGATGCCAGACTACATTGTTTTTGAAGTATTTCCCAATGCCAAGCTTTGAACAGAATTATAGATACCTATAAAATACATTTTCATGAACAAGTTTGAGTGTTTTATATAGTATTTGCAAGGAATAACAAAGTCCTCTTGTATTTTCTTTTATAATATTTTGCTTTCTGAAAAATATCTCAGTTGATACATTGACAGGCAGAAAGATGATCAAAGATATTAACCCTGCCCCTTCAAGGTTAGAGTCATAATTGCCTAGCTGGAGAGAGGCCGAGTATCCTCAAGTAGGACTCAGGTTTGAAATATTTCCTTGAAGGTACAAAACATGATGGAACCCCTTGGGAAGTATTCCACATCCATCTGTGTATTAGCTTGTTCTTTGGAATCAACATTATGGCTCCTCAGATACCTCTGTGCTAAGGATTTTTTCTGAAAGTTGAAAGTTTTATTTTTCTATAAGACCAGCCCCTGTAGGCACAGTCAACCTGTCCTCATTGTGTTTGAACCCAGGCACAGTCCACAGGAAGCTGGCAAATGTGACCAAGGCACACCATTACACGCTCCTCAGAGGGCTGGACAGTACTTACAAATGCATTCTCTTGAAGAAAGAAGCAATTGGCAATTTTTATACAGCTGCATTATATGCTGATTATGTACAAAGCCTAAAACCAGGCAAAGTATCTAGCAGAAAATACCCATGCATTATTCAACTAATACAAATCTGTTGTTTTTCTGATTTGCTCTTCAAAACATATCTTTTCAAGTTGTTTTGAGTCGCAGTTGTTTTGAGGGAGGGAGAAGAAAAGTATTCTCTCTTTTCAGGGACAAAAACTTAAATAAAAGAGGTACCCCCCATTCAGCTAATCATGGCAGCTTTAACAATATATGGGCAAAATATACAACAAACTTACAAAATTAGAGGCTTTATGAAGAGCATCCCTTCATAACCAAGTTATTTTAGAACAGAGAAAGATAAATAATCTACTTATCAGGCTAGATTTTCCAGGCTTTCCCATTCCAAGTCACTCCTATGTTTTCTTTCCTTCTTTTTCTATTTCTCCCTTTTGCCTTTCCTAATCCATATCGCAAGATACCATGTACAACACGCTTACCCCTATTTAACTGCACATGTTCACAGTATTCTACAGTCAAAAGCTCTACTTTTGCAGCAACTTTTTATTGATGAATGCATTTTATCCTGATTACATGACAATGATGATGGCTTACTCATTATTTCATTCAGCATACTTATTGTGGGCTTACTATGTGCCAGGAAATGTGTGGGTCCCAATGATAGATAGAACAGGGTTCCTAGCTTCATGAAGCTCCTATTCACTGGTTAACTACATGTATGAAGGCTTTCAGTAAATTTTGTTTGCAGTGACATTCTCCTGTGATCCCAGGGGAGATTTGATTTATCCTCACATTAAATATGACCCTCCTAAACAACACGGTGGTGTTCTTTTAGGGCTGATGTTTTATATTTGCCTTTAGGCCAATCATATCTTGAGAGACTGCTGAGACCTAGAATAGCTTTTTGATAAGCCCCTTTGCCTACCTCCCCTATCTGACCCTTTCTTTCTTACAGGCTCTTGGTGTTTAGAGTTTATAGCCACTATCATCACCCCCATTCCCATAGTCTCTTTTCCTTTCCTATTCTTCTGTTGTTTGCCACATTTTCTGCTTTTTTATCTTTCTTTTGTGTTGGCCATGTCTGAATGCTTTCAGTCTGGTCCATCAATGGCACTACTATAATCTCTGAGTTTCCAGGTCTTCTTAGTTACTATTGTTATTTTTGTACGCTCAAAGGCTGGGTAAAATATTCTTTAAAACACACATTCATTGGTTCCACCACTGTTCCTTCCTCCCCCATCAAACATAGTTCAGTGTTATTCCAGATGTTTGAAGCTGTTTGTGATCTGATATCTGAGTTCTGGATAATGAACTACTGCAGCTCACTTTGCCAGAGACAGTGAGAGTTCTTCCCGAAATATAAGGTGGACTCACAATATTTGATAAGATGTAGAGGCAGAATTAGAAGGTAACAGTTAATGACGAGCACCCTGGAAAACAGGCCAAAGGGCTCCAAGTTTTGCAGTGTATTTCTATGCAAAGTTGAGCATATTGTGCTGGTTCACTGATTCTCAAGTTTTCAGAAAAGAAAATGGGAATGTTAGATCACAAAGAGAGATACATTAAGGCTCCACAGGAAGAAGATGCCCCACAAGTAGCCCAGTACACTCCAGTTTATTTTGAAATGGTGGTGGAATAAAATGGTTAGGTAAGTTTAGTTCTTTTGATTAACCAAGAATTACCATATGCACTATAGATGAATTTCTAATTTTTAAATACTCAGGATAAAATGCATTTATCAATAAAAAGTTGCTGCCAAAGTATTTGCCTCAGAGGTCATTAAGAACTTAACAACCAAAAAATCCTATTGATTTGTCTTATAAAAGAGTTACAGAAAAATGGAAGTCTATACAAAGCCATCTACATTCTAATGTTAAACTACTCAACAATAAAGTTACATAGTATCCTGTTCACTTGTTCTGGGCCTAATCTATTCCTTGAGATTCTAAATTTTTTAGCTGACTTTTAAATTATTTTCTTAGTTGTTTTGTACACCTTCTCCTCTTTTTGCTATGACTAAAATAATCTGAAGCCTCTTGCAGTGATTATACTGGAGTAGGCTTTTCCATTAAAGGGTCATCAAAGTATTAGTTCTTCAGTGACCCTACTAAATGAAAATTCCACTAAAAACTTTAGTTACAAGAAGAAAATCTTACATGTGTTAAGATCTAATCAGATTGGGATGTCTAAAGACAAAAATAATGGCCAGATGATTTAAAACTGTTTTTTTTTTTTTTTTTTTTTTTTTTTTAAGGTGGAGTCTTGCTCTGTCGCCCAGGCTGGAGTGCAGTGGCGTGATCTCAGCTCACTGCAACCTCCGCCTCCCAGGTTCAAGCGATTCTTCTGCCTCAGCCTCCTGAGTAGCTGGGATTACAGGCACATGCTGCCATACCCAGCTGATTTTTGTATTTTTAGTAGAGATGGGATTTCTCCCTGTTGGTAAGGCTGGTGTCGAACTCCTGACCTTGTGATCTGCCTGCGTTGGCCTCCCAAAGTTCTGGGATTACAGGCTTAAGTTACCATGCCTGGCTGATTTAACACTTTTTTTTTGTTTTAGACAGGGTCTGGCTCTGTCACCCAGGCTGGAGTGCAGTGGTGCAATCTCGGCTCACTGCAACCTCTGCCTCCCAGGCTCCAGCCATTGTCCCACCTCAGCCTCCTGAGTAGCTGAGACTACAGGTATGCACCACCATGTCTGGCTATTTTTTTTCTTTTTAAATTTTTGTAGAGACAGGGTTTCACCATGTTGCCCAGGCTGGTCTCGAAATCCTGAGCTCAAGCAATTGGCCCACCTTGGCCTCACAAAGTGTGGAGATTACAGGCATGAGCCACTGCGCCCAGCCAATTTAACACTCTTATAGCATCACATGTTACTTGTACTGACACCTGTGGTTCTTACTGGCAGCCAGGCTTATGGTCACTGCATCAGGGACACTGAATGACTAGACCTTGACAGGAATCTCATACATGTTCAAATGCTTACATAAAGTTTCCTGTGGGAAGGATTTCTTTTAGTTCATTGAAAGATGACCCATTTTCAGTCCTCTTCAACTTCTGGAATTTTTAAAGTGTGGTGTCAACTTATTTCCCTCATGACTCTCTCTGAATTTATGCTGGTTTCTTGCCTTTTGAGATTTTAGAGCTGGTCTGTGAAAGTGGGACACATTTTCCTTGACACATTTCAAACTATTTGAGAAAGAAGAATCCATGTGCAATAAGCTGTCACACTGAGTATCAGAAGAAAGCAATCAAGTCCTTTGTAAAAGGAGTCTCAGTCACCTCTCTTCTACCTCTACTTCATATAATACCACAAATTGCAAGGCTCCTGAGGAATTTTCCTTCTGGGTATAAACTGCTAAGAGTTTATTGCTTGAAGAAGTTTTCTGGGGCATAGCTTGCTAGCCTGGTGCTCATAGTCACAAGACATTCTTTTCCTTGGTTACTAGCATTGAGCTTTAGGTAGGAGCATCTCATTATTCCTCTGGGGACTTATTACAACACTCCTGTCACCAAATTAGTAGATAAGAAAGTGTGGCTAAGATGTTAAAACCTTGAAGATAATTTGCTACCTGGTTGTAATTTCTTTAGCACTGTTATTCTTGTTCTTGTCTGACCTAGACTACTCCACATCATTTTTTGCTTTACCTGAGTTCTTTACAACACTCTCAGAGAGGAGTTCTGCCTTTAACCATATTGCTTCCTAGACTTTTGTTGTACAGAGTGAGAGCTGAGGCTGAGAAATGAGAGGAACTGGACTGCTTGAGAGTTTGCACTTAAAACCTCCATTAATGATAGAGGAGAAAGGGCCCAGAAGGTTGAGATGCAGAGCAGAGAAAGAAGGAACCAGCTTGGGTTGCACTTAGGAATTTATGGAAAGTTTCATTTTTTAAATTAAGGTCAAATCTTGAGTACTTACAAGAATATCAGCAAGTTCACTGATTAAATAAAAGGAATTTCAAACTAGACAAACTTCATATAACTACCTCGATGACTGAGAAGGTTTTTATCTCATGTTTTTATTTATCCTTTTGAATCATGCTCTCTTTGGGTTTCCATTAGTTGCACATAATAGAATTGATCACACCTAGAAACTGTGTTCATCAATGCACACACAAAATATATACATACATTGTTATGTGATTTCAAGCAAACCACAATAGCTTTCATGGTCTCAGTCTTCAACTGAGGTAACTCTGAAGTCCTTCCAAATCTCACTGAAACTCTATGATATGATTCACATAATGAAATTTCTATGGAGGCTGGGAAGTGACATAAATGAATGAACTAGGCTGGAGGTAAACTGGAAAGGCTATGTTGCTAGTACTATTAGGTTGGTGCATAAGTAATTGTGGTTTTCACCATTAAAAGTAAGTACCAACCTAATATGAGCAAGAAATGTAGGTAACCCTTTCTTTGCTATATTGCCTTCTTTTCTATTAAAAATTTAAATTTGTAATTTATTATTATTTTTAATTTCAATGTGTACCTCCACTATCTAAAATAAAAGTTGAAAATATTACACCTTAAGAACTCCTGGGTGTGCCCCACAAAACCCAACCACACTGATCTGGGGCTTTGGGGACATCACTTTGACTTATTCTTAGAATCTACAATAGTTTACCAGACACTGTGAAAGAGCTGCAGAAGATGGTACACAAACTGTTTAACAATGGTGTGAAGATGAAAGTGCTGAGACACCATGGTCTGAAAATTCAAGGTGGAATTTCACAGTGAACACACGGATTATGAGCCCTGAATGAATTCCTAACTGGTCCCTGAGCGTTGTTAAACTGTGGAACTGCTAGAAGAAAGCTGTAGCTGTCCGTGGTGCTTAAGAATTTTCCTCAATGCTGGAGTCTCGGAGTCTGTGGTATGGAAATACTTTACACTGAACATATTGTACATTAACAATTACAATGACAACACCCTCCCCCCCCCAAAAAAAAATCACCTTGATGTGGCTCAAGAGGATTCAATGTATTTCTGACTCATCTCAATAACAAACACTTAAACAGAAACTCATGTTCTTGATTTTCTTTTTGTAGTTCTAAAACAATTTGTGTATACGTGGAATGGTGTGTGTGTGTGTGTGTGTGTGTGTGTGTGTGTGTGTTGTATCTCTAAAAGCTTCTACCAGCATCACATATTTCCTTGATGTTAACATTTTCATGATTTGATTGTCTACATTCCCAAAGTATAGTGCTTGACACAAGTGACTGTTTAGGTACCAGCAATTCTGCTGTGGAGTGTGTACAGGAACATCAGTTTCTGATCCTTCTTCCCATAAGTTTAACTCCATGGTGACAATTACCTTTTATAAATGATTTAAGAAAAATCACTGTTGTTCAAAGTAATGGGATTTAAAATTCCTCAGAATAAACTACAAAGAAAGAAAGAAGTTGAAAAATCGCATCTAATCCCCAAAATTTCCAACTCTGAAAATCCCACTTTAAAAATACAACTCACCTGGTTTGTTTTAAAATGAAACATCAATTCCGTATATTCATAGAGACCCAGAGCAAAATGATTTCAGCTGGATTTCAGTTACAGTAACCCTTTCCATCATAAATATTCTAAAATGCTGACCCTCTGTTGATACTGCCTAGAGGAATTTTTGTGTGTATTTGAAATTACTTATTATTTTGGAGCTAGTGCTTTAATTTGACTGGTGCACCAAAAACAAAAGAAGAGAAGACAGAAATATGTGTTCCAATATAACTAACCATTAAAGTCTTTTTTTTTTCACAATGAAGTTTTAAAAGCTTTAACCATGAGATGATAAATCTGATAAAAATCAGGGCAATTAATAAAGAAATTAAATAATAAATGAAAAGAAATCTTAAAAAGCATTAAAATAGGAGGCTCTTTGAAGTGTCATTTAATCCCCATCATTTCAGATGCTTTATGTGTCTTCATCACATCATTCCTATGACTTTCTAATGAAACAGTTCTACGGTCCTCCTAAATTAATCATTCCAACACATAACAGCCTTCATTTTGAGAATAGTCTCATCCTATTTAATCTTTGCCATATAAAGTTTATTTCCTTTGTGATCCTTTATGTTTGTGTATTAATAGAGAAAACATTGTCATTATTCTTCACATAACTGAAAAGTCACTAAATTAGTGAGGTTCATTGCTTTTTTTCAGATAAATAGACCTCATATTTTCAAACTCTCTTTGTCTGTCTTTTACTCTCCATCTTCTAATATAAGGTTATTTTGCATAATACTTTTCCAAATTCCTCATACCCCATTGGTTATGCAATCCCTCCTGAGAGGGGAAAGCATCCTAGAGACTACCTGTCAGATGCTATTATAGTTTTTGTACATGTTACTTCCATGGTCTTGCTCAAATCCAAATGGAAATTATAGAGAAGAGTATTTAAGTAGTTCTATGTATAGCAGGAAGTGGGTGCTAACAGATTTCCTTAGGTGAAAAAACCTGGATTTCAGAATGCTGAAACAGAGGAAATGAGATACCATCTTCAAGAGTATTCTTTTGGAAAGTTTATGGGATTATCAATTCTCTTGAAGTAATAAAAATATAACTCTTCATAGTTGTTAAATGAGCTGAACTGAGAATGCTAGGTTCAACATATATTTTGGTATCACTTTAAAATAAAAATATTATGACTTACTATACAATAACAAATAAAACTCCTGTCTCCTTTGGCACTATTACATCTTTGACAGAAAAGCTGAAAATAGTAGATTTATATTTGGTTTGTAGTTCTGATGATATACCTAAAAAGTGCAGGATAAGTCAAGACAATCTTTAAAGGAATCATGGGGTATTTATCAAAAAGAACCAGTTAATAATGTTACAAAATGCCCATTAGGCACAGGCATGTGAATTAGGTTCCCTGGGAAGTTAAGAAATAGGATATTAAAAAAAAAAACAACAACAGGATATTCAATCCCTGTCTTCAAGGTACTAACTCTCAACTTGAAGAGCCTATGCAACAGAAATTCCACTGTCAGCATCATATGACAAAACGAAAAAGAAGATGACCCCCAAACAATCTTAGCACATATGTATTATTGACTTTGGCTGGGAAGGACAGGCAGAAGGAGAAATGTCAAAGAGTTTCTAGAGCATTTGGAGGTGCTAGACCCAGGTGAAGCTCGTATGGAAAGATAGATTTTGACTGATGTTGTGAAAGGCTATTTTCTTGTCCTAATAGAATCTGGAAGGTCACCTCTGAAAGTAATGAAATTCTTTCTGCACTGCAATAAGATTGTTCAATTTTTAATTCAAGGAAAATCCCAAAGCAAACGGCACATAAAATATTGGGGCTTGGGGGTGGTAGTGATAAAATTACCATCAAAATTTAAAGACCTGTCAATCTAAGCATGCACATGGATCCATTTTAAAATAAATTATATTGTTTTTAAATGACAGATGCCATTTTTATCATGCACATTCCTGCAATTTAATTTACAATAAATCTCCAAATAGCTTAAGGCATTTATTTTAGGTAGTGCTTTATCTAGAAGTCATGTCATTTGCTTTCTTATTCTATTTTTGTTGCATAGATGTGAAGGAGTTTTAATGTATTTCATATTTCTGCTAACAACAAAAAAAATAAGATGCACCAAAAAAGATTGAGCCCACAGAACATCTGGTACTCTTCCCTCATTTAAAAAAATATTTAATACAGGTGTTTCTATTCCAACCATTCTATCATATTCTATTTAATTTACAGTCAAGGTCCCCCACCAAACCGTCTTAAGCCATAAGCTGTGTCTTTCATCATCTCATAATGACTTTAACATAGACCCTGTGAAATAAGCAATTTTTGCCATATGACTTTAGGATCGAGTATAACACTAGAAGGGACTCCAAGAAATATCGGGGCTATTACCTTGTGTCCCAGTATAGTTGAATCAGATATGGACATGTCATTTACTGTCTTATTCATAGAATCTTCTTGAAATCTAATTTCAGGAGAATTTCTAGTAATAATTAATAATAGAAGTCCAGGGACAGAAGCAAAGAGAGAAAAAAATTATAGCAAAATTTGCAACTCAAAAAGTTTTTTTCTACATCATACTTCAGGAGAGTAGTTAACAAAAAAAGCTTAATTGGACAAACATTTTTTGAGAGTCTACTAGATACTGAGTGCTGTATAAGGTATGTCTCTGTTGATGTGAGCATTTTGCCACACTATTTTTTATTAAAATTTACATTTGTTGGAATGCATTTAACTATTTATATGCCTTTAATTTATAACCTAACTCATGATATAATCTGATTTGTGGTACACTCATAATTATGTCAACACCATTATAATTTTTGCCATAATCTCATAATTTAATTTCCTATATAGTGATATCAATACTGACACAATTGTTGCACCTGGGAGAGAATGTTAATGCTTTTGGAGAAGAATTTAAGAGCAAGTCCTTCTGGAAGACTTCTTTTTTGGATAATTCAGAACTACAAAGTTTGGTGGATACAGAATCATGATTAATCTCACACTTGGTTAAGTGCATAGCTGATGTTGTTCAGCCAGACTTAATAAGGAATGCTAAGAAGAGAATGATGCTTCTACACAGCAGCATGTGATAACAGCTGTTTTCCAAACATGACACAATAAGAGCAAGTCATTATCTTTGAGAAAGGTGATGCCTTCAAAGATTAAAGATTCAATAAATATTTGAAAGACAACTTTGCACAATTTTGATTTGTAAAAGATGAACTGGGGAAATGTCTAAACAACTTGACATGCCTTTTGCTTTTTTTGGAGTGTGGGTAGAGGTTGGGAGGAGACCCTGCTAAAAGCTAACATTATTAATACAAGGTCTGATATTTTACTTCCTTTTCAGTAAAATAATGCCAAGTGTCTTTATGACATTTGTAAATGGAGAACATTCAGCTTATGCCCAATCTAATTACCTCCAGATGCTTTTAATTCCAATATACCCACATTATTAAGTTCAGGAAAAATTCATTCTTAGTTTAAAAAGGGAAATAAAAAATATTTAAAGTCTTTCAATTTCTGGTTTATGCACAAATTTTGGCATATTTAGAAATTTAAACCTCTTTGAAACCAATAGGGCATATTTCAAACACAAACACCAGTTAGATTAGATACCATTAAAGGGAGACTAATAAGCAAACTATAGTTAAATCCAAAATCCTATACAACCTCAAGCGCCAGTCAAATCTCACCTCTTCCTTATAGCCTCCCCAACACTCCTTGCCAGAGGAGCTCACGTGCTTCACAACCTTTCCAGCACTGGTCTACGCCATCCAAAACCTCTGTCTTATACTGTAGTTATATTTATCCACTATTGTACATGCCATGGGATAATTTTGTACCCCTAGAGGCATTTTGCAATGTCTTGGGACATATTTGATTGTCCCAACTGGAGAGTGCGTGTGCTACCAGCATCTAGAAGGTGGAGACCAGGGATACCGCTAAAGATCCACAGTGCTCAGGTCAGTCCCCCACAACAAAGAAATGGTGCTCGGGCTGAGAAACCCTGATTATATCCTGCACACTGTACATCTGGTAAGTGGTTAATTTTATATTGCACATTATAATTACATATAACTCAATCAGTTGTTTTCTCAGTAGCTAAAAGAGTGAATGCCAATCCAAATGTGCCTCCTCCAGAATAAGTAAATAGTTTAGGTAAGAATTTGGCTCAACATTTTATTTTTATTCTATTTTGGCTTAGGATGAAATGCATACAAACTCTGTTGAATGTTTTGATAAAAACTTTCAGAGTTGGAGGTAAACTGTCTTCATAATAAGCTATTTTCCTAGGGCTTCATTATATACACCACAGCATTTTTTTACAGCATTTTATTTTATGTGCACATTTATTTTTGCCACTTTAAAGGAAACATATGCAAGAATATAATGAGATGGTATATGAATAAAGATTGCAGTATTAAAAATACATATAAAGGCCACCATGACTGCAATTTTTCATGAGTGAGAATTTGGTGAGAATAGTTTACATGCTCTCCTCCATGTTTCTAAAGACACAACACTGAATGGAAGTAATATGGACCCACAGATCAGCACTCAATGTAGCATATCTTAGAGCAGTTTTTTTCCTTACTCCCAGGATACACAGCTGCCGCCCATATTCCCCTCTGGGGTACAGTTATGTCAGACTTGAAAGAAAAACCCAATTCCTGCTCTGCCCTGGTCCTTTTATATCCAGACGTATAGAGCATTGGGGGAAAAAAGTATGCTTTCAGTATATAGGCTTCTTATTAACAAGGAATATTTATAAACACTGTGATCTACTGATTCCTGAAGCAAACTCAGCTCTAGAGAGGCCACATCCTCACTGAAGAATGAAAGCGGAGTCAAGGCCTATGAGCCCTGAACAAGATTTCTGCCTCCAGCTTTATAGTTCCTCAAAAACCAATCTCCCTGGAGTCACCTCTTTGCGCACAAACATTTCACACAGAACATTGCGTAGGATTACACTTTCTCTCAATAGGTAGTCTTCTTGTTGCAGTAATAACATTCTAATTGCCTGGAAAGGAATATAACTTCAAGAGTATATGCAACCAAGGTAAAACTAAAAGACAAAATCAGGTTCTATAAACTCTAGTTCTATATTTTCGTGTGTGCGAATGTGTATAAGCTTGTGTTATTCTCACTTATATTGATTTTGTTTGTTCATCTTGTTTTATTTTAATAAGAAAGCAAATAAAATTGCAGTGTGGTTCCAAAGAGCAATCAGAAAGCACAGCACTCCCTGCACAACAGGAAAAGGAACAGAAGAGAAGGTTGTGATTGGCTCCTGGAGACTCAGCAACCTTCTCCAAACTGAACAGAGTGTAAAATGTGATTTTGCTCTCTTCATAATGATTATCAAATTCCTGTTGGCTAATACAATTATTTGGCACTAAATATCCTCTACTTGTCATGCATATGACTCACTTAAAATCATTACAGGATGGCATTATTCACATATGGTTAACATAGCTAAATTCATTTGCAGTTTACCAACTGTTCTATAGAATATTTTTGCACCCTGTAGAATTGATCTATCCCAAGGCATATTCAACGTGATATATAGAGCCTTTCTTTTCTTTTACACCAACGGAGGATTTTAGGCTGGCTTTAGAGTTCTAATGAATGCTCCTGGGTACATTTTGTTTTTTCCTTAATGTCAGAAAGATGGTATTTTATTTATCCCTAGGTAGTACATGTTAGATCATCATACTGTCAGAGACCTCTGTGAAGTCAATCCCAGATTTATTGCTTGTTCCCATTTCCTTCAAGCACCTACAACATTTGGGCTGAAACTTCGTCATGATTAAAGAAGCAAAGATTGTATCACCTTATTTATCAGGAAAGAAAAGAAAGCAATTCCGTGTCTGTGGGCTCTACCATTCCTAGGTTCTTCTTATCAAGCAAATCTGCTGGCATTTAATGCTATGGCCTCAGTTTAAGCTGACATACATATTAGACATTTTTATGTGGATAAAACCAAAGAAGAGGGGGATCTGTATACAGTGATATTTTGGTCGTCACCCATGAAACAAAAAAAGAATATTTTAGATATAATCCAAATTTTTGAAAAGTGGCCTTAAATAACTTACATCACATTAAGCCTGTGATCATTTTGCATTAGAATTTTAATTCTCCCCACTATCTTCCCTAATTCATTTTTCCCTATAGCATTTTGCATTTTCCTACACACTACATCATTTAGTTATTTATTTTGTACTGTCTTCCCTCCCCTACAAGAAGGGAAGCTCCAAGCAGGCAGGGATTTTGGCCAGTTTTGTTCCCTGCAGGAGCTCAGATACTTAGAACAATGACTAGCATGCAGCAGACACTTGTACCTGTTTGTTGGATGAATGAATATGACATCTTCCACTTTTTCTCCAATTATTTTTTTAGGCATTCAAGTAATTTTGCTATAAATCCTTTTCCAGAAGAAAGAACTTTTTAAAATTAATTTATCCTAAGTGTGGAAAAGAAGACTCTGAAAAAATATCCTATAGTAATTTACCTTACATCCCTCTCAGCAAAGGTCTGATCAGTTTTACATTTACTTAAAAACATGGTTATTTACTTTTAAAAATCAGAAATTACAAATCGAGATCATTCCTATCTCTTTCTCAGAGGGGAAAGGGGCTACTTCCAGTCTTTGTGGTATATCCCTAAACGTTCATAAAAGTGAAAGAAAGCAGGTTAACCCTGAGGACCTAAACAGCTCTGGGAGGTCAGTGCTATCAGCCCTTTTCAAGTGAAATGGCTGAGGCTCACAGGCTTCCACTGCTTGCCAGGTAAGGAAGTGGGGACTGGGAGTGGGATTAGGTGTGTCGGCCATGGAGGCCATGACCTTTCTGATCCATAGTCAGACACATTATCCATGGCACAACTGGCCTTTACCCAAGGCTGTGCCCTTTCTAAGAGCAGCAGTTCCACTCCAGGACCAAGGCATACAGCTCCTCTTTCTCTTGGGTATTTAAGGTTTTCAGAAAGGCAGATGGTCTCACTTGAGTTGCTTCATATGACTGGCATTTTTAATGAATTAGTGACAGAAAAAAAAAAAACTTGACTCACTCCCAGCTGGATAACTTCACAAATGCCAAGCTGAAAAGAATGATATCTCATAAATTCAGGCAAATGGGCATTAAGGGGACTAAGCTGGCTGTTCTTTTAATATACCAAGTATTAGCATTTTCCAGGGCTTCAGGTCGGTAATGTAGTTTCAGCTCAGGAGACTATACCTTTCATTAAAACTCTTTTATTCTTTCTGCTTTGCTATAATGAAAAAATCTTAAGCTGTCACACCTGTAGTGATTATAGAAGGGTCTCAACTCTGGTGGGGAGAAAGGCTCAGAACAGGCATGTATAATTTTCAAAGACCACATAACTGCTTCAAAAAAAAAAATGACAGCTGTCACCAACATTTTACATCCAAAAACAAGTTTAATTGTTCAGACTGGTGTTTTAGAAAGCTCCAGTTATTGGAAGGCTCCTCAATTTTTGTATAGCCAGAGACTCAAAGAACTCTAGGCTAGAAGGTTTTATTTACTGACGAGAGAGGGCATATTCAATATCAAAAAATTGTCATTTTTATTTGTTTGCACTGAGGCTGAGACTAAAAAGCCAAGCAGCACACTAAAAGGAGAAAATTTACTGTATGCAAATTAAAACCTAAAATAATTGCCTGCCATGAAAAGAAAAGTGAAGCACAGGAGCCTGAGGTAGGCCATATTTGACTTACTCTTCTTTAGAACAATCTTAATGCCCATCGTTTCACCTTCCACATAGTAAACAGTAAATGTCTGATGCATGAATAAGAATAAGAGGAACTGAACAGACATTTCTCAAAATAAGATATACTAATGGCCAGCAAATATATGAAAAAATGCTCCACATCACCGATCAGGGAAATGCAGATCAAAACCACAAGGAAGTATCATTTCACCCCAGTTAGGATGGCTATTATCAAAAAAAAAACAAAAAATAACAAATGCTGGTAAGGACTCTTATACGCTGTTAGTGGGAATGTTAACCAGTACAGCCACTATGGAAAATAGTATGGAAGTTCCTCCAAAAACTACAAATAGGACCACCGTATGTATGATCCAGCAATCCCACTATTGGGCATTTATCCAAAGGAAAGGAAAGAAGTGTATTGAAGAGATATCTGCACTCCATATTTATTGCAGCACTATTCACAACAATGAAGATATGCACTAAACCTAGGTGTCCAATAACAGGTGAATGGATAAAGAAAATGTGTTGTACATACAAAATGGAATACTATTCAGCCATAAAAAGAATAGAATCCTGTCATCCACAGCAATCTGGATGGAACTTGACGATAAGTGAAATAAGCCAGGAACAGAAAGTTAAACAGCACATGTTCTCATGCATATGTAGAAGCTAAGAAAAAAAGGGGGTGATCTCATAGAAGTAAAAAGAAGAAAAGAGGATACAAGAGGCTGGATAGGGCAGGAGGAAGGGAGGGCTAGAGAGAGATTTATTAAAGGATACAAAATTACAGCTAGAGACCTGGAATAAGTTCTAGTGCTCTATCTCAACTATAGAATGCCTATAGTTAAAAATATGTTAGATAGTTTCAAGTAGCTAGAAGAAGGATATTAGACATTACCAACACACAAAAAAATACATGTTTGAGATGATGGATATGCTAATTACCCTGATCTGATTACTATACATTATTATATGGATCTAAACATCACTATGTACCCTATGAATATGTACCATTATCATTTGTCAATTGAAAACAAAAAATTAAAAAAAATGGAAAAGTACTGCCATTTAAATAAATGAATGCCAGGTCACTTTACCCAAGGCTGCAGGGTACCCATAGCAGCATGGTTGTCTCCCTCGCTTCCTTCAGGCCTCTGAACAAGTGTCACCAAAGAGAAGGTACAGAATGCAGTGAGAACCATGACAATATTTCATTGCCTTTAATGTAGAATGAGTCTTTGGAAAATATTTGAATGTGAAAATTTATCTTGAAGGTAACTTGGCAATATGTATCAAGATCAGTAATGTGCAGGCTTTTGATATAGTAATTGCATTTATCCTACAGATAAGTTACATAGTAATATTTGTAGGATAAATAATTATATAAATATATGATAATTATTTAACATATATAATTTATCTGTCCGTGTATACAGAGGTAGAATTACAAAGATGTTCAATGCCATATTTTTGTGATTATAGAAAACAACCTAAATTGCCCACCAGTAGGCGAACAGTTAAATGACTTTACAACCTTAAGACTGCTAGGCCATTATTTCACAAAATGAGGTAAGTTTATATATAGCAACATGAAAACATATCTAAGTTATATATTAAATTTAAAAAGCTAGTTGTAGAATTTTATATCTAGTTTAAGAGTCATTGTTTTATCGTTTAGAATACACACATATGTATATTGATAATGGTTTTCATTCCTTTATTGCCTGAATTGCTAAAATATGAATATATTACTTTTGCATTAAAAATTTAAACATGCTTAAAATATTTTTTGACGCATATATTTTCTAAGCATAAATGACTACATTTAAAGTCACATTTAATAGTGTTTAAATCATCACTCCTATTCCTTTCTACACTTAAATCCTGTAACTCTTAGGTTTTTTTTTACCTTTGATAATAAAATTTTTTGATAATGGAAAAAAAGATATTCATCTTTCAAGCACCTGACCTACTTAAAACTGTCACACTTTTCAGTTCATTTTGCTTTATAGTCCATTTGTTCAAATGCTAAGTGATAATTGATTTGTCTTGAGTTCACCTTTCAAAATAAGCCAGTGTAAAACAAACTAGTATAGAACATAAGGCAGCTGATAAATCAAGTTTAGCAATTCTTCTCATTTATATATTGTCTCGATATCAAGCTCCAAATAAACTTTAGAAGGTGGTCTAGCTGGTGGAAAAAGTATGAATTTTAGAATCATGATTTATGTTTGAATCCTGTCTCTGTCATAAGCTACTAGTATAACTTACCTTCTCTGAGCTTCAGTTTCTCCATCTGTAAAATACATTTCTTGTGAGGATTATACATAATGCTATGGACTGAATGTTTGTGTACCAACCCCACCCATATTCAAATGTTGAAGCTCTAACCCCCAATGTAACTGTATTTGAACATAGTATAAAGAAGTAATTAAAGTTAAATACAATCATAACGGTGGGGCTTTGATCTAATATTTGTGTCCCTATAAAAAGAGACACTTAAGAATACTTGTTTTTCTCTCTCTCTCCGTGTGTGTGTGTGTGTGTGTGTGTGTGTGTGTGTGTGCATGCGTGCACGTGCACACATGCTATACGAGAAAACAGCAAGAAGTTGATCATCTATGAGCTAGAAGAAACCAAATCAGTGGATACCTTGATCTTGGACTTCCAGCCTCCAGTACTGTGAGAAATAGATTTCTGCCGTTTAAGCCACCCAGTCTGTGGTATTTTGTTATAGCAGCCCAAGCTGACTAATATATGTAGCATAGGTAAAACATCAAATATAATACCAAGTATAGGGTTGACACCAAATAAATGGTGACGGCAGGCTGCCCACACTTTGCGCAGCAACCTGTTAGCAGGACCTCACACATACTGGAACTGTGTTCTCACTTTGCCTGGCAGCGTAACCTATACATTGTGAGCCAGTTTGTCCAACCACTTGAGCAAATATTATCTCTCTGGTCTGTGAAATGAGTATGACAATATCTACCAGGGTTGTGAGAATTTGAAAACATGGAGGAGAAGCACTGAGATTGGGTTGGCACATGGCAGGTGCTCAAAAATGATACCTATTGCTGTGTTTTTTATGGATGTCCAATATAAGACCTTAAAAAACTCCTTGTTTTGTTAAAAAAAATCTCTTCCTGGTGAACTTTTAGACAGAACTGCAAAAGGGCAGGTGCAGATATTTGTCCAGCTATGCTCAGCCCAGCGCCTGACCCCTAGTGGGCACATTATGTCTGCTGCCAAAACTTTCCAAGTGGTTTAGCCCCCCTGGCTGGCATTGAAGAGGCAGAGGTTGTGGGTTTAATTTCCACAGTCTGATTAGCTTTCAGAGAAAACTCTGACTTGTAGCTTGGAGTGTCATAGTGGCCTGAGACCACCTCTTGAAAAAATACTAGCAATACTGGCTATTAAAGAGCGTGAGCACCCCAATCCATGCAACGCCATCAGGGCTGGCAGTCTCTCTTATTTTTTTAAATTAATTAATTTATTTTTGATTGACAATTGTGTATATTTACGGGGCACAGTGTGATGTTGTGATCTATGCATAAATTGTAGAAAGATTCAATCAAGCTAAGGAACATATGCAATGTCTTAATGAGGCTTTGGCAACATCAGTCATACATTAGTATATAATCCTAATGTCGCAATCTGAGAGCTACCTCTCCCCGGTGTCTGTGCTGGTTCTCCCTCTGCAGCCACTTTGCCAATCACATTTCAAATGCAGAACCCAGGCCTGCCTCTCTCAGGGCAGACCATGAAACAGAGACACTGGCTGCCAGGGTCACTTTTGATTGCAGGGCCAGCTGCCCTCCCATCTGCCTGTCAGGCTGGAGAAAAGGCTGAGAATTGAAAATGTGAAAATAATGCAGCCCCAGTGTAAAAAAAAAAATCCAGATTTTTCAATTGCCATTCTGCGAGTAGAACCTAGGAATTAACCTGTGGCCTTTTTGTTTTATTGTTTCATAAAAGAGTAATAGCTAGAGGGAGGTATCCCTTACACCATTTCAGGCCCAATTGCTACAGAGAAGAAAATGATACTATGAAGTCACATAAGGATGACACATTTTAGAAGTCTTAAGATGTGACTTTTTTTTTTTTTTTTTTTTTTAAACACGCTGGGCATGTGAGCTGCTCTCTGGATGGTATCTTGGTCCAAGTTTCCAGAACTACTGCCCTTTGGTGCCTGAGTCTCAGTGATGGGGAGAACAGGGCACTATAAATTCAGAGGCTCTGGATTTAGGATTTTCTTGGAACAATTTGGTATACCTGCTATTTGTGAATGCATTTCACATCATTTGGATATTGTCAGAACATTACTGACCTAAGGGTATCAGAATCAAAGCTCTTGATTTTCTTCAGCCCAGAATGCCTCACCAGCAAGATGATCTTCTTTCCTTTCTCTTACAATATCCCCTTCAGTCATCCAGCCCATTGCCTCCTCACACCTTTAAGTGAAACCAGGTCTGATTTCCAATGACAATCTGTGAAGGAAGCCTACAGAGAATGCAGCTTGCTGCACCCAGCAGGAAGACTAGCACAGCACTCACACCTCACTCAGCACCCAGGATTTGCACAGGTGTTCAGGAAGCGTTGAATGAATGAAAAATCATGAATAGAGGAAATCTGCCCACTTAGTTATTTCTGGAGTGATCCTGGTATCCCTTCCAAGTTTTCTTGTTATAAAAATAATCGTACTTGTGGTATGCAGAAGTTCTCCAATGTCCTCTGGACCCCTGATTTTCTCATTCTTAAGAGTTAATGGTTGTCTCTGTTGGGCACCTCTGACCTACGTTTGTGGTTTAACACATATTTATTGAGTGCCTTCTCTGGGCAAACCTTTGTGAACAAGGTAGAAAACTCCTGTACTTTTGAAGCTTATATTCTAATGCTAGAGATGGGCAAAAACAAATAAGTACTCTTATTTCAGGTAATAAGTCCAGGAAGAAAAACAAAACAGAATAAGGGAATGGAAAAGAAAGAGGTGGGGTGAGGTTACTTTAAATATGATGATAGAGGCAAGTCTCTCTGAGGAAGTAACATTTAAGCAGAGACTAAATAGAACAGTTTCAGCCATGCAGGGATGTAGTTAGAATTAAAATAAGTGTAGCCAGTTTTCCCAGCACCATTTATTAAGTAGGGAATCCTTTCCCCATTTCTTGTTTTTGTCAAGTTTGTCAAAGATCAGATAGTTGTAGATATGCGGCATTATTTCTGAGGGCTCTGTTCTGTTCCATTGGTCTATATCTCTGTTTTGGTACCAGTACCATGCTGTTTTGGTGACTGTAGCCTTGTAGTATAGTTTGAAGTCAGGTAGCGTGATGCCTCCAGCTTTGTTCTTTTGGCTTAGGATTGACTTGGCGATGCGGGCTCTTTTTTGGTTCCATATGAACTTTAAAGTAGTTTTTCCAATTCTGTGAAGAAAGTCATTGGTAGCTTGATGGGGATGGCATTGAATCTATAAATTACCTTGGGCAGTATGGCCATTTTCATGATATTGATTCTTCCTACCCATGAGCATGGAATGTTCTTCCATTTGTTTGTATCCTCTTTTATTTCGTTGAGCAGTGGTTTGTAGTTCTCCTTGAAGAGGCCCTTCACATCCCTTGTAAGTTGGATTTCTAGGTATTTTATTCTCTTTGAAGCAATTGTGAATGGGAGTTCACTCATGATTTGGCTCTGTTTGTCTGTTATTGGTGTATAAGAATGCTTGTGATTTTTGAACATTGATTTTGTATCTTGAGACTTTGCTGAAGTTGCTTATCAGCTTAAGGAGATTTTGGGCTGAGACGATGGGGTTTTCTAGCCATATGTAGAAAGCTGAAACTGGATCCCTTCCTTACACCTTATACAAAAATTAATTCAAGATGGATTAAAGACTTAAATGTTAGACCTAAAACCATAAAAACCCTAGAAGAAAACCTAGGCAATACCATTCAGGACATAGGCATGGGAAAAGACTTCATGACTAAAACACCAAAAGTAATGGCAACAAAAGCTAAAATAGACAATTGGGATCTAATTAACCTAAAGAGCCTCTGCATAGCAAAAGAAACTATCATCAGTGTGAACAGGCAACCTACAAAATGGGAGAAAATTTTTGCCATCTATTCATCTGACAAAGGGCTAATATCCAGAATCTACAAGGAACTTAAACAAATTTACAAGAAAAAAACAACCCCATCAAAAAGTGGGCAAAGGATATGAACAGACACTTTTCAAACACTTTTATACTGTTGGTGGGACTGTAAACTAGTTCAACCATTGTGGAAGTCAGTGTGGTGATTCATCAGGGATCTAGAACTAGAAATACCATTTGACCCAGCCATCCCATTATTGGGTATATACCCCAAGGATTATAAATCATGCTGCTATAAAGACACATGCACATGTATGTTTATTGCAGCACTATTCACAATAGCAAAGACTTGGAACCAACCCAAATGTCCATCAATGACAGACTAGATTAAGAAAATGTGGCACATACACACCATGGAATACTAAGCAGCTGTAAAAAAGGATGAGTTCATGTCCTTTGCAGGGATATGGATGAAGCTGGAAACCATCATTCTCAGCAAACAGAAATCAACGCACCACATGTTCTCATAAATGGGAGTTGAACGATGAGAACACATGGACACAGGGAGGGGACATCACACACTGGGGCCTGTCAGAGGGGTGGAGGGCTAGGGGAGGGATAGTATTAGGACAAATACCTAATGTAGATGTCAGGTTGATGGGTGCAGCAAACCACCATGGCACATATATACCTATGCAAAAAACCTTCACGTTCTGCACATGTACCCTAGAACTTGAAGTATAATTTTAAAAAAAGGAGCCTGTTTTAATAATGTTCTCTAGATTTTGGCCTCAACCAACGTCAAGCCAGCTGGTCTTCAGTATACACGTGAAATATTTTTCTCCATCTTGAAGACTGTGGTTGTTTTGCTTGTCTTTGTTTTCCTCTGTACGCTGAGGGTTAACACGCAGGTGTCTGGAGCTCTCACACACAAAGTTCTCATCTCACTACCCTTCCGGGTCATTGCCCAAGGTCTTGAGACTTACAACCACTTAAGTTGGTTCCATATAGTTTTATCATCTTATTTCCCAAACGGCTTTGTTCCCTGTTACTGATGTTGGTTTTATCTTCTTCAGGACACAAACCCTTCTCTGGACAGAGAGACAGACTGGAAATGCAAATTGAGCAGGTCTAATTGTTTTCTATCATCCTCAACTCACTTGGAAGCACCAAGTCCACTCTTCCTTATTTTTACTTTGTCTAGGTAGCCAAACTAACCTCTTTTATAGTCCTTAGCCTTTTAAAACAAAGCATAACTCTTATTTATGGCTTTTAAATATTTCTTGAAGTTGGTGAGCAATAAGTGACCTACATAATTTATGTAGGCTGAGGCGGGCAGATCAAGAGGTCAGGAGTTCGAGACCAGCCTGGCCAATATGGTGAAATCCCATCTCTACTAATAATACAAAAATTAGCCAGGCATGGTGGTGCACACCGGTAGTCCCAGCTACTCAGGAGGCTGAGGCAGAAGAATCACTTGAACCCAGAAGGTGGAGGTTGCAGTGAGCCGAGATCATGCCACTGCACTCCATCCGGGGCAACAGAGACTCTGTTCCCCCCCCCACAAAAATCATTTATCTAGGAATTAATCTAATAAAAAATGTGCATGACTGCTACAAAAAACTACATTATTTACAGAAAACAAAGAAGTCTAAATCAACGGAAAGATACAAAATGCTTATGAACAGAGATTCTATATTGTAAATAAGTCATTCCTACTCATTAAATTATAGTTGAATGCAATTCTACTCAAAATTCTATCAGGTAATTTGAAAGTTGACAAGCTAATTTAAAATTTATTTGAAAATTTAAAAGACCAAAAAGAATCAAGAAAGTTCTGAAGAAGAACAGAACTCAGTAATGTATACCGTCAGATGTCTCAATCTTTATTACAATTAAAATAAGATGGTATTAGCAGAAGGACATACAAACAGAGAAACCACAAACAAACTCATACTTATACCATCACCTGATTTATGACAAAGGTGAAACTGCAGTGCAGTGAGGAAATAATAATCTTTTCAATAAATAGCAGATCACTTGGATATTGATATGTGGGAAAAAAAGAATTTCACCCCTATCTTACATCATAAACAAAGGTCAATTGTAGGTGGATTATAAAGCTAAATGTAAAAGGTTAATAATTTTAAAAAAGCTTCTATAACATAGGTGAATATCTTTATGACATTGGGGTAGACAAAAATTTCTTAAACAAGACTAAATAAGCATTAACTCTACAGAAAAAGTCTGATAAATTGGACTACGTTAAAACTAAGAACTTCGTATTAAAGTCACCATTAAGAGAAAGAAAAGGCAAGTTACACTGGGAGAAGATATCTGCAATGTTTATGTCCAATATAATACCTATATCCAGAATATATAAAGAACTCCTACAAATCAATTACAGAATATATTCAAACAGCCAATTAAGCAACAGAAAACGTGCTCATCAAGGGCAGGCAACTCAAAGTGACAATGGGATACCATGACACGCTGACCAGACTGGTCAAAATGAAAAATACAGACAAGTGATGGCAAGGATATAGAGCAACTAGAACTGGTGAAGGCAAAATAGTACAACCACTTTGAAAAATTCTTAGGCAGTATTTAATAAAGCTGAATATATACGTATCCTAAGACCCAGCAATTCCATTCATGGTATGTACCCAACAGAAATGCATACAAGTGTGTACCAAAAGACATGTATAACAATGTTCATAGCAGCATTATTTGTAATAGTCAAGAGCTGGAAACAAGCCAATTGTACATCAATGGTAGAATGGATGAATAAATTGTAGTGTATTCTTACAATGAAATACTATAGAGCAATACAAATAAAACTATGGCTATATGCAACAACATGAATAAATCTTACCAACAATGTTAGATAAATGAAACCAAACCCCAAAATGCACATATTCTATGAATCCATATATACAAAGTTCACAATAGGTGATAGAGGATACTCCTTTGGGAAGCAGTGAGGAAAGAACTAAGAGAGTATTACAGAGGGGGCTCTGGGTGTCTGTAATTTCTATTTCCCAATCCGGGTGGGGTTTACATGAACATGTTAGTTTGTGAAAATTCATTGAGCTGTAACTAAACATCTGTAATTATTTATGAATGAAATTATATATAACTCAAGGGAAAGCTGGGAGGATAGGGAGGAGGTATGGGGGGCTAAAAAAAACATGAGTGGACAAATGCTTACAATTGTTATTGTTGGGTTATGGATACCTGGGTGTTCGTTTCACTATTCTTTCCATTTTGTGTATATTTGAAATTTTCCATTATAAAAAGGACCAAAAAAAAAAAAAAAAAGAAAAAAAAGAGAGAGAGAAAACTATTCAGAGAGACCCACAACAGCCTCATCATGGTTTTTACTGCCCTCTCTCACTGAACCATTGAATCACAGTTTTATTGGCTTTATTTGAAGGTAAACATAAACTGTGGAAATGGAATGTCATTTGAGGGCAAGCATTAAGATGTTGCTATCCTCTGTACGTCCTTCCTGGCACCTAGAATGCTGTCTCACCCTTCCTGGGCACTTAGAGGTTTGGTCTCTGCTGCTGCCATCAGCTAATCTTGCCTGAAAAATTGTGTGCTATTGATTCGGCTCTTGCCTCTTGACTCCAAACCCACTCTTCTATTTTCAGGCTTTGCGACACTTGAGAGGATATTTTGCAAACCATGCTCCTGATTTGCTAGTTGGCTTTCCAGTTCTGCCAAAAAGGGGAGCTAGAGGGAAGTGGGAAGCCTGTAGGAAAAAGAAGGAAGAGGTTTGCTTCTTCCTTTTTACTTCCTGTGCACTTCCTGTTTCCTGATTTTTGGGATTTGTCCCAGAGGTTGCATTGCCCTCTCTTCAGAGCAGGTGAATTCAATGGCGCAGTTTTTCCAACACTCACATAACAGCCTCAACACTCTTTGCTCCAAGTACCAGCTGAGCAGCTCCCTCCTCAAGTTTCCATGTTTTAATAATTCTAGCCTTTTCTCTTTGACCCTCCAGGCCTAGGAGTGGCAGCTGCTTCCTGCAATTCTACCTCCCTGGGACCTGAAAGTTCTTTTACACTTTAGATAATTAACAGCTTTCTACCTACTTAACAATTCTTTATGTTAAGCATGCTCTGTTGAAGTAACAGATGTGAGTTCTGCCTCCAGAATGGGTCCTGACTGACACAACCTCCAAGAGTTATATACTCTGACCTTGCTGCCTGTGTGATGACATAAAATTTGTTGATTATTTTCTCTTATTGAGCATACATTTGTGTAAAAAATCAGCAGCTTTTGCTTCTTATCCCCATCCCAGGTAAGGAGAACAACAATTTCAATTATTTGAAAATTCAGCTATCTCAATTTATATTTTAAAATATGACTATTGAAAATTAAATAATTGAGTTTTGCTTTAATAATAATGTAGTTAGTATAGTATGCAATGGGACAATTTTTGACAAAGTATATCTGAGCATAAGCCACACATCTCTCACAGGTTCACACTATTTCTCTTAAAGCTCTCCATTGTGAATGAAACTGATACAGCAATATTTGAAATTCAGAGGCCAAAAAGCCAAATTCTATTTCAGAAGCAATTGCCATAAAAGTGTTGATGTCATAAGCATATGAAAGCCACAAGGTAGCTGCTTAATTGAAAAACAGATGAGAGGAAAGTTGCATTTTACATGAATAAATACTGCCAAAAACAAAGAGCACCCTGTTAAGAATTTAGTCAAAATGTGCTGTGGAAAGATGGACAGGTATTATCCTAAGGAAATAATGCAGTAAATGATAATGAATTCACCTGGATTAGACTATTTCATATTAGCAGTCTGTTCTCAGTTGCCCATCCTTTCAGAAGGTGTGAAGACCAGAAATAAGACCCTCAAGAGTAGATACAGAAATTATCTTCTTAAACTAAGACAGATAATGCCCTAAGTTAGGAACTTCAGGGGAGAAAAGCCTATTTTTAAATTTTCCTGAGATCATGAGGTTCACATTCAATGAATCCCCCATACCTGTTCTTAAATTTTTTTTTTTAAGTATAGGAAGATTGGAACCTTTCCTTAGTTTAAGTGTATAATAAGTGGCAAAAGAGGGATTAGACCCTGGTCCTCTGATTCAGGGCCTGGCCCTCCTTTCATGAAGGCTCTCTAGTTAGCATTAGAACATGCCTTCTTCAGGAACAAGGCCAACTAAAAAGCAACCTGTGAAAGACATCAATGAAAAATCCCCTACCTCCACATACATACACCTGTCCTCAGAAATGTCTCTCACAGGACATCTGGATCAACTGGACTCTAATAGGCCACAAATATACCTCTAATGTTGGGAAACTGTCACTACCTTTGGAATGGATGAATGCTTCATGAAACCATCTTGTTGTGTTTGGAAGGAAACAATGGAGACTAATTACCAGCAGATAGAGATCCCAAAGGGAAATGGGAATTTCCAATTAAAAGTAGCAGATCCTAATGTTACTGTTTCAATGATAGGCTTAGGAAAATTTAAATGTCTCTGATATTTCCCTAAGTCTGAAAAAACTGTTATTTTGAAAAATAGAGGAATTGTATGCTTAACAACTATCTTACAAGACAACAGCATGTAAAAATTAAAAAGTAAAAATTGGTTCCACAGCCTGCAACAGCATTAAAAGACTGAGCTAAGAAAGTAGTTACGGCTGAGTTGGACAACTACAGCTGAGGTTATGTCATAGGGTTAGTCAGTTTATCACTTCTATTCATAGTGAACTTGATCATACACTGATGTGTAACCCACCTTATAAATTATAGAGAATTTTAATTAGCTGCTTTTTAAGGAAACAGTATTTGAAATACAGCTAGCACCAATTTTCTGCATTTCTTAAAGCAAAGATAATTTACCGTACTATAAGCTTAAATTCGAAGAATGAATGTTCTCTTTCAGTGGCATTTCTGAAACTTTGCTATTGACCTAGGTTAGGGGACAGAATGGGTGTGCTGTGGGGGCTGGGCAGAGGAGTGTAGCCCAGAGCAGTTACTGCAAAGTAAAATTTATTTGAAGCTGGCGTTATATTCAAAAAGAGAGAAGGATTTTGCGTTATATAATATGTTCTTGTTCACATAACATAAAATATTCTGAATTACTTGCTAAGTAAATTATTTAACTGCTGCCCTCCTTTAAAATATCTACCAATAAAATTAAGCTCAGGTCCTAGGGTTGGTTCTGTTTATCCTGAGGCACACTACTGCCTCTCCCAATTCAAAAAGCATGGACATTTAGGCACAGTTCTTGGCACTATAGATACTCTACAGAAGGATGGATCAACAGCATAAATGGACTGGTACCTGGTTTTGGTGGGGGTGCAGGTAAGGAGGATACTTTCTCACTTTATTAGCCCATGTATAAACTGTGGGGTTATGTTTATTTGATTGCCTAGAGGCTTAAAATGAAAAATAGCTTTGTGCCCTTAAGAGACCAAACCCCAGTCCTGATCATCACCGCCACCGCTCATGCTGCACAACATTGTTAGAGGGGACCCCCCACAGTATACGTCATCTCAAATGGGCTGGCAGAGCTGCTCTGTGATGTAACAATACATCAATGACATCAAACTTCCTCTTATTTTCCCTAGGACCTATGCCCTCCTCTTTTAGGTTCAGAAGAGGGTCTTGTCCATATTACCGAGAGGATAAAAATCATCATCTTTAATTCAAAATACTGTTTCCTTGACTTCTATGTTTTCTATTTTCTCCCTCACCATATCTAGGGATGGATGTTCCCATTTCTTCTTCAAGCCACCTCTCGCACTGTGCCCTTGATCCCATCTCCTTCTTCCTCTTTCTGGTCCTTGCTCATGTTATGATCACAACACTCCAGCATCTTCAGTTCTTCTCTATCCTCACACTGGGAGTTTGTATGTTTACCTCGTTAGATTTTGTGGTTGCAGACTCCTATGCTCGTAGAGGACTGGTGAGTCATCCAAAGAAGGGAAGGACCAGACAGGAGCTGTTTAACCCAAAGCATATGCCCCAGGGAAAGGGGACAGCCACTACTTGGCTCCAACTGATGTTGTCACTGGAAACGAAGAGCCCAAGTTGTATGATTTTCCAAAAGTAGATGGGAATCTGGATTTATATATGAAATCTGGTAAGTTTTAAATGTTGACTACAATTTAAAAAATTGAACACTGTGGGCTGTTTCATTGTGGATGAAACAAATACTTCATTAGCCCCAACTATAAGTTTCACCTATCCATCTAAACATTCATTTTACTCTGCTTCCCATTCAAATACCTTGTTACTTCAGTCATAAACTTCCCAAACATCTAAGCCTGTAACTATTGGCTTCTTTTCCACATCCATGGTTCTCTCCTTATCCAACTTCAATATGTTTCCGACTCTTCTGAAAGTGTATTCTTGAAGGTCACTAGGAAGTTTCTAACTACTTGATATGGTTTGGACATTTGTCCTCCAAATCTCCTGCTGAAATGTGACCTAGCATGTTGGAGGGGATCCTAGTGGGAGGTGCTGGATCACAGGGACAGATCCCTTATGAATGGCTTAGTGCCATCCCTTTGGTATTGAGTGAGTTCTTGCTCTGAGTTCATGTGAGATCTGGTCATTTAAGATTGTGGCACCTCCTCCACCCCTCTTGCTTTGATGCACCTACTCCCCTAGCCTTCTGCCATGGTTGAAAGATTCCTGAGGCCCTTCCCAGAAGCAAATGACGGTGCCATACTTCTTGTACAGCTTGCAGAACCGTGAGCCAATTAAACCACTTTTCTTTGTAAATTACCCAGCCTCAGGTATTCCCTCATGCAATACAAATAGACTAACACACCACTGAATACTCTGGAATACTTGTGTGTATGTACATACCTCCATATGTCCTTAAAACAATAGTTTCAAGGAGTGATTCCAAGAGAAGTAATATCAGCATTGTCTGGGGACCTGTTAGAACTGCAGAATTTCATGCCCCTTCCAAGACCTACTAAATCAGAAACTCTGGGGGTAGATTCAGCAATCTATGCATTGATAAGCATCCAAGGTGACTGTGATGGCTGCAAGTTTCAAAACCACTGCCTTAAAATATACCTACCAGTGAGTGTACCTGTTGCCAGAGAGGAATTAATCTATCCCTCTGAATTTTGCCCCACAGCTTCAATCCCTTTTCTACATGCTGGGAAAGACTTGCATTGATATAACACTTTTTATTAACTGTTTTTTCATATTTTATTACCTAACTCCTATAAATAAGAATCTTACACAATAGGCAAAGCAAGTAAAAAAAGTTTATTATGCCCAACTAACCATCATATACATGTGAAAGCAGCAATAAGAGATTAAGTGACTTTCTTAAAATCATAGTTAGGAAAGTGTCAGAGTTAATATCAATCTAGTTTCCTAACATATCATAGCCCTTTCTTTCTGTGTTTTAGAAATAGTATTTTTTTCTACTTGTAAGTGTCTAATACATTAGTTGAAGAAATGCTGGAAAATACAGAAAAGGCTACAGAAGAAAGTAAAAGATCATCCAGAATTCTACCACTGATATCATGCATTTCCCTCCAATCTTTTTTTTTTTTTTTAATGCACAAGTGCATGTGAGTGCAGATGCAATCCTCTTTCAATTACAGGACACAACACTGTCAGGAGGTAAGCGGCTCTCTTGTTCTCAGTGCCTATGACAACTTTCCGATGGAACCATAAATAAGAAATTTAAATAATTATTTCATTTATCTTTTGTTCATCAGAGCTCTATGTAACTCCAAAAGCAGATGCCAAATCTAAGTGAAATGAAATCAGCATTGCTGACTTTTATTATAGCCATGACATACAGGAAAATTGCTAATCCCTTATGAAAATATTCAATATCTCTATGCTCTTAGGGGTGCCTGAGGCAACTCCTAGTGCAGATAGCATGTGGAGTCTTATGGTGACTAACTGTAATTGAATTCAATAAAAAACTCCATTATCATAATAGTCTAGGGTGTCAATAAAATTGATACTTCTACAATAGGAAAAAATACAAAATATACCCAAGGGCATACAATGGGAAGCTTTTAATTATTATTTATTGACCCAGAGAATTATTTTTCCCTGATTCTGGCATTATTCTGAAATCCAGTATTTCTGTCCTCACTTCTTTATCTCCCTTTAAAAAGCTAAGGTCAAAAAGTCTAAAGAAAATTCATGGGCAGGCCAAACTAAGTGCTATTTCTGACAAATAACATTTATTTGGTGCTCTCGTAGGTGCTTATTTTTAGCCACACTTGTTTATCTTGTTGATTTATGAGACAGCTAGCAAGAACCTTTGCAAAAGTGTTTTGAGTTCCTTATGGGGGTTCTCATAGGAGTCCCTAACCTGCTGGATCTGTATTTCAGAATGTAATTCCAACAATGAAATCAACAATTTTATTTCAGAGCAATACAAAGGAAAAAAGCCAACTAACAAGAACAATCCCAGTTGTTGTCTACTGTGGGCCAGTACTATGCTGGTACTCTCCAAATCATTAGAGTATAACCTCTTTTTAAAATTACAAAATATTTTAAACACTCAAAATGGCGTACAGAATGATATAATAACCAACAATGAATCCACTACCTGATTTATTCAAATTTTAATATTTTTAATATTCACACTTACTTGAAAGAAGTAAAATACTCCAGATACATTTCAAGCCCTCTGTGTTCCCTCTTCATTCCACTTCTCTCTCTCCCTTTCCTCGCCATCCTGAGTTTGATATTTATCATTCCCATGTACTTTTCATGCCTATACTTTCTCTCTCTCCCATTATATACATATACAGGTATGTGTACGTGTTTAAAATATTTCTATAAAAGGTTTCATAAAATACACACACAATTTGCTTGTTTTTGCTGTGTTACATTACGCAAGTCGTTATACATACACTTAATCTCTTTAGGCCTCAATCTCTTCATCTGTAGAAGAGGGACAATAATCCTACCTAGAAGAGGACTAACTAATACTGATAAAGTGCTTAGCACAGTGGCTAGCATGTAATCAGCATTTGATAGAAGTTAGTCATACACATATTATTATCTGACATACCACTTCGCCTTTCAAGAGATTAGCCAAAGGAAATTCTTCTTGTCTTACCTGGAAATTTACTATGAGTGTCTTCTCTAACTCATATATTTCTACCTGCTCCATGTGACATAGGACAGATCAAATGCAAATGTATCACCATAGACTGCTTGAACACACTTGTGATGGCACAGACATGTACATACACACACCACACACATGAAGGCTAACCATGTGACAGGAACTGACTGGAGCTGCTCTGGGTCAATTCATTTCACCCATACATATCAGTGAGGTGTTTTGATTATTTTCATTTTATATATGAGGAAACTGAGGCACAAAGAGGTTAATAAATTGCCAGAAATCACAAAGTTAGCAAATACTATCACGGCAAGATGCTCTATGCAAGCAGTCCTGCTCCTGAGTGTGTGCTAAGGGCTGACACTCAGTTGCCTCTTGACTCTTAGCCTATACAGATTTTCCTATTTGCTGGTTCTGCAAAATTCGTAAGTTCACTAAAGAGATATGTAATAGTGAATATCATGTGTGTTCCCAGGTTATTTATTGAATTATTTACCAAAAGCAAATATCCAAAGCCATTTGTTCTGGACAGGGGCTCACACTCAGCTCAGCTGAAGTAGATATAAAGATACTATGCAGGAGAGCAGATCTGTGATTTCAGCTGCCTGAGTATTCCTATTAATACAAGAAAAAATTCTCATTCCACTCATGCAAGCCAGCAGGCACATTTTCCTCTTTACTATGAGACTTGTTTCTTTATACTCAACAAGATGACAAAACATTAATCCCTTCCCTCTGAAAAGTATAACACAAGAAGTTTTAGACTGGTCTCCATTGATGTAGTGGGGTAAGTGGTGGAAGAAATTGTTGAGTCACCATTGTGACCACGTTTAATTAAAGATCCATGAGTCACAGCTGAGCAGTAAGATTGTGCAGAATGAATGTCTCCACAATCTCAGGTGGGTTAATGTTAAAATTATGATCTTTGTGGTTTCACCTGATAATAAATTTTCAGCAATATTGGTCAGTCCCTTCATCTAGGCAGCCTAGGCCCAGATGTTTTTATTGTCCCTTTTTTGATTTTTTTGTTTGTTGGTTGGTTGGTTGGTTGGTTTTAACAACACAGCTAAAGACATCCTCCCTGCTTCCTGATAGCACTGGCCTGACCAGAAGTGATAAAGCATTCCTAGAAACGGAAGCAAGGATGAATCACAAAGTACAGTTCAGCCACAGAGGAGGGTGATAAGCAACCCTTCTTTGTTTCAAATGGAGACAGCTCAGGAGGAAGTTGGTTTGTGTTAAATTAGAAACAAGAGCCTCCTCCTATCTGGAACAGGTTGCTGTACCAGATTGTGTAAGCTCCTTCTCTCTAGAGACCTTGAAGTACAGGATAAGACACATTTGATCAGCACAACCAGCTTCTAGAGTTATCTCCAGATGCCATCATAAGCCCCTGAGGTTCTCATGAATCAGCAAAATTGCTTTGGGCATTCTAGATACCGACCCAAGTTTACCTCTCTTTTTTGCTCTCAGCTCAGGTTGCTTAGGTGAGAAAGGTTAAAATAGACAACAAAAAGATAAACAATCCATATCTCTTGAATCCTCAGCAAAACACAGGTATTCAATTCTTTTTAAATGAGATAAAAGAACAGCATACATTTCATTTATTTTGGCTTGTCTTCCTGTTAGAATACTATTAAACCAACCAGAATCTTTTTTGACCATATTTTTATATTTGGTTGGATGTCCATTTTTTAAAAAGGTATTTGTGTGTATGTTCAAAGGACAAAACAAAGACCACCAGAGATTAAAAACAAAACAAGACAAAACTGAGTTTATTGCCTGTGGGATAAGGGAGAACCAGAGCTCAGCCACATCATCCAAGAAATGAGTTTAGCTGGTCTCTTCCTGTGCTAAAGACAAAAGAGACAGCTTATTTCTTACTAGAAGAGATTCTAGGCATTATAAGAAATGTTCAACGTAGATTAAATTTAGGTGTAGCCATATTTAGCAAATAAAAATTCAAGATGCTCAGCTAAATTTGCATTGCAGATAAACAATGAATCATTTTTAGTATGTCCCAAATATTGCATGGGATAAACTTACGCTAAAAAATGACTCCTTGTATAATGAAAAAGAAAACTTACCTAGCATCTTATATTTTATCTGGCAACTTGAATTAGTGGGACTTAGTGGGGTTTGGGGTCATGCAGCAGCAGCTAGTCCACATGCTCACAACTGGGACTTGCTAACATTTTTCTTTAACAGTGTAAAGTAAACGTCACACTGCAGTGCATTCTGCTAAAGGGACCATAAACCAAATTCTCCCACCTCGGATCACCCGTTGTGATCAAGTCCAGTGGAATATACCAAGTTGGAGAGCAAAGCACATGCCTGCTAGACCCTCCAGGAACTCAAGCCAAGGTCGGAGGAACTGCAGTTACCCATGCTTCCCAGACCAGGAGAATCAGTTTTGCTGGACACTGCTGGAGTATACTAGTGTCAGAAGATGGTTCAAAGAAGTCTTTGAAGACAACTTCAGTTTTTAGCTTGTAAAACTGACTGGAGGATAATGTTTTAACTGAGGTCCAGAATACAGGAAGATTCACTGGGAATACCAGAAAGGCCCAGGGGCCACTGCAATCTCTTTTTGTCCTCCCCAGTTGCCTAATGAACACTTCTAATTAAGCATCCTCTGCTTGGATATCCCACAGTTCTTAAACTCAACATGCTCAACACTCAATTCATCCTATTCCTCTCCAAACGCATTTGTCCTCCTATAATTCCCAACTCAACTACAGATAGCATGTGAAGACTCTTAATAGCCTCAGGCTAGAATTCTCCAAGTCATCTCCAGATGCCACTGCCCCCTCATACTGCAACTAATCAAATGCCAATTCCTTTCGATACTATGTCTCCTTTAGTTCAAGTCATCATGGTCTCTGATCTCAACAACAGCAAAAGGGTCTGAACTGAGCTCTGCCCCTGTCCAGCCATTTTCCCTTTTGGTCTACTCTTTTCATCGATATCTTTATAAAATGCAATTTTGAGAATGTTTCTCTATTTCTAAAGTACCTCAGCAGCTTTTCATGCCTAGAGGATAAAATCCAAATGCCTCCGGGGAGACACAAAGGTCCTTCAAGGTCTGGCTTTGGTCTGTTTCCAGCTTCTCGACCATCACTTTCCCCCAACAACAGATGGTGCCAAGCTACCGGCCAGGTGTCTGCCATCTGATGCTCTTCCACATCAAGATGACTTTGCACAGACAGTTCCTGTACCTGGAATGTCCTCTGCCTACTCTGCTTTTGTCTGGCAAACTCACTGAAGACCCTGCTCTAGTGTTAGACCGGCTTCTGGTAAGCCGGCTTCCTTCTCGACTGAAGATTTAGTTGCACCCCCTAGTTTGTATACCCGTAGCATTCTGTGCCTGCCTTCACTATGGCGCTTACTATTTTATGGTGAGTGTATTCGGTAACATGTTTGTTTTCCTCGTAGAATTATGAACCTGGGGGGGGGGAACTATGCTTTATTTGCTTTGAACCCCTAGGACTTCACTTAGCGCTGACTGTAATAATTACAGCAGTAAAAGTTATTGTAGCCAACACTATGTGCTGGACATTTTTCTGGGGCTCTTTATCCATCTTAACTTGTTAATCCTCACAACCACCCTAGGAGGCCAGAGCTACTATCATGTCTATATGACAGAGAAAGAAAGCAAGGCAAAGATGTGAAAGGCTGGCCAAAGTAATATATAGTTAGTAAACTGGTGGTTTCCAACTCAGCTACAAAGTAGAAGCACCTGAGAATGTTTTTTCAAAATTTAAAAGTCTTGAGTGAGCTCCAGCCCACTGGAGAACCACTGAAGCTGAATTTTTGGTGGGCTGGGACCTGGAGGATCCTATTAAACTTTCCCAGTTGATTTTACTGTGCAGCCAGCCTTGAGAACCACTGATCTCAAGTTCCTAAGAAACTTTAGCCAATGCTGGGGGGAAAGGAGAGAAACCAAATCATTTTTTGGAGAAAAAAGGGATGCAGACATGGGGAGTGGAAAGTTCCATAGCTCTGCAGCCATGGCCCCAAGTGTCCCACCAAGCATGAGACTTGTAGGTGAGCAGAGTACCAGGCTCACCTGATATGCCAATCTGCCCTTCCTGAACATTACAGATAGGACCATGGCTCTTTCTTTAGCAAATATGTGTCTGGAGGATCAGACGTAGGAAGGGTGGTGGAGCTGCCGCCTTTCTAACCTGGCAGTGCACTTTACCAAGAGATAGAAGAAGACTTGGCTCAATTAGGCATTTCTGAGCACAGGCATTATAATTCTGCCTAATCTTCAAAGACAGAATGAACTTGTCCTGCTCCTTTCTATGTACCAGCTGCTTCTCTGCAAAGAAATCATTCCTTCCCTCAAATTAGAATGTACAATGTGGTAGCCACTTTCCACGTAGTCAAAAGGTTGTCAAATGGCAGAATTTGACCTTAAAATGTTCATTTGATGAGTGCTTGCGACACATTTGCTTATGTGTCATCAGTGCTAGATGCTTTCCAGGGAAGAAATAAGAACAGAAACTAGAGAGAAGAGGTGCAGAAAGAATGAGGATTTGATCCAGGATGGAGCTAGGAAGAACAGGGATTTTTCTTGGTAGATAGAAATATACATTAACTCACCCTAGGAAAGGGTGAGTTACTGTAGATTTCATCAGCAGTAGTCAAACGTGGGGCAACAATGTGGGCTTATGAGGTGACGGACAGATCAATTCTGACACGAACACCAAGGGGTTATGGCAGAATCCGAATGAGAAAAAATGAAGATTCCCTATGACTGGAGAAAAGAGGCTGTATCTTCAAGGGTTAAGTCTGTCAAAGCGATCATCATGTCAGATAAGGATGCCATTTAACACAGACCATGCAGTCACACAATCCTGGGAAGCTGGACCCTGGCCCAGCCCCTTGGGAGCTCCATCACACTGGGAAAACTCCTTAAACTCACCGAGCCTAAGTTTCCTCCTATATAAATAGACTTAATAAAAAACCTACCTCATATGGTTGTGGGGAGGAAGAAATAAAGAATCTGCATTAATAATAACAGCTAACACTGAGAGAAAGAGAGAGAGAGAGACAGAATGAATCTATGTGTACTCAATTCATTATATCCTCACAACAATCTTAGACACTAGGTACTATTCCCATGCCCATACTACAGATGAGGAAACTCAGGAACAGAGAAATTGAGTGACTTCCCCAAAGTGGTATAGATAATAAGTGGCCAAGCCAGATTCTGACCCAAGGCAATCCAGCACCACCTGCAATACTAGGCTCCTACTGCAATACTACGCTCAAAATTCTCTATATGGATTAGCAGACAAAATGAGGACAAATAGCAGATGCAAGAAAAATGCAAGGGCCAGAATCTCTAAGGATTTCAAAGGAGGTCCCTGATCCCTCAGGTGCCAGGAGTAAGATTTAGACCTAGATCCACGTTTTATCATATTCCGTCCTTTACTTTGCATACTCTAGCTGGATGGGCCTTGAATGAGGACACAAAAGGCACCATTTGAAGCCTCCAGACCACTGCTGGCTCCTCCAACTCAGCAGGCAGGGAGGACAGAAGCCTGCAGCAGAATCATTTCTCATCTAACCACCTCTCTCAACTAGTGCTCCACCAGGCAGTGCATCTGATTTCTCAGATTCCTCAGTCCCAGCATTTCTGAAACTGGATTTTATCTGTGTTGACAATCAATAAAGCTTTTAAGAATAGAGATAGCTCTTATTCTGGAGAGTTCTAAGTGCTGGTGAGCAGATTTAAGAATGCAGAAAAATATTAATGACCCTAAACTATTAACATCCCCAAATAGTTTGTTCATTTTCATACAGTTGGGTGCTTATTAGTCAGACTGGCACAAAACTAATCTTTATTTTTAAGCCACCATCTTCCTTTAGTGTTGCATTCATTTCTATTTTTTAAGAAATGAATTAAATTTCATTACTGTGAGCAGTAGTATCTGAATCTCCAAGTTTCATGTATCCTTAGGCACTTCCTTGCTTTAGTATTTTCTTATTTTTTCCACCAAGCACACTGTTTGCCTGCTTGGCCACCTCTTTAGAATAAGTTATATTCCTTTAAAACTGCCATCCCACCAAAGGTATGTACTAGTGAGAAAAGCAAGCCAAGGACCAGATGGGCATCCTGTGTCATCTGGATATGTATTGGACAGGGAGAGCACAGCAGTTCCTTCAGATTTCTCTCTGTCACATAAAGTGGCAGGGGATGAGACCCACAAGCACTTTCTGGCTCCAAAAATTGGCATCTGGCAGCATCTCCTTCCACCTGCATCAAACTCCAAGCTTCTTTTAGAGAACCAAGCAGTCTTTTCAGCAGCAAAGGTATGAAAATGACTGATTAAATTACATATTTGAACATGGATACAAAAAAGCACACTTAAAAAAATTTTTAAAAAACTCCTATCCTTCCCACAACATTAACAATTTAAACTACAATATGAAGGTAAAAAAGCTTACTACTCAGCTTTCACCAAGGTAAGCCACTGAATGAATTCCTCAGAGATTCTGTCAAAGGAGCCACATCCTCAGTGGCAGGGTAGAAGAAAGGATCTGCCTGCAGCCACAGGCCCTGCCCCTACTCATTGCCTCCCCAGGACTACAGTCCACTCTTCTAAGAGCCAGTCTCTTCCTGAAGCCACCCCTGTCTATCCTCCTTCCCCAAGGCAAGAAGAGCATAGGACTTGGAGCATGACAATCCGATGACAGCCTGGCCAGCCCTATTTCTCACTGTGTGACCTTAAGCACTTCAACTGAACCTTTGAGCCTTGAATTCTTCAATGACAGGGGGACTGGTGCCCGTGTCTATTCCACTTTCCTTCTAGCATGCCTTCCTGATCTGCAGAGGCTTGGAAATCTGACAGTACAGATGCCCTTGTAGCTGGGTGCAGAGTTTATTTAGGTTCAGCCAATCAGACACTCTCAAGCTGGATTTAAAAGGTGAAAGTCAGGTTAGAGGCTGTGTTTCTGCTCTTTCTCCTGGAAATCATGGGAGGATTTTTTTTTTTTTTGAATAACCTGTGGCGTTTTGTAACAAGGATCCTAAGCACTGAATGGCAGGGCCCTGGTGGTGGTATGTGCCAAAATGCAACTCCAAGTTTCTTTTAGAGAACCAAAACTGTGCCAAAATGCACAGTTCCGGTGGCAGCATCCTGATTCCTCTCCTCCTCGACAGGCAGAAGCAGCTCTCTTCAGGCAGACCAGTTTTACAGTGAGGTCCGAGACGTAGCACACTGAGACCTAGCCTGCTCCACAGGCCTTTCAATGATTTTGAAAGCATCCAATTCCTACATTAAAACCTGATCTCTCTTTAAAATAATAAGATGGTTTCTATTTTCTGCAACCGAGCCTAGACTGATATACCTCTCTATCCTTCTGAGCAGGTGTAAAGACTGAAAGATGAAAGGCAGGCAACAGAGCACAGCAGTTAAGAACATAAGCTCTGAGCTCAGATGGCCTGAGCTTAAACCCTGGTCCCGCCTCTAGCTTGATTTGCAACCAGAGGCAAGTTCCTGAATCTCCAGTTTTTACATGATAGGGATATTATAGGATTACATAAGATAATATATGTAGAATCCTTGCCAAGTACTTGGTCCCTAGTAGGAATTCAATACATGTTAGTTTTTTCTTGTCCTGAGTTCTCATAGGACCCTCTGTACACTTTTATTATTGCAGTTATCCCATTGATCAATTCTCTGTGAGCACAAACCCAGAGGACTGTTTATCACATATAAGTAAAAAGTAGAACACCCCAAATTCGAATCCACGTGACTTGGGAGCAACCTTGAAGAACTGAAAAAAATAATTGAAACTTATTAAGTGAAAACATAATTGTATCTACTGTACTGTGTTACGGACATAGTGTGAAACAGGTGGCCGGGTGTGGAAGTATAACAAAGAGGGGAAATTACAGCAAGAGTTGGCCAGGCCTGTCCAATGGTGCTGAAGGATAGAGGAAATCTTGGCTGGGCAAATGCTCCATTTTCCTCAGTAAGGTCATCCCTGCTGTGGGTCAGAGTCTATCAAGCTATTTTAGCAAAGCAACACTTCTTAAGTCCACTATGATGCCATAATCTGGCTCCTTAGTTTGTTATCTGTAGAGAGCCAATGTGCTAGTCAGAACAGTCAACTTGACAGTTTAATTCCTAATCGTAAATTAATAGATTGTCACCTGGTTATTATAATTTTACTTGCCTACAGTCGGATATGGCACTGATTTTAGCTTTCCATTTGGTTTTAGTGATGTAGCTCTCACTGTATTACAACGGGCTGTAATTGGATTTGTATTAATATATAGCAGTCATAATGAGCTTGGTTCATATAAGTCCACCTAGGAGAGACAATCCCTTTGCAGTGAGCTATCATGATCAGGTTTACGATTCTGCTGGACTGAGGGCCAGGTTCCTGACCATGGCAAATTCACCAAGTTACCTGCTACCTGCTAACTGCTTCGAGTGCCCTGTGTGTCCAGCATTAACCTTCAAATTTGAGCACTGAAACTGTATACAATGATCTGCTTTCATGTCTGTGAAATGACCATTCCTAAATCAGATTTTACCTCCAAATGCCCAGCCAGGCACATACATAGTTGATATATAATAAATATTTGATGAATGAATCCATAAACAAATGGATGTGCCCTTCTGCAGAGGAGTTTTAAAAAAACTATAGAAATGGCAAGAAAGAAAATAAATCCAAAGGGACTCTGAGAAGAAGAGAATCATGGGCTTAAATATTTTGTGGTGATTCTTTGCAAATACTCAAAGCTTAGCTACTGATATTCTAACATTTTTGGACAGCTTTTTATATAATGCTGTTATCATGAGTGTATTAATTTTCTATCGCTGCTCTAACACATTACCACAAAATTTGATGCTGACAACAATATTTATGTATTATCCTACAGTTTCTGTTGTCAGAAGTCCAGGCCCAGCATGGCCCAGCTGGGTTCTCTGCTTGGGCAGTCATGTTATTATGTGACAACTAATTCACCTTTGAGAAGCACTACTGATTATCCTAAAGTTCCAGATTATTCTGGAGCTAAAAACCAGATTTTGTCTGGCTCCATTTCAGACCAGGCTCTTTGAAAGAAACCTTGACTTAAGTCTGTTCACTTCAATCGGAAAAAGATGATGTTTCTCAAGTCTTTCTCTAGCAAATGCTCAAGTTTAGGGAAGTGTTTTAGGGAGAGAAAACGTGACATCAGAAATGTATAAAACTAGAGCTTGACATTGACACTTCTTTTACTGAAGCATTTTTTTTTTTTTTTTTTTAGAGACATGGTCTTACTCTGTTGCCCAGGCTGCAGTAAGTGGCACCATCATTACTCACTGTAGCCTCAAACTCCTGGGGCTCAGGCAATCCTCCTGACTCAGCTTCCAAAAGCATTAGGGTTACAGGTGTGAGGCATTGTGCCCAGCCTGAAACTCTTTAAAAACAGAAATGCCTACCTCAAAATTCTGGAGTCAATTCATTCAATTTACCAACTCACAACTGAAACAACTGACTAATCAGATGATAACAGGTTGTAAATTCCTTGAAGGCAAGGCTGCGTTTCACTTGTCTCTGTACCCCGAGAACTGAGCATGGGGATTGTTGTGTATTTAGCATACCGTATGTTTGATAAATTTGAGACCTTTGGATGAAACTAAACATGGCAGCAAAATACATGGCTGTATAAAAACACTTGTCAGTAGTTGAAAAATTTCACTGATTTGTAAGTTTAGTTGCAAAGGAGGAAAAAAATTGTAAAGTAGTTTCTTTTGTTTCTTCTTTTCTTTCTCCTCCTCCTCCTTTGTCTTGCTTTAAATTATGTTCACCTAAAATTCTAGAAGGCTATTTTTTTCTTTGTTAGCAAATAGATGCAAAGCAGAAATAGTCCACTGATAATTAAAAATTAGCTTGAGGTAAGGGCCAGGCCCATAACTGAAATAAAGAAACATTTAAAATACCCCAATAAGCCAGTGGAATTTCCCAGTCTTTTAAAATCACATAAAATCCAGTAGATATCTTGAAAAAGATAAAGACATACTACTATCATTTATTTGTCTTCACCAAAATTCATGTTGAAATTTGATCTTCAGTGTGTGCTGAGGATGTTGGGAGGTGGGGTCTAGTGGGAGGTGTTTGGGTCATGGGGGATGGACCCCTTATGAATGGCTTAGTACTATACTCTTGGTAGTGAGTTCTCCCTCTGGCAAGACTGTATTATTACTCTTGAGAATAGATTAGTTCCCTCTAGAGTGGGTTGTTACAAAGCCAGAATGCTCCTTGGGTTTCTCTCTGCACATGTCCACTTCCCCTTTTACCTTCTTTCTCATGTTAGAACCCAGTATGAAAGCCCTCCCCAGAAGCCAGGGCCATGCCCTTGAACTTCCCAGCCTGTAGAACCATGAGCTAAATAAACTTCTTTTTTTTTTTTTTTCCCCCTTGAAAATACAGTTTATTATACACATATTTGCATATTCCATAATATATTCAGACCTTTATGATTTAATTTTCAAAGAATATCAATAACTATATATGTATGTATAAATATATACATATATATTCTTTTTCATAAAGTCTTTTTTTTTCTTTTATTATTATTATTATTATTATACTTTAGGCTCTATGGTACATGTGCGCAACGTGCAGGTAAGTTACATATGTATACATGTGCCATGCTCTTTTCTTTATAAATTATCTAGTCTCAGGTATTATGTTATAGCAACACAAAACAGACTAAGATATATGCCAACAGAGAAAGTGAAGAGATTTGATCACTGAGTCTATGCTAGAATAATTTTTATATAAAACAGGAAAAACTGGTTTATAGAACATTAAAGAAAATAACCTACCTACCAATAGACATGGAGTCCTGTGTCTCCTGTGACCTACCAATACACATGGAGTCCAGGCTTTTTGCCTGAACTAAGTCTGTGAAGAAGATAGACACAGGGAGTATCCATCAACCCCAGTTTCCCATCCCATCACTCTTTGTTTGTCCACATGAATAGGACCTCAGTCCTCCTCTGGAGCAGGAAAGGAGGAACAACCATAAATAACCTGTTTGTGGGATCAGACAGTTTTCTAATTAGGACTATTCTACACGAATTCTGAACTTTCCTTATTTATTTTCAGTAGGTCTTTACTTAAACAAACAAAAAAAACAAACCTAAGAATTAGAATATAACATTATTTGGAAAACTCTCCTTGCTATAAAGGAACAAGAGATCATGGTTTCCTTCTTTTGAAAGAACCATAGGAGTAGTGTATATTTGAAAGGTTTTTCAATGGGATTGGCTTTTGTAAGTGTGAGGGTCCAAGATGAAAGAAGAAACTTATCAGGATTGGTTTCTTTTTAATAAAGGAAGGTAATTCCTTTTAAATAATGCTATATTCAGTAAGAAAGAAATCAAGACAGTCATTTCACTTCCTGCCTATCACTGCTGTCAATAATTCCTGCTAATCAGAAAGTTGGAGCTAAAACACATTCTCTTGTTCTACTAAGGTAAAGTTGTCTGTTCTCCTTGATTCAATAGCTTACCCCATACTGCAATGCACCTTCCTTCTGTTTCTGGGATAGACTGCAAAAAGTGCTTGCCTAACTCTTTTGTGTCAACATTGCACAGCAATCAGTATGCAGCCTATTGATTTATGTGAAGACACTCACCTTGCCAAGCAAAGAGAAATAAAGTACAATTAGCTTACTTTGTGATCCTGCTGTTTACAAAGATCAAACAAAAGACACCTACAAACAGTCACCTAGATCTGGAATACAAAGCACGATGCTTCTATTTAGTTCCTGATTCTTACCGTGTCTGCCATATGGTAGCAAGCTGGCATAACCTAAATACCAGAGAATCTTGTTTTGAATTTCCACAACCATATCTGGGTTTCTCAGTATTGGTGTCCAGCCCATCAACAGATGGTGCCCAGCATTTTACCCATTAAACATCATGATCTCCATAACCATTTAATAATGAGATTGGACCAGATAAGATCAAGGAATAGATTAATATTCTGCACAGATTCTGCCAGCTTTTCAACTGCAAAGTGAATTTATGGATTGAATCCTCTGAAATTATCCCATAAAAGCAGAACAATATTCTTTAGTCAGTTCACAAAACAGTGTTTGGAGGAAAATGGCAGCATTGCAGCCATATGGACACTTGCACTTGAATGATAAAATTTGACAATGTAAATACACATTACTTAAAATTAATTGCTGTATCTCTTTAAGTAAAGAATACTCTGGTTGACTTTGGTTTTGACATCAGTCATTCACTCAATAATTATTTACTGGGTATCTATTATTTGCCAGGCACTCTTTTAGCCATTAGGGATTCATGTGTGAATAAAACAGATTTCTGCCTGAATGAAACTTACAGTTCACTGACTTCTTTCTACGTTTCCACCATAAACCATATACTGGCATAACTGGGGCTCCTGAGAAAGTGAGTGAACGACCCTTTAGGCCCATCAAACTCCATATAAACACCCTGCTATATCCTTTTGTTAAAAAATAATGTGGCCTTTTAAAATAAGATAGATTAATGTTTATCACCCTGTTTCCTGTCTTCTCAAGCAGTACAGATTTTGGTAATTCAATCTGAGCCACATAACTTTATTTTGTTGAATGTTGGTGTGATCCAGAGATGATTTTCAATATTCACCAAGGAATTTTTCAATCAAATTTTGGAAATCTGTTGCCTCCTATTTTATTGAGAAAATAGAAACAAAAAGACAACTTCTCCAAGTCCCACCAAGACATTCATCCATTACCTGTAGCTGGACAATCACTCGGCTCTCTCCTTACTATTAAAATGTGGGCACTTGTCAGGGCCTTTCCATTTGTGTGCAGGATCCCCTGCCCATTCCCCATCCATTCAAGGACAGTGCACCAGTAATTCTCTCTATCTTGAATTATCAAATCTTTCCTCTGCTGTGTAATTCCCATTACCACACAAATGTACTATAAATTTTCTTATTTTTTTTATTATACTTTAAATTCTGGGATACATGTGCAGAACGTGCAGGTTTGTTACATAAGTATACATGTGGCATGGTGGTTTGCTGCACCCATCAACCTGTCACCTACATTAGGTATTTCTCCTAATGCTATCCCTCCCCTTGCCCCTGACCCCCTGACAGGCTCCTGTGTGAAGTTCCCCTCCCTACGCCCATATGTTCTCATTGTTCAACTCCCACTTATGAATGAGAACATGTGGTGTTTGGTTTTCTATTCTGGTGTTAGTTTGCTGAAAATGATGGTTTCCAGCTTCATCTATGTCCCTGCAAAGGACATTAAGTCATTCTTTTTTATGGCTGCATAGTATTCCACGGTGTATATGTGCCACCTTTTTTTTTTTTTATCCAGCCTAACATTGATGGGCATTTTGGTTGGTTCCAAATGTTTGCTCTATCACAAGGACAGAAAACCAAACACCACATGTTCTCACTCATAGGTGGAAATTGAACAATGAGAACACCTGGACACAAGGTGGGGAACATCACACACCAGGGCCTGTTGTGGGGTGGAGGGAGGGGGGAGGGTTAGCATTAGGAGATACACTTCATGTAAATGACAAGTTAACGAGTGCATCACACCAACATGGCACATGTATACATATGTAACAAACCTGCATGTTGTGCACAGGTACCTTGAACTTAAAGTATAATAAAAAATAAATTAAATTTAAAGAAAATGTTTGCTATTGTGAATAGTGCTGCAGTAAACATGTGTGCATGTCTTTATAGCAGAATGATTTATAATCCTTGGGGTATGTACCCAGTAATTAGATTGCTGGGTCAAATGGTATTTCTGGTTCTAGATCCTTGAGGAATCACCAGACTATCTTCTGCAATGGTTGAACTAATTTACACTCCCACCAACAGTGTAAAAATGTTCCTATTTCTCAACATCCTCTCTAGCATCTGTTGTTTCCTGACTTTTTAATGATCACCATTCTAAGTGGTGTAAGATGGTATCTCATTGTGGTTTTGATTTGCATTTCTGTAAGGACCAGTGATGATGAGCTTTTTTTCATATGTTTGTTGGTTGCATAAATGTCTTTTTTTTATTTTTTTATTTTATTTTATTTTTTTATTATTATACTTTAAGTTTTAGGGTACATGTGCACAACGTACAGGTTTGTTACATACGTATACATGTGCCATGTTGGTGTGCTGCACCCATTAACTCGTCATTTAGCATTAGGTATATCCCCTAATGCTGTCCCTCTCCCCTCCCCCCATCCCACAAAAGTCCCCGGTGTGTGATGCTCCCCTTCCTATGTCCACGTGTTCTCATTGTTCAATTCCCACCTATGAGTGAGAACATTCGGTGTTTGGTTTTTTGTCCTTGCAATAGTTTGCTGAGAATGATGGTTTCCAGCTTCATCCATGTCCCTACAAAGGCAATACCATTTTTTATGGCTGCATAGTATTCCATGGTGTATATGTGCCACATTTTCTTAATCCAGTCTATCATTGTTGGACATTTGGCTTGGTTCCAAGTCTTTGCTATTGTGAATAGTGCCGCAATAAACATACGTGTGCATGTGTCTTTATAGCAGCATGATTTATAATCCTTTGGGTATATATCCAATAATGGGATGGCTGGGTCAAATGGTATTTCTAGTTCTAGATCCCTGATGAATCACCACACTGACTTCCACAACGGTTGAACTAGTTTACAGTCCCACCAACAGTATAAAAGTGTTTGAGAAGTGTCTGTTCATATCCTTTGCCCACTTTTTGATGGGGTTGTTTTTTTCTTGTAAATTTGTTTAAGTTCCTTCTAGATTCTGGATAGTAGCCCTTTGTCAGATGAATAGATGGCAAAAATTTTCTCCCATTTTGTAGGTTGCCTGTTCACACTGACGATAGTTTCTTTTGCTATGCAGAGGCTCTTTAGGTTAATTAGATCCCATTTGTCTATTTTAGCTTTTGTTGCCATTACTTTTGGTGTTTTAGTCATGAAGTCTTTGCCCATGCCTATGTCCTGAATGGTATTGCCTAGGTTTTCTTCTAGGGTTTTTATGGTTTTACGTCTTACGTTTAAGTCTTTAATCCATCTTGAGTTAATTTTTGTATAAAGTGTAAGGAAGGAGTCCAGTTTCAGCTTTCTGCATATGGCTAGCCAGTTTTCCCAACACCATTTATTAAATAGGGAATTCTTCCCCCATTGCTTGTTTTTGCCACATTTGTCAAAGATCAGATGGTTGTAGATGTGTGGTGTTATTTATGAGGCCTCTATTCTGTTCCATTGGTCTATATATCTGTTTTGGTACCAGTATCAAGCTGTTTTGGTTACTGTGGCCTGGTAGTATAGTTTGAAGTTGGGTAGCTTGATGCCTCCAGCTTTGTTCTTTTTGCTTAGGATTGTCTTGGCTATATGGGCTTTTTTTTTTTTTTTTTTGGTTCCATATGAAATTTAAAGTTGTTTTTTCTAATTCTGTGAAGAAAGTCAATGGTAGCTTGACGGGAATAGCATTGAATCTATAAATTACTTTGGGCAGTATGGCCGTTTTCATGATATTGATTCTTCCTATCCATAAGCATGGAATGTTTTTTCCATTTGTTTGAGTCCTCTCTTATTTCCTTGAGCAGTGGTTTATAGTTCTCCTTGAGGTGGTCCTTCACATCCCTTGTAAGTTGTATTCCTAGGTATTTTATTCTCTTTGTAGCAACTGTGAATGGGAGTTTGCTCATGATTTGGCTGTTTGTCTATTATTGGTGTATAGGAATGCTTGTGATTTTTGCATATTGATTTTGTATCCTGAGACTTTGCTGAAGTTGCTTATCAGCTTAAGGAGTTTTTGAGCTGAGACAATGGGGTTTTCTAAATATACAATCGTGTCATCTGCAAACAGAGATAATTTGACTTTCTCTTTTCCTATTTGAATACCTTTTGTTTCTTTCTCTTGCCTAATTGCCCAGGCCAGAACTTCCAACACTATGTTGAATAGGAGTGGTGAGAGAGGGCATGGTTGTCTTGTGCCAGTTTTCAAAGGGAATGCTTCCAGCTTTTGTCCATTCAGTATGATATTGGCTGTGAGTCTGTCATAAATAGCTCTTATTATTTTGAGATATGTTCCATCAATACCTTGTTTATGGAGTGTTTTTAGCATGAAGGATTGTTGAATTTTATCAAAGGCCTTTTCTGCATCTGTTGAGATAATCATGTAGTTTTGTCACTGGTTCTGCTTATGTGATGGATTATGTTTACTGATTTGCATATGTTGAACCAGTCTTGCATCCCAGGGATGAAGCCGACTTGATCATGGTGGATAAGCTTTTTAATGTGCTGCTGGATTCGGTTTGCCAGCATTTTATTGAGGATTTTCACATTGATGTTCATCAGGGATATTGGCCTGAAATGTTCCTTTTTTGTTGTGTCTCTGCCATGTTTTGGTATCAGGATGATGCTGGCCTCATAAAATGAGTTAGGGAGGACTTTCTCTTTTTCTATTGTTTGGAATAGTTTCAGAAGGAATGATACCAGCTCCTCTTTGTACCTCTGGTAGAATTTGGCTGTGAATCCATCTGGTCCTGGGCTTTTTTTGGTTGGCAGGCTATTAATTACTGCCTCAATTTCAGAACTTGTTATTGGTCTACTCAGGGATTCGACTTCTTCCTGGTTTAGTCTTGGGAGGATATATGTGTCCAGGAATTTATCCATGTCTTCTAGATTTTCTATTTTATTTGCATAGAGGTGTTTATAGTATTCTTGGATGGTAGTTTGTATTTCTGTGGGATCAGTGGTCATCTCTCCTTTATCATTTTTTATTGTGTCTATTTGATTCTTCTCTCTTTTCTTCTTTATTAGTCAGGCTAGCAGTCTATCTATTTTGTTAATCTTTTCAAAAAACCAGCTCCTGGATTCACTGATTTTTTTGAAGTTTTTTTTCTGTCTTTATCTTCTTCAGTTCTGCTCTGATCTTACTTCTACTAGCTTTTGGATTTGTTTGCTCTTGCTTCTCTAGTTCTTTTAACTGTGATGTTAGAGTGTCAATTTTGGATCTTTCCCACTTTCTCCTGTGGGCATTTAGTGCTGTAAATTTCCCTCTAAACACTGCATTAGCTGTGTCCCAGAGATTCTGGTACACTGTGTCTTTGTTCTCATTGGTTTCAAAGAACTTATTTATTTCTGCCTTAATTTTGTTATTTACCCAGTAGTCATTCAGGAGCAAGTTATTCAATTTCCATGTAATTGTGTGGTTTTGAGGGAGTTTCTTTATCCTGAGTTCCACTTTGATTGCACTGTAGTCAGAGAGACTGTTATGATTTCCATTCTTTTGCATTTGCTGTGGAGTATTTTACTTCCAATTATGTGGTTGATTTTAGAATAAGTGCTATGTGGTGCAGAGAAGAATGTGTATTCTGTTGATTTGGGGTGGAGAGTTCTGTAGAAGTCTATTAGGTCCTCTTGGTCCAGAGCTGAGATCAAGTCCTGAATATCTCTGTTAATTTTTTGTCTCATTGATCTAATATTGACAGTGGGGTGTTAAAGCCTCCCACTATTACTGTGTGGGAGTCTAAGTCTCTTTGTATGTCTCTAATAACTTGCTTTATGAATCTGGGTGCTCCTGTATTGGGTGCATATATATTTAGGATAGTTAGCTCTTCTTGTTGCATTGATCCCTTTACCATTATGTAATGACCTTCTTTGTCTTTTCTGACGTTTGTTTGTTTAAAGTCTGTTTTATCAGAGACTAGGATTGCAACTCCTGCTTTTTTTTTGCTTTGCATTTGCTTGGTAAATCTTCCTGCATCCCTTTATTTTGAGCCTATGTATGTATTTGCACATTAGATGGGTCTCCTGAATACAGCACACCGATGGGTCTTGACTCTTTATCCAATTTGCCAGTCTGTGCCTTTTAATTGGGGAATTTAGCCCATTTACATTTAAGGTTAATATTGTTATGTGTGTATCTGATCCTGCCATTATGATGCTAACTGGTTATTTTGCCCATTAGTCGATGTAGTTTTTTCATAGTGTCAATGGTCTTTACATTTTGGTTTGTTTTTGCAGTGGCTGGTACCTGATTTTCCTTTCCATATTTAGTGCTTCCTTCAGGAGCTCTTGTAAGGCAGTCCTGGTGGTGACAAAATCCCTCAGCATTTGCTTGTCTGTAAAGGATTTTATTTCTCCTTCATGTATGAAGCTTAGTTTGGCTGGAAATGAAATTCTGGGTTGGAAATTCTTTTCTTTAAGAATGTTGAATATTGGCCCCCACTCTCTTCTGGCTTGTAGGGTTTCTGCAGACAGAACTGCTGTTAGTCTGACAGCTTCCCTTTGTGGGGAATCCAACCTTTCTCTCTGGCTGCCCTTAACATCTTTTCCTTCATTTCAACTTTGGTGAATCTGACATTTATGTGTTTTGGGGTTGCTCTTTTCGAGGAGTATCTTTGTGGTGTTCTCAGTATTTCCTGAATTTGAATGTTGGCCTGCCTTGCTAGGTTGGGGAAGTTCTCCTGGATAATATCCTGAAGTGTGTTTTCCAACTTGGTTCCATTCTCCATGTCACTTTCTGGTACACCAATCAAATGTAGGTTTGGTTTTTTCACATAGTCCCATATTTCTTGGAGGCTTTGTTCATTCCTTTTCATTCTTTATTCTCTAATCTTGTCTTCATGCTTTATTTCATTAAGTTGATCTTCAGTCTCTGATATCCTTTCTTCCACTTGACCAGTTTGGCTATTGATACTTGAGTATGCTTCACAAAGTTCTTGGGCTGTGTTTTTCAGTTCAATCAGGTCATTTATGTTCTTCTCTAAACTGGTTATTCTAGTTAGCAATTCCTCTAACCTTTTATCAAGGTTCTTAGCTTCCTTGCATTGGGTTAGAATATGTTCCTTTAGCTTGGAGGAGTTTGTTATTACCCACCTTCTGAAGCTTACTTCTGTCAGTTCATCAAACTCATTCTCTGTCTAGTTTTGTTCCCTTGCTGGTGAGGAGTTGTGATCCTTTGGAGGAGAAGAGGCATTCTGGTTTTTGGAATTTTTAGCCTACTTGCTCTGTTTCTTCCTCATCTTCATGGATTTATCTATCTTTGGTCTTTGCCGTTGGTGACCTTCAGATGGAGTTTTTGCATGGTCATCCTTTTTATTGATGTTGATGCTATTGCTTTCTATTTGTTAGTTTTCCTTCTAACAGACAGGCCCCTCTTCTGTAGGTCTGCTGGAGTTTGCTGGGGGTCCACTCCAGACTCTGTGTGCCTGGGTATCACCAGCAGAGGCTGCAGAACAGCAAAGATTGCTGCCTGCTCTTTCTTCCGGAAGCTTCATCCCAGAGGGGCACCTGCCAGAAGCCAGACAGCGTTCTCCTGTATGAGTTGTCTGTTGACCCCTGCTGGGAGCTGTCTCCCCTTCAGGAGGCATGAGGGTCAGCGACCCACTTGAGGAGGCAGTCTGTCCCTTAGCAGAGCTCGAGTGCTGTGCTGGGAGATCTGCTGCTCTCTTCAGAGCCGGCAGGCAGGGACATTTAAGTCTGCTGAAGCTACGCCCACAGCCATCCCTTCCCCCAGGTGCTCTGTCCCAGGGAGATGGGAGTTTTATCTATAAGCCCCTGACTGAGGCTGCTACCTTTCTTTCAGTGATGGCCTGCCCAGAGAGGAGGAATATAGAGAGGCAGTCTGGCTACAGTGACTTTGCAGTGCTGTGGTGGGCTCCACCCAGTCCGAACTTCCCAGTGACTTTGTTTCCACTGTGAGGGAAAAACCGCCTACTGAAGCCTTAGTCATGGCAGGCACCCCTCCCCCCATCAAGCTCAAGTGTCCCAGGTCGACTTCAGACTGCTGTGCTGGCAGTGAGAATTTCAAGCCAGTGGATCTTAGCTTGCTGGGTTCCATGGGTGTGGGATCTGCTTAGCTAGACCACTTGGCTCCCTGGCTTCAGCCCCCTTTTCGGGGGCATGAACGGTTTTGTCTCACTGGCATTCCAGGCACTACTGGGTAAAAAAAAAAAACAAAAAAACCTTCTGCAGCTAGGTCAGTGTCTGCCCACATGGCCGTACAATTTTGTGCTTGAAACCCAGGGCCCTTGTGATACAGGCAACTGAGGGAATCTCCTGGTCTGTGGGTTGTGAAGACCATGGGAAAAAGGTAGTATCTGGGCCAGATAGCACTATTCCTCACAGCACAGTCCCTCATGGCTTCCTTTGGGTAGGGGAGGGAGTTCCCCAACCCCTTGTGCTTCCCAGGTGAGGCGATGCCCCACCCTGCTTCTGCTTACCCTCTGTGGGCTGCACGCACTGTCTAACCAGTCCCAGTGAGGTGAACCGGGTACCTCAGTTGGAAACACAGAAATCACCCGCCTTCTGTGTTGGTCTCGCTGGGAACTACAGACCAGAGCTGTTTTTATTCAGCCAACTTGCCCAGGAACTGATCTGTAAAATCTCTTACTTTTAAAAAGAAAAATCACTTGATCTTTGTTTTAGTTCATCTTTTGTTGGTTATAAAAGAATACTTGAAACTGGGTGATTTATAAAGGGAAAGAAGGAGGCTGCAAAGTCCAAGGTCTAGAGGCTGCACCTGCTAAGAGCCTTCTTGTTGGCGGGGACTGTCTGCAGAGTCCTGAGGCAGCATGGGGCATCGCATGGTGAACGGGCTAAGTGTGCTAGCTCAGGTCTTTCTTCTTCTTCTTCTTATAAAGCCATCAGTTCCATTCCCACAATAACCCATTAATCCATTAATCCATGGGTAAATTAATTGATTAATGAAGACAGGGCCCTCAAGACCCAATCACTTCTTAGAGGCCCCACCTGTCAATACTGCCACATTGGGAATTAAGTTTCAACATGAGTTTTGGCGGAGACAAACATTTAAACCATAGCAACTCTATATTTTTCTTCTACCTTCCATCCCCATTTGTTCATCCTCCCTTACAAATACCTCTAATTCACATTCTCTCACTTCTTGAACCCACTTGGCCAGGTTTTCACCCAAGCACTCCACCAAAGCTTCTCTTACCAAGTCGCCAATGACCTCTTCATTGCTAACTCCAATGTTCAATTCTCTGACCTCATCCTGCTTGGTCACCAGTTTCTTTTCTTTGATATAGTAGCCTCCCCTTATCAGAGGAGGATATATCCCAAGACTCCCAGTGGATGCATGAAACCTCAAATGGTACTGAACCCTCTCTATATTTTGTTTCTTAAATTTGATAACTGAGATGGCTACTAAGTGACTAATGGGTGGGTAGTATCTACAGCATGGATACCCTAGACAATGGGATTATTCACATTCTGGGTGGGACAGAGAGCGACAGCACAAAATTTCATCATGCCACTTGGAATGGCAGCACTCAACTTAAACTCATGAATTGTTTATTTCAAAAATTTTTCATTTAACATTTTCAGACTGTGGTTGACTGTGGTTGACCGTGGGTAACCGAAACTGTGGATAAGGAGGGACTACTGTGCTTTCTTCGTCTGGCTTCCTCATTCTTCAGGCTTCTTCCTTCCTCAGTAGCTGCACCTCCCAGGCTCCCTTGCTGGTTTCTCCTTGTTTTCCTCATGTTTCAATGCTATGAATCCCAGGACTTAGGCCTTTGAGTTCTTCCCTGCTACATTCATTCCTGGGTGATTTTATTCCATCCCATGGCTTTACACATTATCTATATTCTCATGATGTCTGAACTTGTATTTCTAGTCTGAATTCCAGACTCATACCCAACTTCCTACTCAGCATCTCCATTAAACCCAAAATCGAACTCCTCTCTTTTCTACTTGAAACCCACTCCTCCTGAAGTCTTCCCCTTTTCTATTAAGTGCAATTCCATTCTTCTAGTTACACAGGACAAAAAATCTCAGTGTCACCCTTGATTTCTCTTTTCATCATACCCGCACCAAACCCATCAGCAAATGTTGTTAGCTTTACCTTCAAGATACGTCCAGCATTTGATCACTTCTCACTGCCTCTGCTGCCACCACCTGGGCCAGGCCACCACTGTTACCCACCTGATTCATGGCACCAGTGCCTGAACATGTGGGTCACTCTGCTCACACACTTGACCCTACAGCCTGTCTCAACAGTTCCACTGTCTCTAACATGAGTCACAGTGAACATGAGTCAGACTTTGTCAGTATTTCTTTGGGTATTATCAACATTAATTACTATATTACTTTCATGCCCGCAGACGCCATGAGGTATAGTGTTGTGTTTTGACCCTATACTTACTGACCCCAGACAAATATATTTTACTACGTTCTTATGGTTCTTCTGATGCTTATTGCCACTGACTGTGTTACCAATGTAATCAGCAGGGCTGCATCCTACACTGTGCATTTGTGCACTACCCAGAGATGCATGGCTGAGTGGGGATCAGAGCCCATGTTCCACACTCCAAGCCATGAGTCCTGGTGGACACTGCATCTGTCCACCCAGAAAAGATGGCACCTTTCTTTTTGCACAAAATGCCTTTTGCTTAACACGTCCTACACCTACAGGTCTGTCTACACTTGTGTCTGCGGGGGGTTGCCTGTTCTATTTGGTCTGCTCAGTGCAGGGAGCCTTTTAAAATCTGCTTAAAGGCACTAAATAGGTCAGTAGCAGGCACTGTGCACACTGTGCACTTACTTTAGTTACTTTAGGTAACTTACTTACCTAAATAAAGTAAGTTAGGTTTCCCGGCTCATAAAGAAATTAGAAGGAGCAAATGCAGTCTATATCATCCCATGTAGACTGCATTCACTGCTTCTAATTTCTTTATGAGCCAGGAAACCTAACTTGCCTGATTTCTGTATATGACCAAAGTAAGCAGACTTTAATGCAGAGTCTCAAGAAGTTGCTGTATGACTAAGTGCCTGGAATTTAGAGCATTGATCTTCTGGCATCTATTTGGCTGTTCAAAAGTTCTCTTGGTTTCAGATCTTGGTTCTGTTCTGGACATCTAAGCAAGATACTTCTGGATTAGTGGAAGTTTATGGGATTAAAATCATACCCAAATATAGTTTGCCAGAAAGTGCTTTATTAATCTCTCAAGATAAATATATACGCATTTTTTCAGGATAGTCACATTAGAGCAATTCTTTCTATAAAGACTATTTGAACTTTACACTAAAAATGTGCTTGAAATCATTTTAATCTACTTGTCACAGTCTCTTCATGTCTGCAGTTTTGTTCTAGCATGGGCTCAGATAGTGATCCATTCCTTTTACCTTACTAATTATCATACTGTCCTACAAGACAAGAGAAAGGTCATCTGCTCCCACTTCCTGATGGAGAAAATTGGAAACAGATAAATGCATAGGTAACTTATAAAATATTGGAGCATGTAGTGAGACAGTAGCACATAAAAATATTTTGAGATAGGTTTATAGAAATTAAAACTTAACATTGATCATTCAGTGAGTCAGTAAGATCCTCAGAAAGATATTTATTTCCCAGGACTGACGAGGTTAAAGACAGAGAAGAGCAACTCATAGCACATTACAAATACTCAATATTATTTTTTAAGATGGTAAAAAACAGCTTTTTAAATTTCTGTAACCCAACTCTTAGACTTCAGTAATTTCATTAAGAGGCCCCTTGCTGATAATATTTTTTAAACAAGCTATTCAACTCTAGAAGATTCATCCTGTGATCCACATTTGCAAGAAACTGGACTAAGATGGTGGCATGGTATTCTAAGCTATGTTTTATTAAAAATAAATAACCAAAAGCATGTATTGGGGCTGCTGAGAGAAGGAAGCATCATTCAGTAGTGGCATGTGGCAGAGACGCCAATCCAAGGTGATTATGCAATGAGCATAACTGGCAAAAACACTTACTTGGGGCTTGTCTCCCAGTGAAATGGAGATAGAGTTGGATTAATTTTTAGCCCAGTTTATGATTCTGCACCAGTGAAGCATGTGGTGTTATTCCCCAGGGCGTTTAAATTCTTCCTCCTAAAGCACAACACTATCTTGTCCTGTTCTATTTATTTTCCTCAAGTGTGTGTGACTTGCAGAGCATTAACACGCCAAAACATGTTTCCTAAGCCTGTTCTCCCATCTCACCTTCACTTAGACTTTCAAGGTCAGAGCTATTTGTGGCTATCCACTTAATTGGACTTAAAATAAAAGGCAGCAGAAAATAGTAGATTTGTAATGGCCCTTCATAGTAAGCATCAAAAGAGCAGCCTGGCTGCTCATCTGAATGCTATTTAAATAAATCACCCTCTTATTATAAGTCAGGGCCACAAAACTCCATCCACCATGCCACCAGTTACTGTGTAGCTGACACAAGCTAGAAGCGAGAGCGAGGATGTTTCCTGAGCCCCTTGGAAACCACTGGAGCTTTGAACCAATTGTGCATTTTTGTATAAAGCATGATCATGTGGTTAAGTTCTCTTTGCCCTCGGAATGTGCACATTAATCAGGTTTGTGCAATTACTGTCCATGCTAGACAAGGACAGAGTAGATCATTACTGCTATTGTTATTTTTTACCATATATATGGAGCTTCATACAATTACAAAGTGCTGTTCAAGATGGATGCAAATGTTCCTCGGGCATGGAATGGGAGGAGTTACATATATTGGGGGATAGAAGGTGGATGGGCAAGTTTGGTCCATAACCAAGATGTATAAAGCTAAGGGCCCAGTACAGACAGCAAAGCAGGCAAAGTTCACATCTTGGAGCAAAGGCCTGTGGCCTAACTGCTTTGCTGGTAGGGCTTCTGGGCAAGAAGTAGGGAAGATTTTATGATGAGAAAGTCTTTTAGATAAGGCAGAGAAGAATCAGGAGTAGGCAAAGAAGGATGATACAGCAACCAGATGACAGGCATCCTGGGTCCAATGTTCAAGTAGCTTTGCATTCCCAGGTTCTCTATAATCAGGAAGTCCTGGGCCCCAGACAACCTCTGAATCCTCCTCCAGTTCTTAGCTTCAGGGGAACAATCTTTTCCAAGGACCAGCTCAAAGGAAGAAATAGCTTTAGGGTTGATCCAAGGGTCTCAAATCACTCTAGATAAAAATGTGCTTAGAAAACAATATAGAACAGCTTGGTAGGGGTTCCCAGGCTAGGAGCTGCCTTATCTATAGAGCACGTTTCTTAAAAGCTCACAGAATGGAGGAAAATATTTGCAAATCATATATCTGATAAGGGGCTTGTAACCAGAATAGATAAGGAACTCTGAAACTCAATAATAAGGCAAATAGCCCAATTTAAAAATGGACAAAGGACTTGAGTAGACACTTCTCCAAAGAAGTTATACAAATGGCCAATAAGCCCAACGTTATCATTTATTAGGAAAATGCAAATCAAAATCACGACATATCACTTTACAATCACAAAGATAGGTATAATAAAAAAGACAGATAATAACAAATGTTGGCAAAGATGTGGAGAAATCGGAACTCTCATACACATAGGAAAGCAAAATGGTCCAGGGACTTTGGAAAACAGTTGGCAGTTCCTCAAAATATTAAACATAGAGAGTACATGACCCAGCAATTCTACTCAAAAGCATATGCCAAAGAGAACTAAAAACATGTATTCACACAAACACTTGTAAGTAAATGTTCATTTCAGCATTATTCATAATACCCAAAATGTGAAAACAATCTAAATTCATTCACCAACTGATGAATAAATAAAATGTGGTATACCTATTTAGTACAATATTATTTGGTCATAAAAAGGCTACAACATGGACGAACCTTAAAAACATTATGCTAAATGAAAGCAGCCAGTGCAAAAAGCCACATATTATATAAATTCATTTATGTGAAATGTCCAGAATAGGCAAATCTATACTGACAAAGTAGATTAGTGGCTACTGGGGGCTGGGCAGAGGGAGGAATTGGGAGAGACTATCAGTGTGTACAGGGTTTCTTTTTGGTGATTAAAATGTTCTAAAATTAGATAGTGATGATGGTTGTGTGACTCTGAATGTATATGCTAAAAAACACTGAATTATACAACTAGGGTGAATTCTATGGTAAATGAATTACATCTCAGAAAAGCTGTTATTAAAAAGTCAATAGAGAAACATTATACAATGCTAGAAGGCAAAGAGAACTATTTTGGGCCACAGCTGGAATAAACTGGCTTTTAGAATTGAAATGCCTTACCTACCCTGATGCCCACACTTGCAACCTGAGGGGACAGGAGGGTTTCTAATGATTCCTCTTTCATAAGTAGGAAATTAGTCATTTGCTGCTTGAGTTTAATACATAAAACACTACATTTTATGACTGAGTCAGGCTCAGACTTTTTATCATGAACACTCATCATCACCATTAGCAACTTCTTGAAGCATTAAGTGCCCTTTGGCCTTCTACCTATGACACCAAGCTAGGCACCAAATACTGCAAATGGGACCAGTTAGTTACTGAGTCAAGGGGAGTGATTCAATCCAAGACAGAAAACACAGATGCTGGCAAACCAACATCAGTCACAGGTATGACTAGATAGGTGCATGAATAGCTAAGATTAAATATTGATGATACACACAAGAGTGAACACATTTATAGGGTGGCAAGAAGAGGGCTCAAGAGAATTTCACGGTTGAGCAATGTTTAGTTTCAGAGATAGGGAATTATTTCTCTCTTAATCCTCTGCAAGAATAAAAGGAAAGCAGGGTCAAGTCCAAACACTGAGGATTTGACTATTAGTTAGGGATTGGCTGGGGAACTGCAGATTCATATGGCTGCAAGGGAGACATCGAGAGAGGTCCAGGAAATGAAACCTAAGAAGTAGGCAAGGCCCTGAAATGGCAATAGGAAAACACTCTGCAGGGAAAGATAGGACTGAAGAAGAGTAGGCTTGTAGCACAGAGAAGGGACCCAGAGCAAAAGAGACCAGGAGTAGAGTATCTTTGGTGGGTTGGGGAGGAGGGGTGCAGAAACTGGATTCTGTTAAACACTTTTCCTGTTTAATCTCACCAAAAATTCATACCCTCCCTATAAGGGAAATTCTATTACTTTAAAAATTTATGGATAAGTAAACACAAGCCCAGAGAGGTTAAGTAATGTATCCAAGATCACACAGCTAGGAAGGTCTATCCAAAATAATCTCTGCCTTAGGCCTAAATAATAATTTCATTGTGTTAACCTTTAGCCATCATCGGCCATCTCGGAAAACTAACAAGTTCCTGGAATACATCAATATTCAATGTCTACTACGTGCCTGAAATAAGTGGTTCAATATATATTTGATTGCTATCAGGTGGTACGGAAAAAGAAAACCACCTCAGCCTATGTAAGTTGCTAGAACAACAGATGACAGGTTATAAGTGGGAAAAACGGTGCTTCAGGTTTTAGCTGAAGGTGAAACCTGTATTTCTACCTACACCCTGCTTGTCTAACTCAGTGTCCATCAAGCAGTAAAAGAGAAAGTTACTTACAGAGAAGCAGAAACTCATCTGGCCCTTTCCAAGAAGGTCCTGTAGATGGGTAAAGAAGCCCTCATTACTCCTCTAAAGGAAGCAATCCTGTTTAATTGGGTTTCTTAATTGGAAAGGCACTCTGAAGGAAATAAGTTCAGCGATTCATGACCTAACTGTCTCTTCTGTTGGCCAACCCATAAGTACAAGCAAGTATACTTGTTTCTTTCCCATTAACAGAGAAGCACAGAGTTATCAGAGCTGGCAGTATCTTGGAGATAAACTAGTCCTTTCATTTTCAAAGAGAAGATGCTTGGGGCAAAGTGCCTGGCCCAGGGTTACGCAGCCAGTGTCTGGGATGAAAGGGACTTCTTTCCAGGCTTAGTCCTGCTGATGCAAAATTGTGACTGCACCCTTTAAAACTGTGAACACGACATTAAATATGGCCTGGTGCCCAGACCCTTTCCAAACCCACCAGTTTTTACCCATACAAGAACCATGTCTGCATCATTTGGTTTACAAATCCAATCCTTCATAAAAAGGAAACCCACCTAATCTAAATGCAGCTTCTTGTCTAGATTCTGCTTTTCTCTGATTTCATAACCTCTCTGCTTCACCCACATTTCTTTTCCACCTGATGACAAGCTCTCTGGGAACCAAGAATGACTGGAGGCTCAGCAAACATATCATGCTGTGATCTATGCCTTTTTTACTCTGCAATCGTTCTATCTCAGAGCCAGAGAGCAATACGTGGTTTGGTGAGTGTTGGCCTCAGGATTCTGCAGAAATCTGCATTGGTCAGAGTTAGCCAAACGGACATAGATGGTGTGTGTGCTTGGGGAGGAAGCACTGATGATGTGTGGATCTAGGTCTAAATGGCTGAAAGACTCCCAGTCATGAAGATTAGCATGGATTTATGTGTATTTAACGGTCCTTTTAGATCATGGCTCTGAAATGCTAAATAAATTAATTACTAAAAGGAAAAGTTGAGGGTAAGAAGCAAGGCCACCACCAGACCAAAAGACACCTTTGCGGAATTAAGAAAAGGCACTCCTTCCTCTAGGCAGCCACAGTCCCACATCAGTGCATTCCGCTCATTCAGTAGAATGATGTCTGGCTTCCTTCTCCTATTCTTCACTTGATCAAACAGATGCCCTTGTAGTGTACACAACTAGTACAGCTTTGCAGGGCAGCCCTGCTGAAAGAAAGAAAGAAAGGAGAAAAAAACATTCTTAACATAACTAAGGCCACAGGCCACAGCCCTTTGGTGGTCCATGAAATTATTTTAGAAAGCTGACACCAGTATTTTTAATAGAATGAAAAATTTACGAAATATAAAAGTGCCTTACGCTTAGATTTTATCTTTATATGGATATGTAAATATGCACATATGTATGTGTGCATGCATGTGCACATACATATTGGGTTGAGAGTAAAATATATTCACATGGGGCATGGTCAAAAACATTTGAAAGTCACTGATTTGACAGCTCACAATGTGAAAAGTGAATCTAATTTGGAGGCCTGCTTCATCTGTATTCTTAATTGCCCAGTGAGAAGCACTAAGGTACAAGAGAACTAGCTTGCAGTTTGAAATCAGACAGGCTCAAGTTCAAATGCAGTTTAAATATCAGTAAATTTGAACCTTAGGCAATCATTTATGTTTCCCAATCCTCAGATTCCTGATCTGCAGATGGAGGTGATCATATTTATTTCAGAGTGTTGATGTAGTAAGTACCCGGTATTAAGCACTGCCTACTTTTCAAATCCCTCTCTTCTCTTGACTTTGGAGAGACCTATAGAGACCAGCAGTCCAGGGACACACATGCAGCTGCCGAGGGTAGTTTTCCTTGTCAGAAGCTACAAATGCTGAGGCAGTCTAGCGTCCTACAGTAAACTTTAAATGACTTTTTCCCATGCACGTTGTTCTCCCATCTGTCTGGAAGAGCTACCTCCCACAGCATGCTTAAGCTAAAATTATTGCTTGGTCAAGTCAATTAAATCATTTGAGAGAAACTACTACATGTAAGTCAGTTAAGAAAAAGAGTTGGGTGATATGGGCATGGCTAGACTCTGGTCTTCTGTTTAGGGTGAATGTATTAGATTGCTGCTCTGGCCTGGTTAGAATATTCCACGTTGTAAATGTTACAGCTCCTGAGGATAGAAATGACCAGCTAAAAAATCTGTTAGGTCACTGAGGGTGAATCTCCCACATTCCAGATGTGGCAATAGGGTTCCTTGGAGGTACAGAATCCCCCTTAGGTTAAATGGCCAAGGAGCACATCCCAGTCCCTGAAAACTTCATTTCCCAAATCTTCGGTCATGAGGACTCCTCTTCAGAATAGTTCTCCCATTAAAACAAAAACAAAAACAAAACCTGCAAAAACTTCCTGGCTCCATTTAGGTGTGGAAATGGGGAGAGAGAGGAGAGCTAAAGTTAGTGATTCTCAGCATATATTTGTAAGAGATCTTTGTGTGAGTCATCACAGCTAGCTTTAAAACTGACACAAAGGACACAGGAAACTGGCAATCTATAAAAGAAAAATGTCATTCTCCATAAACATATGTTTCAAAGCCCAGACTCCCAAATAAAGCAATGCACATTTAAAACAATTAATTAAAATGCTATGTTTCATCTATGAAATTGGAAAACATTAAAAATTATAATATTCAACACTACCAAGTATGTAGCAATATGGCAGAAACTTTAAAAAGCTAATAAGCCTTGACCCAGAAATTCTGCTTCTACGAAATCAGAAATTCATGTGTAAAGCTATTTGTTGTAGTATTTTTTATAATGTGAAATATTACAATAAATGGCAACATGAAAATGGCTTTCTATATTATGATAATACTAAACAGTAAATAGCATTTTAGAAAAACATTTAATGATGGGGAAAAGGCTCCATAATAGGCCAAAAATTTTTAAAAACCTTAAAATTGTATATATTCAATATGGTAAATTTAAAATTTTGCATGTCCAATATGTTCCTATTTAAATACATAGGTGTGTGTATATATGTCTATGTACATATGCATGTGTATATGTATGTGTATATGAGAAGTTCAGAAGAATGCTATATGCAAAAATGTGCATAGTCATCTTTGGATGATGCAATGAGAGAATATAAACTGCTCAAAATTTTCTTTTTTATATTTTGATGTGTTTTGAATACTCTTGTACAATGAATACATAATTTTGGTATCTGATAAATATATGATTTAAAAGGCAAACCTAAAATTTAAAGTGGCCTCATATAACTTCATGTTAGAATTGCTCCTCAGATTTGAATGACTAAAACTTGCTGTTTCTAGGATTTATTATTTTGATGAGAAACTTTACTATGATGGTCAGGCTGTATTAAACATTGAGAGAATGCCATTAAAATTCCATAACAGTGTCACTTGTTGTATGCATTATCTTTTGAGAAATCTATAGTCTGTAGCATATATTTCTGGCAATAGAATAACAAACCCTTCTTAACATATTACTCCCTAAAATGTTGGAATATTACACTTTAAATATATTTTTTAAATATCTAACTATTTTATTTAGTGAGGAATAAGGGATTCTTAGAACCCAGAACACTGACCAAATACAAGTCCAGAAACGTCTGTATTGCTTTGCTTTCAAGGTATTTGCCGTTCCTTAGCAGCCTAAAGAGTAGGTTTTTAGAAGTACAAACATGAGGCCTGATAGGGGGAAGGGAGCTCAGAGAACTTCTCTATCTGTAAGCTGAGACTCCTGAAGGGTTGACACTTTCAGTAAGCAAATAAGAAAAAAAAAACTACCTTGCAAAGGGAGACGGTAGGATGTATCTATCTGAGTCTTGGTTTTTAATGCTGCTGAAAGTTGAAGACGGGGAAGAAAGATGAATCTCCCTTAAGAATTTTTAAGCACAGGCTCACTCATATGGGTTTGCAGTCTGAATTCACACTACCTGGGTAGTAAAAAAGTCAAACATGTAGCTTAGAATGGCCCCAGTTGGTAGTACTCCCAGACCTTTGACAGGAGAGCAATCCTCTCTGGAGTAATGCACTTAAAACCCAGGCCTCAATGGAGTCCCACAGGTAAAGTTCCTAGAAACATGTGCTCAAAGTTTAAAAAAATTTCATGGTTAAGAATCAATAAAACAACAAAACTAGACCCACAAAGATATTGCCACAAAATTAATCAACAATGAAATATAAAATAAATATACTTAACATGTTTAGAGGAATAAAAGAGGCATTAAAAGTATGATGAAATTAGAAATAACGAAAAGCTACCCAATAGATTTGAAAAAGAGCCACATAAGACTTGTAGAAATGAATATAACTAAAATTAGAAACTCAACGATGAGCTTTAGAGCAGATTAGACAAAATTAAAGAGAAAATGAGAAGCTAGAAGGTAGATATAAAGAAATAACAAGAATGAGGATCACAGATAGAAAACCATGAACAGTGAAAAGACATGGAAGATAAGATAGTACAAGATATGTCTAATTGGAATTCTAGAAGGCAGACTATAGGAAGATTGGGGTAGAGGCAAAATTGTTGGAAGGCACTAATCCTCAAAATCAAGAAGCCTAATGAGTCACAAATAGAGGATACCTAAATGAGAAAATCACACCTGACATATCTTAAGGAAAATACCAAACACTCAAAGCAAAAACCTTAAAAGTGGTCAATGAAAAAAGATAAATTTCTTATAAAGGAGCAATGTTTACATGGATGATAGTCTTTCAACAGCAAAAATGGAATTGAGAGACAGTGGAATATTATTATCGAAGTTGGATGAGAAAATAATTTTCTACTCACTACTTTTGTCCTGTATTTCAAGAACAAAAGTGAAATACAACCCTAAGTAAATAAAAATCAGGTGCATTTACTATTAACAGATTAAGAAACATCATGAATGTACATCAGGAGTAGAGGGAAAAAACTGTAGATAAAAGGTTTGGTATACAAGAAGGAATGAGGAGGGAAAAAACCAGTACATATGTGGATAAATCTAAAAATATTGATGGTAAAATGACAACGTCTAATTTATGAGGCTTAAAAAATGAAAGTTATACCTCAATAAAGCTGTTTACAAAACATCAAAGTAGGCGGGCCTGGTGGCTCACGCCTGTAATCCGAGCACTTTGGGAGGCCGAGGTGGGCGGATCACGAGGTCAGGAGATGGAGACCATCCTGGCTAACATGGTGAAACCCCGTCTCTAGTGAAAAAGTACAGAAAAATTAGCTGGGTGTCGTGGCGGGCGCCTGTAGTCCCGCTACTTGGGAGGCTGAGGCAGGAGAATGGCGTGAACCCGGGAGGTGGAGCTTGCAGTGAGCCGAGATCGCACCACTGCACTCCAGCCTGGGTGACAGAGGGAGACTTGGTCTCAAAACAAAAACAAAAAACAAAAACAAACAACCAAAATACACATCAAGGTAGAACTTAAATTCTGGACTTCGAATTATATACAATGGGTGACGTGGTGACTGAGTAATTTTCTAAGGTACTTAGGTTGTTTAGCTGGAGCGTAAACATCTTAATTAACTTTATACTATGTTAAGTTAAATACACAGGTTAAAATTTCTTTTTCTTTTCTTTTTTCTTTTTCTTTTTTTTTTTTTTTTGAGATGGAGTCTCACTCTGTCGCCCAGGCTGGAGTGCAGCGGCACGATCTTGGCTCACTGCAACCTCTGAAGCCCCGGTTCAAGCAATTCTTCTGCCTCAGCCTCTTGAGTAGCTGGGATTACAGGCACCTGCCACTGCGCCCAGCTAATTTTTGTATTTTTAGTAGAGACGGGGTTTCACCATCTTGGCCAGGCTGGTTTTGAACTCCTGACCTTGTGATCCACCTGCCTCGGCCTCCCAAAGTGCTGGGATTACAGGCGTGAGCCACCGCGCCCGGCCACACAGGTTAAAATTTCTAAGGCAAGCATCAAGATAATAGAACAGAGTGTAGGCTCACGCCTGTAATCCCAGCACTTTGGGAGCTGAGGTGGGCGGATCACGAGGTCAGGAGATTGAGACCACAGTGAAACCCCGTCTCTACTAAAAATACAAAAATTTAGCTGGGCGCGGTGGCGGGCGTCTGTAGTCCCAGCTACTCAGGAGGCTGAGGCAGGAGAATGGCCTGAACCCGGGAGGTGGAGCTTGCAGTGAGCCGAGATCGCGCCACTGCACTCCAGCCTGGGCGACAGAGAGAGACTCCTTCTCAAAAAAAAAAAAAAAAAAGAGTGTATACATTCCAAACTATTAAAGGGAAAAACAGATTTAGGAAAAAATTCAAAAAAGGCAAGAAAAAATTCTAAAAAGAAACAGAAAGGCCAAAACAAATAGAAAGTATACAATAACATGATGAAAAGAATCCAAATGTTACAGTAATCATAGTCAATATAAACAAACTAAACTTTCCAGTTAAAAGATAGTGCTTGTGAAACTGAATTAAATAAAGTGCATGTATATTCTGGTTACTAGAGACTTATCTAAAACAAAAGAAGGTTGAAAATAAAAGGATGGAAAAACTAAACTTGTCAAATCCACACTGTGGATGTACTTGTGTCCCCAGTAGCCAGAGAGTAACTTAACATATGATCCCATTCTTTGCTAAAGTTAAGGTACAAATTATCTAGTTCTAACAAAAAAGAGGGGAGGGGGACAAAAGAAAAGGAGGGAAGAGGAGAGGAAAAGAAGGACAAAGAGAGGAATAGATGAAGTAGGGGAAGGTGGAAGGGAGAGATATGGTGACTCCAGTTCTCTAGCATTCACAAAGTTTAGGTCATCTGTTGCCAAGGGAAACCAGAATAGCAAGGGAAATGGCCAAGGGCAATTTGAACTGTGTGTATCAAAATCCACTGGGCCCTTCTGGGTCTCTCAAAATGCCTTGTTCACTCTCTGAATCACAAGCAGTAACTGATGGGTTTACTTTTAGGATAAGTAGAGGGAAACAAAATAAGGAAAATATCACCATGCTGTATCCCTAGATGAACACACTACTTTCACAGTCAGTTAAGAATTTTAATGCCTAAATTTTTCTCTTTTAAGAAAGAGAATTAGTTTCCAAATCTATCAAGTAATACATCTTTTTATTTAAAATAAGGACCATCTTACCTACTTTGAAGTTTGTATATTAATTTTACTAATTAATAAATTCTGTGTCTTAAGCAAAGTTGAGGCAACACATGTATACTTATACAATTATTTATGGTTTAGTACTTTACAAGAACTACTTCATTTTATGAAGAATATTTATAATAGTTGTGTTTTAATCCTGATTTTCCAAAGAACATTAATCACAATTTGAATTGCTAAAACCGTTTACAGCTTTTCAGAAACACACAAACTGAATAAAGCAAAGCACACCTAAATTACTAAGTAGTCTGGCCCTCCAACTATCCAGCTTTAGGCATCTTTATTTAGATTGTGCCCTTCATTAGAATCAGGCCAACTTGCTGTCAGATTACAGTGCCAAGTCTAAGACGAAGTTAAATACCATGGACAGCTGCTTTCTAGGCCAATGACAGCCTAGCACCATAACAGATCAACGGCCCCCAGCAGCCAGGCTAGGAGCATAGCAAAATGAGCCGAATGACCTGAAACTTAACTGCTTCACATCCTGCAGGATTCAAACTTATTCCTAACCAGCTATACAGACATTTTAAGAGGAGAGCCCCAAACATCTATAAATAAAAATACCCCAAAAGCAAAAGTCTCTGCTTAGAATGGATATTGCTAAGTCCCAGCCAATGGGCTACTCACTTTAAGCAAAATTCCAAATAATAAAATTTCAGGATGAAATAAAGACATTTTGAAGTTTCCTTGGAGTTAATGTTTGACCCATTTATATTCACTGTATGTGAACTAGAGCTTATGAATATTATAATACAGCAAATATTATATAACCCTAAGGGGTATAACAGCCTGCTTAACTCAAGGATTCACTGGAGCAAATTCAGTCTTCAAGGAATGTTTTATAACTCTTGAATCTAAAATAATTTATTCCAATTCATTTTTCACTTAAGAATGAAACATAAAAGGAAGGCATTAACATTTATTGAAAACAACCCACATTTTCCAAGGATCATACTAGATGCTTAACATTCATTTCTTCATTTAATAATTTTACCAATCTTATGAAGTAGGTATCATTATTCTCATTTTCCAATCAGGAAACTGAGGCTCAGAGAGTTAAAATGACTTCTCTGAAATCACTGGGCTTATCACACAACCAGGCTAAAAACTCTTTCCTTTTTGAGTTAAAGCCCCAGGGTCTCTTCACTGTGTCATGATAGTATACAACTTTTTAAAAAGGGTAGTAGCATCACTAAAAGAAATAACAATAATAAAAATATAGAACCACACACAAGGTAGAGAAATTAAATGAGATGAGAGACTGTTGCTTTAACTATGAAAAATAATGCCAGTTCATGTTTTTCCATGCTTCACAGTTACCCTACGATGTACATCATCAACAATGGAACCAAATCAAGATTTTCTATTTGTCTATGAAGCAAGTAGTTTCCAAGATATTCACTGCCTAGAGCCCAGCAGAGTTGACTTTTTAGCAAGAACCATTTGATGGTTTGTATAAGAATATCTAAAATGTGTTTTCTCTACCTTTGCAAACTCCCATGTCCCATAATTTTGCAAATAGGACAAGGAAGTGACTTTGCATGAAAACATGCTTAGTATTTTGCTTCCTAAATTCTTGTACAGCACATTCCTCTCTATGAAGACTCCATTGAAGGCCGCATTTGGCTTAAAGTCTTTTTTTCCTAGATGTTTTGGTGATGTCAGAAGCATTAATTTCTGTAAGAAAGGTAAGCTACACAGTCAGAATTCAACTCTGCAGCCAGGTGACTAGATGACCACACTCCAGGATTCATCCCCCTTTCGGGATGAATCAAATTACATTAAAATCACATTCAGAGATGTGATTATGTTCAGTGCTTGGGGGGCAAACCTCCCTAAGTTTCTGCAATCAGGCATATGATCAAGGCTGTAATTACTGAAAAAATTCCAGCAATAATTCAAAAGTGAAATTGGCAAGTGAAATTTCCTAAAGGAAATCACACATCCTTATGCACGTTCCACTTAAAAACGTGTGACTGTGTTCTGGCATTTTTTTGAGAAGTACAAAATAAGACATAGCTTTGTTTAGAAAAAAATCTCTACTTCCATTAGTTATCGAATGTCAAAAGAAACATTAATGACTAACTGGAATAAATTAAAGCTATTTGGTGCTAAATGGAAAACAATACAATGAACACATTTTGGGCGGAAATCAGAAACAGAAATAGTTATGAATATAACCTTTTTTCTTTTTTAATCAAGTAAATCTAGAATTTCCAAATTTTAGAACACACAATATTAAGTATAGCACAAAATTATGGATACAAATAACAAGGGTTAAGGGATGACAACCTGAATTTCTGACTTTAAAAGAATCATAAAAATGACATAACAGTCACCTAATTGAGTAGGTAAAGATCATTCCAGGGCTACTTTAATGAATGGTTATAATTGACTAAATACAGTCTATAAACCTATATTTGGAAAGCTATTTGTAAAACGCATGAAACCATCTTCCACTCCACTAAACCATCTCCCACCCCACTAAAATGAGAATACAAAATCCTTCCGCAATCCTACATACACCATTGGATTGCTCTGCAGATTCATTTTTCATAAATGTTGCCAATATAATATTCAACCAAGTCTCTAAGTTAATGAAGTTCCACTAGGGTGTAAGAAAACAAGAAAGTACTGAGTTCTCAAAAAGACTTTACACCATTGATGTGCCTAAGAAATTTATAAGACATCGAATCATTTCCTTGCCTCTAAAAAATAAGCATTTCCTTGACAATCGTTCAGTACTTTAATTGGAATAAACACAAGACTATCAATGTAAACCACCCAAACAGACTTGAGGAGAGCACTTTTTGGCTGCTAAGTTAGAGTAGGGGAGAACTTCCAATGATGGTCCTATTTTATGCCCTGAAGGAGATGTACTCAGTTGTCACATCTGAATGCTTTTTTGCCATATATTTTGCTAAATGATTTTTTGGTTTTACTATAGTTTCTAACAAACAAGCATATGAGAGAAATGTTAGAAAAAATGTAGTACAAGTAGAAATATTACTAGTGTTTTATCCTGCACTTTGCTTCCGTTTCACGGCTGCAATGAAAAGGATGGTCATCAAACTTGGCTATAAAAGAATTATGTAAATTTAACCAAATTAATATCATTTTTCTTTTCTTTTTTTATTTTTGGGGAGTGTTTTTATTTTTTTATTTTTATTTATTATTATTATTATTATACTTTAGGTTTTATGGTACATGTGCACAATGTGCAGGTAAGTTACATATGTATACATGTGCCATGCTGGTGCGCTGCACCCACTAACTCGTCATCTAGCATTAGGTATATCTTTTTTGAACAAAATCTTTCACCCCCTGCTCAAACATCTGTTTTTTGCATATATGAGAATTTTTCCAGATGCTGGCATGAAAAGTCTATGTATGTATTTTGGCTTTCTGTTTAAAATCACATTCAGGGATGACATTCCACTGCTAGGATATAAATCAGAACTCCATTACAATACCACATACGATTGTATTGATGCCGTTTGTCCACTATTTAAAAAAATAATTTATGTGTTTGCAGGAATTACTTCTAAGCTCTTTACCAATCTGCTTTCCACTCACCTAAGTGGTAGGATGGTCACTATTATTATTAAAACTCCCTCAAATTCTACTCTAAAAATAGTTGAAGTCATGTTTATTATGGTGTGCAAAATGGGTCATTGTGATGCAGAGGCAGATGGCAGGGCTGGCCAATGATTCTCTTTACAATGGATGCTGATCAGTTCCTGGTCAAGTGACCTAAGACATGATTGTGTCAATCAAGAAAAACAGCCATGACAACAATAATGACAAGCCCTGCTGGGCTAGGCTGCTGACTGGAAGGTGCAGCTATGGTGACACAAACTTTCTTCCTCAGACATCTCTAAAGAGATGGTTCTTTCTTGGTAATTGTCACGTGTTCATTTAAAAAGAAAAGGCCTTGCAACTTTCTAGGCACATACACACTTTCCTATGAAAATTAAATTGTTCACAAAATCATTATGCCCACTTTCAGAAAATAAGAGACAAATAACTGCTGAATTGGCTCTGGGAGGCTTATGTAACCTATATTTACAAGTGTTTTACTCTGAAGCAAGTAGCTGAGGAACTTAGTAAACATCTGCAAGAATACCCCAAAATTATTTTTTCCACTGCTGTTACTCTAGCTATCACAAAACTGCAGAATCAATCTGCTGTCCACAAGAGCCCCAAACACCATCACATCAAAAGAATTGCAGATCTCAAAAGCATAATAATTCAGAACCGTAGTCAAGAAAAGCATTAAATAAAAATCCACCACCACCAACCTTTGCTTGGGCTTCTGGTGCTGTCACCTTGACGACTTTATTGCGGTTTATCATTTGCTTCACCCATTTTTCTACTTGGACGTTGAATTTCATGAAAACCACATAGCAAAAATAAGCTGTTAAGAGAAGCAAGCTTTCCCACCACATGATGACATTATCCAGGAAAAATATGATCAGCATGATCAAGTCAACAATGTAGAAAGACACATCTCGAAAGAGCGGCCACCATGTCAGGTTTAAGATTTCTCTAGAAAACAGAGCACACATGCCAATAACAAAGAGGATGTTGAATACTGCTGAACCTACAATTGTGCCTATGCCAACGTTGCTGTGAGCGATAAATACCCCTATGAGAGATGTGAAAAGTTCTGGGGCTGATCCCCCTGCAGCCATGAAGGTGGCTCCAGCCACATCATCAGAGATGCCCAGTTTTTCAGTGATGACAGTCAAAGAAGGAACAAAGAACTCATCACAGACAATGGCTAAGGCTATGAACATGTAGATCATTCCAATGACATGCAGAATGATTGCACCTTTTCTTCTCTCCTCAAGGGAAAAGATGTCTTTCGGGTAGTCTCCTTGGGCATGATCTGTACTATTCTCAGACTCGCCTTCCTTAGAAAGAGGTGGCTGTGGAGTATAATCCAGAATCTTGTCATTTAAATCTAAGAGAGTTCTCTGACGGTAACCCTGTGCTACCCTAGGGCCACTTACAACACTGGCCTCTCCGGTGCTCTGTGTATCTGTCTCAGAAAAGGCACTGATTGAAAATGAGACAGTGCTAATGGCTACCAGACCCATGAAAAGGCCTAAGATTCGAATTAACTTCAGTTTTTTCTTGACATTATAATGTCTTCTGCAGCCAGACAGTGACTCATCCAAACACCATTTCTCTAGGGAGGTGATGGTGGCGCTTTGTTGCAGATCCATCCTGGGTCTTCTGGTGGATATGGTGATCTTCCAACTTTAGACTCAACCAGATGGTTCTTTCATACTTTTCCTTACTTTATAGTTAACGATGCTTGTGGGGCACTTTCACAATCAGGGATTCTTATGCTTCACAGGAAACTTCCATCATTTACGCTTAAATAAAAATAAAAACGAGAATAAGTAAATCATAAAATCATGTATTTTTAATAAAAAGATCTTTGCAGATATGATAAAGTTCTGTCCTGCAGCTGTGCGATCTTGGGTAAGTTACTTAACTTCTCTGTGCCTCAGTTTCCTCATTTAAAATGGGGACAATTACGGTACCTACCACCCAGGATTGTTTTCAAGATGAGTAAAAACATATGTGGCACTTAGTATGGAATGTGGTACTTATGAAAATGTATGTATAAACCCAAATAAATATTTTGATAAATCCAATGTTAGGTGTAGAGAATGCAGATGTAAGAATAAAAATTTTACAGGTGAAAATCTATCAGATTATCTAACCTTAAATCATGTAACAACCTTCCAGTGCTATAAAGGTCCCACTTCTTTCAGAACTGTCTAGGTACTTGGCAACTAACAATTATTCATTGTTTTCTTTTGGTCCAGTTATATAATTCTCAGCTGCAGGCAACTTTTTCTGATTTAACCTATCATTTGGAAAGTGAGGGTTTCCTTAATTTAGTGATCTTTTTCTGCACACATAATGATATCAGATCTTATTTTTCATAAAAAGTCTCTCCTTTATCAGATGCGGGAAAGTAGTCCTTTACAAATTTAAGTTTACAAAAAAATATTCTGGTGACATGCACAAACTGTCTTCCCTAAACATCTAGACATTGTTTTCAGCTAAATATTTTTTTTAAAAAAAACAACCTTTAGTCATATGTAAAATAGGCAGCTTAGTAAGTCAAACAACTCCCAATGCAGTGAAATAACCAGTAGGCTATTTCGAGAGACCACATGTGTATTTCATAAACAATACGCAAGTTGTAGCAATACCTCTGTCCACAAAATCTGCCCAAAATAGCCCCACCACTGACTTTAATAGGTTAGATATCTAAAGCAGAGTTTTCTTTCTCTATCCCACGGAGATGGGTAAAATAGCCAGACATGACAGCTGATATTCTGAAGAGTTCTCGTTTTAGTTTTTCTTTAAAAAGACTATTCTTTTCCATATCAACGATTTCATTTTGGAGGCAGTCGCTGAGATAATCTCAGGTGTAAAATAAGCTAATTAAACACACGCCACTCAAATACTGAGATTAGCTGGAGCTCAGGTTTTCAGAGCAAAGCAAGAGCACAAGTCAACCCCGCTGAGTTGCTGCTACTCCTGAGATAACCCGAACCCATCACGGAGATTCCCAGCTGGCTGCGAACGTCAACGCTTAGCAGGAACGATTAAGCGATTCACAGCACTCAGGGGATTGTGTAAATGCCCGGCCCGGGCGACCAGCAGGGACAGATTCAACTCCCCGGGCGCAAAGTCATCTCCAGCCCGATCCTCGCTCCCCCTGCAAACCCACCGCTCGTCTCCCCGGGAGCTGCCTCCGTAGGAGAAGTTCGCCCCCAGCCGCGCCCCAACTTTGCCTTGCGTGGTCCCAAACTTTCCCTGGTGGATTAACAGGAAAATAAATCTAAAGGACAGACGCCCCACCTGTGAGCTTGGAGCTGGGTTGCATTTGGTGAGGCGCTTGGCCCGCATCCCCCTGAGTCGTTTGTAGGTGGTTGGGGAAGGGAAGCGCCCCTCTGCGCGTCTCCCCCGACGGCAGGCCCTGCCCCGCGCCCCCCATCCCAAGCCAAAAGCAAGGGTAGGAAGGCGGGGGCTCCAAATCCACGCCCCGGAGCACACAGAGTTGGCTAACTCCTAGCGGGGCCTGGGGCGCCCACATCCACGGCAGAGGCACCTGTGAGCCTGCAGAGCAGCAACGGGATGCGCGCAACCGGGATCCGGGGACGACCACCACATAGGCTACAGCGGCAGGCGGGGCGCAGCCGCCCGCACTTACCAGGATAAGATGGGAGGACGCGCACACCGCGGGGCCCCCGAGCGCGGCCCGCCGCTCCAGTCCGCCGCCCTCTCCGGCCCTCCGCCTACCCGCTCTGAGGCCCGGGCTCTGGCTCGCACTGGCTGCCGCTCTCGCCAGCCGGGGCCGGGTTCGGGAGGAGACTGAGCCGCTGTGAGCCCGGCGCTCCGAGTCTGGCGCTGCCCGGCCCCCGCCGGCCCCTCCCTCTGGGCTGTGCGCTGGGAGCGGGGCCGCAGCGCGCTCAGCTCCCGAGTCCTTTGCTCCACGCCTCCTGGGCGCAGAGGCAACGCTGGCAGCCGTCTCTTAGGAGATTTCTCCGCAGTGTGGACGGGGGTCAGGATTTGCAGGCGAGCAAGGGCAGAGAGGAGAAATCGTACAGGTCGGTGACGCGCCTAATTCACAAAGCCTGAAAGTGCTGTCAACTTTGGGGTCATCTTATGCTGGGCACCGCCTCTCCAATTATCTGCAAAAAGTGATAGCAGTCGCGCTTTTCTTTAGGAGGCGATGTGATGTGTAATGGTGGAAAAGACGTTCAGTGAAAAGGCACGGAGGCCTGCAGGACAGGCTGTTGGGGTCCAGGGTTTCTTGAGTGTTGGATCTGGATGCTTGGGACACTGCAGGGGCTTCAGTCTTGCAGGGTGACCTTTCATTTCATGGGTGATGAAAGTGAGACCCAAGACCCCGTGTCATTTTGAATCACTGACAGGCTTCGGCTTTTGGCCTCGGGATTTCCAGCCCAGTGCTCCTTCCTGTCCTATCTGGAAAGCAAGATCCCCTTGACCACAAGAAATAGAATCAGGCTTGTTGGGGATGAGAGACTCGAATCTGGGCCAAAGAATGGAAGACGGTGGTAAGACAAATTGGTAGTGAGGGAACCCCTTTGACCCAACCCCGTGACCACCAGCAAAGCTGCCAAGAGGTACCCAATTCGTGAAGCTCTGAAAGCTTTTCGCACATTTTCCCATCTCCTTACCCTCCATCCTTCTGTTCTCTCCGCCATCCAAGAGGGTGTCTTCATGCCCTCCTTACGATGGGGGTAATGGGTATATCCTGAGAGCTCATGACCTCTGACTTAGAGTACAGCTCTGTAGTCAGAACTCTGTGCCTACTCATCAATAAGTAAAGGGAAGCCTAGGGAACTTAGAAATATTTTTCTTCCCCCCACCCCCCAATCAAAGCCAGGCATTCAAGACTCAACTTTTTTTTTTTTTCTTTCTCCTTTCGAGACTGGATCTTGCTATGTTGCCCAAGCTTGTCTTGAATTCCTGGGCTCTAGCCATCGTCCAGCCTCAGACTCCCAAGTGCTTGCAGACTATAGGTGCCTGACTGAATTTTTTTATCTTTAACTTTTAATTTAGAAAATTTCAAACATATACAAATGTAAGAAAGTAGTATAATGAATCTCCATGGGGCCATCACCAGCTTGAACAATTATGAACTCATGGACAGTCATATTTCATCTATACCCCTTTTTCCTATGTCATCGTTTTGAAGCAAATCCCAGCGCATCATATCATTTTATCTGTAAATATTTTCAGAAAGCAAGAAAACTATCAACTACCACTAGGGTTGTGTCAAGAAGGGGACAATTCAAATAGGCTGTCACTGACCAAAGATGGGCTAATTTGAGCATCAAAGAAAAAAAAAAGATAATCGCAATTGTTTAAAACACATCAAACATGATTATATCTATTAATTGATAATATTTTAAAAACAACTGAACAGATTGATTGCTTGATGGTTCAGAGGGAACCAGCTCATAATTTTCAAAACTGTTTTAGGAAAAGGAAAACAATTGTGCATTTATTTTGCCTTTTGTATACAAATTGGACCTCTGGGTAACCAATTAGGCTTTATTTTTACCCTGCCCTTGTCTACTTTCCTAGTTTAACAATCCTATTCTTCCCTGAGGCAATAGGTGCCCGTGGCTACATGGGGTGCGGAGGGGAATATGATGCACAAAGTTCTGCTTAAAAGAAAATATTTTAACATAATTTAAAAAAATTATTTCTACAACCATGTCATACTGCTCCTACCAGGATCTTTTGTTGTTGTTGTTTGTTTTTGTTTTTAAATTTTTATTTCAATAAGTTTTGGGGTACAAGTAGTTTTGGTTACATGAATAAGTTCTTCAGTGTTAAGTTCTGATATTTTAGTGCACCCATCACCTAGGCAGTGTGCACTATACCCAATATGTAGTCTTTTATCTCTCACTTCCCTCCTAATCCTTCCCCCGAAGTTCCCAAAGTGTATGATATCATTCTAGTGCCTTTGTGTCTTCATAGTTTAGCTCCTACTTTTAAGTGAGAACATACAACATTTGGTTTTTCATTTCTGAGTTACTTAGAATGAAGTAACTTAGAATAAAGGCCTCTAATTCCATCCAAATTGCTGCAAAAGACATTATTTCATTTCTTTTTATGACTGAGTAGTATTCTTTGGCGTATACCCCATTTTTTTAATCCACTTGGTTGACAGGTACTTAGGTTGGTTCTTTATCTTTGCAATTGTTAATTGTGCTGCTATAAACAAACATGTGCATGTGTCTTTTTCATATAATGACTTCTTTTCCTTTGGGTAGATACCCAGTAGTGGGATTGCTGGATCAAATGGTAGTTCTACTTTTAGTTCTTTAAAAAAAATCTCCATACTGTTTTCCATAGTGGTTGTACTAGTTTACATTTCCACCAGCAGTGTAAAAGTGTTCTCTTTTCACCACATGCATGCCAATATGTATTGTTTTTTCACTTTTTAATTATGACCATTCTTGCAGGAGTAAAGTGGTATCTTGTGTTTTTAATTTGCATTTCTCTGATAATTAGTGATTTTGAGCATTTTTCATGTTTGTTGGCTGTTTGTATATCTTCTTTTGAGAGTTGTCTATTCATGTCCTTTTCTCACATTTTCATGGGATTATTTGTGTTTTTCTTGATTTGTTTGAGTTCCTTGTAGATTCTGGATATTAGTCCTTTGTCAGATGCACAGATTGTGAACATTTTCTCCCACTCTCTGGGTTGTCTATTTACTCTTCTGACTATATCTTTTGTTGTGCAGAAACTTTCTAATTAGGTCCTATTTACTTATTTTTGTTTTTATTGCATTTGCTTTTGGGGTCTTAGTCATGAATTCTTTGCCTAAGCCAATGTCTAGAAGAGTTTTTCTTATGTTATCTTCTAGAATTTTTACGGTTTCAGGTTTTTCCTCTACAGCCCAGAGATGACCCTGAGTCTTGATTCGGTGAGAAGAGGAATGAGATCCAGATGAAGACCTCATGAGTCCATAGATTGTATTGGCTGGGATTTGCACTTGGTTGCATATAATAAAAATTCATTCTTCGTAATTAAACAAAACAAGAATTTATTTTTCTCATGGTAAAAAGAAGTCTGAAAGCAGACTGCCCAGGGTTTATAAAATAGCTTCGAGATGCTATCTGGGAACCCAGATCCTTTGATCTGTCTTTCATAATGTATGGCTTTATCCTCATGGCTACAAAATGGTTTATTCTTTTGACATTACATCTGTGTTCCAGTCAGGAAGAAGGGAAAGAGTGAAGGGTGAAAGGCAGAAGGCCTCCTTGCTAGGCTTTGTCTTTTTATTTAGGAAGGGACTCTGTCAATGCTTCACTTACATTTCACTGATCATGACTTGGTCACAAGACATAGCTGCAAGGAAGTGTAAACAGTATTTCAACTGGGCACATAGTCATCTTTTAGAAAATCAGGGCTCTCTTAGTAAGGGAGAGGGGGAAATAAATGTTGTGGGAGTGACTACTCCCACACAGTTCCAAAGCATCTCAATGAGATCCATATTCAACTGAAGATTTGACAGTTGACTAACAACTTGGCAATTAATTGCCACAACAGTTGAGAAGGCTACAACTTACATCCTGGTAGTAATGGAGAAAAGCAGGGCCTGTCATTTGTCCAAGTCACACTACATGGAAGCAGAGGAATTGCATAACAACTGTAGGTCTCCCAGATCCACAGACCTTATTGCCTAGTCATAAAGAAAGGGTAGCTTCAGGAGAAAATTTACTACCATCAAATGAGTTATTGAACAGTAGCATTTGCTAAGAGACCCAAGTAGATTAATCAATGGGTCTCTTTTTAGAAATTATTAAGGAGCTACTTCTTTATATTTGTGGATACTTGTATAAGTATAAACATTAGTTGGCATCATATTTACCCTTCTGTTAGCTGTAAGATTTGTTTTAACATAGAGTTTATAGGAGTCATTGGTATTACCAGTTAAGAACCATGGGCTCTTTTTGTTTTGAAGAGGAGGCTTTCAAAAATCAGTAATGAATTTTAAAAATCACTAGGTCATACCTAAGCTAATAAAGGATTTTTAATATAAAACTGCCAAAGGGATGCTAGTTACTAGTTTTGCTAAGCACCCATATAATTTTCACATAGTTATCTAGGCTGGCATGATTTAAAATAGGGTTAGGAATATCCCCTTGCCCCATCTGAAATAACAACCCCAGGGGGCCACTGTGTCTACAATTCCACCATTAGAAATTCATTGCTTTGGCTTTATATTTTATAATTTCAGGAATTTTTAAAGAAGCAAGTAGCTCTGGAGTCATAGTAATGATTAGCAATTTTTTATTGTTTTTGACTTGACATTCAGTCTCAAGGGAAAAAAATTCTAGTAAACTGTCATGAGCAGAAGGTGAAAGAGATGGTTGAGGGCCAGGTGTGGGTGTGGTGGCTCACGCCTGTAATCCCAGCTCTTTAGGAGGCTGAGGTGGATCACCTGAGGTCAGGAGTTTGAGACCAACCTGGCCAACATGGTGAAACTCTGTCTCTACTAAAAAAAAGGTGGGTGTTGTGGCAGGTGCCTGTAATCCCAGCTACTTGGGAGGTTGAGGTAGGAGAATCACTTGAACCTGGGAGGCAGAGGTTGCAGTGAGCCGAGACAGCGCCATTGTACTCCAGCCTGGGAAACAAGAACAAAACTCCATCTCAAAAAAAAAAAAAAAGATAGGATAGCTGAGTCAGAAAGTTGTGGGCAACCCAGGGACAAAATAAAGTACAGTACTCATACTTTGTTAATCATTTCTTTCTTCATTTTCTCCACATATACCACCTTTTTTCTGACTTATTAAAATCTCTAGCTTCTCTGTTATTAAAATTGCAGGCAATCAGCACCCTTATGAAGTATTCAATGTGCACAAAACCACTAGTTCCAAACCTTGACTTTAGCTAAACAAAAGAACTGGGGATATTTTTAAAAGACTCCTGACAATGACCCTCACTCTCCTCCCATTACTGTGAGCCCCATGAGAACAAAGAGTCAGTATCATGCATTTCTCAGCATCTAGCCCTGTGCTTGGCATTTTGGTTAACACGTATCTGTGGAGTGAATTAAGATGATGGCAAATACAGTTACTTAAAGGAAGGTGAGTCAATCAGGAGGATGTAGGTTATGCTATGATAACAAAAAGTTCAAAAATCACAGTGGCTTAAAACAATGAAGGTTTTTGTTTCTCACTTGTGCTACCTGTCCTCTGTGAAGTTTGCTGTGTCATCCTAACTCCTAACCCCAAGCTGGTCACTATCTAGAACACTGCCATTTGCTGTTGCAGAGAGAAAAGATGCATGGCAAACCTAGAACTTGCTTTTAAAGCTTCAGCTTGAAAGTGATGCATCACTGCTGCTAGTATCTCATGGACTGAGGCAAATCGGATGGTCATATCTATTTTCAAGGGAGCAAGAAAGTGCAGTTGCATTGTGTGCTTCAGAGAAGAATGGAAAGATTTGGTGATTATCAATAATAACTACCACAATGGGCATCAGTGGTGGAAAAAGGGAACTGATATGTTACACACCTACCATGAACTAGAGTGTTTGCTAATCTCTTTTCAATCTCATGAGTTTTATCACTATTATTATCCATAGATGAAGAAACTGAGGCTCAATGAGGTTAAGTAGCTTGCCCAATATCAAACAGCTCCATTTGAAACCAATAATGGCTCCAAAGCCCGAGTTCTACTATTCCTTATAGTATATGATAGTTCCTGCCTAACTAAGAGTTAGTTGCATTTTTCCTGTTGAGATTATATACTTAGAACCTATGGATTTCTTCTACCAACAGCCCGTCAACAATCAAGGATAGTTGTCTACTTCCTAAGAGGATCTGCTTTGCTTATTTAAAAAAATCACAGATATAAATATCAAAATATCCTGATGTTCTTTAAGAAGTGTTCTCCTCAGGCCTCTCAACCTGGACTGAATTTGTTTTCCTTTGCATTTGGCTCATTTTTTGTCTGGTGGCTTTCCTTTTCAGTTCAATGAGAACCATAAAAGCAGAAAAAAATTTCTGTGGGATTGAGGGATGAAAGTGCAGGCTTCTTTGCTTTTGACGGAGATTTCTGCAACAGCACTTAAGGCCAACCCCCACATGATTGCTCTTTCTTCTTTTCTTATTCACTTACGAGGTGATAAGTGATGAATGCCTATTATTTTTACATTAGGAACAGGAATTTTTCTGGCCTTAAATGCCCAGGAAGCCCTGAAATTAAGCTTCTCTTTTCAATACCGGCTCAGCTTCATTGCACCTGAGCACCAAGACAGGTTATAGTTATTATCCTAAGTGAATTAATGCAGGAACAGAAAACCAATACCACATGTTCTCACTTATAAGTGGGAACTAAACATCAGGTACACATGGACACAAGGGAACAATAAACATGGAGGCCTACTTGAGGGGGAAGGGTGGGAGAAGGGTGAGGATTGCTGATTACCTGGGTGACAAAATTATCTGTACATCAAACCCCTGTGACATGCAATTACCAGTGTAACAAACCTGCCTGTTTACCTCTGGAACCTGAAATAAAAGTTGGAAAGTTAAAAAAAAAAAAAAAAAAAGCCACAGTGTGAGGTCGCCAAGGGCAGAAGTGTGGTCTGTCCATTTCATCAAGAGACTTGGAGTCTCAACCCTTGGCTACTATTCCTACTGATTCCAGCAGGGACTTCCTGAGAGTCCCCCAGGGTGCTTCCTTGTCTCTCAGAGCCACATCAGTAAGGAAATAAGGATAAATAATACTGGTAAAGGAGGCATGCTGGAGAAGAGGGTACAAAGGCAGGACAGCCCACTCGGAAAGCAAGCAAGGAGCATTGCTCTTTATGACTCAAAAAAAAAAAAACATTATTCTCCTGCTGCCTTCTTTCTTAAGCTAGACTCTACCTATTTCTGGTTCAGAATTTTAACATAAAATAAAGCTTAAAATACTGGGAAAGAGGAGCCATGTGCCTCGAGCCTCAAACATAGGACAAGCCAGAAGGAAGGTGCTGCTGTGTCTATGGTTTCTGAATACTGAACTAAAATACTTGTTTTATTCAATTCATAAAATTGAAAGGAATGTCACTATTTTCCCAGCTTGGTTGTGGAGAGGGGTCTCAAGTTGTTCAGCTGGAACAAAACTTCCTCCATCTCCTCAATACGGTATGTACATATGTGGTGGGTGTAGTGGGCTGGGGGATATCCCTCAGCATCCTGACACTGTGTGAGCAGGCACCCCCCCCATCCCCTGGCCCAATGCCAGGATCTAGGTAATAAGCCTGTCTGGGGTTCATGCCCACCATTCTCCAAATTGGCCTTTCTTAGTAACAACAGTGACAGTTCCTCTCCACTTGCCTCTCTTTTTGCTCATCTCTCAATTTGTTTGAAGCCAAGATAGGAAGACAGGTGACATATATTGAACCCCTCAAATACTCCAAATGTGTATTGGAAAACTGTAAATCTTTCTCCCTGAAACTTCTGCTTTCTGGTCTCTAGAAAGAACCATATTCAAAGGTTTTAGCTGTTTTGTTTCCTAAAGTTTTTTTTTCCTGGTACTTAGGACCATCTTTCAAAGTAATGAGGTCACTTTCCTGTCTCTTGATTTTTCTGATTTTGATGTTACCTACTAAATTCTTATCAGGGAAGAGGTGGATTTCTCCCTCTCACAATATTCTCCCCCCTCCCTCTCTGAAGCCTCCATCTCACCATATTCCCTCTTCCATTCTTCCCATATAGTTATATTACCACTTGGAATACATTAATAGTCACCATTTACATCCTATAATTATGTAACTATGCGGCACTATTCACAATAGCAAAGACTTGGAACCAACTCAAATGTCCAACAATGATAGACTGGATTAAGAAAATGTGGCACATATACACCATGGAATAATATACAGCCATAAAACATGATGAGTTCATGTCCTTTGTAGGGACATGGATGAAGCTGGAAACCATCATTCTCAGCAAACTGTCACAAGGACAAAAAACCAAACACCGCATGTTCTCACTTATAGGTGGGAATTGAACAATGAGAACACATGGACACAGGAAGGGGAACATCACACACCGGGGCCTGTTGTGGGGTGGGGGGAGGGGGAAGGGATAGCATTAGGAGATATACCTAATGTTAAATGACAAGTTAATGGGTGCAGCGCACCAACATGGCACATGTATATGTATGTAACTAACCTGCACGTTGTGCACTTGTACCCTAAAACTTAAAGTATAAAAAAAAATCAGTTGAGCTGCATAGTATACTAATTCACCCCAAACTCTCTGATATAGCTGTTCATTTCCCCTTACTGTTTTCAAACATGTCAGTTGAACTTTCTGTTTCTTGTTTCTTCCTCGACAGCCCGTGCCCACGTTTTACGTCTCCCACATGGTACTCATTCTAGGAATTTTCTGTGCCTCTTCTTTGTGTTAAAAACCCTGTGTCCTGAAGCCTCTTTCTTATTTACTCCTTTGCTTTTCAGAGCACAGCCTCCAGTATCTTCCCCAGAATGGGGCCCAGGAGGAAAATGTTTGAATCCTTGTGTGTTTTTGACGTCTTTATCCCACTCCCATACTCTATTTTCAAAGTATGGCTTTGTGAAAATCTAGGTTAGAAATCTTCTTCCTTCCATATTTTTAAGGCAATCCTTTCTTCACTGTATTTGACATTTCATTATTTCTGTAGAGAAGCCTGATGTCATTTGAATTCCTGGTCCTTTTTGATGGAATCTATTTTTTCTTTTGAGAAGATCTTTAAGTCTTTTTACTTGCAGCCTTCTATATCTTGAAGATAATGTACCTTGGAGTGGATCTTTTCTCATTCATTATTCTCTGCCTAGAAACTCATAAATATCTGGGAAATTTGTTTTGTGTATATTTAAAAAGTTTTTCTTCTCTCCATTTCTCTTTCCTTTTTGGAATCTCTATTATTTTGATATTTACCTTCCTTGCCTAGTCCTCTAATTAAGGCTTTATCTTTTCTCCATTTTCTATTCATCAACTTTGTCATTTAACCCTTCTCTTGGTAAAAAGTCCTCACATTTTTAACTTTTGAGAAGTTCTATCTTATTCTTTGCATATTTCTATTACAGTTTCCCATTTTTATTTCATAGGTCTAGTAGCTTCTCTTATGTCTCTGAGATAATGTATGTTTCATGAGGTATAAACTTTATTTGGTTTGTTCATTACTTTATGTTGAATGCCTAGAACAATGAGTGCCTACTGTAGTAGGTGTTCGATAAGTATCTTTGAATTAATGAGACTATTTACTGTAGCTTATTGTGTATTTTCTTCTGCTCCCTGAAGTTTCTGTTTCCCACAAGTTCCTTTTTACTATATTTGTTCTGGCCTGGTTTTCATATCACAGGCCTTTCTAAAATATCTGGTGATCTTTGGTGTCTGTTAATAATTACGAATCAGACATTAAAATGCTAATGAAAGCTCTTGCTTGGATGCGACCTGCCAAGTAGAGGTCTTTACTGTAGAGTAATCAAGTGAGGATGCAACCATTTCATTGCCAGAAACACATGTCAGTATCTGTGCATAATTTCTCTTAGGCTGATCAATTTCCCCGGGGCGGGTTCTCTAAGCTCTTCTCTGAAGTATTTGTGTTTGGCTGCCAGCAGTATGAGAGCTGAGCTAAAAAAGAGGCTGGGGGACTTTTATTATTCACTTTATAGATTTTAAGGTAGCTTACCCTTATCTTCAGGTTTGCCTGATGTCCTAGAACAACTCTGGCTTACCTTCTACAGAGAATCAACCTCCCCCTTTTTGCCAGGGTGGGAAGGGGCAGTCTCCTGGCCATAAAGGATGGGGAACGGTGTTTGCAGATATAATTGCACCTTTAAGATTTTCAGTCAAGCTTCTTATTTTCAGCCCCTTCTTGTGCCTCTGCTCTATTGGTTTTCTATTGTAGGCTGTACCAAATTATCACAACCTTTGTGTTTCAAAACAACATACATTTATTATCTTACAGTTCTTTAGGTCAGAGGTCTTGTATGGGCGAGTTCTTTCCTGGAGACTGTATCATGTTTATATAGAATTGGATCTTATTTTTTAATCTGATATTAAATTTCACTTAATAAACTAGTTTATTCATTTTAGTTGCTTGAAGTATGTTTTATCTAAAATTTGTCATCTCATTTGATATTTATGTTTTTAATGCTTCATCATTTTCTTTCATTTGTTCTTTTATATAATAAATTACACTTGTATTTGCTGATTTGTCAATGTTAGTAGTATTGATTTGTTGCTAAAAACAAGGCCATTTATGAACTTAACACTCTTTCTTAAAATTCCTTTCCCAACTGTATAGAACAAAATAATTCCTACAGCCATAGTTAGCCTTAGTCCTTTACTGAATGAGTTGCATACTCCATCTACTTCTTCCAAAATATGATTTTCTTACTTGTACAATTTTTATATTAATTCATACCTTGGTTAGCTGGATTTAATTACCAAGTCATTTTTACAAAGAGGGTCTATGAGTGAGATCTTTAATGTTGATAAATCTTTCCATTGCTTTTATATATGAACAATAAGTTTGATCAAATCCTTTATAACACACACACACACACACACACACACCCCCACCCACCCACCCCTGGAAATTGCAGATACTGTTCCACTGAGTCTGCCACCTGGTTTGCTAATGTAGAGAAACATGTATCCATAATTTTTTCACTTGCTTTATCTGCTCATATGCATGAAGTATTCTTATCTTTGAAGTTCTGTAACACAAATGGCAAGTCTCAGTGAAGATCTATAGCTATAGCTATTTATACCTCTCTCTACTTTTTCTCAAATAAGGTATGCCCTTTCTCCCTGAATCTTTACTTTATTTCTGGTTAAAAAATGTGACTTTTTTCTGTTTCTAGTTGTATCATCTTCTTTGGGAATAATTGCAATTATGCACATATCACCTTTCCATCCTCTGTAGCATCTCCTCCCTCATTTTCATCTTCTTGTTGTATTTCATTTCATTTTATTTCATGCGATTTTCAAAGAAAGCTTCTACACTATTCTACTAACTCTTTTTAAAAATAGGTTTTATTCTACTTCTTGCTGTTGCTAATGGTAGTTTTATTTCTACTGTTTCTATTTGTTTTCTTATATTCAATTTCTTTTTTCAACTCTTCTAACTCATGCTTTTTTCCCCTACTATCTCATTTCTCCAGTTTTATCTTTCATTCATTCTCTTGGCTTTTTTTATTTTATCTACTTAGAAAAAGCCCTTGTCACTTTTATTTCTGAGAGAAAATACTTTGCTGAAGTATTTGTCTGATACACTTTTTCTGTTTCCTAAAGTAATTCTTCTTCTATATATTATTTATCTGCCTTCTGCATATTATTTATCTGCCTTCTGCATGTGATGTTTCTTTCAACTCCTGCCACGTTCTATGTTTATCTATTTGGTAGAATCCATATTGTGTCCTTTACTCACTCATCTTTTACTGTGGTAAGTTCTCTACATGCCTGCACTTACCTCATGAAGTTTGGAGAGGAATGGGAGGTAAGGAATGAGGCGGAGTCATTTGAAATACCTGTCAGCTTAAAATCAGCTTAAAACCACAGATAACATAAAACCTATAGATCCTCTGCATGAGCCAGATCTCACCTTAACTTTTAGCCTCCTCTAACTGCAGGGAGAAAGCACATCTAGAGGAGCTCACAGCATGGCTCGTAATGAAGGCTAATAGATTGCAGATGTTTTGTGTTTAATAATTTGGTGTTTATTTCTATTCAGTCCACTTTGGTCACCACTATAAATACGCTTAATACTCTCCCCTCTATCCATCATACTCTGTTTTTTTTAATTGGTATATTAGTTTCTTTGGGCTGCCTCAACAAATGACCACAAACTTGGCGGCATCGAACAACATAAATTTATTCCCTCACAGTTCTGGAGGCTAGGAATCTGAAATCAAGCATGGTTAAGGCTCCGGGGGAGAATCCTTCATTGTCTCTTTCTAGCTTCGGCGGCTCCCAGAAATTCTTGGCATTCCTGGATTTGTGGCTGCATCATTGCAGTCTCTGCCATCTTCTTCTTATGGCTTTCTTTTCTGTGTATCTCTCTCTATTCTCTTCTTACAAAGACACCAGTCATTGGATTTAGAGCCCACTCTAAATCTAGGATGATTTCTAAATTTGGAGTAGATCATGTTCTGAGGTTTCAGGTGGGCATGAATGTGGAAGGCATTTTTCAACCTACTACTTGTGGAATAGAAGTCCAGGTCTGAGAAAATAATATGTTGTGCCCACATTCTGACCCCTGTAGCCTTGCCAATCCATGATGAGAAAGTGAGGCCCCAAGGTATAGCCTCTCCTACTCTATTAGTCTATATCTTCACTTTTTGTTGTTGCAAGCAAGAAATTAGATTTCTCTTGCCTTATCACTTATTTTGAGGGAATATTATTGAGCTCTGGAACTTTATTACTTTTTAAAAAATTCTTTGAATTTGTCCAAATATCATTGTACTTGCAAAAATGCTTTCTCACTGTTAGTTACAAACAGAGCCATTTCTTGGGTTAATTGTGTATGGAATTTCCTTCACTGTATGATTTTGTCTTATTGTTGATTTGGAGGCACTTTTATGAGGTGAGTGGGAAAAACATGTATTATACAGTACTACTACATTTACTGAAAGACTACCTTTTTTTTAAAAAGGCTGCCTAATATTTTATTTCACATATGAATCATAATTTATTTAGCAATTCCCCTATTTTCCTATTGTTGTTTTCCAGTTATAAATAATGATGTAATGGACATAATTATGCACATATCTGTGTGGAAAGATTCTCTGTTTCCTTTGGAGTATGTTTCTTGCTACTGGAAACTATCTGGGAATTAATCTGTGTCTCTCTTTCATGAGTGGGATGGAGAGGATGAGTCTTCTCTGCTGATGTTCTCCCATAGATCACTCCACTTCTCTCAATAACCAGTGGTGAGTCTACCTTATATGTAATCCATAGGGAGGGCCAATGGGCCTCCAGCCTTGTCTTGGCTAAAGTCCATAGCAAAAGTATTGTTACCAGGGGGTCCTTGCTCCCAGAGCTCCCAAGATGGTGGCAGGTCGTTTCCAAAATGGGGGTGGGCCACTTCCAAGATGGTGGCAAGCCTCGTGTTCTCTGACCTGGGGTTCTGGGCCTCACGGATTCCAAGGATGGAATCTTGGGCCATGCGGTGAGTGTTATAGCTCTATTAGAAGCCCTGGGTCATGGAAGAGAACTGTGGAACCCAGTGACTAGTGTTCAGCTCGATTAGGATGAACCCAGGCATTTAGCTGTGCAGGAACAATGGCAAGCCTTTAGCCCGATTGGGAGTGGCAGTGGGTGCTTCGCTGGTTCAGGAGCACAGCGGACACCCTGCTGGAGGGATGGAAGTCAGTGGCGGGTCTGCGATGGCAGCAAACAGCAGTGGTGGATGGCGAGCGAAAGCTCAGCTCGAGCCGTAACAAACACGGACCAGAAGAGTGTAGTTGCAAGATTTAATAGAGTAAAAACAGAGCTCCCATACAAAGGGAGGGGACCCAAAGAGGATAGCCATTGCCAGCTCAAATTGCTGGGTTTATATCCTGATCATTGTCCCTCCCACTGTGCTCTCAGGCAATAGATGATTGGCTATTTCTTTACCTTCTCTTTTTGCCTAATTAGCATTTTAGTGAGCTCTCTTTACTATCTGACTGGTCAGGTGTGAGCTAAGTTGCAAGCCCTGTGTTTAAAGGTGGAAGTGGTCACCTTCCCAGCTAGGCTTAGGGATTTTTAGTCTGCCTAGGAAATCCAGCTAGTCCTGTCTCTCAGTATTAGGAAATAATCACTGTTTTTTTTTCTTAAATGCTTCATATTTTATTAGTTTTCTGTAAACCAAGAACATATCAGACTGCAATAGAGGTCGTCCTTTATTAAAGATAATTCTCTTGCCCCTACAAGGAGAGGCCCATGTAGATTTACAGCTGATAGTGGACAGGTTGTTTGCTAAAATATTGAAATACTTCTATACCACTTGGCACATTATGTCATAGTAACATGATAAGCAGCTAAGTTGATTTATAATATAAACTTTAGAGTAAATTTATTAGTTGAAGTGAAATATTGTAGGATGTCTCAACAACCCCTGATACATGGGCCACCTGTCACAACATGTAAGAAATATTTGTAGCTCTATGACTGGTTGGCCAATGTCTAGTAAACAATGCAGATACATTGTGTATTCTTTATAAAACTCTGTATTTTGGGAGAATCACCAGTTTATCTTCATCATGGAATTATAGTTCCTATTGCATCTGAATAGTTTGGTTTTTATTTGTCTTTCATAGGTACTGTGTTGTAAACCTTGTGTAAGTGTATATTATATTGTTTTAAAAATAAGGTATTATAATATACTGAATACAAATACCCAGGATGAAGGAACAACGAAGTCTGGATATGTTTCTCGACATTTCTGTTAAATACAATGTATAAGAATTGTTTGGATCTGTGGTAACATGGAGAAGAAATGATATCAAAATTATATTATTAAAAGGTAGAAATGTTAAATGCTTAAATATTTTATCTGATTAGGAACAATGATCTATTAAATCTCTTGGTTTAAACAAAGGAGACACAATCATTTATTAAAAACCGTCAAGAATGGGCAAAATAATAAAAATGTTTAAAAGTTTTAAAAATCAAATTCTTGAAAAAGTAAATGAAATGATGTGAAAGTCCAGAAAAATAATGGTCAGTTTTAGGCATGAATATTTAATAAAACTTCAGAAAAATAATAATGTTAATATGGACCTGCTATGGTCTGAATGTTTGTGTCCCTCAAAACACATATATTGAAATGTAATTCCCAATGCAATAGTATTAAGAGATTGGGCCTTTAGGGAGTGATCAGGTCATGAGGATGGAGCCCTCATGAATAGGATTAGTGCTTTTATAAAATAAGTCCTAGGGAGCTTATTTGCCTCTTCCACCATGTGAGGATGCAGAAATAAGTTGCCACATGAAGCAGAGAGTGAGCCCTAACCAGACACTGAATCTGTTGACACCTTGATCTTGGACTTTTCAGCCTCTAGAACTGTATGAAAAAAATTTCTATTGTTTATAAGCCACCCCGTTTATGGGATTTTTGTTATAGCAACTTGAATGGACTGAGACAGGACACATTGTAATCTATATGTGTAGTTCTGGCTTGTTAAGAAGATATGTACTGAAATGAGAATGCTTCTTTTGGAAAACATAAGACAGTAAAATTTTAATTATTATTGACAAAGCTTCATCTGCTCTATATAAACAAACAATCATTTTCTTTAAATGAAAAATTCATTACTTTGAAGAGAAAGTTGAAAATTGCTCTTTTGTTTTTTAGTCTTGGGATGCTGACATATAAAAGATCTATAAAAGTATTTTGTTGGTGGTGCTTGAGAAAAATTGATTTCAATGAAATATATTAACATAAAAACCTTACTGGACTTTACATAGTTGTGCCAGTGTAATGTTAGGGAGAAAGTCTGGAGTTTTAACTATAGTTTTTTAAAAATCTGGATATTTTAATTTGGCACTATTTAAGTAACCATATTCAATCGCTTATGATTAATGCCATAAAAATATAAAATAAATGTTTTCTCGATAACTTTATATTTACTACTTTTCATCAAATAAACATCAGAGAGAATTACCTAATAATTTAGAAGAGATGAGAAATGAAATAATAAAAATTAGAGAAATATTTGCACCTCAGTTGTCAGCTTATGGTGCTAGAGTTGAAAAGCAGTTTGGAGATTATGCTATTGTTAGAAATTGTGAAAGGGCATAGTTAAATTATTTGAGAAACAAAAGAATTTGGAGCATTGGGGTTTCTATTAATAAAATAGCTTAATTGAGATATAATTCATATCCCATTAAATTCATCTTTTAAAAATATGCATTTCTCTTGTTTTTAGTGATGAAAAAATGGCATTTAGTGAAGAAGAAATTTTATTTAGTGAAGAAGAAATGATTTTGACAATAAACTAATCTGGTACATCTTCCGATATTGTGGAAAAATAGTGAAGTGTGAGTCCTCTAACATTGTTATTTTCAATATTGTTTTGGCTATTCTGGGTCTCTTGCATTTACACATGAATTATAGAGCCAGCTTGTTAAAGTGGATAGCCTGTGAGAGAGTCAGCTGGGATTCTGATAGAAATTGTGTTGAACTGGTAGATCAATTTGGAGAGAATTGCCATTTTAATATTAAGCCTTTCAATCCACAAACATGGATTACTTATATTTATTTAGGTCCTCTTTAATTTCTTTCAAAAATGTTTTCTAACTTTTCAGAGTATATGTTTTGTACCTCTTGAAAAAATTTTTAAATTAATACATACTATTTGTACATATTTATGGCGGTACTCTTTTGTTAAATTTAATCTTAACTAATTTATTTTCAAAGTTATAAATGGAATTGCTTTCCTAATTTCATTTTTCAATTTTCCATTGCTAGTATATAGAAATATAATTGATGTTTGTATATTATATTATATCCTACAAACTTGCTGAACCTGTTTATTCATTCTAATAGCTTTTGGGGGAGTCCTTAGGATTTCCTATGTTCAAGATCCTGTCATTTGCAAATAAAGAGTTTAATTCTTCCTTTGTAATGAAGATACTTTTTTATTTTCATTTTCTAATTGCACTGGTTAGAACCTCAAGTACAACATTGAATCAAAGTGGTAAGAGCTGTCTTATTCCTGATCTCAGGGGGAAGGCATTCAATCTTCCACCATTAAGTACACTGCTGGCTGTGCATATTTCATAGATGGTCTCAGGCTGAGGAAGCTCCCTTCTATTCTTAGTTTGTTGAGTGTTTTAATTTTTAATCATAAAATCATGTTAGATTTTATAAAATGCTTCTTCTGTATCAAAATGATCATGTAGCATTTCTCCTTTATTCTACTAATGTGGCATATTACATTAATTGACTTTCAGATGTTAGGAGGTTTGATTTTAATAAATGATATTCTAAGAGAAATGTCAGCACTTCCTTTAATTTTACAAGAAAGAAGTGTTTTAATTATTAAAGCTGACATAATTTGACAAACCAGCATAGTGATTGAACACAGAATACTAACATATTATTCTTGACACTGGTCAGCACAACATGATATGTGGTATAATGGTGTCAATAATGGAATAATTTTACATAAGTATCCACCTACATTTCATGGAAAATATTGACACATTTTGACTTTGTCACTCATCATATTGACTTACCCTCTTTAGCTGTACATTTTGTAAGGATGCTTATGTTTTACATTGAAGTAGTTAGTATAATTGAACATGACAATACCATAAACAGACATTTCCTGTGCCATTTTTCTAGAGACTACTGTCCAAGGCGACATAAATCCATTAATCAATACCTTAATGTTTGGTTGTTCATCTAACAATAGATCTACCCAACAGTGCTATTATGCAGAGCAACATTACTTCACCTTATTAAAAAATACATTTTAGGAGATTAACTCAAAATGAACATACATATGGTTGATTCTGTTGGACTATGCTCTGTCAGGGCAAGTACTTTGTCAGTGTGATGGCCCTGAAACTTTGAATAGTGCCTGACACATAGAAGGCTCTTAATAAACATTTGTTGCCTGAGTGAATGAATTCAATCCCTTGCTGTGAGCAATCAAACATAGTGAGCGATCAAAACAAGAAATAAAAATTAGGTTACCCTGATTGGTTCTTTTTGAACCTATGCCTTCAAAGGCATCCAGGGAGTCAGGCTATGAGCTTGATACTTTTTTTTTTCACTGTTAGATTCCGGTTTTGTGTGGCCTAAAGCTCAAACACTTTCATGGTATGAATTTAAAAAAAAAAAAAAAAACTTACTTACTTATAGGGCATTTATAGGGTTGGGCAAGTGTGGGTCCCTGAGGCTTAAGCTTTATTATCTTCAGAGTGAAATGTCACTATAGACTCATGCTTGTTGAATGAATGAATAAAGTCTTTTTTCCTCCTAAAAATTAAAGCAAAACTTTTGTATTACCTCATTTTACTTTGACTTTGGCTCTTAAACTAGATAAAATTAGAATAGGCATACTATTAATTAAGTATTAGGATAACTCAGACTAAAAAGGGTTAATTTTATTTTAAAAATATAATTGTCTAGAAAAACTTTAGCAACAAGTGAAATCCTGAAATTTAAAGCTATAAGGGGTAGAGTGGAATCAGCTAGGTGTGAAGACTGGGTAAACAGTGGAGTGCACCCACAGATCAGGCATTGGGGGCTTAGCTTCTAGCCATTAACTAAATGTGTGATCTTGAGTATATCCTACAGAAATTCAGAAAATATGATTAGTTGTAGAGTTTATTCTAGTACAAAGCTTGAGGACATGCACTTGGGAAGCACAGATTTCAAAGAATGGAAATCAATGCTTTGAAATATAAAGGTTTGGGGTCATTTATATAGACAAGGTTTAGGGAAGCTTAAGAAAATGTCACCATCTTTCTATATAAGGTTTACTGTGTGGTTACAATGAGTTTAGGATAGAATTGGTTGAGATAGTCTTTTTCTTTCAGGAAAGGTATATTTAACATTTCACACTGAAGATATAACAGTCATGAGATCTTCTAAGCTTATCTGATCTAAGTTAGAACAATCCAGGAGAGAGTTAATCTATTAATATAACAAAGGTCAGTGATTAGAAGGGGAGAAGGTCTAGTCTCTGGTTTCTTCTAGTCATTTAAGAACAATGAGAAAGAGAGTTAATCCATAATCTAAGAAGCAGAAGTTGCAACTATGTGCCATGCGACTCACATCACAGTCACAGCTCTCTCACGACTTAAAAGTGTTTTGGGGATTCTAACAACTTTTAGATTTTATTTATTTTCACAAGTAGGTCCTTCCTTTCTTTGCAGCTTCAGTTTTTTCACCTGCAAAATAAAGACTCTGTACTAGACAAACTGAGACTCCATCTGCTTTGAATTTTGATGCCTGTTTCTAAATAGATGGATTTGAAAACTCACTTCTGTAATCACAAAATCACATGTCAAAACAGACACTGAAAGAGAAAACATAGGGAGAAATGCTAATTTTTACACTACATCTTATATCTCATTTGAGATTTTCCTTTATGTTAAAAAAGAAATGAAAAATGGACTTCATTTGAATTCTGTCCTTTTTTGGAAACAATCCTGCTGATCTGACTCTTGAACTTCATAACCCAAGTAAAGTGATGCATCTTTATGGTAACAAGGAACAAAAGGAAAGTGATAGATTTGAAATTTATGTAAGAACTTGGCTTTTGCCATTTATCTGAAAACAACATCATCTTCTAGCCTTTTCTGTTAGTACAGGAAGTTGTTTCCTAATTTGGTTATTCAATGTGATATTTTATTTTGCTTTCCTCACATCCTTTAGGGAGAACTGATATGTTAGAAGAAAAAGTACAACAGTGGATTCTATTAGAAAGAACAAATGAGAAAGAAATTAGGTATATTTAGGAGAAAGGATAAAATGAATGGCTCAAGTAGACTTGTAGCTGCAACCAAATCAAAATATAAAAGGGTTACTATGACTACAAAGGCAGTATATTTGAATAAAAATGGATATGAAAGTCTCTTTCACATGCTAATCGAAATTGGAGGAAGTCTGTCATTTCAAACTGCAGACAGTCTTTCTCCACCTCTTCTTCTACATTATGGCTTTTGCATTGAATCTGCTTTAAACAAAACTATTGCCCTGTGAAACTGAAAAGCACTTGGAGTTCCCTTGTGTAAGGGCTAGTTTACACCAGTTCTAGCATTGTAACTCTGATTCTTCATTTGTTCAGGGTCAGAGCCTCAGAACCCACCCCACCCGTTTTTTGTTTGTTTGTTTTCTGATGAAGAAAAGGCACAATGATCCACCTGAAACATCTTATCTTTAAGGTATAAGTCATCCCTTCTAAATGGTTATTCCTTTCAGTTAATTCAGAGAAGACTTATAGAGCAAATTCTAAATGCAAGGCACTGTGGGGAAAGACAATTGTGGGGAAAGATAGATAATTTGAATTCTGCTCCCCAAGGACTCCCTACAGATGTGGAGTTACTGAGTAATCTTTTTGGGTTCTTTCTGGATCTTGCTTCAGGCTCCTAAGAAATAGCCACTGTTCCTTGTAGTTAAATATAGATTGTGCTGGAAGGTGCCCGAAATAAAACCAGTATGGTGGTGTCAGCATTACCAGATGACACAGATGTACTTGAATTAACTGCAGTATTCTTTCTCATCTCTGATAAATTTAAAAAACATACATGGATTCTGCTTTTAAAAGGCATGTGAGTAATGAATTGGAACTTACTTTATGTCCCATGAAAGAAATGGGTGACATTTACATAAAGTATTTGACTATAGAATTCTTTGCCCTGAGAACAACAGTTAACAAGTTTAAGAACAAGAGTTTTCTGATTCAGTGTGGGAAATTGTGAGAAAAATGCTCACCCGTCCAAACCCAAAGAATGGACTCAGAAGCACAAAGAACAGCAAAAAGTGAGACTTTTAATAGCGGTCTTGCAAGATCCGATGGATGTCTGGTAGGCAGGCACATCCAGGGCAGCTACAACAGGTAATTTATCTCCTAGCACACAAGTCCCTTCCCCGGTTCCTCATTGGTTGAGCACTATGGGGTTACAGTCTTCCAGGACATCGCCTAAGTTTCATTATCCCCCTCATAAGGTTACACCCCAGTTCCCTTCCCTGCTTAAGTTTTGATTTCCCAGTAATGAAACTTTCTTCCCTTTTATGGGCTGACCCCTCCTCTACATTCTATTCGCTTATTATGACCTTCTAGGAGCATGAGCCATGTGATTTGTTACATCTGCAGGCTGGCTGCCAGTGTTTAGATTTACCATGCCTTACAAATGGACCATTTAAAATGTTTTCTTACAGAAATGAACATTTCAAGATTATTTAATGCCTAGATCACAATAAAGACTTACTGAGGATGGGCCCCAATCTCCAAAGATTGCAGCATCTGAATCTTATTTCTGGTCCAGTCATAACCTCTGGTTACATATTTGCAAATAAATGAGTTAATGAGTATACCTTTGGCTTTTTTGTTTTTCTGTTGTTAACTTTTTAATTATGTACATGTATAACTTTAATTTTTTTTAAATATGTTCACAGGAGTCATCTGGGTGATGGAATGATAGGATAGTTTTGGTTTTCTTTCTAATATCTATATATTTTTTAAAATCCATCAACAATGGACTTAGAAAAAGAAAAACAAAACAACAAAATCTGTTGGATTTTTAAAAAAATTACATAGGTACAGATTAAATGCTCTGAGATGCAACAGGTAAAAATAAATAAAAACGTTAACATGTTAAGGATTTACAAAACTAATGTACCTGGTGGAAGATTATTTTCTCAGTAAACCAAATGATACAGGAGTTAAGAAATTACGTAGGCAGATAGTGAGGGTGTGGAAGCCCTCCATAAGGATTTTTTTTTAATGAAAAGCAGCCTCAAATCATTTTCCTTTCTAACAACAGCAGCCTGTAAAATCGAGCTGCAGACATAGATGCCTGCATTGTGCCAATCATGTTCAAGATGGCGGCTCTGTCTTCCCTTCTCTTTGTCAGCCACGTGTACAGTAAGGAGCGGACAAGATGGCAGGAGCCAATGGGAAAGTTCATTTTCATAATAAGATTAGGGTGGGGCAGCCAGCCTTCCCTTGCACTATGTAAACGTCATACCTGATCGAACCGATATGTGAGCCCTATGTAAATCGGACACCACCTCCTCAAACCTGACTATAACTTCCGTTGTATCAGCCACCTGCTGGTCTTTCTTCTTGGAAGTTCCCTCTCTCTATAGAGAGAGCTGTTTTACTTTCTCTTTTCTTCTACCTATTAAACCTCCACTCCTAAACTACTTGTGTGTGTCCGTGTCCTAAATTTTCCTGGTGCAAGACAACAAACCCCTGGTATATACCCCAGACAACGTAGCCACTTCACAATGAAGAGTCTGTAGAATATTTCAGTTTGGGAAACTCTGATCTAGCTCTTGGGGCATAGAGGCCACACTGCTGGCTGGAACCATAGCAAGCAGCAAGCAGAAATTTAACTCAGAGAGAGTAAGTGGTATACTGAAGTCTAAAAGTGAGGAGAGGTGGTTCCAGGGATTAGTGAGGGTAGCTGGGACATCCCCAGCTCCCCGAGGAGCACCTGTGCTCATGCCAGGCACAAGTCTCAGGAGAACAGATACCCCAGCCACTGGAAGTTTGGACATACACAGCAGAGGGTCCTCAGTGCATGAGAGTGAACTGCCAGGTGGAACAGGTAAGGTTAATATTTGCAGGTATTTTATTTTATCTGTTAATAAAAAGTGTCTGTTTTTAGAGACTAGTCTTTTTAAAAGAAAAACCTATATAAATAGGAAATAACACAAGGAACTGTGATTAAGCCAAACAGTTTGAGACAAAATAGGAACTGTATCAAGAACATGAAGAACTGATCGGCTGTAATTGTCACTAGAGGAAATAGGTTCCCACAGTCCATCGGTGTTACACATTTCCATAACTATGTAAAGAGAGGGTATATCTTTGTGTTCCAAGATGCTAACTTACTTTAATGTCTGGGAGAGGAGAGCTGATTCAGTTAATGTGTCCACTAAAGTAGCCAGTTATAAGGAAAACCATGATAAAATCCATAGCTCTTTTGTATACAACCGGTAACTTGTTAGAAAACAAAATGGACAATGACAGTTTATCATAATAATTTTAAAAACTATGTAATAACCAATATTGAGGATAATCTTAAAAAAATGTGTGAGGTCCAAAGAAAGAAATGTACAAAATTAGTAGCATAGTTGACTAGAAAATTAGGTATATAAAATATTAATCACATTTTTATTCTTTAAAATTTTAAAATAAAACATACTGGGAACGTTTCTAATTGAAATTTTTGAAAATAAAATTCTTCTTCTTATTCTCCCCACAACCTCTTTCACTCCGCAGAGGTGCAACAGTGAACAATCTGCTATGTATCTTTCAAATAAGTTACAGACTGAATGCTCATTTGCCCCACAAAATTCATATGTTGAAACTGATGTTATTGAGGATGGGGACTTGGGGGGTAATTAGGACATGAGGGGGAACCCTCATGAATGAGATTAGTGCCTTTATAAGAAGAGGCTGAAGAGCTAGCTTCCTCTCTTTCTGCCATACAATGAGAAATTGACAGTCTGCAACCTAGAAGGGGACTCTCAACAGAGCCCAAACATACTGGCACCCTGATCTCAGACTTCCAGCCCCTAGATTGTGAGAAGTAAATTTTGCTATTTAGAAGCCACCCAGTCTATGGTACTTTGTTATAGCACACCAAACTAAAACAAAATATTTGGGGTATTTAATTCAGTTACATTACTGAACTTAAATTTGCAATGGGTTCATTTACATATACTGTAATTATAGTTATATTTGGTTTGATCTATCAACTTGCTATTTGACTTACCTATTTTTCTATATTTTTCTTTCTTTTCCTGCTTTCTTTGGAATTAATCAAATAATTTTTATTATTCCATTTACCTCAGCCTTCCAAAGTGTTGGGATTACAGGTATCAGCCACTGTGCCTAGCCTCTATTAACTTTTATTTTTACATTTATTTTTTACCATTTTTTCAGAGGTTAATTTCAGCATGCATCCTTGATTAATTTTAGTCAAATATGGATTATCTTTTACCACTTTTCTGATAACATTAAAACTTCAGATACTTTTAACTTAATTATCCCTGTGCTTTTATATTTTATTTCTATACATATTTTAAACCTTGCAAGACATTATTATTATCATTGCTTTGTATACTCAATATTTCATTTTTAAAATCTTTTTCATTGCTTTTCTTTACTGCCTACATTTCTGTGTTTCAATCTGGAATAGTTTTCTTTCTGGCTGAAAAACTTTCTTTAGTATTTCTCTTAGTGCAGGTTTGCTGATAAAAATTCTGTTTTGTTTATTTGAAAACATCTTTATTTTGCCTTCATTTTTGAAGAATAATTTCACTGGATATACAGTTTTAGAATAAATGTAATTTTCTTTAATTTCTTTCAATATTCCATCTCATTATTGTCTGGCTTTTAGAAGTTCTGTTGAGAAATTACTTCCCATTTAATTGTTGTTATTGTTGTTGTATTTGAAGATAACATACTGTTTTTTCTTAGCTGCTCTGTGGAATTTCTATTTTTTTAAATCACTTTTGGAAATTCTTCAATCCTTCAAAAGTTCTTCAGTTTTCCCCCATATCCTTTTTTCTCTTCTTTTGGGAATCCAGTTAAATTTATGTTAAACTTTTTATTATGTGTATTGTACATTCTTCTAAATTTTATATCCTGTTTTCTCTTAGTGCATCACTCTAGGTATTTCCCAGCAATCTATCTTCTACTTCACTAATGCTCTCTATTGCTATCTCTAATCTCTTGTTAAACCCATGATTTGAATTCTTACTTTCAGGTATTATATTTTTTAGTCCTAGAACTTTCATTTGATTCTTTTTATGAATTCTAATTATATAATACATTTCTTTATCTTTTTGTCTGTTTTCGCTAACATATTAATTTTTCTATTTAAAAATCTTTGATAACTCCAATATAAGAACCACCTATAGTTCTACATCTGTCGTCTAATTTTTCTCTTCATTTTGTGGCATATGGTACTGTCTTTTGGAGTGTATAATAAATTTGATTGAATGCCAAATATTGTTTATTACTAGATAGCCTCCAGATAATTTTATCTCCTTCCAGAAAGTATTCACCATTTTTTTCGACAGAAAAAATTGGGTCTGATAATCTTATTCTGTTTAGCCACTTTAGTTTCAGTAAGTGTCTGCCTACTTCCATTATTCTTTGCTCCTAAGGTTTATCCCTCCAGGGCTTTCAACGAAGAGCCTGATGTATTTTCTGGGCACCTGAAAGGTCCTGAGTTCTAATCCTTGCCTCTTAGCTGAAAACTCTGTTCTGTTTTCCAGAGGCTTTCTACTTAGCTCCTTAGTCTCCTGCTCAGTTTAGTTTCAGAATTTGGTAAATGGTTAAAAGAGGAACCAGCCACATGTCAGGCTTAGTTCTCTGCCCCTGCCTTCCTCAGTTTTTGGCCCAGGATATTTCTAATTTTGATTCTCCATCCCCATGACACAATCAAAGTCTCTACTGTTTTCCCAGTTAGCAGCCTTCTGTGTGTGCAAAGCCTGGAATCTCAACCACCTCTTGCCCTGGCTCAGAATGGGCAAATACCCTCAGAGAGAAGCAGTTGCAAATGATCAGCTCAACTCACTTCTCCATCATCTTCCTCTTTTTTTTTTTTTTTTCTGAGATGCAGTCCCACTCTGTCACCCAGGCTGGAGTGCAGTGGCACGATGTTGGCTTATTGCAACCTCCATCTCCTGAGTTCAAGTGATTCTTGTGCCTCCCTGAGTAGCTGGGACTACAGGCACACACCACCATGTCTGGCTAATTTTTGTATTTTTTGGTAGAGAAGGGGTTTTGCCATGTTGGCCAGGCTGGTCTCGAACTCCTGGCCTCAAATGATCCACTCACCTGAGCCTTCCAAAGTGCTGGGATTACAGGTATGAACCACCACGTCCAGCCCATCTTCCTCTTTTCAAAATTTAATCCCTGTTGTGATCTGAATGTTTGCATCCCCTCAAAATTCATATGTTGAAACCGAATCATCAAAGTGATGGTATTTGGAGGTGGGGGCCTTTGGGACATGATTAGGTCAGGAAGGTGCAGACCCCATGAACGGGATTAGTGCCCTTATAATGAGACCATAAAGAGCTAGCTAGTCCTTTCCACCATGTGAGGACATAGGAAGAATGTACCATTTCTATAAACCTGGAAATGGGCCCTCATCAGACAGTAAATCTCAGGCACCTTGATCTTGGACTTCCCAACCTCCAGAAGTGAGAAATAAATTTCTATTGTTTATTAGCTACCCAAGGTCATAGTACTTTGCTATAGGGGCCCAAATGAATTATGACAGTTCGTATAGTTCTAGTGGCTTTAGTAGCCCCTTAATGGCTTTAAACATATTTGTTGTTTGTTTTATATTTTTGTTTAGCTTTTCTAATGGTTCTTATTGGGAATATTGGTCTGCTGTAAGTTATTCATCATACCCACCGATATCTCATTGTCCAGACTCTATAATATGGTCATATCTCACACTGAGAAAGATAATTATTTTTTATTTTGAATGACAATATGCCAAATAAAATCAGGATTCTGTTCCCAGGAAACAATGGGGAGAATGGATGTTGGGGTAAGCAACTAGCACTCTGTTCCAAAGTGAGAGGTGGAAGCCAGTTATAGTCTCATGGGAGGATAGGGAGTGGTTTTCACATATACTGGGGAAATGAGTTGCCATAATCCACCTCTGACTTAGGAGAGCTCATAAAACAATAATAACTTGGTTAACATTTGCTATCAAAATCATCCAACTCTCTATGTTCAGATCCATGCTTACCAAACAACCTTGAGGTAGTAATTGAGCTTTCCTTAGAGACTTGGAGAGAATATGCTAATCCTCAGAAATGAATCTACCAGTTCATTTGGCAGTTATATTTCTCAAGGTAAATAATCAAAACCAGTGTCTAGGGCCATAATCTGCATGACGAACCAGTCTTTTTTGGCTCACTTTGCCCTGGATAAAGTGACAAAATATGGTTTCTTGACCTACTAGAACTTGATTGCTGCTGTGATTCTCTTATGAAAGTATTGTCAGCATTTAGACATTAGGAATCTCTTGCTAAATTTAGCAGCAGGTCCCTGTCTATGAAGTAAAAAATGAATCCTGTTTAGAAAAGAATCTTGCAAATGATGTCTCAGTTTCTAACAGAAAGGTAAAAAATCTTACAAGAGTGATGAACACTGAAAAGATAATGTCTGAAAACAGTTTTCTCCTTATGTTAGGTTTGGAAAATGTGGTCTTGAAATCTGGTGAAAATACAACTCACAGAGAATTCTAAAAGACTGTCCCTCAGACTGATTGGTCTGCAATTTGGGATTTATGAAAAATGTTTGCTCTTTTTAAAGATAGAGGAGAATTATCGATTTTGGCTAATCGGAGAGAACTTTCCTATTAAGTTAATCACCACAAACACTGGGCCCTAAGACACAGAAGAGATTTAAATTCTGAGGGTAAGAGCTCTCTTGGTACCCAATTCAATTTTATGGGAATAATCAGATGATTAAGAGAAAAAATAGTGACTCAAGAGGTCCTTGGGATTCTCCTGCAAATTCTGAACAAGGCACTTAATTTTTCAAATTCTCATTTCTTCCTTTTCCAATCTGTTATGGAAGATAAAATCTGGCCTCTGAGGATACATTGCTTGTACTAATGAAATAATAACTGGAAAGATTTTGTGTTCATTAGATGGGTTCTGGGACAATTTCCCCAAAACCTGTTCCTTCCTCATTGTCAGCTCACTTAAAATTCAGCACTTTATTACTGTTTTTGCATCATTTTGAGTGCTCATATCCTTTTTTTCCTTTTAAAACCCCTTTTAAATATTTTTAGACACTAATCCATTTAGTTCTTAATCTTATGGGCTCAGATGTATGCAGTGGAACCTATCCCTAGAAAAATGTGTTATGCACAAAACCACAAACTTTTGCCTGCAGTTTCAAAAGAGTCACTGGCTCCTAAATTAAAGGAGATATAACACATTTTAAATTCTTTCATATATATGGTTGTTGAGTTTTGAACACTTTGTTAACAGTTAGGCTCTTTTGTATCCCTAAGGATATATTCCTACTTCTGAATATTTTACTTTTCACCATTTCAAGTTCATAACATCACACTGGATTATAAAACAAAGAAATATGTACAATAATGGTAGCCCATGTAATGGGTAATGGAGTATAAGTATTAATAATTCCAATAAATTCCATGTTGGGACAGGTGTGATTATCCATTTATTTTTTGCCCTATTTTTTTTTTTTTTTTTTTTTTTTTACCTTAATCAGAATGTGTTATTTCCCGATTGCTTTGATGGCTTTTCCCAGGCTTACCTGGTTTGTGACAACTGGTTGCTAAAATCAACAATCATGCTGATTTCTTTTAGTTTTTCACAAATGTGCTTTCTTACTAGGAGTATTCTGTGCATGCTTTTCCTTCTGTCTGTCTTTCCTTCTTTGTGTAGTTAAATCCTCCTCAGCCTCACCTAGTTGGTGAGTGGCTTTCCTCCACATGGTTATTCAGGGACTCAGGCTCTTTCTGTTTTGTTACTCCACTATCCCCTAGGACCTTAGAGTCCTCTACTTCAAGCAGGGGAAAGAAAGATAGAGAAAGCACTCATTTATAATGTCCTTGACCCAGAAGTGACGTGCGTTACCTCCAAACACATTCTTATGGTAAGAGCTACTCACACGGCTCTACCCAAGGTGCAAAGGTGTTTGAGAAATGGGACTCCTGAATGAATAGCCACTTCTAGGGTCATCTCAACACTGTGGAAGGGGACACATTATTTTTGGTGGTAGCTACCTGTATTAGGCCATGCTTGCATTGCTATAAGGAAACACCCAAGACTGGGTAATTTATAAGAAAAGAGATTTAATTGGCTCTTAGTTCTGCAGGCTATATAGGAAGCATAGCACTGGCATCTGCCTCTTGTGAAGCCTCAGGAAGCTTACAATCATGGCAGAAGATGAAGGGGAGCAGCCATCTCACATGGCAGGAGCAGGAGCAAGAGAGGGCAAGGGGGGTGCCACATACTTTTAAACAACCAGATCTCATGAGAACTCACTCACTATGGCAAGAACAACACCAAGAGGATGGCACTAAACCATTCATGAGAAACTCACTCCCATGATCCAATCACCTCCTACAAGGCCCTACCTCCAATACTGGGGATTACAATTCAACATGAAATTTGGGTGAGGACAAACATACAAACTATATCACTACCTATCTCTGCCACTCCATGGTGTACCACCAGCATGTAGCATAGTAGCACTTAATAAGTATTCATAGAATGCATGAATGAAAAGGAATGAATGCAATGGTTTGAAGTAGTTTGTGATTCATATTATAACAATTTCACATCTGGTGTGCAGAATTTGGAGAAGCAGCAGCTTTATTAGGTTATAGATGCCTAATTTACATAGTATCAAAATAATCATCTGGGAGACACTGTGCGTTCTCGGTTTCATATATCAAAATGCACCAGGAGGGGCAACTTCACTCTGAAATTTCTGCTTCAGTCTGCCAGCTTGGATCATTCCACGCATATATCAAAAGAAATGGAAGAAGCAACTATAGGGAATTATGCCTGAGACTCCTGCTTGAATTTTATCCTGCCCATTTCATACTGTATCATGAGTTAATTGCCCAAAAGAGGCAAAAGATAGTATAACATCAGAACAGATAAATAACCAATCAAAAGTGGGTTGAATTTGGGTTAACTGATCATTGAACAAACCAACCTGTTCCCATTGGATGACTTTATATATCTATATGTAATATATAAATTATATATTAAATTTTATGTGTATTCACTTAACATTTTATGTATATTCATTTTTTATATATTCATGTGTATTAATTTTATAATGGCCATATGAAATATTAGAGATATAGAATTAGGCATATATAGAACACATCAGGAAACTTTTTGCCTCTTCTACATTATAGCTAAGATTTGATTATAAAATATAGAGTTTGATTATGTGACAAGTAAAAATCTGCTTGCACCAAATCCCTAAATGTTAGCCTTATAATGTATCTTTTTATTTATTTATTTTTTAAGAGACAAATTCTTGCTCTGTTGCTCAGGCTGGAGTGCAGTGGTACAACCATAGCTCATTGCAGCCTCTCACTCCTGAGTTCAAGGGGTCCTCCTGCCTCAGCCTACTGAGTGAGTAGCTAGGACTACAGGTACACCCTACTACATCCAGCTAATTTTAAAATCTTTTGTAGGGATGGAGTCTATGTTACGCAGGCTGGTCTTGAACTCTTGGCCTCAAGATATCCTCCCACCTCAAGTAATCCTCCCACCTTAGCCTCCCAAAGTGCTGGCTTTACAGGCATGAGCCACCACACTGGCCTATAATGTATCTTTAAATATGTACCTTTACTGAGGAGTTAATCTGATAAGATTAACAAGGACTACGAGATTTATTTATCTTTAATCTTTGGTGCAATACCTGGTGCATTTTAGAGTCTCCGGCCTTGTTTTCCACATTCTTGTAACATTCCTCCAGTTCATCCAGCTCTGTTTTTCACAAAGTCTCTAACTCCTACCTGCTACAAGGTGCTTCATATTCTTACCAGTCTTAATTTGTGTGGCTAGCTAGGAGTGCCAGAGAAGCAGAGAATCTGTAAGCTGGAAAGGACTTCAACTTCAATGGGATAAATCTGCTCTGCGATCCTGATGAATGAATTCAAAATAAAGAGTTAAGGACTTCACAAACTCCTCTCACTGTTTGCTGACGATATGATCCTTTACCCTGAAAACCCTAAAGACTCCTCCAGAAAGCTAGAATTGATAAAATAATTCAGCAAAGTTTCTAGATACAAGATTAATGTACACAAATCAGTAGCTCTTCTATATACCAACAGCGACCAAGCAGAGAATCAAATCAATAACTCAACCCCTTTTATAGTAGTTGCAAAAAAATACTTAGGAATATACCTAACCAAGGAGTTGAAAGACCTCTACAAGGAAAACTACAAAACACTGCTGAAGGAAATCATAGACGACACAAACAAATGGAAACACATCCCATGCTCATGGACAGACGGAATCAATATTGTGAAAATGACCATACTGCCAAAAGCAATCTACAAATTCAACACAGTCCCCATCAAAATACCACCATCATTCTTCACAGAATTAGAAAAAACAATTCTGAAATTCATATGGGAACAAAAAAGAACCTGCATAGCCAAAGCAAGACTAAGCAAAAAGAACAAATCTGGAGGCATCACACTACTTGATTTCAAACTATAGTATAAGGCCATAGTCACCAAAACAGCATGGTACTGGTATCAAAGTAGGCACATAGACCAGTGGAATAGAACAGAGAATCCAGAAATAAACCCAAATACTTACAGCCAACTGATCTTTGACAAAGCAAACACAGACATAAAGTAGGGAAAGGGCACCCTTTTCAACGAATGGTGCTGGGATAATTGGCTAGCCACATGTAGGAGAATGAAACTAGATCCTTATCTCTCACCTTATACAAAAACCAACTCAAGATGGATTAAAGACTTAAACCTAAGACCTAAAACTATAAAAATTCTAGAAGATAACATTGGAAAAACCCTCCTAGACATTGGCTTAGGCAAGGATTTCATGACCAAGAACCCCAAAGCAAATGCAATAAAAACAAAGATAATAGCTGGGACCTAATTAAACTAAAGAGCTTTTGCATGGCAAAGGGAACAGTCAGCAGAGTAAACAGACAACCCACAGAGTGGGACAAAATCTTCACAATCTATACATCTGACAAAGGACTAATAACCAGAATCTATGACGAACTCAAACAATCAGTAAGATCAAAATCAGTAAGAAAAAAACAATCCCGTCAAAAAGTGGGCTAAGGACGTGAATAGACAATTCTCAAAAGAAGATATACAAATGACCAATAAACATATGAAAAAATTCTCAACATCACTAATGATCAGGGAACTGCAAATCAAAACCACAATGTGATACCACCTTACTCCTGCAAGAATGGCCATAATAAAAAAACCAACAGTAGATGTTGACATGGATGCAGTGAATAGGGAACATATCTACACTGCTGGTGGGAATGTAAACTAGCGCAGCCACTGTGGAAAACCGTGTGGAGATTCCTTAAAGATTCCTTAAAGAACTAAAAGTAGAACTACCGTTTGATCCAGCAACCCCACTGCTGGATATCGACCCAGAGGAAAAGAAGTCATTATTTGGAAAAGATACCTGCACACACATATTTATAGAAGCACAATTCACAATTGTAAAATCGTGGAACCAACCGAAATGCCCATCAATCAATGAGTGGATAAAGAAACTGCAGTATATATATATATATATATATATATATATATATATATGTATATGCAATGGAATACTACACAGCCATAAAAAGGAATGAATTAACAGCATTTGCAGTGACCTGGATGAGACTGGAGACTATTATTCTAAGTGAAGTAACTCAGGAATGGAAAACCAAATATCATATGTTCTCACTGATATGTAAAAGCTAAGCTATGAGGATGCAAAGGCATAAGAATGATACAATGGACTTCGGGGGTTTGGGGGGAAGAGTGGGAGGGGGCGAGGGATAAAAGACTACAAATATGGTGTAGTGTATACTGCTCAGGTGATGGGTGCACTAAAATCTCACAAATTACCACTAAAGAACTTACTCATGTAACCAAATACCACCTGTACCCCCAATAACTTATGGAAAAATAAAATAAAATAATAAAAAAAAGAACTTACTCATGTAACCAAATACCACTTGTTCCCCAGAAACCTATGGAAATAAAAAGTTTTAAAAAATAAAATAAATAAATAAATAAAAATAAAGAGTTAGGGACTTCAGAAGTGATTTGTAATAGAAAAACTTTAATTAAAAAAATCACCAGGGTGATATATCTGACACAAGGTAATGGATTAATGGTAAAAGTAACTAAGGATTCTGTGTGTGTGTGTGTGTGTGTGTGTGTGTGTGTATTTGTGTTTATGTACATGTGTCTATGTGTCTGTGGGTGTGTATAGGGGATTACATTGCTGAGTAAGGTTTATGTGATACAGAAGAAGGCCTGGACCTTTCAAATCATGCTGGACTAGATTACCTTTGCTTACAAATCTACATGTTCTCAGCATATTCCCATCAAAGAGCTTAGTTGTAGCATTTATGTTTTCTGCAATATCAAGGAAGCAGACACATTTTAGACCCCAGCTTCATATTTGCATAAAGGAGTTCTCCACTGAATAACCAAATTTTTTTCTAAGATGTTATATTTTTGAAAAAATACTTTTATTTCAAAACCTTTGAATGGCTTTGGCTTGCTTTTGAAATAAAATGGTAACTTTTTTTAGTGGATAGTTTCTGAATGATTGTTATGTAGGAGAGCTTTACATATAGGTGTGAAAACAGCCAATTTAACTGCCTACACTTCTGTATCCCCCAGAGTCATGCCTATTTGTACTGCACTGTGAGGATTCAGAAACAGAGAGAAAAAGCTGGTGCTAAATCTGAGGGGTAAAAATTGAATTTGATTCCCAAAATGAAATTTGATCACATAGAATTTGTAATCTAGGTTCTGCATCTAGAATACAGAAATAAATGCACAGTACCTTCATTTTGTTTAATTAACATATTAGTGATGATAGTCCCTATTGCTGTTCATCTTATAGATTGTAAACAGATTTATTTTTTGCCTTTCCAGCTGGATTTGGAAGTACTCAAAAGAATCTATTAAGAATGTGATATCCCTGTGATCTTGAAAGATACAAACGAGAACAGGACTGGCTGAAAAACACTCAGAATGCTCTGTTTGATAATTGGGAGTAGAACTTCTGAAGTCTAATGATCCAAGCCAAGATTTAAATCTTAACTTTTTATCAGCCTTCAGTGTTTTTAATCCAAGGAATAATTATCTTCCTGTATTTCTATTTCTTACATCAGAATTTTTAAATGCCATCCTCATTAATTTTCTAATAAGATTTAAGTTGAAACAACGTACAATATCGTATATCCTAACTTTCTTACAAGGGGCAGGAAGCAAGGTTATGTGCATGGCCACGTGTTTGTAGATACATGTGTTGAAATAGGAAGTATCCTAGTATGTATTTAGATAAGAAAAACTTACATACTAGTGTTGACTTTGAAATTATAACATGTATACCTACATATCTTTGTGTTTATTTTAAAGTTTTGAAAATATACAGGATTGTTAATAAAAAAAGAATGTGATATCAATTTTATGAAAGCCCTCACCTGAGGATACTGGGGACTTGATATAGTGTGCAAGATATTTAATGGTATGAGGCATCATCTATAGCAGTGGTTCCCAACATTTTGAATACAAGGTACATTTTGAAACTAAGAAAAGCATCACCAACTATTGTGTGCTGGAAGTTGTACTTTTTGCATCTATTGATTGAAGAATAACCTAGTGATAATGCCTATTCTTAGTAATGCTTTAAGTTGTATTTATATGTTATTAATAATGATAGAATCAGCATGTTTTTGTAAAAGTACAAGACCTATGTATGAGGGGAATGTTATCCATGCCAGTCAGGCTTGGCCTGCATTTTAAACTTGTAGACCCTTTAACGGCTTGTCACCTATGGACCAGACAGTGCTGGCTTAGATTAAAAATATATAATTGATGATAGGAATCTATTGAGTTGTTATGAAAATTATTTCTTGACAAAGTCCTGAGAGCTTTAAGTAAAACATTTCTTTCAGGGCCTGTGACTGATGCTAGTCTTATTCTCTCCACTGATGTCTCATCTTTTCTTGATGCAAAATCTGACCTCTGGTAATCCCATGTGAATCTAAAGGTTTATAATTGCTGGAATGATACTCTTCAGCATGAAGTTGCAATTAGATTGGTGATCTGTTGCACCAAAAAACTGGCTAGGGAAAATATCAGGCCTGATTAGTTAACTAGGTAATGTGCTGAACTACAGCCCACTTTGCATTGTCTCTGAGACGATGTGATTGCATAGGCTAATGGAAAATAAGTTTATGGGCTCAGAATTTAAAAATAAGACTATTGTTTACAAGGACTTCATCACAGAATGTAAGGGAGTGCTCACTAGTCAGAGGAAAGGTATCATCATATCCTAGTTCCTTAACACATTAAAATGATAAGCTTACTTCCATTCATGCAAAACCACAGGCCCCTTCTCCAAAAAGCTGGAGAAGAGAGGCCTCCAGAGACTTGGATAAGGCAGCTTCCTTCCTTCCTCTTCTCCTTCTCAGGAGTCAGAGCTGCACAGCTATCTAAAACTCACCCTTCCCACTCCTCCATCTTCCCCTCTTTAACAGGAATTTCCCCAGTAAAATCTTTTCCAATTCTAGTCCCTTCCAGGCATCTGCTTCTCCAAAGACCAGATCTGCCATACCACTTATTAGCTTGGTTGAGCTACTTAATCCTTGTAAGTATGGGCTATCTTAGCAGAACACAGGTAAAATAATAGTGTTTAGATCCCCCTATATCTTTTTTATTTTTACATAATTTCAGATTTACAGAAAAGTTGCAAGAATAGTGCAAATAATTTATGAATACCCTCACCTAGGTTCCCTGTATTAACATTGTGTGTGTGTGTGTGTATTCAAAAACACATAATTTTGAACACTTTAAGAAAAAGTTATAGGCATGATGTTCCTTTACTTCTAAATATTTCAGCTTGTGTTTTCTAAAAGTAAAGAATTTTCTTACTTAATAGTAATCACAGTATAATGCTTAATCAAAAATTAACATCAAGCTGGGCATGGTGGCGCATGCCTGTAATCCCAGCTACTCGGGAGGCTGAGGCAGGAAAATCATTTGAACCAGGGAGTTGGAGGTTGCAGTGAGCCGAGATCGCACCACTGCACTCTAGGCTGGCAATAGAGCAAGACTCCGTCTCGAAAAACAAAACAAAACAAAACAAAAACATCAGACGAGATCAGGTGTGTTGAGGGTGGTATGCTGAGCCCATATAGCCAACACAATCCTAAGCAAAAAGAATAAAGCTGGAGGCATCTTGCTCCCTGACTTCAAACTATACTAGAAGGCTACAATAACCAAACGAGCATGGTACTGGTACCAAAACAGATGTATAGACCAATGGAACAGAACAGAGGCCTCAGAAATAACACCACACATCTACAACCATCTGATCTTTGACAAATGTGACAAAAACAAGCAATGGGGAAATGATTCCCTATTTAACAAACGATGCTGGGAAAACTGGCTAGCCATATGCAGAAAACGGAAACTGAACCCCTGCCTTACACCTTAAATAAAAATTAACTCAAGATGGATTAAAGACTTAAATGTAAAATCTAAAACCATAAAAACCCTAGAAGAAAACCTAGACAGTAATATTCAGGACATAGGCATGGGCAAAGACTTCACAACTAAAACACCAAAAGCAATGGCAACAAAAGCCAAAATAGACAAATGGTGATCTAATTAAACTAAAGAGCTTCTTCAGAGCAAAAGAAACTATCATCAGAGTGAACAGGCAACCTACAGAATGGGAGAAAATTGTTGCAATCTATCCATATGACAAAGGGCTAATATCCAAAATCTACAAGGAACTTAAACAAATTTACAAGAAAAAAACAACCCCATCAAAAAGTGGGTGAAGGATATGAACAGACACTTCTCAAAAGAAGACATTTATGCCGCCAACAAACATATGAAAAAAAGCTCATCATCACTGGTTATTAGAGAAATGCAAATCAAAACCACAATGAGATACCATCTCATGTCAGTTAGAATGGCAATCATTAAAAAGCCAGGAAACAACAGATGCTGGCAAGGCTGTGGAGAAATAGGAATGCTTTTACACTGTTGGTGGGAGTGTAAATTAGTTCAGCCATTGTGGAAGACAGTGTGGCAATTCCTCAAGGATCTGGAGCTAGAAATACCACTTGACCCAGCAATCCTATTACTGGGTATATACCCAAAGATTTATAAATCATTCTGTTATAAAGACACATGCACGTGTATATTTATTGTGGCACTGTTCACAATAGCAAAGACTTGGAACCAACCCAAATGCCCATCAATGATAGACTGGATAAGGAAAATGTGGCACATATACACAATAGAACACTATGCAGCCATAAAAAAGGATGAGTTCATGTCCTTCGCAGGGATATGGATGAAGCTGGAAACCATCATTTTCAGCAAACTAACACAGGAACAGAAAACCAAACACTGCATGTTCTCATTCATAAGTGGGAGTTGAACAATGAGAACACATGGACACAGGGAAGGGAACATCACACACTGGGGCCTGTCAGGGGGTGGGGGCAAGAGGAAGTGAAGCATTAGGACAAATACCTAATGCATGTGAGGCTTAAAACCTAGATGATGGATTGATAGGTGCAGCAGAACACCATGGCACATGTATACCTATGTAACATACCTGCATGTTCTGCACACATACCCCAGAACTTAAAGTAAAATTTCAAAAAAAGTTAACATCAATTCATTTCTATTATCTAATAGCCATTGTTTTACTCATTGTCTTAATTATATCTTTTATAGCAATAGAAAGTCCAAGATCAGGCTTTAGAGTTTCCCTTTTATTTTGCCTGGAGTAATTCTATAAATAATTTAGTAAGTGCTCACTAAGTGCCAGGTAGGCACTGACAAGACTAAGGTGGGGAACAATGGGTCCCATTGAATGAGGAGCTTATATCTACTCTGGGGAAGTAGACACCTGATAACTAGTTTATGATTTAGGCTATAGTGTGATATGTGTGGAGATTCAATGGGGACTCATTCAATATGGGATGTAGGGTCTAACTTCAGCATAGAAGGTAGAAATAGCCCAGTTGCAGTCTTAACGTCCTGCCCCACAACAAATTCAGAGCAGCCAGATTGTGTCTCTTGCACTAGAACAGATTTTTTTTTTTCAGTTAAGCAGCTGACGAAGTAATTATTTTGCTTGTTGGGATCATGTTGTCTAAAAAATAATATTTTTAAATACCAAAATCAATTTTATCTTGGTAAGAGGCTCACTCAGTGAGAGGCACATAGGAAAACTGAAACCTTTAAAAGTGATTCAGGCAGGTCCATTGACTCAAGATCTCTGTAGGCGTGTGCCCATTGAGGTGTGAATTACCTCCATGGTTTAAATTGTTGATGTAGTTTCTGTTAAATATAGAATATGACTCTGAATGACTATTCTCCTTGCTCAGAGGATGGAAAATGATTAAAACAAAATGCCTGCTCTGAATGCAATTAAACCAGGGAAAATAAGACAAGAACAAAAATGATCATAACGCAAAATATGACAGAAGTAGTTTCAGAAGAATGATGCCTTGCAAAAAAAAAAAAAAAAAAACAGACTCAGCAAAGACTTCATGGAAGAAGTGGCATTTAACATGTTCATTAAAAGAAGAAAAGATGTTTTCTGGATACAGTAGGGGAGTTACCTTCTGTTATGGTATTAGCATAGGTTAAGAAATAGAGACAGGAAAGCACTAGAGTGAATGGGATATCCAAGTGTAGGCAAGAGGGAGGAGTCCCATTCAGCAAGATCTTCTGGGACTTGAGGTATTTGTGAGAGAATAGAGAAAGGCAAGTTTGTCTTACTTGATTCGTGCTGCCACAACAAAATACCCAAGACTGGGTAATTTATAAACAACAGAAATTTATTTCTCACAGTTCTGGAGGCTGAAAAGTCCAAGATCAAGATGCTGGCAGACCTGGTGGCTGGTGAGGGCTGTCTCTGCTTCCAAGTTGGACCCTTGAAAACTACTTCTTCTGGAGGGGACAAACACTGTGTCCTCACATGAAGAAAGGATCCGAAGGAGTGAACTCATCCCCTCAAGCCTTTTTATAAGGCATTAATCTCATCCATAAGGGTAGAGCCCTCATGGGCCAATTACTTTCTAGAAGGTCCACATCTCAGTACTGTTGCATTAGGGATTTAGTTTCAACGTGATTTTTGAAGGGAATGCAAACATTCAAACCATAGAACCATAGCAAGGATGGAGAGAGATTCAGGGCAGATTGTGAAGCACCTTGGAATGTGGTCTCCAGTGAATCTCCTCCTGGTTCCATGTGTGAGTCCTGGGAGCAGTTTGTTTCCCTCCTTTCTGTATCTTCTCCTTTTCCTGTACTCCCTGCTTTTCCTGCTCTTTTCTCTTGATATATAGAGACCTTTTCAACAGAGTTCTTTGCCAGGTTGGACAGACTTTCCTACACTCTTGCTCCCCACACACTCAGCTCTAACCCACTTTGTTAAAGTACAGAGACAAACTTTTTCATGTTTCTAAGTTGTCACAAAACTACCAGGATGAGGGACACTAACACACACACAACGCAGAGAGGAGTCATGTGGGTCATCTGAGGAATGGGCCGTGCATCAGCTTTGGTCTGTCATCTCCCAACAATGCATCTTGATGAGATAAGTATATGAAGCTCTGATTAGGTTCAATATTTTAGTCAAATGAGCTGTTTACCTCCACTCCCCAATGTGTCATTGTAGACGCAAGATGACTTGGATGAATATGTTAGAAACTTTGAGTTTGCAGGGGTGCTTTCTTCCTGAGAATGGCAAATTAAGGCTGCTCTGAAAAGTTACCCTAGTTTTGTTTTCTTGTTAGGAACATTCAAATGAGCATGAAGAAAGAGCAAATACCTACCAGTGGTAATTAAAAAAAAATATATATATATATATATATACACACATACACACACACACACACACACACATATATATAAATTAGCATTATTGCCATATTTTCTTTATTCTAAGATGTACATTTTCACATATTTTTACATTTCTGGAATGGGAGTAAGGCTACATGCATATTTAATGTGGCATCTCTGTGTTTTCCTTCCGTTCTACCTCCCTCCCTCATTCTGCAAATCAAACAAACAAGTCAAAGCTCTCATTAAATTGCTGTCTTACAATCAAGGGAATAAGATGATATTTTCTAGTTCCTCACTCCTGTCCCCCAGAGACACCTTTTCTTCTTATTAGCTGGGTGAGAAGAAATCATCTACTTTAAAATGTCCTATTGAGGGTTAAGCATCCTTCCCAAGAGGATGCTACCAACTCTGGAATCACCCATATATAAGACATGTCTAGACTATTTCCATCAGCTGAGGCCCTTTCTTCTCCTGCAAATTGAGATTCATCTGAGTAATTCTCACATGTGCATGTCCTCTGCCATCCAAGTGTCCTCCTCAGAGGCTTCATGACAGAAAGCAGCAAGGGATTAATTTTTAACAACCCAGCCTGGTTTTATGATGGTCAACATCATTATTTTTTAATGTACAAATAGTCCTATGATGATTCCATTACAAGTAGAAGTACAGGCACTTTGGTAGATGGGTATATTTATCCTGAACATAACTGAATATGGATACAAAAATACAGTGAATGAAATCTAGTATTGAATTAGATCTAGTATTCAGTAGCACAACAGAGTGACCATCGTTAACAATAATTTATTGTATATTTTAAGATAACTAAAAGAATGGAATTGAAATGTTCCTAACACAAAGAAATGGTACATGCTTAAGGTGATGGAAATCCCAATTATTCTGATTTGATGGTTACACAATGTGTGCCTGTATCAAAACATCACATGCACCCCATAAATAATAACTATTTATTACCCATACAACTATTATTTACCCATAATAATTCAAATAAAAAATTAAGAATAAATAAAACAAACCAAAAGAACCTGAATATGAATTAAATATTTTGAAAAACACGAAATGAGTTTCCGTTCTCAGTACTCTGTGAGTAAATTCATGAATGAGAGGGGCTCATATCTAGGTTCACATTGGGACTGGGCAAATCATATCCTGTTCCTGCCCTTACTCTCCACCCCCTAAACGACCTCGAGTTTTAAAACTGGATAAAATCTAGTGGCAGTGCACAGATTGGACAGCTGCAAGGAATTATAAAAAGTGAACAGGTGTCACAAAATAACACATTTCTTGAGGGAGTGGGTATGTAGAGGTGAGGAGATGTTGGCAAGTCATTCAGCATCAGCTGCTTTGCTGAAGTTGTGTGTGGGATTAGCAGAGGGGAGGGTCTGCTTGCTGTTCAGGCCCAGAGGAGCTCTGGCTCCATCCCAACATCCTATTTGCAATCTAGGTGGGGCTATTTTAACAAGTTCAGCAAATCTCCCTCCAGATCCCTAATGGTCACCCTGCAGCCCTCTCCTCTACTGCCTACTAATTCCCAGACTGACTGGCCTCCTCTCTCATACTTTTACCCACACTTCCTTTTCATCTTTAACCCTTTGCTCAAACTCCTTTTGGTCTCTACACAAGAAATCTAACTTTCCTTATCAAATTCCCATCATGGAGGCAATACCTTCTTCATGTACCTGAAAGTCACAGGGTATGAGGGTTTGCATAGCTCTTTTTTCTGTGTGTCACTTTTCTTGCTACCTCTGCCCTCTCTCTCAAGACTCTTTCTATGAAGCCCATAGGGTGCACTTGCAATGGCCGTATGAAGGGGCACAGAGAGCAGTTTGGAGCACCAGTGTGGTTGATATAGCTTCCCCCATTCAGAGGTGATAAGACCTAAGAGCACAGTGGGTCATTGAGAAGACTAAATGATTTGCTATTGAAGAGCATCTAACAGAGGACCTGGCATGTTGCAAGCACTCAATGAATGATTTGAAAGGCATTGACATGGTTTGGCCAATGCCTTTTAAGTAGAGAATGGAACCTAAAAAACTCTTTAATTTTTCCCACCTTACCTCAGCTGTTAGAAAGCTCAGGAAATTTCTGTCTTTTTTCCCCTTAAAAAGAAAACTATAAGCTGGGCATGGTGACTTGTGCCTGTAATATCAGCTATTCAGGAGGCTGTTGTGGGAAGATTACTTGAGCCCAAGAGTTAGAGGCTGCAGTAAACTATGATTGTACCACTGTTCCAGGCTGGATGACAGAGTGAGACATTGCCTCTAAAATATATATATATATACTTAAAGTTATATATATATATATATATATATATATATAACTTTTTTAAACTTTAATTCTTCTGGTGTAATTATTCATTTCCTTCCTTTCTCTTTTTATTAAAGTTTGAGATTTTATTTTATTTGGATTCTCCAGTTTCAATCTTTCTTTCTTTCTTTTTTGATATAAGAGGAAGAGTAAATAAATACAACCTGAAACAGTATCAGCCTACTTGGCTCCCTTGGCCACCCAAGGGCAAGGGCAGATGGGTGATGAGGGAGCCAGTCCATGGTGGATGAGTTTTTCTTGTAGTTTTCCAGCAGAGTTCCAAGTTATCTCTCCAGGGCTGCCATGCAGGCCTTGAGGCCACTTTGAGTAGAGCCCGCTGACATCATCTATCTGAGATATCGGGTTTTATGGCTAAAAGAAGTTGCTAGACACTTTGTTTTGTTTCATATATGTCAGGATATCCTTGCCCCAGGGAAAGTAAGTTCTTTCCGAAAACTCCTCAGGAATCTGGGGCCTTTTTAATCAATTAATATATTTTTTACATTAACACATTTGAATATTTATTTGCCATGAGGCATTGTGTCAGATTTTGACATGCATTAATTTGTTAGATTCTCACCATAACACTGTGAGATAAGAATTAGTAGTAGCTACATTTTACAAATCAGGAAGCTGACTCTTAGAAAGGTTATATAACTTATCCCAAATTACACAGCTACGAGTTAGACCCACAATCATTCATTCGAAACCTCAATCCACAATAACACTGGTATATTTCAGGGTAGAATGAAATTGACTGACTCTTCCAGGAGTCTTCCATTCTACGAACCAGCAAGGCCACAAAAAGTTCAGCTGAGCAGCTCTGCAGTGTGGCAGATCATCTAGACCCAGCAGACTCCAGACTCCTGCCTTTCCCTAACTGGACACTGCAGGGACTCTGAAGATTTCAGCATTGATGCATGAGCCAAGGAGCCAAGCAGAGGACACTGAATGAATGGCATATGCCTGACTGTCTTAGTCTGTTAGTCCTGCTATAACAAAATACCTAAGACTGGGTAATTTATAAGCAATAGAAATATATTTCTCACAGTTCTGGAGGCTGGAAAGTTCCAGACCAAGGCATCAGCAGGGTTGACACCTATTTGGTGAAGGGTATTCTCTGCTTCCAAGAGGGTGCATTGTTGCGATATCCTCCAGAGGGGAGGAGCACTGTGTCCTCACTTGGTGGAAGGAAAGGAAAGGAAATGCAAAAGAATGCCTCCTTTAACCTTGAACCCTTTTATAAGGGCACTAATCCTATTCATTGGGTTTCTGCCCTAATGACTTAATCATCTCCCAGAGGCCACATCTCTTGATACTATTGCATTGGGGATTAAGTTTCAACATGAGTTTTAGAGGGGACATCATCATTCCAACCATAGCACTGACTGTAAGAAATTCCGGTCACTAGCTAGATTAAGTACATTATGCATTTTAGTCTGGCTGCCAGGGGAGAGTGCCCATTCAAGAGCTTCTTGTGTTCTTCATCTCTTGAAAGTCTGCATGAAAATAAAGTCCACTGTTTTTTATAGCTCTTTTAAAATTCCTCCACCACTCTCACTCTTTAACTATCCTTTCCACATGAAATACCTCCTTCCTGCTGGCACATAAAATAAGGCCACTTATAAGCCATATTGAAACTTGAAGAAAAATATAAGTATGCATTTTTAAAGCATGTCCCTAAATAAATTTGAAATCAAATCAGTTCAAACAACTGTAGTGCTACAAATATCATTACATTCTCGATGACACTGCTTCATAGGTTTTTTATTTCCCCAACAGAATTTTTAAAATGATTTCTAATTAGGAAGACAACATTGTCTTTAAAATTATTCAGTTTTTCAGAGACAAAGAATAGAAAAGGACAAAGACTTCTGGTAGTGAGAAAAAATTCTCAAGCCTTCACCATGCCAAATATTTATTTTCCTTCTGAAACAATGTTATTGCTTTCCAAATAAAGAAACCATTTAGAGCCAAGATATGCCATTCAAATCATAATTGCATTTCCTTGCTAAACTTAGAACAGAAGAATGTATACAATAAAAATGTTAGTAACTCTAGAAGTAAACATTTTGCTCATGATACATATCAAATTAAAAATACTCTAGCATAATGAAAAAGATAGCATTGCTGATCCAGCATTAGTTGGACATTTTTTTTTGTCTGTTTGTTTTGTTGTTTGTTATGAAGTTTGTAGTAGTGCAATAGATTTAGATCACATATTTGCCTGTCTGTACTTTCTCACCCAGGCATTCCCAGAGCCATGAAATGCCAAGGCATGGTCAGAGAGGCCGGTTTCAGAATAGGCAGAATCTAATTGCCTCAGAAAGAGAAGAAATCCCAGATTTTGGTCTGGTGAGCAGAGTATTCCAACTGTAACCCAAAACACCAGTACCATTTAGAAGTTAAAGGAACCCATAATATATGTCTTCAAAGTAATTTGGCTGATTTTAAATGACTAACTACTTCAAGATGTATCAGTAAATGTTATAGTTCTATATACAAACCTACTTAATTAACCTTGTTGTAAGCCAGATATGAGTCACTTAAACAAGTGATCAGTAGTGGATTCTGTCAAAATGATCAACCAAGGCATGTCGTGTAGACTAGAAATTTCAAAAGTAAGGTCAGAGATGAAAACAAGAAATGGGGAAACGATTCCCTATTTAGTAAATGGTGCTGGGAAAACTGGCTAGCCATATGTAGAAAGCTGAAACTGGATTCCTTCCTTACACCTTATACAAAAATTAATTCAAGATGGATTAAAGACTTACATGTTAGACCTAAAACCATAAAAACCCTAGAAGAAAATCTAGGCAATACCATTCAGGACATAGGCATGGGCAAGGACTTCATGTCTAAAACACCAAAAGCAATGGCAACCGAAGCCAAAATTGACAAGTGGGATCTAATTAAACTAAACAGCTTCTGCACAGAAAAGAAACTACCATCAGAGTGCGCAGGCAACCTACAGAATGGGAGAAAATTTTTGCAATCTACTCATCTGACAAAGGGCTAATATCCAGAATCTACAATGAACTCAAACAAATTTACAAGAAAAAAACAACCCCATCAAAAAGTGGACAAAGGATATGAACAGACATTTCTCAAAAGAAGGCATTTGTGCAGCCAAAAGACACATGAAAAAATGCTCATCATCACTGGCCATCAGAGAAATGCAAATCAAAACCACAATGAGATACCATCTCACACCAGTTAGAATGGTGATCATCAAAAAGTCAGGAAACAATATTGGGAGCCAAGATGGCCGAATAGGAACAGCTCCAGTCTACAGCTCCCAACATGAGCAACACAGAAAATGGGTGATTTCTGCATTTCCAACTGAGGTACCGGGTTCATCTCACTGGGGAGTGCCAGACAGTGGGTGCAGGACAGTAGGTGCAGCGCACCGTGCGTGAGCTGAAGCAGGGTGAGGCATCGCCTCACATGGGACGTGCAAGGGGTCAGGGAATTCCCTTTCCTAGTCAAAGAAAGGGGTGACAGATGGCACCTGGAAAATCGGGTCACTCCCACCCTAATACTGTGCTTTTCCAACAGGCTTAACAAATGGCACACCAGGAGATTATATCCACACCTGGCTCGGAGGGCCCTACACCCATGGAGCCTTGCTCATTGCTAGCACAGCAGTCTGAGATCAAACTGCAAGGTGGCAGCGAGGCTGGGGAAGGGGCACCCGCCATTGCCCAGGCTTGAGTAGGTAAACAAAGCAGCAGGGAAGCTCGAACTGAGCGGAGCCCACCACAGCTCAAGGAGGCCTGCCTGCCTCTGTAGGCTCCACCTTTAGGGGCACGGCACAGACAAACAAAAGACAGCAATAACCTCTGCAGACTTAAATGTCCCTGTCTGACAGCTTTGAAGAGAGTAGTGGTTCTCCCAGCACGCAGCTTGAGATCTGAGAACGGGCAGACTGCCTCCTCTAGTGGGTCCCTGACCCCCGAGTAGCCTAACTGGGAGGCAACTCCCACTAGGGGCGGAATGACACCTGACACGGCCGGGCATTCCTCTGAGACAAAACTTCCAGAGGAATGATCAGGCAGCAGCATTTGTGGTTCACCAATATCCACTGTTCTGCAGCCACTGCTGCTGATACCCAGGCAAACGGTCTGGAGTGGACCTCCAGTAAACTCCAACAGACCTGCAGTTGAGGGTCCTGTCTGTTAGAAGGAAAACTAACAAACAGAAAGGACATCCACACCAAAAACCCATCTGTACGTCACCATCATCAAAGACCAAAGGTAGATAAAACCACAAAGATGGGGAAAAAACAGAGCAGAAAAACAGGAAACTCTAAAAATCAGAGTGCCTCTCCTCCTCCAGAGGAACGCAGCTCCTCACCAGCAACGGAACAAAGCTGGACGGAGAATGACTTTGACGAGCTGAGAGAAGAAGGCTTCAGAAGATCAAACTACTCCAAGCTAAAGGAGGAAGTTCGAACCAATGGCAAAGAAGTTAAAAACTTTGAAAAAAAATTAGACAAATGGATAACTAGAATAACCAATGCAGAGAAGTCCTTAAAGGACTTGATGGAGCTGAAAACCATGGCACGAGAACTACGTGACGAATGCACAAGCCTCAGTAACTGATGCGATCAACTAGAAGAAAGGGTATCAGCGATGGAAGACGAAATGAATGAAATGAAGTGTGAAGAGAAGTTTAGAGAAAAAAGAATAAAAAGAAATGAACAAAGCCTCCAAGAAATATGGGACTATGTGAAAAGACCAAATCTACATCTGATTGGTGTACTTGAAAGTGATGGGGAGAATGGAACCAAGTTGGAAAACACTCTGCAGGATATTATCCAGGAGAACTTCCCCAATCTAGCAAGGCAGGCCAACATTCAAATTCAGGAAATACAGAGAATGCCACAAAGATAGTCCTCGAGAAGAGCAACTCCAAGACACATAATTGTCAGATTCACCAAAGTTGAAATGAAGGAAAAAATGTTAAGGTTAGCCAGAGAGAAAGGTTGGGTTACCCACAAAGGGAAGCCCATCAGACTAACAGCGGATCTCTCGGCAGAAACCCTACAAGCCAGAAGAGAGTGGGGACCAATATTCAATATTCTTAAAGAAAAGAATTTTTAACCCAGAATTTCATATCCAGCCAAACTAAGCTTCATAAGTGAAGGAGAAATCCTTTACAGACAAGCAAATGCTGAGAGATTTTGTCACCACCAGGCCTGCCCTAAAAGAGCCCCTGAAGGAAGCACTAAACATGGAAAGGAACAGCTGGTACCAGCCACTGAAAAACATGCCAAATTGTAAAGACCATCAAGGCTATGAAGAAACTGCATCAACTAACGAGCAAAATAACCAGCTAACATCATAATGACAGGTTCAAATTCACACATAACAATACTAACCTTAAATGTAAATGGGCTAAATGCTACAGACTGGCAAATTGGATAAAGAGTCAAGACCCATCAGTGTGCTGTATTCAGGAAACCCATCTCACGTGCAGAGACACACATAGGCTCAAAATAAAGGGATGAAGGAAGATCTACCAAGCAAATGGAAAACAAAAAAAAAGCAGGGGTTGCCATCCTAGTCTCTGATAAAACAGACTTTAAACCAACAAAGTTCAAAAGAGACAAAGAAGGCCATTACATAATGGTAAAGGGATCAATTCAACAAGAAGACCTAACTATCCTAAATATATATGCACCCAATATAGGAGCACCCAGATTCATAAAGCAAGTCCTTAGTGACCTACAAAGAGACTTAGACTCCCACACAATAATAATGGGAGACTTTAATACCCCACTGTCAACATTAGACAGATCAACTAGACAGAAAGTTAACAAGGATACCCAGAAATTGAACTCAGCCCTGCACCAAGAAGACCTAATAGACATCTACAGAGCTCTCCACCCCAAATCAACAGAATATACATTCTTTTCAGCACCACACCACACCTACTCCAAAATTGACCACACAGTTGGAAGTAAAGCTCTCCTCAGCAAATGTGAAAGAACAGAAATTATAACAAACTGTCTCTCTGACCACAGTGCAATCAAGCTAGAACTCAAGATTAAGAAACTCATTCAAAAACGGTCAACTACATGGAAACTGAACAACCTGCTCCTGAATCACTACTGGTACATAATGAAATGAAGGCAGAAATAAAGATGTTCTTTGAAACCAACGAGAACAAAGACACAACATACCAGAATCTCTGGGATGCATTCAAAGCAGTGTGTAGAGGGAAATTTACAGCACTAAATGCCCACAAGAGAAAGCAGGAAAGAGCTAAAATTGACACCCAGCATCACAATTAAAAGAACTAGAGAAGCAAGAGCAAACACATTCAAAAGCTAGCAGAAGGCAAGAAATAACTAAGATCAGAGCAGAACTGAAGGAAATAGAGATACAAAAAACCCTTCAAAAAATCAATGAATCCAGGAGCTGGTTTTTTGAAAAGATCAACAAAATTGATAGACCAGTAGCAAGACTAATAAAGAAGAAGAGAGAAGAATCAAATAGACACAATAAAAAATGACAAAGGGCATATCACCACCGATCCCACAGAAATACAAAAGACCATCAGAGAATACTATAAACACCTCTACGCAAATGAACTAGAAAATCTAGAAGAAATGGATAAATTCCTCGACACATACACTCTCCCAAGACTAAGCCAGGAAGAAGTTGAATCTCTGAATAGACCAATAACAGGCTCTGAAATTGAGGCAATAATTAATAGCTTACCAACCAAAAAAAAGTCCAGGACCAGATGGATTCACAGCCGAATTCTACCAGAGGTACAAGGAGGAGCTGGTACCATTCCTTCTGAAACTATTCCAATCAATAGAAAAAGAGGGAATCCTCCCTAACTCATTTTATGAGGCCGGCATCATCCTGATACCAAAGCCTGGCAGAGACATAACAAAAACAGAGAATTTTAGACCAATATCCCTGATGAACATTGATGCAAAAATCCTCAATAAAATACTCGCAAACCGAATCTAGCAACACATCAAAAAGCTTATCCACCATGATCAAGTGGGCTTCATTCCTGGGATGCAAGGCTGGTTCAACATACACAAATCAATAAATGTAATCCAGCTTATAAATAGAACCAAAGACAAAAACCACATGATTATCTCAATAGATGCAGAAAATGCCTCGACAAAATTCAACAACCCTTCATGCTAAAAACTCTCAATAAATTAGGTATTGATGGGACGTATCTCAAAATAATTTAAGAGCTATCTATGACAAACCCACAGTCAATATCATACTGAATGGACAAAAACTGGAAGCATTCCCTTTGAAAACTGGCACAAGACAGGGATGCCCTCTCTCACCACTCCTATTCAACGTAGTGTTGGAAGTTCTGGCCAGGGCAATCAGGCAGGAGAAGGAAATAAGGGGTATTCAATTAGGAAAAGAGGAAGTCAAATTGTCCCTGTTTGCAGATGACATGATTGTATATCTAGAAAACCCCATTGTCTCAGGTCAAAATTTCCTTAAGCTGATAAACAACTTCAGCAAAGTCTCAGGATACAAAATCAATGTACAAAAATCACAAGCATTCATATACACCAATAACAGACAAACAGAGAGCCAAATCATGAGTGAACTCCCATTCACAATTGCTTCCAAGAGAATAAAATACCTAGGAATCCAACTTACAAGGGATGTGAAGGTCCTCTTCAAGGAGAACTACAAACCACTGCTCAAGGAAATAAAAGAGGATACAAACAAATGGAAGAACATTCCATGCTCATGGGTAGGAAGAATCAACATCGTGAAAATGGCCATACTGCCCAAGGTAATTTATAGATTCAATGCCATCCCCATCAAGCTACCAACGACTTTCTTCACAGAATTGGAAAAAACTACTTTAAAGTTCGTATGGAACCAAAAAAGGGCCCGCATCACCAAGTCAATCCTAAGCCAAAAGAACAAAGCTGGAGGCATCACGCTACCTGACTTCAAACTATACTACAAGACTACAGTAACCAAAACAGCATGGTACTGGTACCAAAACAGAGTTATAGACCAATGGAACAGAACAGAGCCCTCAGAAATAATGCCACACATCTACAACTATCTGATCTTTGACAAACCTGACAAAAACAAGCAATGGGGAAAGGATTCCCTATTTAATAAATGGTTCTGGGAAAACTGGCTAGCCATATGTAGAAAGCTGAAACTGGATCCCTTCGTTACACCTTATACAAAAATTAATTCAAGATGGATTAAAGACTTACATGTTAGACCTAAAACCATAAAAACCCTAGAAGAAAACCTAGGCATTATCATTCAGGACATAGGCATGGGCAAGGACTTCATGTCTAAAACACCAAAAGCAATGGCAACAAAAGCCAAAATTGACAAATGGGATCTGATTAAACTAAAGAGCTTCTGCACAGCAAAAGAAACTACTGTCAGAGTGAACAGGCAACCTACAGAATGGGAGAAAATTTTTGCAATCTACTCATCTGACAAAGGGCTAATATCCAGAATCTACAATGAACTCAAACAAATTTACAAGAAAAAAACAACCCCATCAAAAAGTGGGTGAAGGACATGAACAGACACTTCTCAAAAGAAGACATTTATGCAGCCAAAAAACACATGAAAAAATGCTCACCATCACTGGCCATCAGAGAAATGCAAATCAAAACCACAATGAGATACCATCTCACACCAGTTAGAATGGCGATCTTTAAAAAGTCAGGAAACAACAAGTGCTGGAGAGGATGTGGAGAAATAGGAACACTTACACTGTTAGTGGGACTCTAAACTAGTTCAACCATTGTGGAAGTCAGTGTGGCGATTCCTCAGGGATCTAGAGCTAGAAATACCATTTGACCCAGCCATCGCATTACTGGGTATATACCCAAAGGATTATAAATCATGCTGCTATAAAGACACATGCACATGTATGTTTATTGCGGCACTATTCACAATAGCAAAGACTTGGAACCAACCCAAATGTCCAACAATGGTAGACTGGATTAAGAAAATGTGGCACATATACACCATGGAATACTGTGCAGTCATAAAAAATGATAAGTTCATGTCCTTTGTATGGACATGGATGAAGCTGGAAACCACCATTCTCAGCAAACTATCGCAAGGATGAAAAACCAAACACCGCATGTTCTCACTCATAGGTGGGAATTGAACAATGAGAACACATGGACACAGGAAGGGGAACATCACACACCGGGGCCTGTTGTGGGGTGGGGGGAGGGGGGAGGGATAGCATTAGGAGATATACCTAATGTTAAATGACGAGTTAATGGGTGCAGCACACCAACATGGCATATGTATATATGAGTAACAAACCTGCACGTTGTGCACATGTACCCTAAAACTAAAAGTATAATTTAAAAAACAAAAAACAAAAAACAAAAGTAAGGTCAGGGAAACGCTAATTATTCACTAGGATATTAAATGATGACACTTAAAAAACATCGATGGCCTACTAAGCTTGGAAATACAGGGTCAAATGAAAGTAAACAGGACATTTAGTGTAGAACTGGTGCAGATACAGACTTGGTGACAACCAAGCCTGTTCTAATTAATCTTTTCTTTGTGTTTGAAAAGAAGGGTTTATGAGAGCCTATATATGGGAGCCATTATTGGCTTATGCCAAAAAGTTGGTGCAAGTAAGTACAGATTTCTTACCAGTTACAAAGAGCGTGATCTGTTCATTTTATCATCAATTACCTGAGGGCCATTTTCATTTTCCATTTCCTTGTTGCTATTTCTGTTTCAGCAACATGCTCAGAGATAGGGATGATTTCTATTAGGTGTAATGGCAAAGTGCTTCTTCCAGTCTTGCTGTACCCAGGGAATGCTGTTAGGTACTGTAGTCTGGATTATATTTTTCTTTTTTTCTGTATTTCTCTGTATAGAACCACCTGACACATTCTTTTGTGTAGTGGATTGATAACATAATTCATGTTGCAAATACATTCTAAAAACAGAGGAACAATAATTACAATTGTTTGAAGTAAAGGTCAAAATCTGGATTGGTTTGAAACTGATGGAGGAAGATCATGAAATTTAGGGACTTTTTACAGTTAATGAAAGTGTTCCCTTCAGGCTCCAAAACACAGCTGAACTGTAGCAATAATTTCAAGAAATTATAGTAGTAATGAGCTGCATAATAACTTTTAGGTCAATGACAGACCACATAAACGAGAGTAGTACCATAAGATTATAATGGAGCTGAAAAATTCACCTAGTGATGTCATAGCCATTGTGTTAATTGCCTACAGTATTAATTACAGTAACGTATACTGTACAGGTTTGTAACCCAGAAGCAATAGGCTATACCATATACCCTAGGTTTGTGGTAAGCTATATCATCCAGGTTTATGTGAGTACACTCTGTGTCGTTTGAACAATGATGAAATCACCTAAGGATGCATTTCTAAGAATGTATACCCATCATTAAGTGATGCATGACTGTGTATCATTTTCAGAATGGCAAAATAGAACTCAAAACATAACAAAATCATGGGAACTTAAAGGAGAATTGAATTTGTGACTCCAAGACCCTGCACAGACGGTTAATTGTAGTCATTCATAACTCATTTTTAACAGTATTCCTGTATATAGCCTTTTTTAAAAGTAATGGAAGTAAACACTACTATTTCCCTAGGTAGCCTCTTTCAACAATTTACAATCCTTATAACTGTGACTCTTTCTAGAATTAAACCAGTACCCAGGCTTGAACAGCAGTAGTTATAATGAGAAATAATAGGATTAGAAGACCCACACTAAAAATGGAAAGAGGAACTATAGGCCTCTTAATTTCAAATGTTTGAGGAGGGACTTAATACTTCCCAATTTCCCTATTCAGCTATACAGGAGCTTTTCCTGGGCCCTTAGCTAATCTCTTTTGTGACTTGATTTCTGGGGAATGACCTTGAATTTTTCTCCTGGTTTAATGAACAGATATTCATCAAATTGGGATTACAGATTGTTTTGTAACTTTACATTTATTTTGCATTTAAATTGTTATCAAGTTTTTCATTGAGGTAAAATTTACATAGGATGAAATGTATTTATTTTAAGTGTGTCATTCAATGAGTTTTGACAAGTGCATATTTCTGTGTGACTTCCACCCCAATCAAGAATACAACATTTCTATCACCCTAGAAGGTACCCTTGAGCTCCCTTCCCCTCTCTCTGATTTTTATCATCTTACATTAGTTTTACCAGTTATAGAACTTTATAGAAAGGGAGTCATACAGCATTTACCTTTAAAACTGGCTTCTTTTGCTTAACATTTTTTTTTTAAGAATTATCCATGTTGCTGTGTGTATCAGGAGTTAATTCCTTTTTATTGATGAGTAATTTTCCATTGTACATAAGGGAATATATATCAATTTTCCTGTTGATGAACAGCTGGATGGTTTATAGTTTTTTTATGAACCATAGACTTTTCAATCACCATTGGCTTAAATGAACACAAAGAACATTTAAGTTTTCTACAACCACTCAATAAACATGTATTTATTAAGAGCTTACTCTGAGCCAGGCATTATTTTAAATGCTGAGGATGCAAAAATGAACAAAAGAGCATCTCTGTTTTTGTAGAGATTGTTTTCTGGAGAAGAGACTAAAAATAAAGTAAGACAGATATTATATGTCAATAAGTGTTATGGAGTAAAATAAGGCAGAGAAGGGGAATAGGGAGTGGGAGGTGTTCAGGGATGCCATCACTGAGGGGATGGCATTTGGACAAAGACCTGAAGGAGATGAGGGGCAAGTCATTTGGATATCTGGGAAAGAAGCATCCTTGGTAAAAGAAGAGCAAGGTGAAACCCTTCAGGCAGACACATGCCTGGTGTTTTCAATGTGCATAGGTGAAGTGCCCCTCAAAGGGAATGGTAGATGATGGGTTAGGGGAGGGCATAATGTGCTAGGTAGGATGACATGCCAATTATCAATTTATTACCTCTCAGCTCTTAATTCACCTTTTTTGCCTGTTCTTTGAAATTGGATCTGTGCCCTTTAAATAGTTTTTCCTTGCCAGGTCACACTGAAGCTTTGTCAAGTGAGGACACTGAATAGGATTGGAATATTGGTAACAAGGAAGTCTGGGGAAGAGGTATATGGCTGGATCTCTCTGAATGGACACAGACTGCAGATATTTGTATCCAATATCAATGCTCATCAACAGACATCCATTGCAGAAGAGACTCTTAATAATCAGGGGGACATAATTATTCATTCTGTGGATCTCAGTAACACCAGCCACCCTAATACTTATTGGGCACATGAATAAAGTGTCTATGGTGGCAGGGATGGAGGCTAAGCATGGGCTTAACAGCATGAACTTCTCCTTATGAAGAATTATCTGTCTAATATTACTGTTGAGTATCCAATCTGCCAACAGGAGATACCAAGATGGAATCCTGGATATGCCACCATTCCCTGTGGGAACTGACCAGTCACCTGGTGACAGGTTGATTACATTAGACATCTTCTATTATGGAAGTGGCAGAGATTCATCTTCCTAGGAAGCATACATATTCTGAATAAGAATTTACCTTTCCTGCTCATAATGCTTCTGTCAGCACTGCATCCAAGGACCCTCAGAATGCCCTATCCATCATCATGGATTTCTGTACAGTATTGAGTCTGATCAATAAACTAATTGTCTACAAAAGAAATGCAGCACTGGGATCATAACTGTTGAATGAACTGGTCTTACTACATACTCCATGATCCAGAAGCAGCTAGCTTAACTGAAAGGTAGAATGGCTTACTGAAGACTCAGTTATGATGTAGTTAGGAGGCAACACATGAAAAGAATGGGCTGTATTATACAGGAAACAATTTATGCTTTGAATCAGAGGTTATTATATGCTGCTGTCCCCATGGCCAGAATACATGGGTCCAGAAATCAAGGGATGGAAGTAGGAATGGTTACTCTCACAATTCCAAGTAATATCTCACTCACAGAAATTCTGCTTCTTATCCTGGCAACTTTGAGCTATACTGGTTTAGAGACCTTAGTCTCCAAGGGGGGGATGTTTCCACCAATGAACACAATGGTTCCACTAAACTGAAATATGAAACTACAACTTAGAAATTTTGCGTGCTTTATGCTACTGAACCAATAGCTGTATTGTATATATTGTGCTTTTATCTATTCTACACAGTCCTTCTATCTGGCAGTCCCCCTCTAAAATTTCTGATCTCTCTCCATTCTTCAAACACAGCTCAGATCACTAAGCTTCCACGAAGCTCCCAAGCTCCTGGGGATCTCTCCCTTCTATAATAAATGATTTTATACTTTATAATGTTTTTCCTAATGTTGGATTATCACTTAATTATTATGTTTTCAATGTTAGATTTTATTTTCCCCAGCTGATTGTAGAGTCATTTGAAGCAAGAACTGTGTCTTTGTACTTCTGTATGTATCCCGTGGTAGTGTTTCTCAAGTGCTTGTGCCAGTCCATGAACAATGCTGTCATCTGTTTAGGGCAAAAGGGAAAAAATAAAGATATGTAGTCAGGTTTTTTTTAAAAAAGCTAATATGTTCCAGTTAGAAGAGTGTCCTTTATCTTGAAATTGTGCCCTTCATACTTTAAAAAAAATAATTTTAGGCCAGGTGCGGTGGCTTGTGCCTGTAATCCCAGCACTTTGGGAGGCCAAGGTGCGTGGATCACCTGAGGTCAGGAGTTCAAGACCAGCTTGGCCAACATGGTGAAACCATGTCTCTACTAAAAATACACATGCACACACAAAGTAGCCGGGTGTGGTGGTGCACGCCTGTAACCCTAGCTACTCAGGAGGCTGAGGCAGGAGAATCGCTTGAACCTGGGAGGCGGAGGTTGCAGTGAGCCGAGATTTTGCCATTGTGCTGCAGCCTGGGCAACAGGAGTGAAGCTCCATATAAAGGTGGGGGGAGGGGGGAGGGATAGCATTGGGAGATATACCTAATGCTAGATGACGAGTTGGTGGGTGCAGCGCACCAGCATGGCACATGTATACATATGTAACTTACCTGCACCTTGCGCACATGTACCATAGAGCCAAAAGTATAATAATAATAATAATAATAATAATAATAAAAAGAAAAAAAATGAAAAAAAAATAATTTCAACTGTTATTTTAGATTCAGGGGGTACATGTGCATGTTTGTTATGTGGGTATGTTGTGTGATGCTGAGGTTTGGCATGTGATTAATTCCATCAACCAGGTAGTAAGCACAGTGCCCAATATTTGCTTTTTCAACCCTTGTCTCCCATCCGTCCCTCCCTATTCTATTAGTCCCCAGTATTTATTGTTGCCATCTTTATGTCCATGAGTCAATGTTTAGCTCTCACTTACAAGTAAGAGCATGTGATATTTGGTATTCTGTTCCTGCATTAATTTGCTTAGGATAATGGCCTCCAGCTGCATGCATGTTGCTGCAAAGGACATGATTTCATTCTATTTTATGGCTGTGAAGAATTCCATGGTGTATATGTATGACATTTTCTTTGTCCAATCCACTGTTGGTGGGCATCTAGGATGAACCCATGTCTTTGCTATTGTGACTAGTTCTGCGGTGAACGTACGAGTGCATGTGTCTTTTTGGTAGAACAATTTATTGTCTTTTGGATATATACCCAGTAACAGGATTGCTGGGTCAAATGGTAGTTCTGTTTTTAGTTCTTTGAGAAATCTCCAAACTGTTTTCCACAGGGGCTTAATTAATTTACATTGCCACCAACCACGTATAAATGTTCCCTGTTCTCCATAGCCTTGCCAGCATCTGTTGTTTTGTGACTTTTTAACGATAGCCATTCTGATTGGAGTGAGATGGTATCTCATTTGATTTGCCTTTCTCTAGTGATTAATGATGTTGAACATTTTTTTCATATGTTTGTTGGCTGCTTGGATGTCTTCTTTTGAGCAGTGTCTCTTCATGTCTTTTGTCTGCTTTTTAATGGGGTTGTTTCCTGCTTATTGAATTGTTCAAGTTCCTTATAGATTTGGGATATTAACCTTTGTCAGATGCATAGTTTGCAGATATTTTTTCATCTATAGGCTGTCTGTTTACTCATATGATAGTTTCTTTTGCTGTGCAGAAGCTCTTTGGTTTAATTAGGTTCCATTTGTCAATTTTTTTTTGTTGTTGTAATTACTTTTGGGGATTTAGTCATAAATTCTTTCCCAAGGCCAATGTCTGGAATGGTGTTTCTTAGGTTTTCTTCTGGGATTCTTATACTTTGACGTCTTACATTTAAATATTTAATCCATCTTAAGTTAATTTTTTTATATGGTGAAAGGCAGGGGTCAAGTTTCATTCTTCTGGGTAAGGCTAACCAGCTATTCCAGCACCATTTATTAAATAGAGTCATTTCCCTATTGCTTATTTTTGTTGACTTTGTTGATGATCAGATGGCTGTAGGTGCACAGCTTTATTTCTGGGTTCTCTTTTCTGTTCCATTGGCCTATATGTCTGTTTTTGTACCAGTACCATGCTATTTTGGTTTCTGTAGCCTTAGTATAGTTTGAAGTTGGGTAGTGTAATGCCTCTGGCTTTTTTTTTTTTTTTTTTTCCTGAGGATTGCCTTAGCTATTCAGGCTCTTTTTTGGTTCCATATAAATTTTAGAATAGCTTTTTTTAATTCTGTGAAAAATGACATTGGTATTTTGATAGGAATAGCATTGTATCTGTAGATTGCTTTGGGCAGTATGACCATTTTAACAATATTGATTCTTCCAATCCATGAGCATGGAACATTTTTCCATTTGTTTTTGTCATCTATGATTTCTTTCATCAGTCTTTTAAAATTCTCCTTGTAAAGATCTTTCACCTCCTTAGATAGATGCGTTCCTAGGTATTTAATTTATTTTTGTGGCTATTATACATTGGATTGTATTCTTGATTTGACTGTCAGCTTAAAAGTTATTGGTGTGTGGAAATGCTACTGATTTTTGTACATTAATTTTGTATCCTGACACTTTACTGAAGTTATTTATCAGTTCCAGGAGCCTTTTGGCAGAGTCTTTAGGGTTCTCTAGGTATAGAATCATGTAATCAGTGAAGAGAGATAGTTTGATTTCTTCTTTTCCTATTTGTATCCCTTTTTGCAGTCTATTGATTTTATTTATGCTTTCAAAGAGCCAACATTTGTTTCTTTGACTCTATTTATGGATTTGGGGGACTTGATTTCATTCAGTTCTGCTCTGATTTTGGTTATTTCTTTTCTTCTGCTAGGTTTGGGGTTAGTATGTTCTTATTTTTCTAGTTCCTTTAGGTGTGATGTCAGAACATTATTTTGGGATCTATTTAACTTTTTGAAGTAGATGTTTCATGCTATAAGCTTTCCTCTTAACACTGCTTTTGTTGCATTCCAGAGATTTTGGTATGTTGTTTCTCTGGTTTCATTTATTTCATATAATTTTTTATTTCTGCCTTAATTTTGCTGTTTATCCAAAAGTCATTCAGGAGCAAGTTGTTTAATTTCCATGTAACTGTGTGTTTTTAAGAGATCTTCTTGGCGTTCATTTCTATTTTTATTCCATTGTGGCCTGAGAGTATGTTTGGTATGACCTCATTTTTTTTTCTGAGTTTATTGAGACTTGCTTTATGGCTGAGCATGTGGTCGATCTTGGAATATATTCTGGGTGCAGATGAGAAGAATGTATGTTTTGTGTTTGACAGGTGGAGTATTCTGTAGATGTCTATTAGGTCCAATTGGTCAAGGGTCAAATTTAATTTCAGAATTTCTTTGTTAGTTTTCTGCCTTGATAATTTTTCTAACATTTTCAGTGGGGTGTTGAAGTCACCTACTATTATTGTGTGGCTGTCAAAACCTTTTTGTAGGTTTAGAAGTACTTATTTTATGAACCTGAGTATGCCAATGTTGGGTGCGTATATATTTGGATAGTTAAGTCTTCTTGTTAAATAGAATCCTTTATTATTATGTAATGCCTTTCTTTATCCTTTTTTACTATTGCTGGTTTAAAGTCTGCTTTAACTGATACAATAATAAGGACACTTGTTCTTTTCGTTTTCCATTTGCAAGATAGATTTTCCTCCAAATCTTTACCCTGATCCTATGGGTGTAATTACATGTGAGGTGGGTCTCTTGAAGACAGCAGATGAATGGGTCTTATTTTTTAAATCTAACTTGCCACTCTGCCTTTTAAGTGGGTTGTTTAGACCATTTACATTCAAAGTTAATATCGATATGTGAGGTTTTGATCCTATTACAAAGTTGTTAGCTGGTTGTTTTGTGGTTTCTATTGTGTGGTTGCTTTATAGGGTCTGTGGGCTATGTATTTAAGTGTGTTCAGCAATTTTTATTTATATTAAGTGTTGGAACAGAAATGCAGATCTGGGGCTAGGCACAGTAGCTCATGTCTGTAATCCCAGCACTTTGGGAGGCTGAGGCAGGAGGATTGCTTGAGCCCAGTAGTTCAGTAACAGCGTGAGAAACATAGTGAGACCCTATCTCTGCAAAAATAAAAAAATGAGGCATGGTGGTGCATGCCTGTGGTCCCAGCTACTTGGGAGGCTGAGGTGGGAGGATCACTTGAACCTGGAATGTCGAGGCTGCAGTAAGCTGTGATCGTGCCATTGCTCCCCAGCCTGGGTGACAGAGCAAAATCCAGTCTCTTAAAAAAAATGCAGATCTGGCTTAGGTTCTGTTCATATAATTTTTAGGTAAAAGCAGCTTCTCTAATTATTTGACATTATGTAATTATTATATTGGACTATTTATAGAGCGAAGTGTCTAATGCTATACAAATGCAAGTAAATATGTGGCATAAAAAGATAATCATTCAGAAGGTAACAAAGAGTATAAATTTCTGCATTTTTAAATAAAACTTCTGTTTATTTGTTAATTTAATATTGCCCATTATTTTAATAGCCTTGAGGGAAGTTTCTCTTGAAATTTTGTGTTGGGAAAAAATTTATGTGTTCCAAAGAATAAAGTGCATTATTTATCAGATAATGCAAACCATATAATTATAATGTTTCTCTTAGCCTTGGCTGCCAAGAAGTTCAATGCTCAACAAAACTCTCAATTGCATTACCCTATCTTCTCATTGGTTGCTGATATAAATCTCTCCCCCTCTCCTGGGTTATTATTCTCTTTTAAATTTTAAAGAATAGTGCTTACATATATGGGTTTTTAAGGTAATTTGTCTCAATTACTTATGGAAAGTAGGAAAAATAAAAATAATAAATGCATTACCAATAAGTAGAACTCCACACTGGAGAGAAGACTGGGAGCTTACACAGAAGGCAAGCATAATATATATTTTGCTACCCCCATTGGAGGTACTTTACCATCCTAATCCTTGTGATTTTGACTATTTTCATTTTTTCTTCAGACCAGTAAACATTGACCCAATTTGCACTTGTTTACCATCCTAATCCTTGTGATTTTGACTATTTTCATTTTTTTCTTCAGACCAGTAAACATTGACCCAATTTGCTCAGAACAAATAGACAGTGAGTTCATGGGACCCACAGTCATTGTTGGGTCATTTTATGTTTGGATAGACAAAGCTCTCGCCTCGGATGGCTGCAGAGGTTCATCCCAGCTTTGAATCTTATTGTCAAGGGACTTCTCTTTTTCAACAGGAAGCTACTGTTCAAATTTGACAACCATCAGCAACTACCTTGTTACCACAATTCTTGTATGAGATCAGACTGTGTCATAATCTCTTGCCTTATTATTTTAACTATTCTGAACAAATGGATTTTTCTGAATTTAAACATGTTAACTAGACAACACTAAACTTGTATAGAAGAGGGGTTTATTTTGTTTTTAGCTTTTACCAACCAAAAATAAGCATCGATTTCTGTTTTGTTTTGTTTTTTAATTTTTACCAACCAAGAGGAAGCACTGATACAGGAAGAGGTTTAAATTGTAGATTTGCTGAAAATATTATGCTAAACATTGGGTGAGAAAATGAGTGGGTTCAAATTTTGGCTCTGTTATCTTTTAGCTGTGTTATTACCTGTACAAATTATTTAACTTCCTCTTGCTTCTGTTTCTTCATTTATAAAATAAGCAACAATTTATTATTGATGTGGGGAATAAATGACATATATAACAGTGTACGTAACATATTGCATATAAATGATATGTATACTATATGTAAAGTATTGTGTGTAAATGATATATGGTATTGTATGTAAAGCACTTAGGATGGTCCTAGGCAAGACTTAGCTATTATTAATATTTTAGAATTATAGAAATGTAATTATATATAATAAGCATTACAAGTGAATAATTTAAAAATTTGCTTCCTAAATATAAGTTAAATGTAATTTCACATAAAGGGTAGTAGGTGAGATAAAAAATGTAAAAACCTTCTAACCACAAAAGATTGTTCTTCATTATTTAAATGGTTTCGCACTTCCTTGTGGTCAATGGAATTATATCCACTCATTTTTGTGTCACCTACTTGACCTGAGCATTTATTAAATAGAAGATGTTCAATAAATGTTGACCTGAAATAATCTGAATTCTAACCAGCTGCTATTCAAAGGCTACATTTATTGAGAGCCAAGGATGCCCCAGGCACTGGGGATACAAAGATAAATAAAACATGGATTCTGCATTCAAGGGAAGCATACCCTAGAGTGGGAGGCAGACATGTAAAGAAACAACTGCATCCCCAGGGAAGTGGCACAAGCGAGAAATGTGTAGAGGACTGGGGGCATTGAGTGGGCAGAGACCCTGGGGAAGGGTGGCTGTCAGAGGAGGTTTTCCCAATAGTGTGCTATTGCATCTTTACCTTCCGTCTGCTCTGTGTTTGGGGATTAGATAAAGTCAGTGAATGAGGCAAGAAAAAAATCAAGCACATATAGGGCCAAATTACTCTTGAGAAAACTCTTAATTGCTCACTAAGAATACATAGAATAAATCCTATGAAGATACACATCTGTACACATGTGAAATGTCTCTGACAATGTAAAGCATATAAGTAATATTTTACAGTATTTTAATTGTTAAAATTATTATTTTTCTGAGACACTATTGTTCAACTCAATTTTAAAGTGTAAATGATGAGCTTCTGCTGAAAATAGAAGATAGGGCCTATGTTTTAACAATATTGGCTAATGAAATTCAGACATTGTACTACTATTACATTTATGACTCTAGTATGTGAATGTTTCAATAGAGAAAGCACACTGGGGAAAGAAAAGACATATCTAATTTTAAAAATGAAATGCATTATTGTAAAATAGTTATGAATGTGAGTGAAAATAAAATTTACTCACCAACGTGTAGGCTATAGCCTAGAAATGCGTCTATTTTTTATGCTATAGACTTTCTGTCATGTATCCAAGTAAACGTCTCTGTCCTTCTAAGTCTGGAATATTATGACTCTGAGAAGACATAAGTATAGCTGGCACCAACCTAAACTGCAAAGACCAAAACACTGAGATAATATTTTATCAACAATCAAGGATATTTAAAGTGAATGTCTCTGTAATGAATTTAGATATAAAAAGTTCTTTAATGGTTGTTGTGAAATAAAAAGAAAAAGGAGCTGATACATGTGAATAACATTTGAAAGGCAGTTAGCACATTTCCAGCAGGCTATTTTTCCAGAAAAGGGGCCAGAAATCTAAATCATAAGCATAAAAACTGCTTTTTTTTTTTTGTAGGATGAATGTTATATAGGGCTATGTTTCTGAGTAAAAGCCTGATGCTCAGTTCTTTATAAGAATGCTCTCCTGAAATTATATAAATGCCTGTACACTTATAAAGACCTTAAAATAATTAAAAATAAATTAAGCAGTCATCATAATAATTAATAGTTTTAAATTACATTTAATATGATAAAGTAGCATACAGTATTATTCAATGCTCTCATCTTTATAATTTATAGGTTATACTGCAATAAATGTAAAGTTCAAAGAATTTTTCTAATTTATATTTTGAACATTTTCAAATGCAAGGAAAAGTTCAGGAGTAGAATATTTGAATTGTGTAGTCACCATCTAGATAACAAACTTTTTAAATGTGAAAAGCATATATATATGAGCAATGCTATCCCCTCATAAATATGCATACCTTTTATTTATAGCTTTATTGAGGTATAATTTACATATCATAAAATTTACCCTTTTAAAGTGTACAATGATTCTTGGCCATTCATAAAGTTGTTCAGTCATCATCAAAATCCAGTTTTAGAACATATCCATTATTCCCCAAAATTTTCTTGAGCAATTTTCAACTTTCCCTCCCATCCCAGCCTTAGGCAACTATGGATCTGTGCTTTGTTTTTATATATTTGCATTATCTGGATATTTCATATAAATGGAATCATACAATATGTAGTGTTTTGTATCTTGCTTCTTCCACTTAATGTGATATTAAGTTTTATCTATTAAAAACATAGCATGTGTCAATATTTCATTTATTATTGCTGAATAGTTTTCCATTATGTGGATATGTCACCTTATGTTTATCTAGTCACTGGCTGATGGATATTTAGATTGTTTCCAGTTTTTGGCTATTATGAACATTCCTGTACAAGTACTCATGTGGGCATATATATATATATATATACATATATATATATATATATTTTTTTTTTTTTTTGAGACGGAGTCTCTTGTTGCTCAGACTGGAGTGCAATGGCGTGATCTCGGCTCACAGCAATCTCTGTCTCCTGGGTTCAAGTAATTCTGCTGTGTTGGCCTCCTGAGTAGTTGGGATTACAGGAGCCCACCACCACGCCAGGCTGGTTTTTGTATTTTTTAGTAGAGATGGGGTTTCACGATGTTGGCTAGGCTGGTCCTAGCCTCGGCCTCCCAAAGTGCTGGGATTACAGGTGTGAGCTACTGCACCTGGCCCAGCATATATATGTATTTTAAATTTGAAGTTCCAAGGTACATGTGCAGGATGTGCAGGTTTATTACATAGGTAAATGTGTGCCATGGTGATTTGTTGCACCTGCCAACCCATCACCTAGGTGTTACTAGCTATTTGTCCTGATGCTCTCCCATCCCCCACACACTGCTGACAGGCCCCAGTGTGTGTTGCTCCCCTCCCTGTTTCCCTGTGTTCTCACTGTTCAGCTCCCACTTATAAGTGAGAACCTGTGGTGCTTGGTTTTCTGTTCCTGCATTAGTTTGCTGAGGATAATGTCTTCCACCTCCATCCATGTCCCTGCAAAGACATGATCTCATTCCTTTTTATGGCTGCATAGTATTCCATGGTGTATATGTACCACATTTTTTAAAAATCCAGTTAATCATTGATGGACTTTTAGGTTGATTCCATGTCTTTGCTATTGTGAATAGTGTTGCAATGAACATACAAGTGCATGTATCTTTATAATAGAATTATTTATATTCCTTTGGGTATATACGCAGTAATGGAATTGCTGGGTCAAATGATATTTCTGGTTCTAAATCTTTGAGGAATTGTTACAGTGTCTTCCACAGTGGTTGAACTAACTGACATTCCCACCAATGCTGTAAAAGCATTCCTATTTCTCTGCAACCTCACCAGCATCTGCTGTTTCTTGACTTTTTAATAATCACCATTCTGGCTGGCATAAGATGGTATCTCACTGTGGTTTTGATTTGCATTTCTCTAATGATCAGTGATGTTGAGCTTTTTTTCATATGTTTCTTGGCCACATAAATGTCTTCTTTTGAGAAGTGTCTATTCATGTCCTTTACCCACTTTTTAATGGTGTTTTCTTTTTCTTGTAAATTTGTTTAAGTTCCTTGTAGATTCTGGATATCAGGCCTCTGTCAGATGAATAGATTACAAAACTTTTCTCCCATTCTGTAGGTTCACTCTGATGATAGTTTCTTTTGCTGTGTAGAAGCTCTTTAGTTTAATTAGATCCCATTTGTCAGTTTTTGTTTTCATTGCAATTGCTTTGGACATTTTTGTCGTGAAATCTTTGCCCATGCCTATTTCCTGAATGGCATTGCCTAGATTTTCTTCTAGGGTTTTTATAGTTTTGGGTTTTATATTTATGTCTTTAATCCATCTTGAGTTATTTTTTATATAAGGTATAAGGAAGGGGTCCACTTTCAATTTTCTGCATACAGCTAGCCAGGTCTCCCAGAACCATTTATTAAATAGGAAATCCTTTCCCCATTGCTTGTTTTTGTCAGGTTTGTCGAATATCAGATGATTGTAGACGTGTGGTCTTATTTCTGAGTTTTCTATTCTGTTCCATTGGTCTATGTGTCTGTTTTTGTATCAGTACCATGCGGTTTTGGCTACTGTAGCCTGGTAGTACAGTGAAGTGAAGTAAAATGATGCCTCCAGCTTTGTTATTTTTGCTTAGGATTGTCTTGGCTATATGAGCTCTTTTTTGGTTCTGTATGAATTTTAAAATAGTTTTCTTCTAATTCTGTGAAGAATGTCAATGGTACTTTAATGGAAATAGCATTTAATCTATAAATTTGGGCAGTATGGTCATTTTCATGATATTGATTCTTCCTATCCATAAGCATGGAGCATTTTTCCATTTGTTTATGTCCTCTCTTATTTCCTTGAGCAATGGTTTGTAGTTCTCCTTGAAGAGGTCCTTCACTTCCCTTGTTAGATGTATTGCTAGGTATTTTATTCTCTTTGTAGCAATTGTGAATAAAAATTCATTAATAATTTGGCCCTCTACTTATCTGTTGTTGGTGTATAGGAATGCTTGTGATTTTTGGTTTTATATCTGAGAACTTGCTGAAGTTGTTTATCAGCTTAAGAAGCTTTTGGGCTGAGATGATGGGGTTTTCTAGATATAGGTCATGTCATCTGCAAACAGAGACTATTTGACTTTCTCTCTTCTTATTTGAATACGCATTATTTTTTTCTCTTGCCTGATTGCCCTGGCCAGAACTATGTTGAATAGGAGTGGTGGGACAGAACGTTCTTATCTTGTGCCGGTTTTCAAGGGGAATGCTTCTAGCTTTTGCTCTTTCAGTATTACATTGGCTGTGGTTTTGTCAAAAATGGCTTTTATTATTTTGAGGTATGTTCCTTCAATACCTAATTTATTGAGAGTTTTTAACATGAAGGGATGCTGAATTTTATCGAAGGACCTTTCTGCATCTATTGAGATAATCATGTGGATTTTGTCTTTAGTTATGTTTATGTGATAAATTGCGTTTGTTTATTTGCATATGTTGAACCAGCCTTGCATCCCAGGAATGAAGCCAACTTGATCATGGTGGATAAGCTTTTTTTATGTGCTGGTGGATTTGATTTGCCAGTATTTTATAGAAGATTTTTGCACCGATGTTCATCAGGGATATTGGCCTGAAGTTTTCTTTGTTGTACCTCTGCCAGGTTTTGGTATCAGGATGATGCTGGCCTCATAAAATGAGTTACGGAGGAGACTGTCCTATTCAATTGTTTGGAATAGTTTCAGAGGAAATGGTACCAGCTCCTCTTTGTACTTCTTATAGAATTCAGCTGTAAATCCTTCTGGTCCTGGGCTTTTTCTTGTTGGTAGGCTATTTATTACTGCCTCAATTTCAGAACTCATTGGTTTATTCAGGGATTCAGCTTCTTTCTGTTTCAGTCTTAGGAGGGTGTATGTGTCCAGGAATTTATCCACTTCTATATTTTCTAGTTTATGTGCATAGAGGTGTTTATAGTATTCTCTGATGGTTGGTTGTATTTCTGTGGGGTCAGTGGTGATATCCTTTTTTATCATTTATTGTTGTGTCGATTTGATTCTTCTCTCTTTTCTTATTAGTCTAGCTAGCAGTCTATCTATTTTATTAATTTTTTCAAAAAACAGCTTCCTGGATTTATTTTTTTTGAAGGGTTTTTCATGTCTCTATCTCCTTCAGTTCTTCTATGAACTTAGTTATTTCTTGTCTTCCTCTAGCTTTAGAGTTTGTTAGTTCTTGGTTGTCTAGTTGTGATGTTAGGATATCAATTTGAGATCTTTCTGGCTTTTTTACATGAGCATTTGGTGCTATAAATTTTCATCTTAACACTGCTTTAGCTATGTCTCAGAGATTCTGGTACATTGTCTCTTTGTTCTCATTAGTTTCAAAGAACTTCTTGATTTCTGCCTTAATTTCATTATTTACCCAGGAGTCATTCAGGAGCAGATTGTTCAATTTCCATGTAGTTGTGTGGTTTAAGTGAGTTTCTTAATCTTGAGTTCTAATTTTATTGTGCTGTGGTCAGAGAGACTGTTTGTTATGATTTTAGTTCTTTTGCATTTGCTGAGGAATGTTTTACTTCCAATTATGTGATCAATTTTAGAGTAAGTGCTATGTGGTGCTGAGAAAAATATATATTCTGTCATTTTTGGGTGGAGAGTTCTGTAGATATCTATCAGGTCCACTTGATCCAGAGCTGAGCTCAAGTCCTGAATATCTTTGTTAATTTTTTGTCTTAATGATCTGTCTGATATTGACAGTGGGGTGTTAAAGTCTCCCACTATTATTGTGTGTGAGTCTGAGTCTCTTTGCAGGTCTCTAAGAACTTGTTTTATGAATCTGAGTGCTCCTGTATTGGTGTATATATATTTAGGATAATAAGCTCTTCTTGTTGAATTGAACCCTTTACCATTATGTAATGCCCTCCTTTGTCTTTTTTGATCTTTGTTGGTTTAAAGTCTGTTTTGTCAGAAACTAAGATCGTGACCTCTGCTTTTTTCTGCTTTCCATTTGCTTGGCAAATTTCCCTCTATCTCTTTATTTTGAGCCTATGGGTGTCTGTGCACGTAAGATGGGTCTCTTGAATACAGCACGCTGATGGGTCTTGACTCTTTATCCAGCTTGCCATTCTTTATCTTTTAACTGGGGAATTTAGCCCACTTATATTTAAGGTTAATATTTTTATGTGTGAATTTGATCCTGTCATCATAATGCTAGCTGGTTATTTTGCAGACTTGTTAATGTAGTTGCTTCATAGTGTCATTGGTCTGTGTACTTCAGTGTGTTTTGTGGTGGTTGATAATGGTTTTTCCTTTCCACATTTAGTGCTTTCTTCAGGAGCTCTTGCAAGGCAGGCCTGGTTATGACAAATTCCCTCAGCATTTGCTTGTCTGAAAAGGATTTTATTTCTCCTTTGCTTATGAAGCTTAGTTTGGCCAGATATGAAATTCTGGGTTGGAAATTCTTTTCTTCAAGAATGTTGAATATTGGCCCCTAATCTCTTCTGGCTTGTAGGGTTTCTGCTGAGAGGTCTGCTGTTAGTCTGATGGGCTTCCTTTTGTAGGTGTCCTGCCTTTCTCTCTGGCTGCCCTTAACACTTTTTCCTTCATTTCAACTGTGGAGAATCTGATAATGTGTCTTGGGGTTGATCTTCTCATGGAGTATTTTACTGGGGTTCTCTGGAATTCCTGAATTTGAATGTTAGCCTGTCTTGCTAGGTTGGGGAAGTTCTCCTGGATAATATCTTGAAGTATGTTTTTAAACTTGGTTCCATTCTCCCTGTCTTTTCCAGGTACCCTGATCAGTCATAGGTTTGGTCTTTTTAAATTATCTCATAGTTCTTGGAGGTTTTGTCTGTTCCTTTTCATTTTTTTTCTCTAGTCTTGTTTGCCTGTTTTATTTCAGAAAGATAGTCAAGCTCTGAGATTCTTTTCTCTGTTTGGTCTATTTGGCTATCAATACTTGTAGTTGCATTGCGAAGTTCTTGTGTTGTGTTTTTCAGCTCCATCAGGTCATTTATGTTCCTCTCTAAACTGGTTATTCTGGTTGACAGCTCCTGTAATGTTTTATCATGGTTCTTATCTTCTTTGCATTGGGTTAAAACATACTCCTTTAGCTCAGTGAAGTTCATTATTACCCACATTCTGAAGCCTACTTCTGTCAGTTCATGCATCTTAACCTCAGCCCAGTTCTGTGCCTTTGTTGGAGAGGAGTTGTGATCATTTGGAGAAGAAGACGCACTCTGGCTTTTTGAGTTTTTAGCAATTTTGTGTTGATTTTTTTTCTTATCTTCATGAGCTTATCTACCTTCGATCTTTGAGGCTGCTGACCTTTGGATGGGGTTTTTGTGGGGTCTTTTCTGTTTATGTTGTTGTTGTTGCTTTCTGTTTATTTGTTTTTATTTTAACAGTTAGGACCCTCTTCCATAGGGTTTCTGTGGTTTTCTGAGGGTCCACTCCAGACCCTATTCATTTGGGTCCCTCTTGCACTGGGAGGTGTCACCAGTGGAGGCTGCAGAATAGCAAAGATGACTGCTTGTTCCTTCCTCTGGGAGCTCTGTCCCAGAGGGGCACTGACCTGATGCTGGTGGAAATGCTCCTGGAAAAGGTGTCTGGAAGCGCCTGTTGGAGGGTCCCACCCAGTCATAAGGCACTAGATCCAGAATCTGCTTAACAAAGCACTCTGGCTGCCCCATGGTGGATCGGTTGCACTGCACTGCACTGGGGAGAAATCCCCCTCATCTGGACAAATCCCCCTCATCTGGACTGCTTGGCTTCTTCAGAGCCAGCAGGCAGGAAAGACTAAGTCCACTGAGCCACAGAGACCACCACCACCGTGTGGGCATATTTAAACATTTCTTTTAGGGTTGGGGAGTAAAATTGTTGGGTTGTATTTTAACTTTATTGTTAAACATGGACTTATTATCTTACAGTTCTGAAGTAAAAAGTTGAAAAATCAATCTCACTGGGCTAATGTTAAGGTGGTGGCAGAACTAGTTTCTTCTGGAGGATCTCAGGAGAGAATCTATTTCTCTGTCCAGAAGATGAAGCTGAAAATCTTCTAGAGTCTACTTATATTCCTTGGTTTGTGTCCACTTCTTTGCATCATTCCCATCTTTGGCTTCCATTATTACATCTCCTATTACTGACTTTGACCCTCCTATCTTTCTCTTCTAAGGACCCTGTGGTTACAGTGGGCCTAGCTAGGTAATCTAGGACAATCATCTTCCCATCCCCAAATCCTCAATTACATGTACAAAGTTATTTTTATCATGTTAAGTAACAAATCTCCAGGTTCTGCAGATTAGACATGAACATCTTTTGAGGGACATTATTCGGTCTATCACAACAATATTCAGTCTTCCAATTCATAAACATAGGTTGCCTTTGTATGTATTTAAATTTTCTTTAATTTCTCTCAGCAATATTTTTTAGTTTACAGATACAAATTATGCACATATTTGTTAAGTGTATTCATAATTATTTTACTCTTTTTGAAGCTATTATAAATGGAAATGATTTATTAATTTAATTTTCAGATTGTTGCTAGTGTATGGAAATGCAATTGGGTTTTAAATATTGATTCTATATCCTGAAACTTTGCTAAACTAACATTACTTCAGTAGGTTTTTTTTTTTTTTGGTGTGCAGATTTATCAGAATTTAGTATTTTCTAATTACAGACAGACTCATATCATCTGTGGATAAAGAGAGTACTATTTTGTCCTTTGCAATCTGGGTACTGTTGCTATATTTTTCCTCATTTCACTAGCCAGAACCTCCAGTATAACATTAAAATGGCCATAATGCCCAAAGGAATTTGCATATTCAATGCTATTCCTATCAAACTACTACTGACATTCTTCTGAGAATTAGAAGAAAACCTATTTTAAAATTCATGCAGAACCAAAAAAGAGCCTGAATAGCCAAGCCAATCCTAAGCCAAAGGAACAAAGCTGGAGATATCATGTTACCTCACTTCAAACTATACTACAAGGCTACAGTAATCAAAACAGCATGGTACTGGTACAAATACAGACACATAGACCAATGGAACAGAATGGAGAGCCCAGAAATAATGCCACACACCCACAGCCATCTAATCTTTGACAAAGTAGACAAAAGCAAGCAGTGGGGAAAGGACTACATATTCAATAAATGGTGCTGGAATAATTGGCTAGCCATATGAAAGATATTGGAATTGGACTCCTTTCTTACACCATACACAAAAATTAACTCAAGAAAGATTAAAGACCTAAATATAAAACTTAAAGCTCTAAAAACTCTGGAAGAAACCTAGGAAATACCATTGTAGACATAGGAATGGGCAAGATTTCAAGACAAAGATGCCAAAAGCAATTGCAACAAAAACAAAATTGGCAAATGGGACCTAATTAAAGAGCTTCTTCACAGCAAAATAAACTGTCAACTGAATAAACAGACAACCTACAGAATGGGAGAAAATATCTGCAAAGTATGCATCTGATAAAGGTCTAATATCTAGAAGATTCATTTAAGGAACTTAAATGTATTTATAAGCAAAAATCAAACAGCCCCATTAAAGAGCAGGCAAAGGACATGAACAGATAATTTTCAAAGAAGACATACATGTGGCCAGGAAACCTATGAAAAATGGTCAACAGGACTAATTTTTAGTGAAATGCAAATCAAAACCACAATGAGAGACCATCTCACTAGTCAAAATTGGTATTATTAAAGGCAAAAAATAGCAGATGCTGGCAAGGTTGTGGAGAAAAAGGAATGCTTATGCACTGCTGGTGGGAATTAAAATTAGTTCAGCAATTGTAGATACCAGTGTGGCAATTCCTTAAATAAATTATAACAGAACTTCCATTTGACCCAGAAATTTCATTATTGGGTATATACACAAAGGAATATAAATCATTCTACCATAAAGACACATGAATACATGTTCATTACAGCACTAGTCATAATAATAAAGACATGAAATCAACCTAGATGCCCACCAATGGTAGACTGGATAAAGAAAATGTGGTACATATACGCCATGGAATACTATGCAGCCATATAAAAGAATGAGATCATATTCTTTGCAGAAACATGGATGGAACTAGAGGCCATTATCTTAAGCAAAATAACACAGGAACAGAAAAACAAATACTGAATGTTCTCACTCATAAGTAGGACCTAACAATTAGAACACATGGACACAAAGAGGGGAACAATAGACACTGGGGATTACTTGAGGGTGGATGATGGGAAAAGGGAGAAGATTAAAAAAACTACCTATTGAGCACTATGCTTATTACCTGGGGGACAAAATAATCTGTACATCAAATCCCCAAGACATGCAGTTTACCTATGCAACAAACGTGCACGTGTATCCCTGAACCTAAAATAAATGTTAAAAATAAAAGATGAGGAGTAGAGCAAGATGATAAAATAGAAGGCTCTGCCAATTCCCCTTGCCCCCTGCAAGCACACCAAATAAACAACTATCTACACGCAAAACAAATCACCTTGTAAGAACCAAAAATCAGGTGAGCACTCATAATACCTGGTTTTAATTTCATATTACCAAAAGAGACACTGAAGAGGTACAAAAAACAGTCTGAAATCAAGGACATCGCCCATTTCTCATCCCCTTGCAGTGGCAGCATGCTGAGGAGGGTGTTTTTGTGCTCTGGGGAGTGTGAGAGCCAGCAACTGTAAGACATTAAACTTAGTGCTGCCCTTGTTATAGCAGGAAGCAAAACAAGACCAAACTCAGCTGATGCCCACATATGGAGGGTACATTTAAACCAACCCTAGCCAGAGAGGAATTGCTCATCCCAGCATCAGAACTTAAGTTCCTACAAGCTTTGACACCATGGGCTAAAGTGCTCTGGGTTATCAAATAAACTTAAAACATAGTCTAGGCCACAAAGACTACAACTCCTAGGCAGTCCTAGGACTGAACTGAGCCCAGAGACAATGGACTGGGGGAGCATGTGACCTACTGAGACACCAGCCAGGATGGCTAAGGGAGTACTGACATCATTCCTCCCCTAACCCTAAGTTGCACAGCTCATGGCTCAAAAAGACACCCCTTCCTTCGCTTGAGGAGAGGAGACAAAACAGTGGGGAGGACTTTATTTTACATCTTGGATACCAGTTCAGCCACAGCAGGATAAGGCACCAGTCACAGTCATGAGACCCCCTTTCCAGGCCCTATCTCCCAGACATTTCTAGACACACCCTAGGCCAGAAGAGAAGCTGCTGCCTTGAAGGCAAGAACCCAGTCCTGGCAGGATTAATCACCTACTAACTGAAGAGCTCTTGGCCTCTGACTAACCAGCAGTGATACTCAAGTACTATGTTGAGGGCCTTGGTAAGACACTGAGACTTGATGGGTTCAGGTGAGACTCAGCACATTCCCAGCTGTGGTGGCTATGGGTCAAGACTCTTTCTGCTTGAGAAAAGTGGAGGGGAAAGTAAATAAAACTTTATCTTGCACCTTAGGAACCAGCTCAGCTACAGGGCGATAGAGCACGAAGTAGCCATTAGAGTCTTTGATTCCAGGACTTGGCTCTTGCATGGAATTTTTGGACCTGCCCTGGGCCAGAGGGGAGCACAATCCCCTGATGGGTGAGTCCTAGGCCAGGAAGCATTCATGACAAGCTAACTGAAGAGCCCTTGGGCCTTAAGAGAACATTGGCAGTTGTCTGGCAATATTCACCGTGGGCCTGAGGTGGCAGTGGCCTGAAGGTGAGACTTTTCTGCCTTTGGAAAGGGGAGAGAAGAATGGGAAGAACTTGTCTTGTGGTTTGAGTGCCATCTCAGATGCAGTACAATAGAATACCAAGTGGACTTCTAAGGTTTTTGACTCTAGCTCGGATGGCACCTCTGGACCCACCCAGGTCCTAGAGGAACTTGACGCCCTGAAGGGAAGGAGATAGGCCTGGCCGGCTTTGCCACCTCCTGATTATAGAGCCCCAGGGTTTTTGGCATACATAAGTGGTAGCCAGGGAGTGAATATAGCAGGGCTTGGGTAAGACCCAGTGCTGTGTTGGCTTTATGTGTGATCCAGTACACTCCTAGGGATGGTGGCTACAGGGGGTGATTGTGTCACTCCACCCTCAGCTCCAGGTGGCTCAGAGCAGAAAAAGAGATTCCATTTGTTTGGGAAAAAGTAAGAGAAGAAAAGTCTCTGCCTAGTAATCCAAACAATTCTTCCAGATCTTGTCTAAGACCATCAAGGCAGTACCTCTACAAGTCTGCAAGAACAACAGCACTACTGGGCTTGGGGTCCACCCTAAATCAGATACAGCTTACATCATAATGCCCAAGTCCTTTCAAATATCTAGAAAGCCTTCCCAAGAAGGATGGGCACAAAAAACCTAGACTGTAAAGACTACAATAAATACCTAACACTACAATCCCCAGACACAGATGAACGTCTACAAAGCATAAAGATGATCCAGGAAAACATGACCTCATTAGATGAACTGAATAATGCACCATGGATCAATCCCAGAGAAACAGAGATATGTCACCTTTCAGACAGATAACTCAAAATAGCTTTCTTGAGGAAACTCAGAGAAATTCAAGATAACACAGAGAAGGGATTCAGAATTCTATCAGATACACTTAACAAAGAAATTGAAATAATTAAACGGAATCAAACAGAAATTCTGGAGTTGAAAAATGCAATTGGCATACTGAAGAATGCATCAGAGTCTTTTAATAGCAGAATTAATCAAGCAGAAGAAAGAACTAGTGAACTTGTTGAAGACAGGCTATTTAAAAATACAGAGTCAGAGGAAACAAAAGAAAAAAAGAATAAAAACCAATGAAGCATGCCTACAGGATCTAGAGAATAGCTTCAAAAGGGCAAATTGAAGAGTTACTGGCCTTTGAGAGGAGGTAGAGAAAGAGACAAGGGTAGAAAGTTTATTCAAAGGGATAATAATAGAACTTCTCAAATCCAGAGAAAGATGTCAGTATCCAAGTACAGGAAGGCAATAGAACACCAAGCAGAATTATCCCAAAGAAGACAATCTCAAGGCATTTAATAATCAAACTCCCAAAGGTCAAGGGTAAAGGATTCTAAAAACAACAAACGGAAATAAACAAATAACAAACAATGGAGTTCCAATATGTCTGACAGCAGACTATTCAGTGGAAACCTTACAGGCTAGGAGAGAGTGGTATGACATATTTAAAATACTCAAAGAAAAGAACTTTTACCCTAGAATAGTATATCTGGAGAAATTACCCTTCAAAAATGGAGAAATAAAGACTTTCCCAGGCAAACAAAAGCTGAGGGATTTCGTCAACACTAGACCTGTCCTACAAGAATGCTAAAGACAGTACTTCAATCAGAAAGAAGAGGATGTTAGTGAGCAATAAGAAATCACCTGAAGGTACATATCTCACTGGTAATCGTTAAGTACACAGAAAAACACAGAATGTTATAACACTGTAACTGTGGTGTATAAACTACTCTTAAGTAGAAAGATGAAATGATGAACCAATAAAAATAATAACAACAACTTATCAAGACATAGTACAATAAGAAGGTATAAACAGTAACAACAAAAAAATTAAAACGTGGAAGGGATGAAGTTATGGGGTATAGTCTTCGTTAGTTTTTTTTGCTTGTTTGTTTGTGCAAACAGTGTTAAGTTGTTATCAGCTTAAAATAATGGGCTATCAGATAGTATTTGCAAGCCTCATGGTAACCTCAAACCAAAAAAGATGCAATGGGTACCCAAAAAATAAAAAGCAAGAAATTAAATCATATCTCCAGAGAAAATCACCTTCACTAAAAGGAATATAGGAAGGAAACAAAGAAAGAAGGAAGAGAAGGCCACAAAACAACCAGAAAATAAATAACAATATGACAGGAGTAAGTCTTTACTACAAGAAACACACTTCACCTATAAAGACACACACTGACTGAAAATAAGGGGATGGAAAATGATATTCCATGCCAATGGAAGCCAAAAAAGAGCAGGAGTTGCTGTACTTATGCAAAATAGATTTCAAGACAAAAACTATAAGAGACAAGGTCACTATAGAATGGTAAAGGGGTCAATTCAGCAAGAATATTTAACAATTTTACATATATATGCACCCAACACTGGAGCACCTAGATACATAAAGCAAATATTATCACAGCTAAAGAAAGAGCTAGACCCCAATACAATAATAGCTGAAGACTTCAATACCCCACTTTCAGCATTGACAGATCTTCCAGACAGAAAATCAGCAAAGAAACATTAGACTTAATCTGTACTCTAGACCAAATGGATCTAACAGATATTTACACAACATTTTATCCAAGAACTGCAGGATGGATCATTCTCAGAGACAGACCATATGTTAGGTCACAAATCAAGTCTCAAAACACGCACAAAATTGAAATCATGTCAAGCATCCTCTGACCATAATGGAATAAAACTAGAAATCAATAACCAGAGGAATTTTGGAAACTATACAAATACATGGAAATTAAATATTCTTCTGAATGACCAGTGGGTAAATTAAAAAATTAAGAAGGAAATTGAATTTTTTTTAAACCAATGCTAACAGAAACACAACTTACCAAAATCTATGGAATATAGCAAAAGTGGAGCCATAAGGGACGTTTATAGCTATAAGTGCCTACATCAAAAGAGAAAAACTTCAAATAAACAACCTGATGGTGTATCTTAAAGAACTACAAAAGGAAACCCAAAATTAGTAGAATAAAGGAAATAATAAAGCTCAGAGCAGAAATAAGTGAAATAGAAATGAAGAAAATATAAAAGATCAACAAAACAAAAAGTTGTTTTTTTGAAAAGTTAAACAAAATTGACAGACTTTAGCCAGACTAACAAAAAAAGAGAGAAGATTCAAACAAATAAAACCCGAGATGAAAAAGACATTAAAACTGATACTACAGAAATTCAAAGGATCATTAGTGGCTACTATGAGCAACTATATGCCAATAAACTGGAAAATCTAGAAAAAATGGACAAATTCCTGGACACATACAACTTACCCAGATTGAACCATGAAGAAATCCAAAACCTGAAGAGACCAATAAAAGCAATGAGATTGAAGCCATGATAAAAAGTCTTCCAATAAAGAAGAGCCTGACTCAATGGTTTTACTGCTGAATTCTACCAACATTTAAAGAAATAATACCAATCCTAAAACTATTCCAAAAAATAGAGGAGGCAGAGGGATTACTTCAAACTCATTCTACAAGACCAGTATTACCCTGATACCCAAACAAGACAAAGAACCAGAAAAAAAAGCAACAAAAAATAAAAAACAAACACTACAGGTCAATATACCTGACGAATATTGATGCAAACACTCTCAATAGAATATTAGAAAAACAAATTCAAATTAAAAAGGTCATTTATCATGACCAAGTAGAATTTATCCCTGCAAAGCAAGGATGGTTCAACTATGCAAACTAATTAATGTGATACATGATATCAACAGAATGAAGGACAAAAACCATATGTTCATTTCATTTGATGAAAAGGCATTTGGTAAAATTCAACATCCCTTCATGATAAAATCTCTCAAAAAATTGGGTATAGAAGGAACATACCTCAGCATAACAAAAGCTACATATGACAGATGAACAGCTAGTATCATATTGAATGGGGATAAACTGAAAGCCTTTCCTGTAAGATCTAGAACATGACAAGGATGCCCACTTTCATCATTGTTATTCAACATAGTACTGGAAGTCCTAGCTAGAGTGATCAGATAAGAGAAAGATATAAAGGGTATCCAAATTGGAAAGGAAAACGTCAAATTATCCTTGTTTGCAGATGATGTGATCTTATATTTGGAATAACTTAAAGACTCCACCACAAAATGCCTAGAATTGATAAATTTAATAAAGTTGCGGGATACAAAAATCAACATACAAAGGTCAGTAGCATGTCTATATGCCAACTGAACAAAGTGAAAAAGAAAATTTAAAAAGTAGTCCCATTTACAGTAGCCACAAATGAACTAAATACCTAGGAATCAACTTATCCAAATGAATGAAAAATCTCTATAATGAAAACTATAAATCACTGAGGAAAAAAATTGAAGAGGACACCATAAAATGGAAAGGTATTCCATGTTCATGCATTGGAACAATCACTATTCTTAAAATGTCCATACTATCCAAAGTAATCTACAGATACAATGCAATTCCTATAAAAATACCAATAACATTCTTCACAGAAATAGAAAAAGCAACCCTAAAAATCAATCCCAAATTTATATGGAGCCACAAAAGACCCAGAATCACCAAAGCTGTCCTAAGCAAAAAGGAAGAAACTAGGAATCCCAGTACTTGACTTCAAATTATGCTACAGAGATATGGTAATGAAAATAGCATGGTACTGGCATAAAAACAGACACACAATGGAACAGAATAGAGAACCCAGAAACAAATCTACATACCTACAGTGAACTCCTTTTTCACAAAGGTGCCAAGAACATATACTGGGGAAAAGATAGTCTCTTGAATAAATGGTGCTGGGAAAACTGGATATCCATATACAGAAGAATAAAACAAGACCCCTATATCTTGCCATATACAAAAATCAAATAAAAATGGTTTAGACTTAAATCTAAGACCACAAACTGTGAAACTAGTACAGGGAAACATTGGGGAAATTCTCCAGGACTTCAGTCTGGGCAAACATTTTTTGAGTAATACCCCACAAGCACAGGCAACCAAAGCAAAAATGAACTTACGGGATCATAGCAAGTTAAAAAGCTTCTGCAAAGCAAAGGAAACAATAAACAAATTGAAGATACAACCCACAGAATGGGAGACAATATTTGCAAACTAGCCATCTGACAAGGGAATAACAACCAGAATATGCCAGGAGTGCAAATAACTCTACTGGGGGGAAAAAATCTAATAATCCAATTTTAAAATGGGCAAAAGATTAGAACGGACCTTTCTCAAAAGAATACATACACATGGCAAACAGACATATGAAAATGTGCTCAACATCATTAAACATCAGAGAAATGAAAATCAAAACTACAATGAGATGTCATCTCACCCAAGTTAAAATGGCTTATATCCAAAAGACAGGCAATAACAAATCCTGGCAAGGATGTGGAGAAAAGGGAACCCTCATATACTGTTGGTGCGAATGTAAATTAGTACAGTCACTATGGAGAACAGTTTGGAGATTCCTCAAAAAACTAAAAATAGAACTAGCATAAAATCCAGCAATACCACTGCTGAGTATATATCCCAAAGAAAGGAAATCAATATATTGAAGCTATATTTGCACTCCCATGTTTGTTGTAGCACTCTTCACAATAGTAAACCTAAGGGTCCATCAACAGATGACTGGATAAAGAGAATGTGGTATTTGTACACAATGGAGTATTATTCAGCCATAAAATATAACGAGATTCAGTCATTTGCAACAACATGGATGAAAGTGGAGATCATTATGTTAGGTGAAATAAGCCAGGCACAAAAAGACAAACATCACGTTTTCACTTTTTTTTTTTTTTGAGACGGAGTCTCGCTCTATCGCCCAGGCTGGAGTGCAGTGGCGCAATCTTGGCTTACTGCAAGCTCCGCCTCCCAGGTTCAGGCCATTCTCCTGCCTCAGCCTCCTGAGTAGCTGGGACTACAGGCGCCCGCCACCGCACCTGGCTAATTTTTGTATTTTTAGTAGAGACGGGGTCACTTATTATTTGTAGTATCTAAAAATCAAAACAATTGAACCCATGGATATAGAGAGTAGAAGGCTGATTATCAGAGTCTGGGAAGGGTACTGGGGGGGTTGGATGGGAGGTGGGGATGGTTAGTGGGTTAAAAAATGAATAAATGAATAAGTCCTGGTATTTGATAACACAACAGGGTGACCATGGTCAATAATAATAATTTAATTGTACATTTAAAAATAAGAGTATAATTGGATTGTTTGTAACACAAAGGAAAAATTCTTGAGGGGATCTATAATATTCCATCTTTCATTATGTGACTATTATGCATTGCATGCCTGTATCAAAAAAATCTCATATACCCCATAAATATATACACCTGCTGTGTACCCATAAAAATTAAAAACTAGGAAAAAAGAAGTGGCAAGAGCTGATATTCCATCATTTTTTCTTTAAGTAGCTTATAGAATTCATCAGTGAAACAATCTGAGCCTGGGATTTACTTTGTGGGAACATTTCAAAATTATGAATTCAATTTACTTAGTTGTTAGAGGATTATTCAGAATTCCCATTGCTTTTTGAATCGATTTCAGTAATTTGTGTCTTTCTAGGAATTTGTTCCTCTTATTTAAGTTGTCTAATTTGTTAGCATACAATTGTTGTAATATTCCTTTTTAGTTTTTTTCTCTTTCTAAGATTGCTAGTGCTGTCTCCTCTTTCATTCCTGATTTTGGTAATTTGGTCCTTCCTCTTATCTTGGTCAGTCTACCCCAGTGTTTGTCAATGTTATTAATCATAAAAACAACTTTTAGGCCGGGCGCAGTGGCTGACGCCTGTAATCCCAGCACTTTGGGAGGACAAGGCAGGCAGATCACAAGGTCAAGAGATCCAGACCATCCTGGCTAACATGGTGAAACTCCGTCTCTACTAAAAATACAAAAATTAGCTGGGCGTGGTGGTGCACGCCTGTAGTCCCAGCTACTCCGGAGGCTGAGGCAGGAGAATCGGTTGAACCCGGGAGGCGGAGGTTGCAGTGAGCCAAGATTGCCCCACTGCACTCCAGCCTGGGCAACAGAGCGAGACTCTGTCTCAGAAAAACAAAAAACAAAACAAAACAAAAAACAAAACTTTTGGTTTTGTTTTAAAATTGTGTTTTGTCTTTTGATTTTCTACTTCATTTATTTTTATGCTATTACTTATCCTTTACTTCTGCTTGTTTTCGGTTTATTGTGCTCTTTATTTTACATTTTTAGGTTGAAACTTAAGTTGTTGATTTGAGATCTTTCTTCTTTCTGACATAGGTGCTTAAAACATAACTTCTCTCTGATAGTTGCATTCACTAATTATACGTAATAGTAAGCAATATGCAACCCATAAATTTTGAAAAAAATTGTTTTCATTAAGTTCAATGTATTTTTAAATTTTTTTCCTGTGATTTATTCTTTGATCTATTAGAGGCTTATTGTTTATTTTCAAATATTCTATTGTGAATCTAATTTAATTTCAACCAAGATTTGTGAACATACTTTTTATGATTTTGATATTTGTAAATGTATTGAGATTTGTTTTGTGGCCTAGCATATGGTTTCATATGGTTTATCCTGGAAATTCATCTTTGTGTGCTTGGAAAGAATTTGCCTTCTGCCGTCACAGGATGGAATATTCTATAAATGTTAGTTAGGTCAATTTGATTAATGATGTTGTGCAAGTCTTTTATGCCCTTGTTAAATTTCTGTCTAGCTGTTCTTTCCAGTTTTGAGAATGGGATATTATTTTTGTCTTTTCAGTTCTGCTCATTTCTCTTTTCAGTTCTGCTCATTTTTTTAGTTAACATATTTTGAACCTTTGTTGTTAGTCGTGTATATATTTATAATTGCTATATCTTGCTAGCCATATTCAGGCTGGTTTCATTATGAAATGACCCTGTTTGTCTCTAGCAATTGTTCTTTTTCTGAAGTCTGTATTTTCTTATACTAATTTAGCAACTCTAGCTCTCTTTTGGTTACTCTTTGTATGGTATATCATTTTCCATTGTTTTACTTTTAACCTATTTGCTTTTTTTAATGAAATATGTGTCACTTTCATTCAAAGTTGAATTTTCTTTTTAAAAAATCTAGTCTGATACTCTCTGCTTTTTGAGTGGGTGTTTAGTTCATGCACAATTAATGTAGTTATTTATGTGGGATTTTTTGTTGTTGCTGAGACATGGTCTCACTCTGTCATCCAGGCTGGAGTGCAGTGGCAGGAACACGGCTCACTGCAGCCTTGACCACCTAGGCTCAAGTGATCCTCTGGCCTCAGCCTCCCAAGTAGCTGGGACCAAAGGCATGTACCACCATTCCTGGCTAATTTTTTATTATTAGTGGAGATGAGGTCTCCCTATGTTACCTAGGCTGATCTCAAACTCCTAGGCTCAAGCAGTTCTCCTGCCTTGGACTCCCGAGGTGCTGGGATTACAGGCTTGAGCTACTGCACCCAGTCTATTTATGGGACTTATGTCTGCTATTTGGCCTTGTTTCATATCTTTTGGCCTCCACTATTTTTGACAATAATTCACCTCTTACTCATATTCTTGTTCTCTTTTACGTGAGCATTCATTTTTCTCTTGCTCCTTTCAAGATTTTTTCTTTGTCCATCAGTAGTCTGACTATGACTACAATAGTTTTTTGTCCTTCTGCTTTCCCTTCACTAACTTTTATGGGTTGCATAAATGTTTTTGGTGTAACATTTTAATTCCTTTGTTGATTTTTAAAAATTATAATTTCAAAGTTAATTTTTTAGTGGTTTCTGTACATATTACAATGTGTATCTTAATTTATCATAATCTATTTCAGAATGATACTGAGTCCTGATAATTAAAAAAGCTGTGTCCTTTTCCTCCCTCTTCCTTTGTGCTATCCTTGTCATATGTATGACAACTCTATATGTCATAAATCCAACAACAGTGTAATTATTATAAAGTCATGTCTTCTTAAAAAGTTAAAAGAAAAATATCTTTGTGGATCTTTTGTATTTTCCCACAAATTTATCATATTTAGTGCTTTTCATTTGTTTGTGTGCATTCAAGCTACTCTCTGGTGTCACTTCCTTTCAATCTGAAGGACTTCGTTTAGTATTTATGTAAAGTAAGTCTCCTAGCAAGGAACTCGCTTAGTCTTTCTTCATCTAGGGGTTCCTACACTTCATCCTTACTTTAGAAGGAGAGAATTTTAAAAAATGAAATATAATCACATAATATAACACTCTGTCTTGTAAAATTTACAATTCAGTCTTTTTTTAGTTTATTCATACTGTTCTGCGGCCACCACCCCTATCTAGTTTTAGAACATTTCACCATCTCACAAAAGAAACCCTGTACCCATTAGTAGTTATTCCTCATTTTTCCCTCCCCTTAGTTTCTGGAAGCTACCAGTCCACTTTCTTTCTCTATGGATTTGCCTATTCTAGACATTTCATACAAATGGAATCATAGCCTTCTATAACTAGCTTCTTTTACTTAGCATAATGTTTTCAATGCTCATCCATGTTATAGCATGTAACCACAGTATTCCATTCGTTTGATGGCTGAATAATATTCTATTGTACAGATATACCACATCTTGTTTATTGATTCATTTGGGTTATTTCTACTTTTTAGCTATTATGAATAATGCTGCTATGAACATTTATGTTCAAGTTTTTGTAGGGATATATGTTTTCATTTCTCTTGGGTATATACTTAGGAGTAGTATTACTGAGTCATATGGTAATCCTGTGTTTAATCTTTTAGGGAACTGTCACACTGTTTTCCACAGTGGCTGTACCATTTTACTATCCCACCAGCAGTGTATGTGGATTCTAGTTTCTAAACATTCTCACCAGTACTTGCTATTTTCCGTTTTGTGACTATAGCCATCCTATTAGGTATAAAGTTGTGTCTTGTAGTTTTCATTTATATTTACATCATGGATAATAATGTTGACCATATTTTCCTGTATTTATTGGCCATTTGTATATCTACTTTGGAGAAATGTCTATTCAGATCCTTTGCCTGTTTTTAAATTGGGTTATTTTTCTTCTTATTGTTGAGTTGCAAGAGTTATTTATGTATTCTGGATACAAGTCCTTTATCAGCTTAGATGATTTCCAAATATTTTTTCCCATCCTCTGGGTTGTCTTTTGACTTTCTTGATAATGTTCTTTGATGTACAAAACTTTTAATTTTAGTTTCATTTTTTTTCTGTTGTTTGTGCTTTTGCTCTTATATCTAAGAAACTATTGCCTAATCCAAGGTCAGAAAGACACCTGTGTTTTTTCCAAAGAGTTTTATAGTTTTGGCTTTTGAATTATAGTTTTGCTGAATATAAAATTTTTGGTTGGGAGTTCTTTTCTTTCCATTCTTTGAACATTTAATTCCACTGCCTTCTGACCTCCATTATTTCTGACAATAAGTTATCCATTATTCATATGGTTGTTGACTGAACATAATTCATTTTTTCTTTCTGTTTTTCAAATGGGATACATTCTATTGATATACCTTTAAATTCACTGTATCTTTCTGCTGCTATCTCAAATCTGCATTTGAATCCCTCTGGTGAATTTGCCATTTCAGTTAATAATGTGTTTTTCAATTTCATAATATCCATTTTATTCATATTTGTATATGTGTGTGTGTGCATGTGTGTAGATACTATATATTGCATGAAACAATATACAAGATTAGTTGTTAATTGAAAAAAGTTAGGTTAAAACTATGTATAGAAGATGTTTTACTTTGTGTAAAAATAAGGTATTATTATTATTATTTATCTATACTTGTGTTTTCATAGAATGTTTTTGGAATAACAATAGTTTTTCTGGAAGGGGCAAGAGAATTTGGGATATTATCTGGAGAAAAGTTACATTTTATTCTAAGCTCATTTTTACTGGTTATTTTTTAAAAACATATGCAAAATTTTCTTATTTGGTGGTAAAAACTACTTACAGTTAAAGAACATATTTAACAAACTTGCAATTTTTAAGATTTTTTTTGTGGTCTTCTTTGGTTTGCTCCTAGTACATAGTCTTGTGGTTGTTATATATCAGGATTCTCTTGGTGTATGGACCAATTAATTTTAGTGACTAGATGGGGCCCAAAGCTGGCATTTGACCAGGTGCACTAGGAGTCAGGTCCAATTGTGGAACCTGGTGGCTAGGATGGTATGGTCAAAAAGGATGCTAGAGAGCTCCAATATGTAGTAACAGGAAGGCAGGCAGTAACTATGGGAAATATAGGAACATGCATTGTTTAGAGATTCAGGCAGTTACTCAGCTTTGGAGACTCCTGAGATCTCATTCCATAGACTGCTATCCAGGGAGCGGACTCAAAGCCTTGGAAGGAGATGGAGTTCTCAGTATTATGGTGATTATACCTAATTCCTCACTTCAAATCATTCCGAAGGATAAAGGAGGAGTTCTCACTCCACTGGGCAGGTGCGAGCACACAGATACACATTTCTAGTGATTGAGGTTGTTATACCAGTGTATGCATGTGGTACCTTCTTTTCTATTTCCTGCTGTCTGTCTCAGGTTGTTTTCCTCAGCTCTCCTCTCATTTTCTATTCTTCACTGTACCCACCTTGTCTCATACGGCTCTGAGAGGAGGTTGCTGATGTGTTTTTGTTTGTGATAACTCCCTGCTAAGGCCTTGATCCAGAACTCTGTGCTCCAATTCAGTTTTAACAGATGTAGACATTTGGGCAGTAGGGCCTAGTACAAGTAGTATAATATTAACCTGTTTCTTATATCTAATAATCCTTGTTGTATATGGCAACTCTGTTGGAAACTTCAAGTGGAAAAGATGATTGACAATGCAGGATTTTGGCAGTCCTGGGTCTTCTTGTAAAAATATTCCCTTATACCATAGCAATTTCATAGCAAGTCCTAACAGGGATCAGAGAAGAATCAAGTTTCCAGAGCCCCAGTAATAAAGTCAGTCCTGTAGTGCTGGAGATTAGCTCCTTAAATCCCTCATGTCTAAATTCAAGATTGTTAAGAGATCTGAACTGGTCAAAGATGGTGGTTAATGGTTAGGTAAAAAGAAGAAGAATGATTCAGGACATTATAGAAATAAGCATAATCGTTAAAAATCAAGTTGTTTGTCCCTCTGTGTTTGAACTCAGAAAGTCTGAAGAAGCAGTATGGCTTCAGTGGGAAAGGATTAGGAAATCAGGTTTGAATTTCTGCCATGCATTAAATAATCTAAGTAAGGTGTCCCTTCCTCCCTTCCTCCCTTCCTGCCTTCCTCCCTTCCTCCCTTCCTCCCTCCCTCCCTTCCTTCCTCTTCCTCCTCCTCTTTCTCTTTCTTTTTTTTTCTTTTTTCTTTTCTCTTTCTTTCTTTCTTTCTTTCTTTCTTTCTTTCTTTCTTTCTTTCTTTCTCTCTCTTTCTCATTTCTTTCTCTCTCTCTTTCTTTCTCTCTCTCTCTCTTTCTCTCCTTTCCTTCCCTTTCCCTTTCCTTTCTCTTTCCTTTTTCTTTCCTTCTTTCTCTAGAGACAGGGTCTCATATTCAGAAGAGAAGCTTCACCTTCTAAAATGAGGGATTAGATTCTACTATGTGTGAATTTTAGAGACAAAACTAAGTTTTATTATGAGAATTTTGAGCCTACCCATAGTAATGGTGGGGAAAGGGGTAAAGTATATTACACAGCTCTGAAGCTACAAAATGGTCTGACTGAACTCCATGTACTTGCTGAATGCCCCAAATCACCAAATCATCACCTCTCAATAGCCATCAAAATCCTAGTTTCTAAAAACAACACTTATTGGCTGCTTTAATGATAATTTGTGCAACTTGTTTCTCTAGATCAGCAATTCTTAAAAATTTTGAAGCCATAAATCCCTTTAAACAATGGCTGAAAACTACAGATTCCAATTTAAGGTAAAAATTCTGTGAACTTGTACATATGATATTGTTCTTTTTCTTTTCTTTTCTTTTTTCTTTTTTTTTTTTTTTTTCGAGATGGAGTCTGGCTCTGTCGCCCAGGCTGGAGTGCGGTGGCATGATCCTGGCTCACTGCAACCTCTGCCTCCTAGGTTTAAGCAATTCTCTTGCCTCAGCTTCCTGAGTAGCTGGGATTACAGGCGTCAGCCACCACACCCAGCTAATTTTTGTATTTTTAGTAGAAACGGGGTTTCGCCATGTTGGCCAGGCATATTTTTCAATCAATATAATTCATTGCTCTGGAAATTTATTTCCTCCACAAATACGGAATAGAGAAGCATTGCCCAGAAAAGATAATATCTCCTATTCTTATTTTTCATCTAAATATAATTGAATACTTGCTAGAAAAGTCCAAAAATTCAAACAAAATTAAAAGTAGAATTTGATTCTGAAGGTTTATGGCAAGATAAGGAGGTTGTTGTTGGCCTGTACAGGAAGTTGGAACTTGTATAATGATCTTGAATATGGAAATATGCATGACTTTGACCCAAATACTTTTCAAATTTTCATGTCAATGTCTGAAAATGTTTAGAAAGGTCTGTGTCATCCACATCTCTCTTTGCCAGACAAGGACAGGCTTATTTCTAGATACTTGAGTTCCCTCAAGATTCTTCAGGTTGAATTTACACTATATCATTTCATTTGTCCTGATCTCTGAGGTCAGCTTTGTCTGTGTCTGAGTTATTGATGATATCTTAGCAATAGAATGAAGTCTTCTTTATCTGCATTTCCAAATTGTAAGCAAATAATTTGAGCAGAGGTATTGTTCTTCAATTTTTGTCTTTAAATTTCTGCCTACAATGAAACCTCTAAGGCTCTATTTATTCTCCTCGATTTACAGAAGCACTTCTAGCTTCAGAGAGTTAGCTTAGTTAATTTTGTTTTCTATGTCTAACTTTATCTTCCAGAATTACAAAAAAAAAAAAAAAAAAGCTCAGCCAAAAGTTTTTGCCTTATTTATTTGTTTTTAACTAGCATTCATATGGTGACTTGATGCCTTCAATGGAAAGTTTACTCTTGCCTATGGGCAAAAGTATTACTGAGAAAACCAAATCATAAATGGATACCTTTGTGTCAGATTATACTGAACAAGCTTTCCTTTTCTCTCTCAAAGAACTGAAATTTCCTCCTGATGCTTCAATCAACTCTTTCAAGACTTGTCGTAAAAGATACCAGTGCACTTCTGCTTAGTAGATAACATTTTAATTTCGTTCTCATTTCTTCATAAAGTCATTTGAAAATGAGGTGGATGAAGCCCTGACTCTGATGAAATTGAGGACTTACTTTTAAGTAGATAATGACAAAACTTAGTCCAAGTTGGTTGGCAGAGTCTCTAACTGAAAAGCATACCGATGAGGACAGCAATGAGTCATTATGACATACGGAGCCTCTTTGTTCATCAAAGCATCAACCCAGATGTGTTACCAAGTCCTGCAAGGGCTCCATCTGTGAGCAGAATATCAAGATTATCCTCATGGGGAGGTTTTCTTGGCAAAGAAACTTGCCACCATTTTGAAGACAGTGAGGGCCTTTGAGATTTCAAAACAGGGCTCAAGAAAGAGGAATTCTTTTATGAAGTACAGGCATGCACCCAGCAGCTGAAAATCAGTTGTGAGCTACAGTGAGAAATATAGTGGTTGCATCCAGTTGCATATTGAAAGGAATGATGAATAGCTGCCAATTCTTCTACGAATGTGCTTAAAATATGAGAAGAATCTGGGGCTAGATCATATCACTTGAATGACACACTGCTTCAGATTCCTTTCTCTGTTTCAAGTCATACATTCACTCAATCATTTCCAAGGCACATGGATTAACCAAGGCTTCTCCAGTTGTGCATGGTAATGTGATAAGCAACCTTATCCAATACTTCAAAACAAAGTTTAATGTTTGGGAAAAATGCAAGATTTAGTAGAATACCAACACTTTCTCCAAAAATATCCTCTATCTAATATACTTGCAGCATGTCAAGTTTTCCTTTAGTATTGTTAGGGCCAACAGATTTGATTATTAAAGCCAAATCAAAGAGCATATTAATATTATGCTTCTTGAATATTTTTCAATTTAAACCAGACAACATATAAACATAGAAAGATTTCTGTAATTGTGAATGTGGTTCAGTGGCCACAAGGGCATGTTCAATAGGTAATAATAAGACATCATTACATGAATTAAAATCCTGAGGATATACAATAGTATCCCATGCCATCTCACATTTACTTAGAATGAGGTAATATCTCAACGTATGGATTGACATTAAAATGTATGTTTATTGAAAGCATGTGTGTGTGTATGTGTGTGTGTGTACATGTGTGCCAATTGTGGTAATTCATAGAATTCTTAGAAGCCATACATGAGGGGCTATGTGAAGACCCTCTGGCTGAATTCTTTACAGTCTTCTTCTGGATTAAGTCAGATCAGCAGCAAATTGTGTTCTTAACCCATTTTAAATTGGCTTTCCATAGAACTGCTTTTACTGAATGGTGATGTCTCCAATTTATAGTGAGGATCATTGTAAGAAATAGTTTTATAAAGCTTGTTGCTATGTTAACTAATAGATATTATGAAGGATGTTTTTATTACATTACACAGCTTCCTCTGTCTCTCTCTCTCTCATAGCCATGGGAAAAAGTTTATTTTTGTCTTATGGGACACCTTGAAACACAAAGTGAGTCATGTTTCCTTCCATAAGGGTTGCTAGAAGATTTAGAACCATATTTGTGGTTCACCAAAAATATTGAGTCAATATTTTTGAAATCTTGATCTAAGTAAGTTCAAGCTGCTATTTTAAAGCTGCCAGCTGTTTTCTGCTTCATTTTTGAGAAGGACTATTTTCTTCATTAGGAGAAATATTTTCATTTGTCTTTTGCAAAGGTAAAGTCAAAAATTTTATTTCAGAATGGAAAACTTTGGACAATATGGGAGCTAAATTTCTCTATATATTAATATGAACCTTTGCCTTTCTTTAGGGGACTCATGTCTGTGCAGATTATTATGCTATTGTCTGAAAGAAGGGCCTGAGACTGAGGGTGAGGGAAAAGTGATGTTCTTCCCTTTTTATTGGGCCCCAGTGAGGGCTGGGTTTCTTGACTTCCAAAAGGGAGGGAAATCAGAGGAAGAACGATTCTTCTGTGGGAAGCAAGCTGGAGACTGCCATTAGACTGAGTTTGAGGAAAAGGAGAGACAGGCTGGGAAGAGAGAGATTATGGAGGTCCGTAGTTTGTATATGAAAATGGTCAGTGCTTCTGGAATCTATAGGCTAAACTGTGGAGTTTGGCTCCACAGTTTAGCCTACAGATTCTAGAGGCACTGACCATTTTCATAACCTATATAAAATTTTCCTTTTCTGTGTGGCAACTTCTTTGTGATAGTTCCCTTACTTTTAGTAAAGTCATATACATTCCAGAAACTGACCTCAAGTGTGGAATTCCCTAATGTTTGGAGTGAAGGAGTGTGGGAATGTAGTGGCAGTCAGGACAAAGCTGGATGTGAGATGGCCAGAAGTGACTTGCCCAAAGTGAGACAGCAAGCTGAGGAGGGAAGTAGCCCCTAAGATAGAACTGTGGCAGATGGAAGCTTTCTGCAGAGCTCCAGAAACACTCAGAGACAGGAACCTGGAGGAAGACTGGATTGCCTATGATCACCTGGAATGGATATTTGGATTCTTGCTTTGGATATTAAAGGCAACAGTGAAACACAAGGGCTGAAGTAACTGAGACTTCTAGGTTACAAGAGTATACAACTTTGTGGCATACACTTGATTTACACCTTCAATCCTGGTTCCATCTTATTTTCTCATCCTTATTTTTTCATTACTCATTCTTATAAATTTATGTAGGTGCTTATTTAATTTTTTAAAGATGTGAATCTATGAGGCTTGGGGGTAACACCAGAAAGAGAAGATATTTTTGGCTAGAGCTCATGGCCACAAAGGCAGCAGACCTGTTACCACCCTGTGCAGAGGCATTTTGGGCTCGATAGATCCAGAGTGCTCCAGTCGAGGGACAACGACATTACTGCTCTTACATTTTTTTTTGGAATGAGCACAAAAATACCCTTATCAGCAAGAAGACTTCTTATTGCCAAGCTGCCAGAATTTAGGCGGCTGCAGTTTGCAGCAATCCTGGGAAAACAGCTCTATAACACCTGGAGACTTTGAGGCCAATAGGAAATTGAAGCCCTTGCTGCTAGGGGAAGGATTGGATGCAGGTTTCCTAGTAGGAGTAGGAGTGGGGCCAGTTCCATTGGGTTATCCAGGATGAGCACTTGGATTTTTGGATTTTGAAAAAATTAATCCTGCTTATTACTCCATAACATCTTTAGAAATTATCTTAAGAAAGCAGAATAGAAATAATTAAAAGCAAAATAAGAAATAGCATAATGATCATGACAATCTCTTATATGGTTTAGATTCGTGTCCCCACCCAAATTTCATGTAGAATTGTAATTCCCACTGTTGGAGGTGGGGCCTGGTGGGAGGTGATTGGATCATGGGGGTGGATTTCCCCCTTTGGTGCTGATAGAGTTCTTACCAGATCTGGTTAGTTAAAAGTGTGTGGCACCTCCTCCTATCTCTCTCTTTCTCCTGCCCTGGCCATGTAAGACCTGCTTGTTTCCCCTTTTCCTTTTGCCATGATTGTAAGTTTCCTGAGGCCTCTCCAGCCATGCTTCCTGTACAGCCTGTGAAAGTCAATTAAATCTCTTTTCTTTATAAATTACCCAGTTTCAGGTATTTCTCTATAGCAGTGCAAGAAGAAACTAATATAATCTCCTTCCCCTTCTCCCCCAGAAAACCCCAAATTATGCCACACATAGAATATTGTCTTCAAAATAATTCTCTCTAGAGCATGAAGACAACACTCCATAATTCAAAACACATTGGACTTCTCTTTGGAGACCATCTTCAAAACCATTTACCACCACAGGAAAAAAACTCCATCATTACCTTATTGCAATTAGACATTCTGTCTCAGTCTGCTAATCTTTATTCCTCCTTGTCTTTTTTTCTGTTGAATGCATCCCCTCCCATCTCTGTCCCTTCCTCATCTTTTACACAAGCAGTAGTAATATCCCCAGAGAGGTCATGCTGGGGCTGCTACTGGCATAGAGCTAGAGATGCTGAAACACAGGGCTGTGAGGCCAGACAGGCTGGGAGTCAAGGAAGCAATTTGCAGCAACCCCGAGAGGAGACTGATGGTGGTAAGTTAATTTGTATGCAGTCTGCAAAGAGCTATTTTGTAGCTGAGTGCTGTACGGGTGAATCATGGTAGGTTGGGATTGCTGTGGCAAGTCAAATTGCTTTGAATTTAGGAAAACCTATATAGAGCATCATATAAATGCCTGGTGTAGTCATTATTACCTATTTATTTTAAAGGAAATAGCAAGTTATTTTGGGTTACAATGGAACCTTGTTATAAAGACTTGAATGTTAAAATGTTCTTGGTTTTACATATCTGAATAGTAATTTTTTCATTTGCCTCATAGTAGTAGTAGTAGTATCAGAAAATATTGTCCCCAAGCCAAAAATGCAACAACTGAAAAACATGGAAGAAAAAGCCAGTAGGGGGCATGCTGATTAGAACTAAATGCTCTTGAGTCAACTCTATTACTGTTCCCTCCTCCCCCTAAGAAGTGAGAGTTATTTCAAATTTGAATTCAAAAGTCAGCATTTGGAATTTTTATTTTCTTGTTTGCTTAGAGGATATAAGTATTTGCAAAGTAGAATGAGTGAATTTTATAATAAAATTAGCAAGTAAATAATAATGTCTTTTATAATTACCTTGATCCCCTCATTTTTAAATATAAAAATGCCCTTTCTACAGTCCCTCTTAAACCTGGTTCTTAACATTTTCCTTGACTATCAAAATAAGATATTCTGAAAGGTAGAATAAAGCATGAAGAAGTAAAAAATTAACACAATAAAATGACCTATAAGAAGAGTTCCTAGAGTCAAAATCTACTTATGTTTTGATTTATTTTTTCCACTGTTTTCCTGTGTATTTCCCTATGACTATTTAAAAGTGTAAGGCAGTATTATAATGCAATTACTTTTTTTAAAAGAGAATTTATGAAAATGTTGTGATGGCCTGAGAGGTAGCATGATATGTGTTCTTCTTAGCCTGGACACAGCATTCCAATGCTTCCAAGAGTAAACTTACATTAACACATGGAGAACCAGGGAAGTAACTCGGGACTGGTTGACATGCAACTTTTCGTCATATAACTTTCAAATTTATCATCTGATTGGGCTGGTGTACATCACCACACATGGAGCATCCTTAGTGGACGAAGGGATCTAATCTTTAATTTATGTCCACTTTTACATAATTACCATTGGCTTGGCCTCTGACCCTTGGGCCAATATGTCATGGCCATGGAAGTGGGGCTGCTTTTTCTTAGCACATAGTACAGTCTCAGCATATGTGGAATTTAGGTTATAAAGTCAATGTGAAAATCTAGGTGACAGAAGTTGATGTGACTTAGGATATTAGCTACAGAAAAGGTGAAAAAAGCAGTTGGATTCTTGGTATACTTAGAAGCCAAGCTAACATTATTTGCTAATGGGATGAGTGTGGGAAATGAAAGAAAGAGAGAAGTCAAGCATGGCTTGAGCAACTGGCATAGACAGGGGCCATTTACTGAAGGAGGCTATAGGAGGAAGAGATTGGGGGGATTGGATATGTTAAGTTTGAAATTCATCTTAACGATCAAACCAAAGATATTCAATGTACAAATCTTGACTTCAAAGGAGTTGCAGGATGTAGAGGTATAATTTGGGGGTCATCAAGAAGGTGTGTTGTGTAGTGCTTAAAAGCAGCTACTCTGGAGCCAGATTGTTTAGGTTCCAGTCTTGGCTCTTTTCTCTACTAGCTGTGACCCTGGGCAAACGATTTAACTTCTCTATGCCTCCCTTTTCCTTCTGAGTTGAGGATCATAATAGAAACAATCTCAGTGCTGTTGTGAAGGATGATTAGTATATGTCATATACTTAGAATTAGGCACAAAGTAGACATATCAACCATTTTTCCTATTATTATCACATAAGTATAGTTGATATTTAAAGCCATTATACTCAATGAGATCGCTTGAGTCTAGCAGGAAAGAGGGTGCAAAGAGTGAGACCTGAGATCCTCCAATATTTAGATTGTAGGAGGAGGGGAAGAGACTAGAAGAGACTTAAGAGTGAATAGGATAAGAAGAAAGAGCGAATAGTGTCCCCAGAAGTCAAATGAAAATATCTAGAAGAAAGCAGAGATAAAAGTATCATGTGCTGTTGACAAGTTAAATAAGATGAAGCCTGAGAACCATCTACTGACTTAGGCTACATAGAGATTTTAGGGGACCCTTACAAGAGCTATTCTGATGGGAAAGTACGGCACAAAAAAGACATAATATGTAAAGGATAGTGTTACAGACTTGTATCTTTATACACTAGAATTATGATTATTTTGGCAAGGAACCCCCACTATGACAGCGCCTTAGAGATTGAGACTGTCTGAGGGCACAGCAAATTCACAACCTTTATCTCATGTTAACTTAGGGGTGCACACTTATTTAGTGGAATGTTAGGTAACATTTCCAGTACTCTTTTAGTAGTTATTTTTCTCATTTTATTTTTTGCTTCAGACATAGAGTTAAATTTGCACATGTCAAATCATGTAATACCACTGTCTTATTACAAGCTAAGTCAACATTAGACATAAACAACTGCTAAGGGTGGTTTCCTCAAAATGGAACTTGGGAAGTGGTTGGCAATTTTGGTTGCATGGACTCAGCAGTGTGTTTGTCCTGTCCCCTGCTTTCTTCATACAGTATTAAATAGTGAGCATTTCTGCATGTTAATTTTTTTCACAAATGTCATTTTTAATAACTTTAATAATTCAACCTATGCCTCTTCCATAATTCATTTAACTATTCTTTTGCACATTGATGGTGTTTATAATTTTTATTTGTTTCAAGCACCACCATATTAATCTGTCATACATTAATCTTTGCCATTCTCTCTATTTCCCTGGGGTAGAGGGTAGTTCTCAAAAATGGGATTAAAGCATGAATATTTTAAAGGCTGCTGTTAAATAGCTTTCTAGAAATATTATACCAATACAAGATATGCCAACAGAGATAAAGTGCCCACCTCACCACACCCTGGCCAATAGTGAACATGCATTTTTAAGTTGTGACAGTTTTTCTCCATGAATAAAGGTATCATACTGGTGTTTTAATTTTCAGTACAAAGGTTAGCATCTTTATTTGCTTATTAAGCATTGTATTTTTTTCCTTCTGAAATTTTTATGTTCCAGTTCTTTGCCCTTTTTTGGTTTTTATTACTATGGTTCTATGTCATCGTGATATGTGTGGATCTCTTCCTTGTGACTAATAGCTCATAAAACTACTTTTCCCTCCACCCCCCCGCCCACTTTCCTTAGTTCCCTGAAAAGCAATAGGCACAAGAAATGGCATGGAAATCACAGTCCTGACTTTAGGCAAATGCTCAGTGCTGCCCACTGTCAGCTTTAACTTTCCGGGGATTTGGTCCCTCTGCAAAAGCTTCCTGAGGATCTACAGGGACAGTGTATAGGAGTTGGTTAAAAAAAAAAAAAAAATAGAAAATAGGTTTCCACCACCCAGTCATTTACTGGGCAAACACTTTCTAAAGATATATAAAACTCACCCCACAGGTTAGAGATTTTAGCTCAATGATTCAAATAAAAGCAAGCAGCAAGCAACATTTAAAAATGTCATCTTTTAATATCTCCTAAACGGAGCTGTGCCCTGCTGGGTGAAAATGCTACTCCACCAAGCAGCCAATGCAGGATTCCTTTTAGAGCTCTCAGTGCCTAGCAATATGCAGGAAAACTGATGAAAATAATGGCACTGTAAGAGAATCTGACTAAACATTTTTTTAGCAGAAATCCCAAATACAGCATAATTTTATGAACGATAGCCTTCATGCTGTGCGTTAGATCTCTATTTATTACAAATATTTGATTAAACATTTGTGACTTAGAATATCAAATGATTAAAAATTACCTAATACAAGAGTTATAGCAATCAGGATTTTGTTTACTGCCTTAAGAACTACTAGAACATTAATTAGGAATATCATGTTTGCACCAGGCAAATGTCTCTATTTCTTAGATATTGCGATTTGCCAATCTAAACCATTTTATCTATCCCAATGCTGACTCACTGAAAAGATGATAAACTTCTAGTATCATAAGTGGTATGTCTAGACTGAAATTACATACAGGTGCAATAAATGCTTTCCCAAATTGTGTACAAATCAGAGTCTTACAAATTTAATAGAGATAAGAAATTTGTATTGTAAGCAATTAAAATAAAAACTAGAGTGTAGCATTTTGTAGGGCAAATAATTATTTCATAAGTAAAGAATCTATACCTAATTTATCTGCAAACCACGTGGACTTGCTCAAGTCATTTACCATTTTGGGGGCTCAGTCTCCTTATCCGTAAAATGATGTTTCTCTATATTGTTTTTTTTTTTTTTTTTTTGAGATGGAGTCTCGCTCTGTTACCCAGGCTGAAGTGCAGTGGCGCTATCTCGGCTCACTGCAAGCTCTGCCTCCCGGGTTCCCGCCATTCTCCTGCCTCAGCCTCCTGAGTAGCTGGGACTACGGATGCCTGCCACCATGCCTGGCTAATTTTTTGTATTTTTAGTAGAGACGGGGTTTCACTGTGTTAGCCAGGATGGTCTTGATCTCCTGACCTCGTGATCCGCCTGCCTTGGCCTCCCAACTCTACACTGTTTTAGATGTATCTCTAAGGCTCCTCCAACTCTATCAGTGTTCTAATATGTACCATATATAGACAGAAACTGGCCTTATTAACCCTGTAAAAGGTGCTACTTATTCTGGAAAAAGTCGTCTCAGGTCTCAGTCTTTGACCCTTATCTCCTGCTAGACTGAAGTGATCTCATTGAGTATAATGGCTTTAAATATCAGCTATACTCATGTGATAATAATAGGACGAATGGTTGTTATGCCTACTTTTTGTGCCTCATTCTAAGTATATGACATATCCTAATTATCCCTCACAACAGGGTCAATGCATCCAGTCTAGAAATTCATCTATAATGATCTTTTTACTTAGGATTTTATAACAATGTATATTAGTTTATAATAGCTAAACCAAAACTATACAATTAATTTTTAAGAAATTCAGTGTTTATGAGCCCTATTCCTAAAGAAGTTTGTTTCCTCCACCACATCCTACAAAATGCCTGCTAATTAATACTGCTGCTTGATGATTATTGGATGACAGCATCTCATTCTGTATAGACCATCCTTGTTCTATATCTGGGCTTTGTGTTTTCACTCTTTTGAACACTGTTGTATAGTTGAAAAAGGAAACTATGAGCAAGTTCTCTTACTCTACACATTTTTTAATTTGAAAGTTTTTCATTGTGAAATCTGTATTAGCCAGACACTTGGTTGGAAGTGAATAAAGTGCAACTCATATGCGTACGTATATATGTATATATATTCCTAAAATATATTCTTATATATAAACATATGGTTCCTGGCTTACAATGGTTCTATTTATGATTTTTTCAAATTTATAATGATGCAAAAGTGATATGCATTTAGTAAAAACCATGTTCTGAGTATCTATACAACAATTGTTTTCACTTTCAGTACAGTATTCAATAAATTACATGAGATATTCAACACTTTAGTATAAAATAGGCTTTGTGTTAGATGATTTTGCCCAACTATAGGCTAATGTAAGTACCCTGAACATGTTTAAGGTAGGTTAGACTAAGCTATGATGTTCAGTAGGTTAGGTGTATTAAATACATTTTTGACTTAGGATTTTTTTCAACTTACAATGGATTTATTGGGCTATAACCACACGGTAAGTTGAGGAGCATCTGTATTCTTACAGAGTGGACAAGGTTAGATGGGACTGGCCATACAGGAGGACTTGAATTTTTTCAGGATGCTGTCTCTCAATTGTCATTCCTTCTGCATGTCAGCTTTATCCTTGTGAGTGTCTCCATATGGCAGTGTATGTGGCCATCAGTGTCTCTGGGGACATATCCATATAGTTCTTGGCAAGAAAAGAAAAAAGTTCCTCGAGAAGAACTCTCATTTGACCCATTTAACTGTCATGCCCTTCCTGACCCGTCACTGTGGCCAGATGCATGCTAACGTGTTTAGGTGGGGAGGCACTTCCATCATAGTAAGGAAGAACAGTTCTTCAAAGGAAGGGGAGCTATGCTATTACTGGAAGAAGGTAGGCAGGGGCCTGGGTAGAAAGAAACACTAGATGTTCACATGGAATCATAGTTGTTTCAGGTGGATGATGATGCTTTAATGTATAGAGAACTTACAACTTATAAAACATGTTCACATACAATGTCTGTTGGTCCTCACAGAAACTCTATGAAAGTTTGTTCTTATCCTCTCCCCATTTTACAGATGAGGAAACAAGCTCAGAGTTGTGCAGCTTGCATGTGGTGTAGTGGTAACTAAGCACTTAATTATGATTGAGGATAATTTTTTAAGACTTCTATTTTAGGTTCAGGGGTACATGTACAGGTTTGTTATATAGATAAACTGTGTGTCCTGGGGGTTTGGTGTACAGATAATTTCATCACCCAGGTAGCATAGTACCCAATAGGTATTATTTCTGTGCATCTCCCTCCTCCCACCCTGTACTCTCAAGTAGGCCCCAGTGTGTGTTATTCCCCTGTATCTACCCATGTGTTCTCATTGTTTCCGTTCCATTTATAAGTGAGAACATGTGGTACTTGGTTTTCTGCTCCTGTGTCAGTTTGCTAAAGATGATGTCCTCCAGCCCATCCATGTTGCCGTAAAGGACACGATCTCATTCTTTTTTATGACTGCATAGTATTCTATGGTGTATTTGTACCACATTCTCTTCAGCCAGTCTACCATTGATGGGCATTTAGGTTGATTCCATGTCTTTACTATTGTGAATAGTGCTGTGAGGAACATATGTGTGCATGTGTCATTATGGTAAAATGATTTATATTCCTTTCAGTATAGACCTAATAATACGATTGCTGGGTCGAATGGTAATTCTATTTGATATTATTTGAGAAGTTGTCACACTGCTTTTTGCAATGGCTGAACTAATTTATGCTCCCACCAGCAGTGTATAAGCATTCTCTTTTCTCCACAACCTCTCCAGCATCTATGATTTTTTGACTTTTTAATCATAGCCATTCTGACTAGTGTGAGATGGTATTTCACTGAGGTTTTGATTTGCATTTCTCTAATGATTGAGCATTTTTTTATAGGCTTATTGGCTGTGGGTATGTCTTCTTTTGAAAAGTGTCTGTTCCACTTCTCAAAAGAAGACATTTATATGGCAAACAAACATATGAAAAAAAGCTCAACATTGCTGATCTTTAGAGAAATGCAAATCAAAACCACAATGAGATACCATCTCATGCCAGTTAGAATGGCAATTATTAAAAAGTCAAGAAACAACAGATGTTGGTAAGGTTGTGGAGAAATAGGAACACTTTTACACCATTGGTGGGAATGTAAATTAGTTCATTGTGGAAGACAGTGTAGTGATTCCTCAAAGATTTAGAACCGGAAATACCATTTGACCCAGCAATCCCATTACTGGGTATATACCCAAAGGAATATAAATCATTCTATTATAAAGATGCATGCACATGTATGTTCATTGCAGCACCATTCACAACAGTAAAAACATGGAATCAACCAAAATGCCAATCAATAATAGACTAGATAAATAAAATGTGGTACACATACACCATGGAATACTATGCAGCCATAAAAAGGAATGAGACTATGTCCTTTGCAGGGACATCGATAGAGCTGGCAGCCATTATACTCAGCAAACTAATGCAGGAACAGAAAACAAAATACCACATGTTCTCACTTATAAGTGGGAGCTGAACGACGAGAACACACGGACACAGGGAGAAGAACAACACACACTAAGGCCTGTAAGGGGGCAGGGGAAGGGAGAGCATCAGGAAAAATAGCTGATGCATGCTGCGCTTAATACCTAGGTGATGAGTTGATAGGTACAGCAAATCACTATGGCACAGGTTTATCTATATAGCAAACCTGCACATCCTGCACATGTACCCTGGAACTTAAAATTTTTAAAAAGTGTCTGTTCATGTCCTTTCCCCACTTTTTAATGGGGTTGCCTTTTGCTTGTAAATTTGCTTACGTTCCTTGTAGATTCTGGATATTAGACCTTTGTTGGATGCATAATTTGCAGATATTTTCTCCCATTCTGTAAGTGTTCTGTTCACTCTGTTGATAGTGTCTTTTGCTGTACAGATGAATAGGCAATTCTCAAAAGAAGATATGCAAATGGCCAACAAACATATGAAAAAATGCTCAACATCACTAATGATCGTGGAAATGCAAATCAAAACAACAATGCAATACCACCTTACTCCTGCAAGAATAGCTGTAATAAAAAAATCAAAAAATAATAGATATTGGCATGGATGCAGTGAAAATGGAACACTTCTAACACTGCTGGTGGAATGTAAACTAGTGCAACCACTATGGAAAACAGTGTGGAGATTCCTTAAAGAACTAAAAGTAGAACTACCATGTGATCTAGCAATTCCATTACCGGGTATCTACCCAGAGGAAAAGAAGCCATTATACGAAAAAGATACTTAAATATGGAACCAGCCCAAATGCCCATCAACAAATGAGTGGATAAAGAAATTATATATATATGATGGTACACCATTCAGCCATAAAAGGGAATGAATCAATGGCTTTCACAAAAACCTAGATGGAACTGGAGACTATTAAGTGAAGTAACTCAGGAATGGAAAACCAAACATTGTATGTTCTCACTCATAACTGGGAGCTAAGGTATGAGGATGCAAATGGACTTTGGGGAGTCAGGGGAAAGTGGGGTGAGGGACAAAAGACTACGAACTGGGTTCAGTGTCTACTACTCGTTGATGGGTACACCAAAATCTCACAAATAACCACTAAAGAACTTATTCGTGTAACCAAATAGCACCTGTTCCCCCAAAACCTATGGAAATAATTGTTTTTTAAAAAGTATCCCTTCCAACCTTTTAGTGGGCTGTTCACCTAGTCACCCTGTAAACAAAAAACATGCCTCTATTATGTTTTAATTTTTCTGGAAAATGTTTATATAATAGAATGATGTTTAAGTCCATTCCTAAGTAGGTGCAAATGACTTGAACGATTTTCTCATAACTTTCCTTTCATTCCATTTTCCAAAATTTGCCCTTATTTCTTCTGCCTTTCTCTAATTTTCTGACATTTTTGTTCATTGATAAAACCTGAAGTGACTGAGAAGTATGCACCAAGCAACCCATTTTTTTCTTCTATTTATAATAGAACCCCCAACCTCATGTGTAATGTGACTTCCCTATTTAGAGTGATTAAATCTTGGTGGCACATTATTATCTGTGGGCTTTTAACTTTTGATTCTGCAGTGTTTCATTAAATATGCCATTTATTTGTAGGCCTAAGAGGTATTCTGGAAGAGTAGAAATGCAAAGGACCTAATTCCGAGAAATTATGGTACTGATCTTGGTTTTACCACTTTCTAATGTATGATCCTAGGGGTGTCAGGGAAGCTGACCTACTCTAAGTGATAAAGTACAGAATCTGCTGCCTCAGTGTCTAGTCGTGGCCTGAAGTTGCTATAGATCAACTGAGAAGGCATTTGGGAAGAAATGCCAAATGCCCTTTCACGTGAAAGGTAGAATGGGACAGGAAAACAAGGACAACTGGAACCCATGAGGACAATCTGGAATCCACAAGCACAAATTGGAACCTGGTCTGTTTCTCCCTGAATCTAACCCCGTGACACAGGTATACTGACAAAGAACCTGGTAGCCTTCTCATGGAGAATCTGGTGGAGCCACACACACCCCTGGCTCAGGAGTCAGAGAAGCTAGAGGAGGAGAGCCCTGGCCCCAGACCATCAGTGTGAGCTAGCACAGCAGAGACACTGAATAAGCAGGTGCCTGGCACCCTGCATCAACCCTCAGAGCACCTTGGCTGCTGCTTGTCTTCTACCACCCAATCCCTGCACAAAGTTCTCCTGGGAACATCCCCAACCTGGATTTACACTGGGAAGGATATTCTGGGACTTGTAGCTTCAGCTTAGCTAAACAATCATGGTATAAAGCCAGTACACTGGGTGTGTCTATAATCCACCTGAACTCCATTTCCTCATCTGTAGTGCAAGTTTATTATAGGGGAAAAAACGTCCTTAGCATTTGGTTGGTGTTCCATAAATTGTAATTATTATTATTATTATTATATAGATGTAGCATACTCAGATTGACTTTCTTGATACTCATCACCTGAAAGGAAATACAAATTTAATCCTTAGTAGTTCCAAAACAGTCCATAGGCCTCCACTCATGCTTAGCAATCACCAAAACTTCCTCCTGAGAACACTTCTTCCCCTATTGTCTTTTCAGAGGTTAGGAATGGGGTCCCCATTGCTGCTTCCAAACCATTTTTCCTCATTCCTCCTTCAACCCAGGATTCTTGAATTATGCCATTAACATTTTATCCCTTCTTGTTTCTATCTCTACCAACTTGCCACTCACACTGAATCATGAATTGATGGCCCTGGCATCTATCTTACTGTCAGTTTTACCACGGTGGCTGTCAAAATCCTGGATGACTTCCACACCTATGTCAATGATTCATTCTACACTTTTAGTTTTTTCCTTTGCTCCACGTGGACCATTTACACTTAGGGTTGTACTGTAGATGTTACTTCATCAATACCATTTTTGAAATATCTTTCTACTGACTATCTCTTATCTCGCTTTCTCAGTTATTCTGGTATTCCACCAAGCCTCATCAAATTGCATTTCTAATATTTTGATCCACACTTCTCTCTCTGCACACAGTTCATATCTTCACTTACCTTCTCACTTACTTAGTTTAGAGTTTATGGACCACCAATATAACCCCTCCATTACAAACCTCAGTAAGTTACACACCCGTCTCTTTCTCTATCATAATCACCTTAAAAAATCCCAACCCAGTTTAAACCTAAATATCTGTTTACTCAATGCTGGCACTCAAGCCAAATACCAGAGAAAGAGTCAATAAGAGGGAAGCCACAGTCTTCTCATAACCTAATTTCAGAAGTGACTTTGTATTGCTTATGCCATATTCTATTAGAAACAAGTCAATAGATGTAGTAAATGATGAAGGGAAGGAAATTGCACAAGGGCATGAATACTAGGAAGGCAGGACAATTGGAGGCTATTTTAGAGGATGCCTACCATATCCAAGTTGCCAATGACCCAAATTTCACCAATGTCAATGGGCAATTTTCTGCCCTCATCCTACTTGACTTCTCAATGTCATTTGATACAATTAATTATTTCCTTCTTAAAATACAAGGTCTCTGGTTTTCTGTGTCACCATATTCATTGGTTTGGTTTTTCTCACTGATGACTTCTCCTTTACTGACCTCTAAATATTGAAATGTCTGAAGGCTCTTTCCTTGGTCCTCTTATCTTGATATCTACATTCTTGGGTGATCTCATTCCATCACATAGCTCTTTTAAAAATTAATTTACTGTTTTGATATAGGAGTCTCACTATGTTGCCAGGCTGGTCTTGAATTCCTGGACTCAAGCAATCCTCCTGCCTCAGCCTCCCAAGTAGCTGGGACTACAGGCACACACCATCCCATAGCTTTTAATAGTATCTATATTCTGACAAATCTCACATCTGTGGCTCCTCCAGTACCTTTCTCATTAGCTACAGAATCATACATCCAATTGCTCGCTCGACATTTTTTTTCCACTTGCATGTTGGATAAGCATCTCAAACTTTGCTTATATGAAAAAAGGACGATTGATTTCTCCCAAGCCTACCTTCTTCTCTGATCATCTCCTACCCTAATATCCCTCACTCGTTAAGTAAAACACCTTTGATTTCTCTTCTTTGCACATACAATGCATCCAGTCCATCTGCAAGTCCTTTATTCTCTCCTTCCAAAATATGTGCTGAATCTTACCTGGTTGGACCATCTCCATTACTGTAGCTGTCACCTGGACTACTAAAGTGGCCTCCTGTCTCTTCTTCAGTCTTGTCCTGTTCACACCAGCCTCTGCAAAAGGAGCCACAGAAAATATTTTAGAGCATAGGTCAGAGCATGTCACTGTCCTGGTTAAAACCCTTCAAAATCTTCCTATTGTAATGAGACTTAAATCTAGAATCTTCCTTCACTCTCTAATATAAAACAGATATATTAGTCTGTTTTGTGTTGCTATACAAGAAACTCTGAGACTGAGTAATTTATAAAGAAAGAGGTTTACGTGGCTCACAGTTCTGCATGGCACCAGCGTCTGCTTCTGGTTAGGGCTTTAGGAAGCTTCACTTGTGGTAGAAGGTGAAGGGGGAGCAAGCATGTCACATTGTGAGAGAGGGAGGAAGAAGAGGCAGAGATGCAATGCTCTTTTAAATTACCAGCTCTCTGGGCTTGGCATAGTGACTCATGCCTGTAATCCCAGTGACTTGAGAGACTGAGGTGGGAAGATCGCTTGAGACCAAGAGTCCAAGGCTGCAGTGAGCTATGATCACACCACTGCACTCCATCCTGGGTGACAGAGCGAGATCCTGTCTCTAAAAAAACCAATACAAATTAAAAATAAACAATCAGCTCTTGAGAGAGCTGAACTAAGAGAGCAAGAACTCACTCATTACCGTAGGATGGCACTAAGCCATGCATGAGAGATCAGCCCTCAAGACCCAACACCTCCCATTAGGCCTCACCTCCAATATTGGGGATCAAATTTTAATATGAGATTTGGAGGGACAAATATCCAAACTATATAACCAGATAATAAATAAGCTGCCTTTTTCAAACTCATTTCTACATCTTCAACTCAGCTCACCTCTTCAGATTCAGTTCCCTCCCTTCCCTTTTTCTCTTCGTTTGTCACTCTGTGTCAACATGGGCCTTCTTGTTGTCCCTCCCTTATGACTAACTAGTTCTACTTCAGGGTCTTTGCACTTGCTTTTTCTTCTGTTTAGAATGTTTCTCCCTATAATCTTTGAAGAGCTGCCTCTTTCTCATAGTTCATGTTCTACTAAACAACCTGCTTTCTCAGTTACCTTCCCTGACCATCCTATGTAAAGTAGTGTCTGTCCCCTGCTCTCATCCCAAGGCAGTTCCTATCACATCCTATTTTGTTATTTTTCTATAATATTTATCACTACACAAAATTACTTTATTTCAGTGTTTTGTGTCTGTTTTGTCCCGCTCTCCCACCAGAAAATGAGCTTCTAGAGTTTGGTTCTTTGTCTCTCTTGTTCTTCACAATATTCTTAGTGCCTAGAGCAAAGCTTGATGCATCACAAATGCTCTATAAATGTTTGCTGACTGACTGCCTGATTCAACCAACAAATGTAATTGAATATCCACTGTCCACACATCCTCAAAACAGACCCTTAACTTTTATTGTTAAGAGTGACCTAAGGACTAGAGAAATCCACGTAAGTGATTACCAAGGGGCTAATATCCAGTTCGTTTCTAAAGTTCATTATTATCCACTTAATTAACTGGATCAATTGTTTTTTTTTTCATGCCTAGAAAAATTTTTGGTTTATTTTTGTATTTACATGTGAAGGAACTGAAGCTTGGAGAACAAGAGTGAATTTTGGCCCAAGGTCACACAGATGGTAAGTGGCACATCAGGGATTAAAACCCAGTCTGGCTGTCAGTAAAACTGTACCCACCCAGGTGCTTCTCCAAGGGCTGAAAATCTGCCTCATTTGTCCAATAGTCTGCCCAAGTCCCCTTAGATCATGAGAGGGACAAGTGACCAGGCAAAACAAGGGGGAGGTTGTATTTCCTCTAGAGGGGAAGAAAACATGTAGCCCCTATCTAGAGAAAAATCCTCTCCATGGTTTCCCCAAACACATTTCCACCAAAGAGAAATTCCTCTTTAATAATGTTCCCATTTTGCTCCCATTTTGGTCCAGCATGTAAGAAAGTCTCTATGAATGGTATTTTGAGTGGCAGGCGGAGAAGCAAGTAGGGCAGGGAGTGTTATCTTAGGGTAGGATAACTTGAAAGATATGAGATTGCTTTTACTATCATATTAGCTTCCCTGCCCATCATCAGAGTCAATTCTGCTAGCCTTGCTTTCTAGCAAGGAGCCTCTCCATCCCCCATCAATCCATGCATATCTTTCCCAAGGCTGAACCATATCTGGAAAACAGCCATGTTCCATATAGTTCCTGGGAAGGCTAGGCCTCAAACACCACACATCTTGGATCAGATCAGTACCTCCCTATTGGTGCAACTGTTGGAGAACAGGAGTTTTTATTCTATTAAAGTTTTGGAGACACTCATGGAGCAGGAATTTTGAATAGGCAGAAAACATTATTATAATAGTAGCTGCTGTTAATACTACTGGATATCTGGCATTATTCCAGGTGAATTAAATGTATTTATTCTTGTAATTCAGTCCTTTCAACAATTATAAGCATAGATGTTATTGTCCTCATTTTTATATAGGAGGAAACTGAGTCTCAGAGGGTTTAAGGTTGTATTTGCTGAAGGTGTCATTGTTGGTATTAGTTAGAATTAGCTTTGACTGCAAGTGACAGCAACCCAAGATTGGCTAAAACAAAATGTGAGTTGTATTTTCCTCTCTCACGCCACACAGGGTTGGGATCAGGCTTCCCAACTGTCAAACTCTACACCTCATGTTTCTCTGCCATCCTCCACACAGGGGTTCCATCTGATGGTCCAAGATGGCTGCGGTGGGTCACCACCTACTCGCTAGTAGGAGGAAACAAAGGGAGAAGAGAATTTCCACTTCTCTTAAGGACACTTCTTGGAAGTGACAAACACTACTTCTACTTGCAACCATTGATCCGAGCTATATCTCAAAGACTTGCCCAGCTGCAAGAGAGACTGGTAAACATAGTCTATTCTGGGTGGCTACGTGTCCAGCTAAATTCAGGATTTATGTTTTTGAGGAAGAAGGGGAAAAGGGATGTTGAAAGACAATTAGCAGTCTGGCACAGAAGGGATGTGGACTCAGGGCTATGTGGTCCAGAGACTAGAACCTTTCCATCATCTCACACTGCTTCTTGAGCACCTTGGCAGCCAAGGAGAGGAGGCAGAGTGCCAAAGGTAGTTTTTCTGTGTGTCCTGAGGTGGCCTGAGGGCCTCTGAAAGTCAGCCTCTGAGACACATGCTATAGGCTATCTTAGATATTTCCTCAATTTTTTGCTCCCCCAGCATTTTGAATACTTTTATATATTCATCCATATGTTATCATTGTTTATTTTCAGTTTTCCTGAATCAAACATTGGCTAATTGGTAATGTTCATTACATGAATGACTGAATTGATGAAATAGCCAATTTTGTTTTTTTTATCTCTAGCATAATGTCTAGCATTTTACAGGTATTCAACAAATATATGTTTATTGAATGGATGGCTGGAGAGCCAACAACTTTCCTAATTCAATTTTTTTTTTCTAATTTTGAGTAAGCACAGCCTACTCTCTCAGCATATCCTTTTCTCTTCCAGGATAGGAGAAGAGAGAAAACAGAAAAGACAATAGAAAAAGAAAAAATGGGACAAGGTATATTTATTATACAAGTTCTCTCATCCCTTACTTTCTTCTCTCCATTTATTTTTGATACCACAATCATGAATTTTTCTATCCAAATGGACTTCCATAATACTCTTTGGGGAATGGCCTAAGGATGCTACCTTCAAGTAGCCTGATGACCAACGAACTTAGAAATATTTGGATAAGTTGCAACTAATTTTATTTGGTCAAAGTTTACATGATTTCTCTTTGTGACATTTTCTTCCCCGACAACCTAAATGAAATTGTATATTTCAAAGCTTTCAAGACAAAATAAAAGTTTGAAAATCCCTTGCAAGTTAGTACTGGTAAATTCATAGTTATTTTAACTCCATAAAGAAGTAAACATCATCACATTCCTCATGAAAAACTCCAGCAAGAGCCACAGGCACGGTTTGAATATAAACAACAAGCACTAAATGACTTCATCAAGCTACAATCCCTGTGCTCAGCGATTTAGAGGAAATCAGCAGCTTAACCAAGGTTTATTTTGTTTTTTTTTTTTCTTTTGCTGAGCAATTGGGGGCCAAAAATAAAACACTATTACATCAAACTGCAGACAAATAAAAATCTGAATACATTTGCTGTCTTCTCTGGGCCTTTCTGAACCTAATGCACACAGGAGAGCGCAAAGCTGTCAAGATGTTTCTTGCCATTAGGCACTGGGGGATATTGTCCAATAAGTCCTGATGGCATTGTCAGTTCTGAGGGTAAAGTGGGGGAAAGTTCAGAAGGATGTAAATATTTTCTAATAGATGAAAGTGATATCTAACACATTCCCCTGCCCTTTTCAAATAAAGGCAAGATGAATTATCTGCATTAATTAGCATGTTGAAAAACTTCTGGATCGCCAAGTGTGTTCCTGTGGGTGGTGGGAAACATGTAAATATGATGTACAGCAATCTGTTGAAAAGAGCCAATGTTTTTTACTTTGTGAGTACATATGAAATGTGAAACAGCTTAGTCAGGTATGTGGTACTGGTCTTTCCAGTTAAAAAGATGAACATTTGTCTAACAACACTGGTGTACAGTGCTTGAGCTTTGAAATGCCAGTTTGCTCAGGACACTAGGCATTGTTAAAAGAACACTCTTTGAGAGACAAGTTAAATCATTATCATCTCCAGCACAGATAACAGTTATTGAACACTAAACAAATTATTTCATTTAATTTTCACAGCAAGCCTTAGAGGAAAGTACAACTGGTATCATCACCATCTAACAGATAACAAAAATGGAGCATTGGAGCAGTTAGGTAGTTTGGCCCCAAACCACAAAGGTACTAAATGGTAGAGTCAGGGTTTGAACCAGGTCAGTCTGACTCTCAGAGCCAATATCCTTCACAGCATTATGGTAAAGACTTTGTCCATCTTCTTAACTGGATGGCATTACAGGAGTTACTTAGCTTTGCTGTGCCTCTATTTCTTTGTCTATAAAAGGGGAAAAAATTAATTTTATATCATTGATTTGTGAGGATTAAATTATATACCAAATATAAAACATTCAGTAAAGTGTCTTGTTATGCATGTCATGCTATGATTATTCTTTTAATGTGTCTAATTCGAGAGTTGGGAAAAATCTAATTACCATCCACTTTTCTCATTTGGTGAGTAGGAGTTGGACTAAGTAAATGAAATTTATTGCCAACAGAGCTCACATTCATGGACCTACACTGATAGAACTTGGAGGAGTCCACATTAAGCCTTCTTTGTAGTAATTGATGAAGAAATTGGGGTCCAAAGAGCCAAGTCGTCATTGGGGCTGTAGACTGGGAAACCGGGCCTTGGTAGAACTCTTCAAAGTTGCTGATGTGCCTTTCCATGTGAGTACAATGAACTCTTATCTATATTTTTGATTTCATTTTCTTTCTGGAATGTGTCCTTTGTAAACAGTGACCCCATATTGTTATCAATCAAGTACATGTTAGTTCAACATGTTTTTTTCATATTTATAAATGTCAAAAATACAATTTTTATCTTCCCAACACTTAAAAATCCCTTGCCTATGAAAGTTTACTTTTCTTTTTGACATGTATTAAAAGAAGCACAGCATACATAGAATCCTTTAAAAGTCAATTTGAGGAAGCAAACCCAGAGCAATCACAATTAGAGATGTATATGTCAATATATTTAAATATTATTTAAGACAATGTATTTTGTAAAGATATGTATTTTTACCTTGAAAGTCCATATAAAACAACAGTTCCAAGTTAGGATGGGCAACAAACGTGTGCTCATTATATTTGATTTTTTAAACTTTATTATTAAATAGAAAGGTTCTGATATTTGGGTCTATTATGTTCACAACACTTTAAATCACTCTCATTTTATCATCAATAACCCCATGAGGTAGGTATTATGATCCTCATTTTAAAATGAGGTAACTGAAGATGTTTGGTAATTTACTGAACATCCTACAGCTACAAGGGGCAAAAGGGCAAAACTGAGACTAAAATCCAAATCTTTATGATACCCAAAGCTCAAGATTTTTCCATTATTCTAGGCTGCTTTGAACAGAATTATGCACTACAGTTTATTTTTACCACGCGTGTTATTTCCCATCCCACTTTTCATTTTGCTGATTCTATCAGTCACAGTCCAGTCAGGGAAAGAGAATCACACATTTTGGAAATCATGACTATAGCAGAGGAATTGGATTTTACACAATTGTGGAAGAGTTGAGAAGTAAAGGCCTGGCTGGAGGAGGGAATCAGAGGGTCATAGAATAGTCTCTAGCCACTTTCCCTGAAGCACTAGTGCCTGGAGTGAATCAGAGATTGTGAGGGAATCTGAGAAGCCTAGCATGTCTAGCTGCCCCCTGGGATTGCAAAGGGTCTGTGGACACTGGCACCTTGTGGAAGCTGCTGCCCCCACAGCTCCGCAGCCAGGTATGTATATCATGCTTAATAGGACAAAGGCCAAACTCAACCACTGGGCAAAGAAGACTCCTTATGATTTCTTTTCTGTTGATTTTGCCTGCTTCATCCCATACCACTACCTTACCACATTTTTCTTCAGCAGTGCAAACTGTACTCATCTTACAGGTTTTGTGTGAGAATCCAATGAGATAAAGAATAGGCCTGGCGCGGTGGCTCACGCCTGTAATCCCAGCACTTCGGGAGGCCAAGGCGGGTGGATCATGAGGTCAGGAGATTGAGACCATCCTGGCTAACATGGCGAAACCCCGTCTCTACTAAAAATACAAAAAATTAGCTAGGCGTGGTGGTGGGCACCTGTAGTCCCAGCTACTCAGGAGGCTGAGGCAGGAGAATGGCATGAACCCAGGAGGTGGAGCTTGCCATGAGCTGAGATCGTGCCACTGCACTGCAGCCTGGGCGACAGAGCAAGACTCCATCTCAAAAAAAAAAAAAAAAAAAAAGAATAGGACAATGTCTAGGACAATGCTGGGCACAAAACAGGTGACCAATTATTACTCAACTTCTAAGTTGTAAACAAGAGAATCTATTTCAGCTGGTTGAAGCATATGATAAGTTTATTCCAGCTTATTAGGTGGCTCAGAGGAGGCCCAATCAGCTTGGTGAGCATATGAACAGAAACAATATCCAAACTATACTATGGGTCTGTCCTAGCAGCAAGCCTGCTGCAGCTACCACTAGGCACAGACACCACAACAGGTACTGCTAATGCTGGTCCCTGACTCCAGAGTTGCCACCACTGTCATTCCCAGAAACCAGAGTGCTCTGTATCAGCCTCACATGAAAATAAAGTTCATGCTGTTGTGTTCTCACCCTGCTGTCTTCTAAGTCAAAATCTCACATGGATGTGTCTGACTGGTAAAGCCTAAGTCACACACCTATGCTCTTGCTGCAAGGGAGACTGGGAAAGTAAGAGAGAAAGGGGAAATTGTCCCCTTGGAAACTTGTCAAAGACTGATTCTCTGCAGGCTGCCTTTTAGAAAATGAGCTGCTCCTTTGCAACTGGATGGAAACTGGCTATAGCACAGGCTTAAGGCACTCAATTCTGGCCAACATGAGTCTTGGATCCCAGGAGAAGGGCTGGTACTTCCTGAGTCTTGAATGCAGATTGAGGTGCTGGGGCTCAAGTCAAAGTCTTGCTGTGTTATACAACTGTAATAGCAAACCTTGGTCCTCAGCTTCTTCCTTATACCAGCAGAAGGCCAGGGTTACCCTCACATCATGAAAGCTTAGGGCAGTGATAATAGAGATGTTTATAAGATATAACAATGTCACAAAGAGAGCCAATGTTCTACCATGTTGTATTAGTTCATTCTCATGCTGCTAATAAAGAAATATCCAAGACTAGGTAATTTATAAAGAAAGAGGTTTAATTGACTCACAGTTCAGCATGGCTGGGGAGGCCTTAGGAAACTTACAATCATGGCAGAAAAGAAAGTAAACATGTCCTTCTTCACATGATGGAAGCAAGGAGAATAAGCAAAAGGGGGAAAAGCCCCTTATAAAACCATCAGAATTCACTCATTATCACAAGAAGAGCATTAAGGTAACTGCCCCCATGATTCGATTACCTCCCACCAGGTCACTCCCACAACACATGGGGATTATGGGAACTATTAATCATCTTAATACAATTCAAGATGAGATGTGTGTGGGGACACAGCCAAACCATATCACATGTTATACAACTATTGTACCCTGAACCTTCACTACTTGAAGGGAGGGGCCATTGCTAATCACGTAGTTCATAAAAGTACCATGGCCCAAGGTTGCAGTTTGTCTCTAGGAGTCTGCTGTCTGGCCCTGTTAAGCCTCTGTGCTCTGCCCTAGAATGCAATGGATTGCAGGGCCCTGCACAACTGCTACTGCTTCTATCGTTGTGAGCTCCATTTATTTATTCATTTAGCCTGTTCTGGTGTGTGTGATAAATAGCATTTTCACTTTTTACCTAAGAACAAGTAACTGGCTTCCACCTTTGGGATGTGAATCTTTCACTGTGGAAAATTACCCAAATACAGGAAAGATAGTAAAAAACACTGGGTTATCACAAAGCCTGACAGATATCTACTACTCCAAACAAATGTTAATTTATAATTAATTTCCCCTCCCTCTTCCCTACTCGCCTATTCTTGGTGGACTCCATTATCTTGGGGAATTGATTTTGGCATCAGGCAGGCCTGGGCAGGCCTGAGCAGGCCTGAGTCCCAGTTCTTCTTCTACTAAAACCATCAGGCCTTGGGAAATTAACATTATCTCTTATGAGTCTCAGTTGCTCATTTGTGAAATAAGGCATACTAGTAAGACTTATTTTAAAGGATAATTGTTACAATTAAATGAAATAAAGTATGCAAATAACTTACTACTATGTCAAGCACTTAAGAAACACCTAAGAAATGCAAGCAATTCTTATAGGAAGACTTCAAGGAAAGTAGTTCTATCATGATCTTTATTGTTTAGGGCTTGTCTGGTGATAGTCTACTCTATTCTCTTACTAACACTCACCCTAAAACCCCTTTCCACTGACAGTTTTGGGAAATATGCTCTTCATCAATGGAAGAGTGGGGAGGAGAGAAAGGACTGGAAAAACACGTAAGGCTCATGGAAGTTCACGCCTATATATCACAGGTAGACAAACTCAATTTAAATCACAAAAGTGCAAAGCAGCATAGCGCAGAGCAAAAGTTGGCCTTGCGGTCACAATCCAATGCTGAATTTCAGCGTTCTTTTTTCCTAGCTGTGGGACCTTGACACTGGCACTTGAGACCCACTAATTTATTCATTCAGCCAGTCATGCAGGCAACAAACATTATTGATCACCTGTCATGTGCCAGATGTGAACTGGTGTGAATGATACAGAGAATTCTGTAAGGGAGACAGGCATGGTGGCAAATACTCATAATTCACTATGAAAGATGTGATAATAGAGATGTTTGCAAGATATAATGATGGCACAAAGGGAGTTTAAGACTTCCTGGGTGTAGGGGAGGACTCAGGGGATGCTGTACACAATAGGCAGCATTGCAACTGGGTTTCAAAGACTGTTAACTAAAAAAATCATGAGATCTATAAATCTGGAGAAGAGACTTTATTTCTTATAAGGGTTACAGCCTGTAAATATGGTTCTCCTGCAGGCTGGGAAGTACAGCCTTTGGCAAAGACCAGAAGACAGATACTTCAAAGGAGGTCAAAGGAGGAGGGGTTGGGGCAGGAGCTTTATGATGAAATGGGTTTGGCTAATTATACATATTCAACAGGTTACGAGAGGAACTATAAATATTCATGAAAGTGTTCCTAAAGCATGTGTATTCACTATACACATATGTAACATATGACCCACGTTCATTTTGTTGCTGGAGACTTAATATTGTAGTATCTACAATTAGGCCCTAGATGTCAAAGGCTGAAGCTGGGACATGAAGATAATCAAGTGTGCAGACTCTATAAAACTGGCCAGAACTATTCTGTGGCTGGTGTTCTTCTTAACAGGAGAAAGTTACTGAGATAAGTCTCTTATCTAGCCAAAGCTGTAGTTATGGCTTGTGGAACAGGTGGGGTGGGAAGGGGGACTGAGGTGGTGTTGGTCAGTTAGTCAGTAAGCAATGGTGGCAGTGAATTGAATGTGACTGAGCTCAATTGTTTGAACATTGCTTACCTTGAGGCCCCATGTTTGTTGGGCTGCCACAGAACAAGAAAAACCTTGTGGAAGTTAGAGCATAGTTCATTCTTTAAGAGCAGGGTGCAGGACTTAAGTAACCGTTGCCTGGCACAGCCTTAGGCCCTGTTTATAATTTGGTATTTTATTGTCACAAAGAATCTGTTCTGGCTACTTTAACATTAATGCTGGTTGGTTGTATCTAAACTGCAAAAAGGAAGGGGTATAATGAGACGTGTCTAACCTCCTGTCCTGTCATGGCCAGGAACTCAGTTTTTAAGGCTTCTCTGGGCTCCCTCTGGCCAAGATGGTGTGATGGTGTCCATTCAGTCAGTTGGGAGGCTTGGGATTTTATTTTTAGTTTACAAGACTGAGTAAGAATTTTCAAGGCAGGTAAATGGAAAAAGGACATTTTAGACAAGGAAAAAAGCCTTATGCCTACACCTTACAACAGACTAATCCTGCCCTGACAGAAATCAAAGGGCCTAGATAATCAGTAATCAGATTTTTTTTAATGGGTAAAGCTTTTAACAGCAGAAAACTCCTTATCCTCCTCCTCATGATGATCATCATAAACATCAATAGCCAAAGCACCAGTAAGCAGTTAAGTTTAGGTCCCCAGGATTAGCCCAGGCAGAGTGAGTGTTCTTTGCATTTAACAAAGGCTCATTCTGGAAGAGGATATTGAGTCATTTGCCTAAGTCTCTGGAATTTTCACACTTTTACTGCCAGTATCACACATCGATGAATATTATTCTGGAGACCTCCAGAAAGAGCCATATTTTCAGAGTGAAAAGGCAGGAATAAGAGGTAATCACTATATTACAATTACATTAGAAAGGAAGAAATTGGTTACATGAACTAACATTTCTGAGATATAGTGTGAGTATGGTTACAGATATAACATATTTGACATAGTAAACCAATGTAGTTTTATTTCCTCCCTAAATCATGTTCCCTTGCAGTCTTTCAACTTCATGGCTAAGCTGTGAGGCTCATTACTCTAGGGACAGTGAGGACAGATCCTAGGAAAAAGAGTCACTGAGTATCAAAGTCTATAATAAGTCTTTAAAAATCAGCCTTTTTTTTTTTTTTTAATAAGCAGGTTTTTCAATTTCTTTAACTCCCATTATCAGATCGAGTGCCAGACCTTGTGAGACTCAATTATTCTGAGAGAGCGTCTTGGTTAGCTCGTAACAAAATACCACAGACTAGGTGGTTTTAGCAACAAACATTTATTTCTCCCAGTTGTAAAGGCTGGAAGTCTGAGATCAGGATGCCAGCCTGGTTGGGTTGTTGGTGAAGGCCCTCCTCCTAGTTCACAGACAGCTGCTTTCTCATTGTATCCTCACATGGCAGAGAGAAACAGAGAGAGAGAGAGTGAGTGAGCTCTGGTCCCTTTTCCTCTTCTTATAAGGACACCAATCCCATCATGCGTGCTTCACATTCATCTAGATCTAATTATCTCCCAAAGGCTTACCTCTAAATACTACCACATTGGGGATTAAGGCTTTGGAATATTAATTCTGGGAGAATACAAACATGCAGTCCATAGTAGGGAGGCATAACTCAGATGATATAGCAGAAAGGAAACAAAAGCCCATCCCTTCTCACTCAGGTAGGCTGCAGCAAGAAAAGAGACAGAGGTAGAGCTAGCAGGAAGCACTTTATGATCCTCAGTTTTCCCTTCTTAAAGGTTCCCTCTGATATGAAATCTCAGAAATATCCACACAGCCATGAGAAAATGATAGGTGTTAGAGATGGATGGAGTAAGTGTTAAGTCTGAAGGAGTCCTACATGAGACCTCTTTAAGATGGTCCAGTATATGGCAAAAAAGCGGTGGAAGGGAGCTTTAGAGGTCAGTATGAGGCTTCACTCTATGCTCCTATGCCTTGCTTAACATTCAGGTAACCCAGGTATTCTCCCATGTTATTGTGAGTAGGTGCACAGAATGCCAGACCTGTATAGAATCAAAAAGCCTCTCGTGCACAAAGATTTTGTAACTAAGGGAAGGTGGCTGAGACCATGGATGTCAGCAGTAAGGGCCAGTACATCACCTCAGGAGGTCTAATGGGACAAGTCATACCTCAGTGGTCAGCAGCCTAGAAGCTAAGCAGCTCGGACATGTAGCAAAGACCTGCAAGGACCTGGATCCTCACTCCTTGAAGTATGTGCAAGGATCAGCAGCATCAGCATCACTGGATCTTGTTAGATATGAAGAATCTTGGGCACCATCCTGGAACTACTGAATCAGAATCTGCACTCTGACAAGATGAACATTTAATTCATGTCACATTTAAGTTTCAGAAGCAGTGATCTAGAAGACATTGCATGGATCCAAGGCCTCTGCCTCTCTCCTCTAACCCATTATGAGATTATATACCAAAATCATCCTCTGTAGCCATGTACTCTCTTAGAGAGAAGCAAAAGACAGGGGAGAAAATGTGAAGACCAAGAATTACACAGAGACTCAGTTTTCTAAAGACATCTGAATGTTTGAATTGGACCAAGTTTACTAGATTGGACAAAAACTGGTCCCTAGAGATTAATCAGAGCTGGAAAATGAAACTACATTTTCTTTGCCCATTTGAAAATAGTAGGGTTAGACTATAAGGCCTGCCATAAAATGATCGTTGCATTTGGGGGGAAAATAGAGACTACTTTCCTGGTTTTTGATGTTTTCATTACTCATGATTCTTCTCAGTCAGGTAAAAATGAATGCTGCATACATTGTATGGTTTCTCATTTGCTGTTTCATATTCCTCACCTATGTTTATGGTCTTTTGGGCATTTACATTTTTTGACTCATTTCTTACTGAATGGATCCATACGTCTTTTTGCATAGTAGGAGATGCAGCTTAAAGTTGAGCTTTTTTGCTTTTTTCTGCCCTGGGATTTAGACAAGTCTGGACATATCTACACAGCTGGTAGAGGAGGCTGGCAGGACTCTATTTACTTAAAGGAATAAAGACCCATTTAGTAAAGAATTAATCTTAGAGGAAGAGGGTGGAGGTAACGGAAAAAGGAAAAGGATCACTGGGTCTCAAAGTATAATATATAGCAAGTCTTGAAAATTAGATTTTTTGTTGTTGTTGTTGTAAAGGAGTTTCTAAGATTACTTTACTCCCAATTAATAGATAAAGTACCAGGACTCTTGGGACTTATTGATGCTTAGAGAGGTATCATTCAGGATCTGACAAGGAGGAAACAAAAAGCTCAGCCCTTCTGGCTCAGTTGGTTCATGGACAATGAAAAAGAGTGGGGTCTCACTCAGACTGTCTCTTACTTCATCAAGGAAATGAGGGCCCATTAGGCATAACCTCCTTCAGCTCCCCGGTATTGTCCCTGTAAATAGCTATATTAATATTCATCCAGAGCAACTTTTCTCTTATCTCAGAGGATGCAATGTTGCACGTTTTGTCAAGTATTTCCCTTGACTCCATCCCTTCCCACCTCTTTTTTTTTTTTTTTTTTTTCCTGAGACAGAGTTTTACTCTTGTTGCCTAGGCTGGAGTGCAATGGTGTGATCTAGGCTCAACGCAACCTCTGCTTCCTGGGTTCAAGCAATTCTCCTGTTTCAGCCTCCCGAGTAGCTGGGGTTAGATTACAGGCATGCGCTACCACACCCGGCTAATTTTGTATTTTTAGTAGAGACAGGGTTTCTCCATGTTGGTCAGGCTGGTCACGAACTCCCGACCTCGGCCTCCCAAAGTACTGGGATTACAGGTGTGAGCCACTGAGCCCAGCCCCTTTCCCACCTCTTTAGGGACCTCCTATTGTCAGAGAGAAAAATCTTTTCCTCTGTCCTCTTAGGTTTAGTCCCTGAGGATCTGCAAATTAAACTGACAAAACACAGATTAACCGGAGGAAAGAACATAATTTGTATTAACACTTATGTGCACAAGAGGTCACAGAAAAGAAGTGAAACTCAAGAGACTTTAACACCCCACTGTCAACATTAGACAGATCAGCGAGACAGAAAGCTAACAAGGATATCCAAGAATTGAACTCAGCTCTGCACTAAGTGGACCTAATAGACATCTACAGAACTCTCCACCCCAAATCAACAGAATATACATTCTTCTCAGCACCACACCACACTTATTCCAAAATTGACCACATAGTTGGAAGTAAAGCACTCCTCAGCAAATGTAAAAGAACCGAAATTATAACAAACTGTCTCTCAGACCACAGTGCAATCAAACTAGAAATCAAGATTAAGAAACTCATTAAAAACGCTCAACTACATGGAAGCTGAACAACCTGCTCCTGAATGACTACTGGGTACATAACGAAATGAAGGCAGAAATAAAGATGTTCTTTGAAACCAACGAGAACAAAGACACAACATACCAGAATCTCTGGGACACATTCAAAGCAGTGTGTAGAGGGAAATTTATAGCACTAAATGCCCACAAGAGAAAGCAGGAAAGATCTAAAATTGACACCCTAACATCACAGTTAAAAGAACTAGAGAAGCAAGAGCAAACACATTCAAAAGCTAGCAGAAGGCAAGAAATAACTAAGATCAGAGCAGAACTGAAGGAAATAGAGACACAAAAAACCCTTCAAAAAATCAGTGAATCCAGGAGCTGGTTTTTTGAAAAGATCAACAAAATTGATAGACCACTAGCAAGACTAATAAAGAAGAAAAGAGAGAAGGATCAAATAGACGCAATAAAAAATGATAAAGGGGATATCACCACCGATCCCACAGAAATACAAACTACCATCAGAGAATACTGTAAACACCTCTACACAAATAAACTAGAAAACCTAGAAGAAATGGATAAATTCCTTGACACATACAGCCTCCCAAGACTAAACCAGGAAGAAGTTGAATCTCTGAATAGACCAATAACAGGATCTGAAATTGAGGCAATAATTAATAGCTTACCAACCAAAAAAAGTCCAGGACCAGATGGGTTCACAGCCGAATTCTACCAGAGGTACAAGGAGGAGCTGGTACCATTCCTTCTGAAACAATTCCAATCAATAGAAAAAGAGGGAATCCTCCCTAACTCATTTTATGAGGCCAGCATCATCCTGATACCAAAGCCTGGCAGAGACACAACAAAAAAAGAGAATTTTAGACCAATATCCCTGATGAACATTGATGCAAAAATCCTCAATAAAATACTGGCAAACCGAATCCAGCAGCACATCAAAAAGCTTATCCACCATGATCAAGTGGGCTTCATTCCTGGGATGCAAGGCTGGTTCAACATACACAAATCAATAAACGTAATCCAGCATATAAACAGAACCAACGACAAAAACCATATGATTATCTCAATAGATGCAGAAAGGCCTTTGACAAAATTCAACAACCCTTCATGCTAAAAACACTCAATAAATTAGGTATTGATGGGACGTATCTCAAAATAATAAGAGCTATCTATGACAAACCCACAGCCAATGTCATAATGAATGGGCAAAAACTGGAAGCATTCCCTTTGAAAACTGGCACAAGACAGGGATGCCCTCTCTCACCACCCCTATTTAACATAGTGTTGCAAGTTCCGGCCAGGGCAATCAAGCAGGAGAAGGAAATAAAGGGTATTCAAGTAGGAAAAGAGGAAGTCAAATTGTCCCTGTTTGCAGATGACATGATTGTATGTCTAGAAAACCCCATCGTCTCAGCCCAAAATCTCCTTAAGCTGATAGGCAACTTCAGCAAAGTCTCAGGATACAAAATCAATGTGCAAAAATCACAAGCATTCTTATACACCAATAACAGACAAACAGAGAGCCAAATCATGAGTGAACTCCCATTCACAATTGCTTCAAAGAGAATAAAATACCTAGGAATCCAACTTACAAGGGATGTGAAGGACCTCTTCAAGGAGAACTACAAACCACTGCTCAATGAAATAAAAGAGGATACAAACAAATGGAAGAACATTCCATGCTCATGGGTAGGAAGAATCAATATCGTGGAAATGGCCATACTGCCCAAGGTGATTTATAGATTCAATGCCATCCCCATCAAGCTACCAATGACTTTCTTCACAGAATTGGAAAAAACTACTTTAAAGTTCATATGGAACCAAAAAAGAGCCCGCATCGCCAAGTCAATCCTAAGCCAAAAGAACAAAGCTGGAGGCATCATGCTACCTGACTTCAAACTATACTGCAAGGCTACAGTAACCAAAACAGCATGGTACTGGTACTAAAACAGAGATATAGACCAATGGAGCAGAACAGAGCCCTCAGAAATAATGCTGCATATCTACAACCATCTGATCTTTGACAAACCTGAGAAAAACAAGCAATGGGGAAAGGATTCCCTATTTAATAAATGGTGCTGGGAAAACTGGCTAGCCATATGGAGAAAGCTGAAACTGGATCCCTTCCTTACACTTTATACAAAAATTAATTCAAGATGGATTAAAGACTTAAATGTTAGACCTAAAACCATAAAAACCCTAGAAGAAAACCTAGGCAATACCATTCAGGACATAGGCATGGGCAAGGACTTCATGTCTAAAACACCAAAAGCAATGGCAACCAAAGCCAAAATTGACAAATGGGATCCAATTAAACTAAAGAGCTTCTGCACAGCAAAAGAAAACACCATCAGAGTGAACAGGCACCCTACAGAATGGGAGAAAATTTTTGTAATCTACTCATCTGACAAAGGGGTAATATCCAAAATCTACAATGAACTTAAACAAATTTACAAGATAAAAACAACCCCATCAAAAAGTGGGCAAAGGGTATGAACAGACACTTCTCAAAAGAAGACATTTATGCAGCCAAAAGACACATGAAAAAACGCTCATCATCACTGGCCATCAGAGAAATGCAAATCAAAACCACAATGAGATACCGTCTCACACCAGTTAGAATGGCGATCATTAAAAAGTCAGGAAACAACAGGTGCTGGAGAGGATGTGGAGAAGTGGGAACACTTTTCCACAGTTGGTGGGACTGTAAACTAGTTCTACCATTGTGGAAGTCAGTGTGGCGATTCCTCAGGGATCTAGAACTAGAAATACCCTTTGACCCAGCCATCCCATTACTGGGTATATACCCAAAGGTTTATAAATCATGCTGCTATAAAGACACATGCACACGTATCTTTATTGTGGCACTATTCACAATAGCAAAGACTTGGAACCAAGCCAAATGTCCAACAATGGTAGACTGGATTAAGAAAATGTGGCACATATACACCATGGAATACTATGCAGCCATAAAAAAGGATGAGTTCATGTCCTTTGTAGGGACATGGATGAAGCTGGAAGCCATCATTCTCAGTAAACTATTGCAAGGACAGAAAACCAAACACCGTATGTTCTCACTCATAGGTGGGAATTGAACAATGAGAACACATGGACACAGGAAGGGGAACATCACACACCAGGGCCTGTTGTGGGGGAGGGGTAGGGGGGAGGGATAGCATTAGGAGATATACCTAATGTTAAATGACAAGTTAATGGGTTCAGCACAGCAACATGGCACATGTATACATATGTAACAAACCTGCACATTGTGCACATGTACCCTAAAACTTAAAGTATAAAAAAAAAAGAAGTGGTTAGACTTTAGGTTTATATACAATTTTCACATGGGAAAAAGGTTTTGGGGTTTAAGGGACTATAAATTATGGAGAAATGACTAGGAATATACCAGGGAACTAATGAAACAGAGGGATGTTTTAGAAAGGTCTGTTTATGCAAACTCATCTCTATGTTGACTTTCTTTCTCTGGTGATAAGAGTCACTCTTTTCTTGGTGGCAGGGAGGGCATCTTCACAAAGGTAAATTTATGCCCTGATTTTAAGCGCATGATACTAAGGCAGAAAACCCTTCCTGCGTCTGTTGATTTTCAATTGCCTTCAGCTCAAAAAAATCCTTATGCCAGAGTGACGTATATTGGGTTGGCATGTTCTAATATCCCTCACTATATAGAGCACAACCTCCCTTTGTTATGGCTTTATTCCTCCCCCACTTGCTTCTTTCTCTCTTCCTGCAAACATGTTCAAATTTTTCTCATGTCAATGATCCTTCCACTGGCCCTTCCATATTCACTCAAAATAATATTTATTGAGTGCTTACCAAGGGCAAGCATTGTTCTAGATGCTGAGGGTATTGTGATCAAATAATGCAGATGTAATCTCTGTCTTCCCGAAATGTATAGTCTAGCGTCACCATCCTCTCTAGCTACCATTCAATCTTATTTCCTCCTCATCTGAACCTCAGAGTAATCCGTTCTGCCTGATCTTCCTCCTGTGATCTCTTCTTGAATTAGTGCCATCCTATCATCGAAGTCAAAAACCTAGGAGCTCATCCTAGTTTCATCCTGCTCCTTACCCTTCCTATCACCAAATCCAGCTGATATGATCTAAAAATTTTCAAAATGATTCCCCTTCTCTCCATCTCTACTGCCATGTTTCTAGACTGGCTTTAATCATCTTTTGTTTATCAGTGGTTATTATCACTGGCCTTCCTGCCTCTAGTTTTAGCTCCGTTAAATCCACCTTCCAGACAGAGGCTATAGAGGCGTCACCCCTATGCTTGTAACCCCTCAAAAACATTCTCAATTTCCTATAGGATAAAGTGCAAGTTCCTCAGTGGGGCCTCATATTTTTGTCACTGCCTTCATCTCCAGCCTCACTAACTCCCTGTACTCTCTCTACTTGCAGGTCTCCACATATAGCATGCTTGGTATGTGTATGTACTTAACCTTGTAACTGCCTGGAACAACCTTTCTCAGGCCTTCTTGCCCACTGACACCTCGCTATATCTACCTTCAGATGTTCCTAGATTTATTCTTCAAAGCTCTGCTTTTAGTTACGTATAGTACTCTGAAAAGCCTTCCCAGAGAATCCTTCCTGGAGGGAAGAATTGTTGTTCTTCCTCTATGCGTCCATAGTAGCTTTTACGTTATTTTATAGCTCTCTGTTCTATCTTTCTCACCAGGCAGTGAGGTCCTTTAAAAAGGTGATTGGCAGATGGCTGGTGCTGAACTGTTGTGGAATCAGGCATCAGATAAGCCTTGATCTGAGCCTTGATCTTCTTCCATGATTGAGTGAGATTCCCTGAGCTACCGATATGGCATCCAGTCTCAACTGTGGTTTTATCCTAAAGTGTCATTGAATATCCAGCTTCTCTTCCTAGCAATGAGACATTAATGGCTCTATCTTAGCTTTCCACTCACTGCCCCATTAAGCCTGTCCTATGGTAGGAACTCCACTTGACCTGTGGTTATGGGAGACACATCTATGATGCACCATCACTATCACTTGCCTAGATCTTATCCCAGCACACTGGGTTCTCTTTCCATTTAGACTAAAATCAGACATTTAAGGGTGAACTTGGGGGTTAAACAAACATATATGGATACATTTGAGAAACAGACCATCAGCATTACATGTCATTGAGCCTTTTAGTGTCTGAGACCTAAGGTTTTATTTGTTTACTCACCCAATCATTTTATGTAAATGTATATTTACATTTTAAGCATTCTTTTAAAGCCACCGCATAGCTTCACTATGACCAGGTAATGAGGATTCTTGACAATGGAGTGTCATGGAGGTATTCAAACCCCCGGGATGGGGACCGAGGCCAGCAGTTAGATGTTAGGCAAACTCTTCTGCTGAGACACATGCTTCCCCTACACAAACACAGATACAAATGTCAGAGCTGGAAAGGAGACCTTAGGGATCATCCTGGTGAGCTATCGTTTTTGAGATGCAGACACTGAGCCTATTAAAATTTTAAGTCAGTGCCTTCAGATGTTATCCCATGGATAGTGATGGGTAGCATTTGAATGTCCTGGAAAAATGGTTACAAATACTGTATGAATTCCCTGTTCCTATCCCATTGGCAGGGATTTAACTCAGGTATAGGTTGGAAATCATCAGTTTCAGTAATTTGTCAAGTTATTGGGTCGCAGTCAGGATTAGAACATGGGTTCTCTGCTCTCTACAGTACAACAGATGGCCTTCCTCCATCTATCTAACCATAAACTATTCTATCTTTTTTCTACTGAATGCACGTGGGACCCTCACTCGGTCACACATTTCTTGCTATTCCTCCCAGATTTGTCCTATTCACAAATTGGATAAATAAATCATCTTAGTTTTCACATCGTTTATAAAATGCTCACAAAGACAAAACAACACTGGAACCTCTCAGCTCACATTAGAACCTCCAGTGGTGGATACTATCCCATCAACCTGCATCCCTTTGAGATTCTTCATTTGCCTAATTGATAATTTTTCATTTTGAACTCAATCCAACCCTTATTTCTCCATTTTGTCCCAAAATGATGTCATGAAAGATGTCAAATGCCTGGTTGACATACGGAAATATTATATCCAACTTTTCCCTCAGCTTACAGGCTTGTGAAACTATCAACAAATCATTTGTAAAAATTTAAATGAACCTGATCTCTATTTATTAATATTCTTTCCTTCTTTAAAGCCTATGACCCAGGTCTCCTGGTTTTCTTTATATCTCTCTGACAATTACCTCTCTAATTCATTGGCTATTTCTCTATTTTTCTTAGCCCAGTTTCTATCACTTCTACATTCTCACATCATTTTACATACTCTTCCCAGGTCGTCTCATCTAAATTGAAGAATTCAACCACTATCTATTTGCTAACAACTCCAAGATCTATGACCAGTCTTTCCAAAATATAGGCCCCATATTCTCATCTACACCTGAATGTTTGGCTGCGGGCTTATACCAGATACCAGTCATTTTTTGGTTTGCCAACATTCCCTTCTTAGAGACGTGCCCACATCCCATAAAGAGTAGTCACATAAATCACTCTGTGACTTCATCCCTCAGGCCATAGCTGACTTGGCCAGAGTGGATATCTCATCCAAGCTAGTCCAGTCAGATTCCCTTGTGTGGGAATCAATCACCTCCATCTGTAAGGTGATATAGGGCTTGGAATTGTGTCCTGAGGATAAATAAGCAGAGAAAGCCAGTATACAGGGAGAATCCAGAGATCAGGGCAGATATGCAAAGGGAAGCAAAGCAAAGGACATCGTGATTTCAGAAAGATAGAGATGGAGTAGGTGGCTGCCTGAGAATTTTCCAGTGCCAGCAAGCCTATGCTTTATTGCTTTCATTGTATTTCATGAGATTAACCATCCCTTTTCAAATACAATTTGAAAACCTACTTTATGCCAGGAACTTTACTAGGTATAAGAGAAATTTTGTTGAATAAGGAAACCATGGTCTATGACCCCACAAATCTACATTTGAATGCCTTATCACAGTAAATTCTTGTTTCCTTGCATTTATTTGAGTGTGTTTCTTGCATTCCATCAATCCATACTTAATTCTTTTTTTTCTTTTTTTAATTTTTGTTTTCCTGGGTAAGCATTTAATTCTTACTGTATCCCAAACCAACCTCGTCTTCCTCACTATGCCAGCTCTTTCTCCAAAAAGCCTACAATCTTGATCAGTGGTGGTATGCCCAATCTTGATTAACTGGGTAGTATGCCCAGTTTTCAAAACCAGAAACCTCACAGTTGCCCTTTGTTCCTCCTCTGCTTCACTACACATCTAGTCCATTACCAAATACTTTGGGTTCTACCTCAAAATGCCCTTCCTTTCAGATCTTACTTTTTGTCCTTACTTTTATCTTGTCCAGGGTTAGATTACTGACACCTCCCACTTGGGTGTTTCAACCACCTCCTGTCAGATCTACCTGTTGAATATCTCCCTGCACAGCTCATCCTCCATGATGTCATCAGACCTCTTCCTAGGATCCATACTGGATCTTGACACATGCCTCCTAAACATGTCCACTGGCTTTCCATTATCACAAAAATAAAACCCAGACACCTTATACAAAAGACCCTACATGATCTGGTCCAAATTCCTCTCAATTGTTCTCTCCCACAACGTGTATTCCAGTGATTTCCAGTCACTAAACATGTAGCATTTTCTGAGTTTGTGCATTTTTAATAATATACATTTCCTTCTGTCTAAAAAGGCTATCCTCAGGCCTTGGCCTGGCAAAGTCATCTTTTAAGACCAGTTCAAATATCATCTATTCTGAGCCAGGCAGAGGATATGTTCTCTTAAGGCATTCTGTTCACCCCTCTGGCATAATCTAGCCGAGAGTGACAAGAGATTACAATAATAATCCCATATGACCTTGCCTTGTTGTTAACAAAGTTATCTCGTTTGAACCATATAATGACTCGGATGAGGCAGGAAGGCATCCCATTTCGTAGATGAGAAAATGGGCTCAAGACCACAAATATCCTCCCTAGTGTCATGTGGACAGGATGGGATCCAGATTTTGTAGCCAGAATCTGGCCACATAAAAGATCTGAGCCGAGGTGCTTCAGGAGTTCTGCACATATTTGATTTGTATTTTATTTTAAAACATGTATTTTAATAATTTTTTAAAATGATTGCTATAAAATTCACCATTTTAGCCATTTTAAAGTGTGCAATCTAATAGTTTTTAGTGTATTCACAATGTCGTACAACTGTTACCGTTAAGTAACTCCAGAATATTCCCATCGCTCCCAAAAGAAACCCTACACCTCCCAATCCCATCCTCCACCTGTCCTTGGCAACTACTTTTGTCACTATGAATTTACCTATTTTGGATATGTCAGATGAATGAAGTTATATAATATGTGACCTTTTTTGTCTGGCTTCTTCCCTTAGCATAATGTTTTCAAGGCTCATATATGGTGTAGCATGTATCAGTGCTTTGTTCTTTTTTATTGCCTAATAATATTTCATTGCATGGATATACCACATTTTGTTGATCCATTCATCAATTGATAGACATTTGGATTGTTTCCACTTATTGGCTCTTGTGAATAATGTTACTATGAACATTCCTGTACAAGCTTTTGTGTGAACATATATTTTCAATTCTCTTGGGCATAGACCTAGGTATAGAATTGTAGGGTCATATGGCAAATCTTTAACCTTTGAGGGATTGCCAAACTTTTTCCAGAGCACTGCACCATTTAATAATATATTCCCACCAGCAATATATTAAAGGTTCCAATTTATCCATATCCTTACCAACAGTTGTTATTTTCTTGGTTTATTATGATGATGATGATAGTGGTTCCAGTAGGTATGAAGTAGCATCTCATTGTGGTTTCTTATTTGCCTTTTTCTAATTCCTAATGAGCATCTGTTCACATACTTATCAGCCATTTGCATATCTTCTTTGGAGAACTATCTATTCACATTCTTTGTCCATCTTTTAATTGGGTTATTTACCTTATTCTTGAGTTTTGTGAGGTTCTTTATATATTCTGGATATATATGATATATTATTTGCATAAATTTTCTTATATTCTCTGGGTCATCTTTTCCCTTTTTTGATAGTTTCCTTTTATACATAAAAGGTTTTAATTTTAAGTCCAATTATTTATTTATTGTGCTTTTGATGTCATATTTTAAAAACTGTTGCCTAACCAAAGGTCATAAAGCTATATCACAGCTATATTTTCTTCTAAGAATTTTACAGGTTTAGCACTTATATTTTGGTAAGCCTTAGATCCATTAGAGATAATTTCTATAAATGGTGTGAGGTAGAGGTCCAAATCACTCTTTGCATGTGAATATTCAGGTAACCCGGGATCATATATTGAAAAGACTATTCTTTCCTCATTTAGTGGTCTTGGAATCCTTGCAAAATATTTATTGACCATACATGTATGGTTTATTTCTGGACACTCAACTCTATTCCACTGGTATATATGTCTATGCTTATGCCAGTACCATGTTGTTTTGATTACTACAGCTTTGTAGGAAGTTTTGAAACTGAGAAGTGTGAGTCCTCCAACTTTGTTCTTGTTTACTTCAATAATTTAAAAGCATGTGTACATCTTCTTTTAAATTTTTTTTAAAGTACTATGTGCTTATTTTACACAACTTAAAAATTTACCTAAGAATTTAAGATAAAAATGAAGAGAGAAGCTTCATCAGACATTGTCAACTCACTGTCAACATTTTGAAGCATTTCTTTCCACTTTTACAAATGTGTCTGTATGTACATCTAAGTAAATAAATAATACACATTTTCATATTTATGGAAACTGAAATGCATAGTTTTATATCTTGCTTTTTTCCACTTAGCATTGTATCAGGAGCAATTTTCCAGATTATTAAATATTCCTGGAAAATGTCATTTTTACAGCTGCATTCTATTACATGGATGTATAATAGTCACTTCTCTAGAGCTGGACACGTAGGCTATTACTAGCATTTTCCTGGCATAAATATTGATGTAATAAACTTGCTTATATGTCTTTTTGTGCATGCTTAATATCCTTCTTAGGATAGATGCTATAAGTAGAATCACTGGATCAAAAACTATTTTAAGAATCTTGATTTTTAAAGTTAAATTCTGTACCATTCCTAATGAGTTATATGAATTCCAAGTTCTTTATGTATAGGTGCAAATAACTTACCTGTTTTATGTGTAGCAAATTTTCTTCTCAATTCTTGCGCCTACATTTAATTTTAGTAATTAAATATTTTGACTTATGGAAGCTTCAGATTTTCCTTGAAATTACATCTTCTAAGTTTTTATTCTTATTTTAATTTTGTATTTTCTTTAACTGCTTTTAGATTGGAATGTCCTTATTCACAAAGGGACCACAGACATTTGTCTCCCTCTACTTTCAGGTTTTGTTTTGTTTTGATCTCACCAAGCCATCTGAAATTTATTTTAATGTTATTTCTTTAGGAAATATCTAATTTGATTCTTTCCTGAATTTTTAGCCATAATATTTTGTTTGTTACGGTCTTAAAAGTATATTTGGTAGAACTGATCTTGAGTTTTCTTTTTGTGGTTTTTTTTTTTTTTTTTTTGGCATTTAGTCTGCACTTTTGCCTCCAGATGAATTTTATCAGCACATTGTGAAATTTTTGAAAAATCTCATTGAGATTTGGATTGAGATGATATTAGACCTCTAAATTAATATGACATCTTTACAGTATTCATTTACCCATCCAGGAACATCATCAATCTCCCTATTTTTATGAATCACAGCCAGGTCTTGTGATTTTTTTCATACGGATCATGCACATAAGCTTATCCCTCGGGTTTTCTGTGTGTCTTGTTAAAATCATGAATAGAAACCTTTTGTTGTTTTTGTTGCTTTTCTACTTAAAATGTATTCGAACAGATATTTAACAAACGTTTCAATTTGTATTTTTGTCTCATATCTATATCTTGATAGTTTTTCAGTAGATGCTTTGGAGTTTTAAGATTATGTGATATTATTTGTTTATAGTTATTACGTTGTCTCTTCATTTCCAGTAACTACAAATGTTGCTTTTCTTTTTCAAATATTAGTAGAATATTTAGAACTTTAACAACAGTATTATATAACAGTGTGGACAAGGGGAATACTTATTTTGTTCCTTTGGTAATGGCAGTGCCTGTAGTGCTTGGTTTGCTATTAAGAGAATAACTATCTATTGGCTTAAGATAAATATTCTTCCTTGTATTAAGGAATCATCCTTCTATTCCTTTTTTGCTAAATTGTTTTTTTAAATACAAAATTTGAGTTGAACTTTATTACAATCTTGTCATTATCCTTCGAAATAATCATATTTTTCTTCTAACAACTGACATTACGTGTGTGTGTGTGTGTGTATACATACACATATATGTATTTCCTAATATAAACCATCTTTACATTCCTGGGAACTATTTTATTTGGTTGTAGTATAGCATTTATTTAAGTTAGTGCTGAATTTTATTTGCTAGTATTTAGCACTTCTCACTGTTATACTATGAAAGACTGGCCTGGCATTTTTGTTGTTGTTTCGTGCTATTTGTGTCATCTTTTAATATTGTGGCTATTCTGCCTTTATCAAAAAAAAAAAAAAAAAAAAAAGGGAAAGTATTCTGTTGTCTTCTATGCTTTGAGACATTGTGTGGTTTTTACATTCATTCCATGCAGGTTCCCCCTCTTGCTCCCTGGCTCACATCTTCCACTCTCCTTTCCATATCTCTGATTTCCACCACTTCTCCCCCATGTCACTGTGTTGGAGCGTGGAAGCTCTAAAGGTGAGATGCAGGCTGAGGTTGTCTGTCTGCTGCCAATGAAGAGTCTTGTGTGTGTTTCCTCAGACTCCAGGTGTGTATGCCATAAAAGGGTCCCGGTGGGAGTCATCTTAAAGGTATTCACCAAGAGAATCATATGAATCCAAGACCCACCCACATGTGGTCCAAGAAAAGCCCAAAGCCTGGGAGGCGGAGAGTCCACGTGACCAGCCAGATGCTGCCTTGTCTGCCTCAGAGGAACTGCCCTTACCACGTCTAACAGGAAGAACTTCTAGGAAACCACCAAACTCCTATAAAAAAGGGCGCCAACCACTGTGCAACCACCACATAGAAGGTACTGCTGCCAGATTACAGTGTTCGGGGCAAGAAAGATAATTTGGGTCATAAGATTTCTTCCTCTCTTCCCCAGGATCTGAAGAGAGGAGGTGAGAACATTTAAATTAAATGAAGGTTGGAGTTTTGATATCACACTGAATGGGATTTTAATTATTTAACAATTTCAGGAGAACTTCTATTACCAGAAAGTACCTAGAAAGCTATGGAACCTATCCGAGCTTGCTTCGGGGAAATGATTTCCGAGGAGAGTTAGAAGAGGTTGCGGTGGGAAAGAATAGTGCTGGCTGTGGCTTGCTCCCAGGGGGTTCAGCTTAGTAAGCAAACAGGCCCAGAGATGCACTTAGAGAACAATCACCACGAGTGATTCCATGCCTTCTTTCACACACAGTTATTTTTAGAATGTTCAACTTTATTGTGCTTTCGGAGGTGATGGCAATGTACCAGTTAAGCTCAATCTTGGACATTGTGATGTGCTTTTATTGCTACAGTTTCTAATTGAAATAAAATCGAAGAAGAAGGAAAGCGTTTAAAGAGAGCAAGAAAAATAGCTCACATGGGCTTTTGGCAAAAGAAAAAATATCTAGATACCAACATATACTTAGGACAAATTAAAAATACAATTACACATCAAAACCTACAGTTTGTGGAAAAAAACATTTTTTTTTCCAAAAGAGTCTGTATTAGTTCATTCTCACTATGAACTAATAGTAATAGTAATGAACTAATTAGTTCATTCTCACTATGAACTCATAGGTATTCTCGCTATGAAGAAATACCTGAGACGGGTAATTTACAAAGAAAAGAGGTTTAATTGACTCACAGTTCTGCAGGGCTGGGGAGGCCTCAGGAAGCTTACAATCACGGCAGAAGGGGAAGCAAATATGTCCTTCTTCACATGATGGCAGCAGGGAGAAGTGCAGGGCAAAGGGGGGCGGAAAGCCCCTTATAAAACCATCGTATCTCACGAAAACTCACCAGAACAGCATGCAGGTAACCGCCCCCATGATTCAATTACCTCCCACCGGGTCCCTCCCATGACACGTTGGGATTATGGGAACTACAATTCAAGATGAGATTTGGGTGGGGACACAGCCAAACTATATCAGAGCCCAATATATTCAATATATTGGAAAAATTATAATGGAATGGAATGGAATGTGACACTTTTTACTTTGATCTGAGTATTTTCAATATCCTATTTGTTTGTATTATCACCTTTTAGATCAGAATCTAAAAATAACTTGGGGTCCTTGATATAGTCATGCAACATTTGATATATTTCCTTTTTTTGAAGTTTCTGCTAAGAAAATTTATCAAATTGATTCATTTAAGTGCAGGGGCATAGAAATAAATGATCTCCTTCATTACCCAGAATTGTTTAAAATCATTTGGTAGACTCTCAATATTTCTTGCAAATTGACTTTGTTTATTTGTTTGTTTTTGGTCGATGCAGTATGGCAGAATGAAATGGAGTTAGTTTTAGGACAATTTTCATAGTTGCCAATGATTAATTCAGCAGTCACGATTTTTCAAACTATTAAATACGAAGTCCACGTCTTAGACTGAGTCCCCTAGATGTAGACCCTGAGACAAGGATTTGAGTTCAAGCAGTTTATTTGGGAGGCAATCCCAGGAAGTACTGCCATGGAAGTGAGGAAGTGAAACAGGGGAGGGAAGCAAACCAGCATTGGGTACGTTGAGGGCCAACATACAGCTGTGGGCTACCTGCTGGGAGCCTGAAAGGAGCCCACCTGCAGTGAGCTGGTATTTATCTGCCATCTCCTTGGGAATTGGTTGAGAGCTGTTAGGGCAGGGGTGAGTGTTAACTCTCCATGCTTCCCAATAGCCTGTGTGTGACACATATCTACAACTAGAGAGTCCTGGGCAGTAAGGGACAACACAACAGTGAGTTCTAGGAATGACCGACCTATACAACTTACACGACGTGTATCGATCGGGAGCCGGATCTGAGAGGCAGAAGACTGAGTGTAAAATCATACAGTCTAAAGCCAACCCGGGTTCAAACCAGATCTGCTCCTGTTTGTATGTGACCCTGAGCAAGTTATTTAATCTCTTGGCACTCAGTTCCCTCATCTATAGAGTAAAGATAATCATAATACCTACCCTCATAGGGTTGTTGTGAGGATTGAGTAGATATAAGTAACAAGTTTAGAATAATGTTGACTCATGCCATGTACTATTTATTCATAATTATTATGGGAGGGGGTGTTCCAAAGTAAATCATCAACCTGCCACCAACAGTACACCTGTGGTAAACGGTTACCATTTACCTGTCTTCTCCTCACCTTTATTTGATAAAATTTCATTTAATGACCTTTCTATAGTTTTACTCTCTTCACTAAGAATTTAGAACTTGCATGGCTGGGCGTGGTGGCTCACGCCTGAAATCCCAGCACTTTGGGAAGCCGAGGTGGGCGGATCATGAGGTCAGGAGATCAAGACCATCCTGGCTAACACGGTGAAACCCCGTCTCTACTAAAAACACAAAAAAATTAGCCAGGCGTGGTGGCGGGCGCCTGTAGTCCTAGCTACTTGGGAGGCTGAGGCAGAAGAATGGCGTGAACCCGGGAGGCGGAGCTTGCAGTGAGCCAAGATTGCGCCACTGCACTCTCTCTAGCCTGGGTGACAGAGTGAGACTCCATCTAAAAAAAAAAAAAAAAAAAAAAAAAAAAAAAAAAAAAAAAAAAAAATTTAGAACTTACCATGCCATGTGCAGTATGCAATATTGAATAATCTCACTTCAATTGAAAAATAAACCTTATTTTTCATGCATACAGAGAAAAATGTATTCATCATCATTTTGGGGGATCATTTAAATCCCTCATCTGAATGTATTTTGGTAAAGTTTAGCTGAGGGGGTCTTATATTTGCCTAGAGAGAACACAATGTCTAACCATGCATTTCCTCAGGGAACTCTATGGTACAAGTCCTCTTTTCACCTTGTAAAAAGAGACTCCAAGCCCTGCTGGCAATTCACAACACAAAAAGCATATCTTATTTATAGGAAAGTTGAATTTAATGTGATAGGAGCAAATCACTTTTCAAAGTGGCCAAGAGAGGGGAAAAGGGTTAAAAAGTCTCTATTGATATAAGACAAATTAAAAGCAGAAATGTAAGAAATGACACTCCTTCCCAAGAATCCTATGAGTGGATTTTTATGGTCTTAAAATGTACCTTGATTCATCTACTTCTGTTCACGCATGTTTGCAAGTATGTCCTTCTCCAAGCAGCTAGAGAAAATAAAGTTGGATGCATCAGCCTGTTCCCATTGTTTCATGAGCAACCATCCAGTCTTTTAGATTCTAAAAGCCTAAAGATTCTAAAAGTGGAAAATTTATTGTTTCACTCAAAAATTCCATAAGCCATCTTCCTAAGTATGAAATAGCTTCAGGGAATTCTATTTTTTCTGATAGTTTGTCACTAAGTATTTGAGTCCATGATTTTCAGGGGAGCCAAGAGATCTCATACCAAATTGCAGGGAATTCCTATGATGTTTTTTAAAAGCAGCCATTTAGTGTTCTTCTCTGATTTGGAGACATGCAATAAAATCTTTTTATGCACCCCATTTATTTTCCTAGACATTTAAATTTTTCATGCCCAGCATGCTCAATAATTCAAGCAGAGTTGAAAATGGCCAGGTTTTACCTTCCATGGGATTATCCTTGGGGACTGAGGGTTTAAAAGAATGACAGCTATGAAAAATCCCAGGCCTCCTCCCAGCTGTGCACATTGAACTATCTCTACTGAAAGTGGTAACCTCTGCCTGCTTCACAGGAGGCATTGGCGAGCATCCTGACAATCACTGTAAATCACAGCCCATCACACAGCTAACTCTAGAGCAATGGGGCCACCTAGACTCCAAATATGGAAGTGCTGAAAGGAAAAAAAATCCCTTCTGGGATTCATTCCTAGAGGCTCCTTGAGATCTGGATATTGAGAGGGTAAAAGAGAAGCTTGTACATGTCTGAGTCTCAGGTGATCAGAGACAACTTGAATGCATGAGGATTTTTCTCCATAAAACACATTAGATATTAACGTTTAAATATTTATAAATATTTACATGAAATATCTTAAATATTAAAAATTATATTTTTATGAGTGTGTTGGCCTAAAGATGAATATATTCCTGTTATATATTACATATTAAATGTTATACATTTATATATATAACACTTAATTTAATTTACCAGTTTTTAAAAAAAAAGTTAAAAGAAATAAAGACATTTAGACATTTTTCTGGGACCTTAAAAGTACTGTGGGCCCTCCACACTGTGCCTAGTGGATAAATTGGCATGGCTGGCACACACTAGCGAGGTCAGGGGTTTATAAGGCCTGGAAGCCTTCCATCCTTTAGATGCTTAGAATGTACTGAAAGATGTCCAAGGACACCAAAGGACTTACCATACTTTCCTGCATTTCATGAATTTCTTTCATATTTTAATGTTTCCTTTAATGCATCACCTAATAGATGACACATTTAACATCGAGGTGGTGGGACTCTGTTCCTTTAGAGTCTTCATTGAATTGATAATACTTTTAAAATATACAATATCTTAGAATGGAGGAGGCATGGTATCCAGCCATGATGAGGAAAAGCAGCCACCCCTGCGCCCTGGGGCCTCTCCTGACCTGGCTCTTTCCACTCCCTACCTACCCAGCCACACATCAAGAAGCAGTCCTCTGTCATTTATTAGCCCACCTCGGAAGCCACATTGCCACAGTTCTGCTGTGCTCTTGGTTGAAGCAGTCACAAGCCCACCCCATTCATGGAGGAATGACAAGGTCACATTGTTGAAGAACATATGAAATGGTGATATAGTTGTTGTCACCTTTGGAGAATGTGATCTGCCAAACATCCCCCAACAAAGACAAATAAATAGAGAGTTGGATCATTTCTTTCTTTTTACTTTTTTTCTGTCTTGAGACAGTGTTGTTCTTGTTGCCCAGGCTGGAGTGCAATGGAGCAATTTTGGCTCACTGCAACCTCCGCCTCCCAGGTTCAAGTGATTTTCCTGCCTCAGCCTCCCGAGTAGCTGGGATTACAGGTGTGCGCCACCATGCCTGGCTAATTTTTGTATTTTTAGTAGAGACAGGGTTTCACCAGGCTGGTCTTGAACTCCTTACTTCAGGTGATCCACCTGCCTCAGCCTCCCAAAGTGCTGAGATTACAGAGAGTTGGATCATTTCTAAAGGGAAGTGGGTAGCAAGGGCGATGAACAAACAGAAATTACACTGTGTTCACTCTGTTATGCCACCGTGATGCCTGTGAGGGAGCAGAGCAGCTGGCTGTACAATTTCTTTAAGGAACATGGATATATACCCAGTTGGTTCAGGCAATGGGTGTTACTATCAAACTGTTTGCAGAGGAGTAAGGAAAACAAAAATGAGAGTAGCCAGGATGTCCCTCTCAGTCAGCTGAGATGTGACAGCTTGTTTAGGGTGGTTGTGCAATTTAAGATGTGTCATCCCCAGCCTCAGATATCAGTGTTTCTCTTTGCTAGAGCTCTACCATTATGGCTGCTTTTAGGGGAGTCCGCCACCCCATTTCTCCTGCAGTTACCAGTTACGTTATTCCCTGCTTCTCCCCTTTTCTTGGCTTATACCCCTTGTGGCTTCTAGAATGTCATCTTGGTCAGATTTCCATCACTGATCTAGTCAGCTGTGTCCATCAGAGGGATCAGTGCTTCCAGACATCTACCCAGCAGAAGCCACTGAGGGTGTGGCTCCTCCTCAAGAGCCAATAAGGACCCCAAGAGGGAATGACTCCTCCTTAAGAGCCAATAAGGATCCCATGTCTCGTGGCTCAAAATAAATACTTTTCATTGCCTGCAGATGTTAATTTCCTAAGGTTAGGCCCAGGGTGAATAAAGGAGGAGAAAAGAAGACTGAATCTCTGAGGGTAAAACACAGGACAAAGTGAAATAAGTTCTTCACCAAAGTAACCACCAAACTGCCTAGCATCTTCCTGCTCTCCTATCTCTGCGAGAGTCTATTGTGTGCACCATAATTACTATCCTTCAGCTCATTTGGCTCTTAATCATGCCTTTGAATGCAGCACAGACAGAATGAACCCAGCTTTTCCGACTGTTCTAGGCTCAGTACTCTTGAAAGTCAGGTTTCAAGTAGAGTCAATTCTAAGGGGTCTTTGGCCCCAGAGCAGTCAATGCATCAAAGTGGAATTTTCTGTAGCACCCTTGGACCCTTGGCATCCAGCACCAAAGTAAAACACAGCTTGCCTTACATAAGGGAGCCTACATTATCACTCCCAGAATAACTAGTGACCCCACAGACCTCCACAGATGTGCTGTAGAACAAACAAACATCAGACCTTCTCCATAAGGACAGGTCTAGGCTGCACCTTTATCTATATCCAGTCAAAGATACATAGATTTATAGTGACCCAGAAAAGAATGCAGACGAACCTGGAGAAAGCACCCTGCTGCTTAGATCTACAAATTTTGTTCATCTCATATATACAGGCACAGACAAAAAGGAATGTTGACAGGCTGTATTTACTTGATCTTTTCGTCACCTCTTAGAATCTAATACATGTGAAAATTTTGGCATAGGCAAGCACAATTACTCCTTGTAGACATATATATTTCTGAAGCTGTAACTCCTTGTGTACATATGTTTTATTCTTTACACATTAGTTCTTGCTGCCAAAAAGCTCTACATTTTATAATTCAATCAGCGAACACCTGTACCAAGATTTGATCACTGGGAACTTCAAATATTTCGTATTTGAGAATGGGGAAAGAAAATCTGCCGAGAAAAAAATTGGCCAGAACCCGCGTTATGTATTTTTCCCAGGAAAGCTAATTATTAGAGGAGGATAAAAATCTGAGGTTTCCTGACTAGGGAGTGGAGTCTGTACAAGGGATCTGATGTGACAGGGTTCCTTCTCTATCCTCTTCAAAATGTAAGGAATGTTTGGCTTCTGGATTGTGTCAGAAAAATAGAAGTAACAAATAGTCTTTATTCATAAAGAACCGGCTTTTCCTGACAGAGATTTTAGTCGTGTGCTACACACGTGAATCCTTTTTAAAGAAATTGCTAGGGGCTGGGGAATTTCCAAGCCAACCTCCATTAACCTGCAGATTGAGCAAGACACACATCTGTTCTTTAATTGCACAGTATTTCGAATCAAAACAAACAAGCCCTTCCACAAAAAAGGGCCTGTTTTCCTGGTGATGGTTTTGGCTCGAGTTACCCTTTGTGTTGAGTATGTCTGCTCTTCAGGCCATAAGGTAGCGATCTCACCGACACCTGCCTGTGTCACGATCCCCCTTAGTAGTCTGTGCTGCAGTCACTAAGCATGACCACTAGATGACGGGAGAGGACTGAGTTGAAGCCATGGCGGCGGCTCCTTTCTCCCTGCAGGGTGGGAGGAACGCTGTTGTCTCTCCTTTTTCTTCCTGCCCCTTTGTTTGACTTCACCATTTTTCTGTTTCCCTTTCTCTCCACTGTAGTTACGTGACTCACCTTTCATTCAGTACCTCCCTTCAAGGAAAGCCCTGTCTCCGGTCCTTGGTCTGGGATCACACAGAGTTCTTGGGATGACCCTGGCTCTCCCGCGCCGGCCGCCCTGCTGCCAAGTGCAAGCATTCGCTCCCAGATGCTTCGCCCAATTCCTTGCAAATGTCATCCAATCAGTGTCCAGGTGTTCACGGCTCATCACTGGCTTACTGCTCTGGTCTACATAGCTTGGGGCATTGCTGTTTATGCAGGTATAAAAAAAAAGAAAAAGGAAAGAAAGAACTGCAGCATCACAGAAAGTGAATCAGAATATCAGTCTGTGGTACTGGGAGAGAAAAAGAAGATTCCCCAGAGAGGGTGAAGACCAAACAGACTGCAGACCTGCCATCTCTCTACACTGCACGTGGATTGGCCATTGGCTGTATGCACCCGGGAAAAAAATTCAGAGGGCCATGCTGTGATAGCTGACCTAAAGAAGACATTCTGGAGAGCACATGAGTTTGATTTTTACAAATGACTTAATAATCTGGGGGACCAAGCCAGGGTTGCAGAGGCTGGAAGAGCCCGTGACAGACCTTTGCCACCCGCCAGTGGTGAGCAGAGGAGGAGGAGACCCAGAGTCAGGGGTGGTAGGGGAACGGGGTTTCCCAGGCCTCTTTTCACAGCAATTAGAGGTCTGTGTTCTCCTTGAGGCAGAGGTGTTAACTCCCACAAGTGTTAGTGAGATTTAACGAAGAAAAGGGGAGACTCCAGGGCTGCATTTCCAGTAGGGGCTTCCACAGCAGCAGAAGAGGACAGAGTTCTGCTGCTTCCAGCCGGACCTGGCAGAGAGTCATGGAAGCCTGGACCTTAGCATGTTGCCTTCGTCAGCAATTCCACCCTCCAGCCGGCATCGTGTGAAGAGTCCCCAACCTGTGGTCGCCTAGCCCCTTCTACGAACCTTGTGAAGAGAAGCTGCCTGTGCCTTGGGCTAGAAAGTTCTCTCACAGTCTATCCAGTGCTTAAGCTCGCCTGCCTAGGTTTACATCCGAGTTCTGCTAAGTTTCCAGCTAAGCCTAGTTTCCTCCTCCAAAAAATGGAGATAATAATGGCACCTACTTCACTTGCGGATCTAATGAAACTCAAGACCTTAGCACAATGTTTGACCATATAAAGTACCTCTAAGTGATGATGATGATTAATTTGGGCCTAGAATTGACATCTTAGTCATATGAGGCAGAACCTAGTTCTAAGGAAACACACCTCAGTGCCATGATAGAAACATTTCATGATGAAAACCTAAGCAGTTGTGCAATGAAAATCCCTGTCATTTACAACAATTCCGCCACCCCCCACGTACTTGCGATAAATTAGAACCAGGATGGGGCAAGTTTCTCGTCTTGCCTCCTCTTTTCCTCAGTGGAACAGTGTGATTTATGGCTCTGACGGGAGAGCCAACCAAACTCAGTTGTTTCAGCTGACCGTCCCCGTGAGTTTTCAGGTTGATGTGAAATCCAATGGGGTGTGAGCTGAAACCCAAGATCGCCTGAAAGCCCCATGCACTAAGCTCAGTAAGAGACCAAACCAAATCAAACCAAAGCTCCCTCCCTCTTGCCTGGCTCTCCTGGAGCTCACAAGAAGCCTGCCACTTGTGAGCCTGTGTGCCTGGAAGGGTCTGCTGCACCTGGCTGGGGGCCTTGGGCCATTGTTTTCCTGGCAGCAGCAAGGAGGCAGGTCCTCTGCTCACTCCTGGAGCTGGCCCCATACCAGCGACGTCAGAAACCAGGCAGGCTTTTGTCCTGGGGTCTTCTAGGGGTTGGTTACACGGAGAGAGTGAGGCTTTGTTGGAAGACTCTCAGAGGCCTGGCCAGGTTTTCCTCTCACAGCCAAGAAGCAGATTCTAGTTCTTTCCAAACTCTTGATACCTTCTAAACTGAAAAGCGGCTGCCCACTCAGAATTTGGGCTAGGGCATGGAGAGGCTAAAAACCTTATCTTCTAAAAGGGAATTGTTACTGTCTCTCTGAAAAGACCGCAAGGTTTCTGGGAGATTCTGAAATGATGTATAGAGCTAGAGTCTAAAAAGGTGGAAGGAGAGGTTTCTGGGTAGGGGGTTAAAAGTGTAAGCTCTGGAGGCAGGCAGACCTGGGATCAAGTCCCAGCTCATACTCTTCATAGCTGAGTGACCTTGAGAAAGTCACTCAATCCGTCTGAGGTTCTCTTTGTTCTTTTGCTCCCTGCTCACTATTCATCTTACCCTGTCTAGCCCAACGTTTTTGGTAGTTCATGTTCCAGTCAGAAGAAAAGACCAGTGAGAACTGGGATTTATAATAATTACAATCATCAAAATTAACTGAGTACAGTGCTCAGCAATTTATATCAATTTCATGTAATCCTCAGAACCCTTTTATAAGGTAGGCATTGCACTGATTCACATTTTCCTAGTGAGGAAATAGAAGTTTAGGAAGGTTGCCAAAAACTTAGAATTACCTTTCTAAAATATGTCTGGTTCTATTAGTCTTTGGTTTAAAATCTTACCATGGATTTATCTTCAGGATAAAATAAAATTCTTTAACACAGAAAAAAGGACCCTTCCATGCTGTGAGCCTTCAGGATTCAGTGGTTAACCAGTATCGTCTTTCTAACTTCCTGATCTGCAGGTCTCCCTCTGACCACACTGAGCTTTCACCCTTCCCTAGCCAACTGAGGTGTTCTTGCACCTCCAAGAATCCACACGCAATCTTTTCTTCTTCCTTCGTATCCTTCTGGATCTGGCTAACTCTGACTATCCTTCAAGACGTGGTTGGGTATCCCTTCGTCTGGAGAATAACCTGTATGCTCCCAAAGATGGGGATAAACACCCTTTCTAGATGATCTGGTAGTTTCTGAGTCTGCTTCTAACAAGGTTAACTCTAAATTCCTCAGCCCAAGACTGAAGGGAACTCCTTTCACTGCCTTTACCCTGGACTCTCGCCCGTGCAGCTCTCTGGCAGCAGGAAGTCCAAGATGTCCATGGACTCTTAGTAAGCCATTCACAGTCTTCATTTAGGGAATTTTAGTAGAGTCTGCTGAATTTGTCTTAAATAGGCTGACGACAATGATTTTTTAAAATGTATACAATCATGCACTGCATAACAACTTTTCAGTCAACAACAGATCAAATATATGATGGTGATCCCAGGACCTGAAAATATCCTATTGCCTGGTGACATTATAGCCATCAACATGTGGTAGAGCAACACATTACTCACTTGTTTGCCAGTTGTAAAAAAGAATAGCACATACAATTACATACAGTACATAATACTTGATAATAATAAATGACTATGTTACTGGTTTGTGTATTTACTGTACTATATTTTTCACAGTTATTTTAGGGTGTACTCCCATTTATTAAAAAAAATGTTAACTATTAAAAGCTTCAGGCAGGTTCTTCAGGAGGTGTTCCAGAAGAAGGCATTGTTATCATAGGAGGTGACAGCTCCATGCGTGTTATTTTCCCTGAAGAACTTCCAGTGGGACAAGATGTAGAGGTGGAAGACAATTATACTGATACTCCTGACCCTGTGTAGGCTAATGTGCATGTTTGTGTCTTGGTTTCTAACAAAAGAGTCTAAAAAGCAAAAAATATTAAAAATTTTAAAAATAAAAAAGGTTATAGAATAATTATATAAAAATATTTTCGTACAGCTATACAATATATTTGTGTTTTAAGCTAAGTGTTATTACAAAAAGTCAAAATTTTAAAAATTACAGCATTTATAAAGTAAAAAACTTTATAGTAACAAAGGTTAATTTATTATTGAAGAAAATTGTTTATAAATTTAGTGTAGCCTAATTTTACAGTGTTTATGAAGTCTACAGTAGCATACAGTAATGTCCTAGGTCTTCACATTTTCTTATCACTCACTCACCAACTCACCCAGAGCAACTTCCAGTCCTGCAAGCTCCATTCATGCCCCATACAGGTATACCATTTAAAAAATCTTCTATAGCATATATTTACTCTAGCGCTTCCACATTGAGATGTATTTAAATACACAAATATTTATCATTGTGTTACAATTGCCTGTAGTATTGAGAACAGTAACATGGTGTACAGATCTGTAGTCTAGCAGCAATAGGCTATACCATACAGCCTAGGTGTGTAGGTGGCTACATCATCTAAGTTCGTGTAACACAACGACAAAACCACATAACCATGCATTTCTCAGAATGTGTCCCCATCATGAAGTGACCCATGATTGTACATCATATACTGCCCCTAGAGTCTTCTCAGTGGCCATCTGGCTCAGAAGTTTTCAATCTTTCTTAGGACAAGGACTGCTTTCGAATTTGTGGGAAGCAATGGATGCTGTTGGGGAAGGGGCTGCACATACAGACATAATTACTAAAGGTATTATAATTTCAGGAAGGTTCACAGATCCCCTGCAGACCACTCAGGAATTATGTTAAGAATCCCTGATGAAGTCCAACTTTCTCATTTGTAGCTAGGAAACAGGGTGCCAGAGACCTGCTGTAATTGTCCACATTCAGATGGCTAGAGAGTGGTGAAGCTGAGATTTATATCCAAGTGTTCTGATTCTTTTAGCCTGTGTTTATTTTAAAGATTAATAATGAGGGAAACTATTAATTTTACTGCATCCCACAATTGGTCAAGCATAGATTACTAATCCTTTGTACTTCCATATAGGATTGGCATTAGCAGAATTCATTGACACTAGCAATGACCAATAGTGATTGAAACCCTTCAAGAAAAGACATTAAATAATCATGATAACCATAGAATGTTACTTAAAAGGGTAGGAAGCAAAACCTCATTAAACAAAAATTAAAAACACTTAAGAATGACAATATCAATAGCTAAAATCAACACCAACAGATACAAGACCATCCTTCCAGCCAAGTAAGACAATCAAAAGGTGTGGAAGGTCAGGTTGCAGTCCTGATCAGTCAGGCATTCAAACTGGGCTGATAATTATCAAAGTGTAAGTTCACATAAAGAGTTATTATAATTGAGAAAGTAAAAAATCATGTAACTTCCACATTCAATACTGTAATTTAAAAATAGATTTTTTTCACAATAACCATATACAAAGTAATGTATTTAACACATAAAACCAACGAGAGAAAACCCACAATTCTTTCTCATCACACAAAAATCTATTTAGAATGTTAAAATTATTATGTTTTTCTCTATGCCTTTGTTGTTCTACTTAAAGCATACAAACATCATACTGACATAGATTACTTATTCACTTACCAAAAAGGAGATGTAGACAATAGAACATCTAAATTGACTGAAAAATCTACCAAGGCTTTTATATTTAAATCACAGGCAAAATGGTACATATTATCTTCAAATTAGGGTGACTAAACATTTTGGTTTGCCCAGGACTGTCCCATATTTGGCATGGGAGGTCCCATGTCCAGAACACCCCTCAGTTCCAGGCCAAACAAGACAGCTGGTCACCCTACCTAAAACAACAGTACAAACAACCAGAATAATTATGTTCTTTAAATTCTCACCTTATATACAATTTATAAATAATAACAATGAATTCATTGAATAAAGAAATAAAATATTCAGTTGGCTATTTTACATTATAGACTGAACTGGGTTTTTAATTTAATTTTATTTATTATTATTATTATTTTTAGTTTTGAGTCTTACTTTTTTCTCCCACGTAGAAAGAGAATTAGTTTTGTTAATTTAAAAAATCATCCATTATGTATCAGCCATCATGATCAACAGCTGAAATTTCTCATGTATTCACATACCACAATACGGTCCCATTAAACATGAGAGTATTGAAACAAATACTAGAATAAATTCATTCAGTAAAACTCTAAAAAATAGTACCGAACCATAGGAGAAAAAGGAAACCATTTAAATAGTCAAAGTTGTAAGAAAAATATTTTTGTTCTGAAATGGTCATGGTTTGTTTTTCTTAGGTGAGAGTGTGTTGGGTAGAGATGAAAGCTTGGGAAGGATCGTTAAAATTCCTGGTAGGTATTTTTTAACTGCCACTAATTCACTGCCGAATAATGTTATACAAATTATGTAGCCCAATGTTGTCTTATGTGGAGCTTCTTCAATATCATAGTGAAATTTAGCCGGTAGCAATATTATGAGCCTGAATTAATAATTTTAGGGGTCTGCTAATGAAGGAGCTGTAGCCAAAAAAAAACAAGGTGGGGAAATATCTATTAAAATGACATCTTGCATTCCTTTACGGTTTATGGAAGTTTTCAACGTATGCTATGATTATTTCCATTTTATTGTATGGGCGACTCACGGTTATGAGAATTTACCCAAGTTCACTTCATGGGTATGTGGAAGAAGAGGGCTAGAACTCAGAACTTCTGCCTTCTAGTCTGGTGCTGTCTTTAGTTTTCAACTCTTGCCACTGTGTTTCAGACTTTGGAGGCCACTGTGAGTCTGACAGCTACAATACCCTCTCTTTGAAAAAATATACATGTGCATAGGTCCTTTCCTATCAGTTATAAGGCCTGGGACAAGTGTACAAAGGGAGAGCCATACACCTTATGCCACAGGTTTTTCCTCATCTCACCCCGTCCTACTCTGCCCATAATACTCTCAGATTCCCCCGTCATCACTGGTTTCACCCTTTTAAGCCCTTTAAAGGAACCTAAGGCTGGAAGGCCAAGTGCAAATATAGAATTCTTGGACTCCTTGGATTTTTTCTCTGGAAAGTGGTGGCCTTCTCATCCTTGGCCTTCCCAGCCCTGGGGCAGGAGGTGGGGGCTGCGGGGAGGATGGACTTGGGGAAGAGGCTTGAGCTCTTTAGGTAGAAAATTCCCAGGTTCTAGGAGCAGAACCATGGGCCAAAAAAGGAGGAAGCAGGCTTATAGTGGGCACTTTGCTTGGACCTCTGGAACATCATGTCCTGTAGAGAGGGGCACAGCCAGAGTAAGGCATGCTAAGGTACCCCTCTTGCCTGATCTAAAAGCAACGGTACTTGCACACATACTGAAACAATTCTATATACAACTTCTGGGATTCACAAGTGTCCTGTAGCTCTCCCATAGATCACAAGTTAAGAACTTCTGATATCATTAGTTAAGAATAGCAGTAAATCCCACTTGTATTGCTCTTAATAAAGTATAAAATGCTTTCACACTCAAAAGCTCATAATCTCATTTATTTGATTCTTAGTTCCATCCGTTCATTCATTCATTCATCCATTCAATTCATTCATCTACTCGTCAAAGAACGTGCCGGGTGGTGGGCTATCAACTGTATAGGTAAAAACAGATCCTTTCAAAAGATTCCACAGTTACCACAGGACCAAGCAATACTACTCCTACATACATATTAAAAAGAAATAAAACACATGTCTGTTTAAACACTTGTACATGCATCTTCATAGCAGCATTACTTATAATAGCCAAAAAGTAGAAACAACCCAAATGTTCGTCAACTGATGAATGGATAAACAAAATGTGGTATATCCATACAAAGCAATATTGTTTCACAATACAAAGGAATAAAGTCCTGGTGCATGCGACCATGGGAATAACCTGAAAACTTTATCCTAACTGAAAGATGCCAGGCACAAAAGCCACATGTAGTATGATTCCATTTATGTGAGATTCCCCAAACAGGCAAATCCATAGAGGCAGAAAGTAGATTAATGGTATGCTAGGGGTATGCGGGAAAGGAATAATGGGGGCGTGACTGCTAATGAGCAGAGGGCTTTCTTTTTTGGGATGATGTAAATGTTCTGGACTTAAGTTGTGATGGCTACTCAACCTCCTAAATATACTGAAAACCACTGAACAGTACACTTTAAAAGGGCGAATTTTATAGTATCTGAATTATACCTTAATTTTAAAACAGATTTTCAGAACAAACCAAAACAGATCTTGTTCTTGCTTTTATGACGCCTACAGCCTGGCTCTCTGCGAGGTCTCTGCACTTATTAGGGCAGTTTCCAAGATGGGGTGGCCGGGCCTCAAAGCAGGCCCATCATTTTATCCGTCCCCTTCCCAACAGGCCAGTGAAGGATTTGGCAGGAAGGAAACAGGTGGCTTCATGTCTCAGCGTCGGTTTTCCAAAGCGGCCTCCCTGGGCCGGGACACACGCCCTGCACCGGTGTGAGAGTGTATCCCGGACCCCCGCGCACCCCCGGGCTCCTGCGCACCACAAGGCCCCCAAGCAAATCCTGGCCCCCATTGCAGCTCCCAGGTCCCCGTGCACCCCTGTTCCTGCCCCCGTGCACCGTGGGCGCCCATGGCGGGGCTCCGGAGCCTCCTGCGCTGCCTGCCAGGTAGCGTGCACCGCAGAGGCCAAACAGGCAGCCAGCACCTCCTGCCTCATTTAAGTGGTAATTTCCTTTGGGGGTTTCATTTAAGTGCAGCCCTGGGAAAATCGCGGCGAAGAGCTTTCCGAGAGGAAACGTTCCCTACACTTCCCGGAGAGTTGTAAAGCTCGGGAACTTTCTCTTTTGCTGGACGCGAGCCTCTACAGAGTAATTAACGAACCGAGCGGGGCGTGGCGGGGAGGGCAAGCGTGGCGAGGCCGTTTCTGTCTTCTCCTCCAGGGAAAGGAGGAGCGGTGAGTGGTGGAAGAGAAAGATTTTAAACTGGAGTTTTGGAGGCGGGAGAGCTGGCAGGGGTCTCATGGCCTTGAGATATGGGCGTCTTGGCGCTTCTGGAACTTTGTTTTCCTCGTGGGAAAGGAGGAATCGATTTCTTTCTGTGGGGGCCCACTACCACTTATTTCTATTTTATTTATTTATTTATTTATTTATTTATTTATTTATTTTATTTTATTTTATTTTTTGGTGCGGTTGTTGGTTCTCCCTTTAGTCATGGGGCAGGATGGGTGGAAAATATTTCTCAATATTGTGCCTGCATTTGCATCACTTGGGTTGCTTGTGAAAAATAGATCCCCCAGCTTCCAGCCTGACCTGCTATATTGGAAATCGGGATTGGGGATGGGGTGTGTGTAAGGACAGGGGGGTTCTAGCATAAAAACGTATATTTTTTAACAACTTTGCTGGATGATTGTTAAGCATACTAAAGTTTAAGAGCCTCTGGTAGCCACAAAATCCTTGCTGCTGAAGAGGATCTGAAAGAACTGAAACCAAAAAACAAAACAAACAAATAAACAAACAAAACAAAACAAAAAAACCAGCACTTAAGAGCAGCAGGGTTGAAAGGGACTGGGTAGATAATATAAACTAATGTCTTGTTTGAAAAAAATAAACAAAACAAAGCTGCCATCTGATTCCTCATTCAATTACCACCCTACTCATTCACCTGTCCCGGGGTGCAAGCTGAGTGGCTGCCTGATTAGCAGCCCTTATGTGTGTCCTCAGGACGAGGCTTCTTGTCTGTCCAAAGCGTGGCTGGTGCTGAATGGCATGGGAGGGTAGGTTCCTTGGCTGCCACTGAGGTTGCCTTTACCAGAGCTGTCAGGAATGCTCTTCTGCCGGGTCCCCCGTGTGTCTGATGTGTGTCCTAGTGTGAGGAACTCATAGGGAGGGGAACCACCAAGTTAAAACATGGTGAGGTGTTCACTGAGGTAGACCTGTAAACCTCATCCCACTGACTGAAGTCAACCCAATCCATTACCCTGAGCCCTCGAAGCAATCTCCACATGAGAAGCAACAGGAGACAAGGAGGAGAAAAAGCTTCTCTACAGGAAAGAAGGAAGATTTAATAAGTGCCTTAAAATATTTAGGAAGGACAAATTTTGAAACTTAAGGCTTTAATCACAAAGAGTTTTGAAAGAAATTCACTTGAGTATGAGGGTACATGTCTGCAACTTGTTCAAGCATCAGCTTAAGCTCAAATGTTAAATTTAACCATAAATGAGGCTGCCACCATAATAAACCTCAGAGCCCACCGTGATACCAGAGGCCTACTTAGCCTGTATTACCATCCTTTATATTTTCCGGGACTTCTCAACTATTTACCTTTGTATTCATCATGAAGACTTGCTGACCTTATTCTTCTTGAATTTGTGTTGTTAGTTATCTTCGATTTATTACTATTATTATTATTTGAGACACAGTCTCCTTCTGTTCCCAGGCTGGAGTAGGGTGACATGATCAGGGCTCACTGCAGCCTTGACGTCCCAGACTCAAGCCATCCTCCTTCTTCAGCCTCCAGAGTAGCTGTGACACCATGCCTGGCTAATTTTTGTATTTTTTGTAGAAATGAGGATTCATCATGCTGCCCAGTCTGTTCTCAAACTCCTGTGCTCAAGCGATCCACCCGCCTCAGCCTCCCAAAGTGCTAGGATTACAGGCGCTCAGCCTCTTCACTTTGTAAAACCAGGCAGCTTACAATAGTACAAACAATTAGAAAGCTGGAGTGGGAGCCTCTGATTAACAGGTTTATATATTATTTAAAGTTGCAATGGTATGAACTGTAGAAGAACTAAAAGTAATAATGCAAATATAAAACATTTGGAGGTGGAGGAGGAAACTTAGATTAAATGAGCTAAATCCTCCCCTTTTCATATTAAGGTGTCTAGAGATATTATCTCAAGATGATAAATGGGGAAAAAGAGGTTAAGCCTCTTATCTAGATTTATGGAGGTAACTGCTAAAAGAACCAAAAACAAACAGTTAAAAGAGGTTGAATCTGGGGAGTGGGATGGGGTGGAGGCAAAGAGCAGAGAGGTAGAGGCTACTGCTTTTCAGACCTTAAATTCTTCTGTCCTCACTCATATGTTCCACACATATGTATTACTTTAGTGGATTTTTTTTAAGCAAAAACCAAAAAGTCAGGAGAAAGGAAAATATGGTAGGAACATAAAATTGAGTCAAGAATTAGGCCTAAAAACACATACCGCATTGATTCACACATTTGCTGCAGCTGGGCCACACATTTGGCTCTGAGCTGTGCCAGAGCAATTATAGAGGGACCCCTGGTCAGTCCATGTATAATATCCACAAGATGAAAACAGACCAACTGGGAGAATTCTGGCTGCTCCTTGCTATTAAAATATCAGAATGAAATTTCTTCCAGGGGTCTTCCTAAAGAAGACATGGAGAGATGATTAACATCCTCAACAATGTCTTTGAAATGTACAGAATAATGGTTTTCATGTTTTGTTTTTTCCCTTAGAATTCTCAACCCAGATTGCTGGTGTCACACTCAAGTGCAAGTTAGATAAATACTTCCATGAGAACTCAGCTCCTTGCTTGATCTAGGGATAGATTTTGGAATATCTTGAAAGATACATGCAGTTTTGTACTAACAGAATTTTTACTTTTAACTTTAAAAATTTAAAATAGAATTTCTCTCTACTGAGCTATTGAAAATTATTAGCTGAAAATGAGTTTAAAACTATACTTTCTAATGAACACCCAGATTACAGCTAATCAATGTTGTCTGTTGAAATAGATCTATGTATCCTAATAATTGAGAGACAGATATTTTGTTTATGATATTTGTGTCTATGCAAACAAAGTGCTATTATGAACACAACTATATTTACATATATACATTTCCTGTGCTTCTCTCTGGATAGCAAAGCTGTGTTCTAATGCTGTCTTCAGGATGTATATGGTTGGGGACAGCCTTATAGGTGAAATGTTGTATTTCTGGTACTTCAGCAATTAGATAATATTGCACAGAAACTCAAATATAATTTTTGTACTAACAATTGTGGTTTGCTTATTACAAAAGCAATATGTTTATTAAAAATCAAAATACATGAATAGAAGAAAATAGAACAGTATAGAAACAGTACAGAATAGAAATAACAATATTGCATTTATTAATAGCGTTAACTATTAATTAGTGAGTCTTTTCTATACTATATAGATTAAAAATGAAATAATATTTTATAGTACTCTTTTGGACTATGATTTCCTTTAATACCAGTGTCTGTCTTCCCATATCATTAGATATTCTTGCAGAAAATCTTTTTAAAAGTCTGTATAACCCATCATGTTGGTGTATATTTAGGTTATCTAGCCAGTTGCCCACTGTTGTACATTCATTTCAAAAAACATGATATAGAAACTCAATATTAAAGGTTGAATTGATAGGTTCTTTAATATACTATTTCCCAAAAGAAAAATCTGAGAAAACTGAAAGATATTCTAAACCGGATAGACATTTTTTACAGCCCCATTTAACTTACATGGACAATAGTTTTAACTACCATTTGTCTTCCCAATACTGTGACACTTCCTTTCAGTTTGAAAGAGAAATTTCATGGTGATTAATAGAGGTATGGTTTATTAAAATGTTTAAATTAAAAAGTTGACTATGGACTCTGAAATAGTCTCCTTCTGCTTCACATTTTTAATGTTATTAGTTAGGTAAGACACTAACACTCACCTAGACCTATAAGTCTCCAGGTCTCTTTTCCTATTTTAACACTTCAATGACTAGGAAATATGACTTTCCTCTGTTGTTAACCCTCTAGTGATTCTTTAATTGCTCCATGGATCCTTGGTGTTTTGTAAACTGAGATGACTGAGATGTTTTATTGCTACAATTTAATAATGTGTATATTTTCCAAGTTTCCAGAAAAAAAGTTGCTAGATAGGATTTTCTCATTTTAACATTTTTCTCCACACATTTTACTTAAAACTTTGGCATCTGCTACAGCTTGTCTTTTTGAGACTATGTACAAAACAAAACAAACAAATAAACCAAAAACAAAGAAATCAACAAAACCCAAAACTAAAAATATCTTACAAATAGGCAATAAACAAATGGTAATGGAAAATGGAAAAACTCATAAGGTATCTGTTGTTTAGTCCCACTAACTTTTTTTTTCATGTCCGTGACTATTATGGCAGATCACACAGATAAATACGTAGGTGGTATCTGTCTTCTTCTAGTAGTCTTGTTTCTGGATTCTAGTTTACATAACAGAATGGAGGATATAAGCATATCCTGGTGTTCTGGAATAAGTATAGTGCCACCTAGGTGTTTGGCCCTCTAAACCTGAGAACAAAGCAGTTAGGTTTTGAGAAATGTGTCCTTAGGTGATTTCATCATTGTGTGAACATCATGGAGTATACTTATACAAACCTAGATGGGATAGCTACTTACACACCTAGGCTATATGGCATATAGCCTATTGCTCCTAGGCTACCAATCTGTACAGCATGTTACTGTAGGAATACTGTAGGCAATTGTAACACAATGATAAGTATTTGTGATTCTAAACATATTTAAACATAGAAAAGGTACAGTAGAAATATGGCAGAGAAGATTAAAAAATGGCACAGCTGTACCGGGCGCTTACCATGCGTGGAGCTTGCAGGACTGGAAGGTGCTCTGGGTGAGTCTGTGAGTGAGTAGTGAGTGAACGTGTAGGCCTAGGACATTACTGTACACAAATGTAGACTTTATAAATACTGTACACTTAGGCTACACTAAATTTGTAAAAAATAAAGTAATTGCACTATGACATTTCCACAGCTATACTATCACTAGAGGATGGGAATTTTTCAGCTTCGTTATAATCTTAGGGGCCCACTGTCCTACAAGTGGTCTGTTGTTGACCAAAACGTCATCATGCAGCACGTGACTATAATGCTGTAGGTAGAAATAAACCACCAGCCCCTAGTGAATTACGGCTATGCTAAAATCATGACTTCTGCCAAATCCCTTCTCCAGAAATCCCTGGCACACTCAGATAAAATGCTCCAACTCACACAGCGTGTTTTGCAGTAGCACATGCTTCCAACAGTTTTTCTCCACCCCAGGCTTTAACAATAGCACTTCAACTGATTGAACACTTCTCTGTACCAGCTATCTCACTTCTCATGACACCCCTGGGGGTTTGAGGGGATGCTCCCATTCCCATCGCACCCATGGGGAAGTGAAAGTGCAGAGTAAAAAACTCATCAAAGGCTGCAAAGCTATAAGTGCCACTTCTTGCATTGTTTTCCTTTAGGGTTTTTCTCTGAGACACTCCCAGCTCCTGTCTGAACATAGTAGTTAAGAGGCATCTGGTAGCTCTTGAATATGGGATTGTGGAACTAATAATCCAAACAGGGGAACAGAAGAGGCTTTTGCCGACTGTTCCATATAAGCCTTGCCACATGACTTTTGTATAGAATAGTCAGGGGGTACTTTTATAAACAAGGCTAGGTGAACATTTGAAGCCTTACTGTACTTCATACATTGGCCTAGAGGTGGGCTCCCTTCCTAGCACCTATTTACTCTGTGACCTTGGGTAAATTGTATGTTCTTGTTGAGTGTCAACTTCCTCATGTACTATTTTAGGGATTGGACTAGATGAGTGCTCATGTCTCTCCCAAATTCAAACTTTTCTGACACTGTAACCCTCACCCCTACCCCCAACCCCAAAAGGCTTGTGGAATCTGTGTTTTCCTACTGTGCTTTCCACATGTGTCTCTGTGGACTTACTATGTCAGTGAGTCTATAGATTCAGCTCTGAGGATTGCTGACAAAGGGCCGTTTGTTGCACTCACACTCAAGGTGAGAAGTTACAAAAAGGTGATTTTATATGGGATGGGCTTCTGGCCTACAATGCCTGCTCCCAAGGGTGCCCTCTCAATGCACAGTTCAAAGCACTGCTGAATGCACATGCTGATTTCAGTGTGGCTTTTTGTAAAGCCAAACGCCACTGACAACAAAATGGGAAAGCCTCTCTCATTTTTATTGTGTTCCTGGCCATTCCAAGAGTCATTTCCTTTCCTTTCAGGGAGATAAAGAGACATATATTATGTGGGCAGAAGATGCTGTGTTCTGGTCAATAACGCAGGCCACAGAGGTCAATGGCTTTAAGCCAAGCCTGGCTGAAAGCTGCCATAAATTTTCAAAGGTTGGGGGAGGAAGATTTAGAGACTGATGTACACTGGCTGAGAGGAGGAAAGACACTGGGCATAAATGGCCGTCTAAAAAAGAACAGAGTATCAGTCCCATAAAATCCTACAACAGTCTATACAGGGTCCCTGGAATGGGGAGAATTTTGCCCACCCAAGTTTTACTATGGAGTAGAGACAAATAAAAAAAGATCTGAAAATAAATCTCCAAGGCCAACCCATCCCTTGAGACTGAAACTTGAAGCCTTCTTCTCTGATTTTCCAGTTCATCAGCATGTTTAGTGTTGATGAGCTGACTCCAAGCTTGATGGCACAGCCCTTTATGGGGTTCCATTTTGTCTGGTCTTAACTTGTTTCTCTGTCTTTCTCAAAGCCTACTTTAGTAATTGTGTTAATATAAAAACATCACATATTCAAACTCCACCTCCACCCACTACCAAAAAGCACCTGCTTTTGAAAGCCACCAGATTTATTTACCAGTTTTTGTAGAGGACTGGGAGTGTGTGTGTGTGTGTGTGTGTGTGTGTGTGTGTGTGAGAGAGAGAGAGAGAGAGAAAGAAAGAGAGAGTTGTAGAAACGAGGGTGGCTTCACCTCTTCTAAACACATGTGGGCTAAAATGCCCATCAATGTACTATTTGTAATTCCACATTTACTAGAAGCACATGACAAATAACTTTTTAATAAAATTACTAGAGATATTGTAAATAACAAGATATTAGATTATTAGATGAATATGTCTGCCAGACCATTCTGTTTCCATTCCATTAAATGCATGATAAACACAAGAAAATACTAATAAGGAATCAGTACTAGGAAGTTTAATCCCACAAGGGATACTTTGTGGCCTGTGTATGTGCATGTATACATATACATATTTATGTATACAATAAGGATTCCCCTCAAAAGATAAAATATGAAAATGTAGGGATTTTAAACAATGAATAATTACTTTAGGGACTTAAAAAATCTTACATTATGTTTTATTTACTACTCTGACTCTTCACTTTGGTTGGCATTTTGCAAGCCTTCACATAGCCCTGAATAATTTTCCAAGCCTTATGCATATTTTGTCTCATTTTGTCAACCCTCTGAGAAACTGAAACTCAGTAAGAGTAAATATCTTGTTTAGTAATTTTCAACAGCAGAGCTGGGGAAGAAATAATTCTAAACCCTGAGAATGCATTTATAAGTGGCTGCATCCATGCTAAACACGTTGTGAACATTAACTTATGATTCTCTCAATAAGTCTCAAAGATTCAAGTACTAAAGATTCAAATACTATTATCATTGCCATTTTACAGATGAGGGAACTGAAGTTCAGAGAGGGTGAATAACTTGTCCAAGGTCACATGGAGAGTCCATGTCTGATTCAGGACTTATGTCCGGGTGATATCGAGGTCACATTTCCTCTAGGATGAATTTGAAAGGAAACTTCATTTCAAGTCGCAATCCAGGTGGTGGGTACATTTATACTAACTGCAGAAGAATATGAGAATTTCTTCGGGAAAGAAAAAGACAGCTTAACATGGTGAAACAGTGCATTGCATTCTTAATTTAACCTAGCGAACACAATTGCCATCTCAGATGAGTATTTAGCAGCAAGAAGATATTTATAATCAGATCTTCAAAAGTATCCTAAGGCCACCATTTATGTCTACCTGGCATTGTGCCCAGGAAGATGTCATGTGCCTCACAAAGTCCCTACTTACTCTCTAGAAGAATTTAGTGTAAGAGAAAGTAAAGCACATTTTGCTGCCATAATGAAGGCAGGGAAGTCGTGGATGTTTATCGTGTAGCCTACAGGCGCCGATGAGCCAACAAAGACTTGAAGTTGTAAACAAAATTCACTGTCTCCTCCACTGGTTAGATCCAAAGAATGACCCCGAATGAACATTCTAGAGAAACCTAGAAATCTCTATCAGGGAGTGAAGTGATTAGAGCAAGAAATAGATCCTTTCAGAAGCTGAAGAAATTATTGTTGATCTGCATGAGGGTCTTAGGATATTAAAAAATAAGTGCTTAAATGCAGTATTAACAATTTTGGTACATTTTAAATGATGACATTTACCTGATAATGCTTTTAATGCATACCCCTAAGTGCAGTGCCCTACAAATGTGCTACTCAGAGAATAATTACAGGACATATAAAAATATTAATTTATAGTATTCCATTGGGGGAATACTCCATTAATGGGACACTCATTTAAAGTTGTATGATGAATGACTTTTTTCACTGTATTAAAAAGAACAATTAAACCTGGGCTTTCATGTACTCACCGCTAGTTACTTTCTACCCTGGAATAATTTTATTCCACTATTCTACTATTCTAGCTATCTTTCATAACCTGCTCCCTGGAGGGAAGTTGGAAGAGGAAGAACTATTTATTTTCATTATATTTCTTAGGTCCCTTTTCATTAGTTTTCTTTTTACTATAATTCAAGGCATTTTTTTATAGTTTTACAGTATATATACTGCTTTTGAGCCCTGCAACTGCCCAAAATGCACTATTAGTTGCTAGCAAGAATCATACTAAAAGGAAGCTCAAGAGTGCATTTGTGTCTCTTCTCTAAAATAATTAGGAGAGCACTTTGCAGATAATGTTCTGCTAATCTATCTGTATTTCTGACCCAAGACACAGAATGGTATTATTTTCAACATTCTAAGTTTCATCAGTGTCTCAAATAAGAAAGATGCTACCTTTTATTTTTAAAAAGTTAAAGCTATTTAGCCTTTTCTCTTCACGAATATTTGAAAGCTACTCCAACTTATCTCTTCATTCATTCATCAAAAATGTGGTTAATATTCTACTCAATGTAAGACACTGAGTTAGAAGTTGGGAATAGAAAAATGATTTTTAAAATATCCCTGCTCTCAAGGAGCATAATTTGAACACCACATTTTTCTACCAATTTAAACATTAGATGATTCAAAGGAGGGATATAAGCAAATTAATGCAAGAACAGAAAACCAAATACTGTATGTTCTCACTTATAAGTTGAAGCTAAACATTGGGTAATCATGGACATAAAGATGGCAACAACAGATGCTGAGGACTACTAGGCAGGGGAGGCAGGGGAGGAATGGTTGAAAAACTAACGTTTGGGTACAATGCTCAGCACCTAGGTCCAACTCAACTTTAAAAAGCAAAGGTAAGTGAAAAGACCTTCTTTAAGTAATCAAAGCAGCTCAAATTCTTCCAGCAAAAAGTCTTAGTAGAAACAGTCTCAAAAGTGGCAAAATCAAAGTTTAAAAGCCACTTACAATGCCAGCAAATGATTCAGAAGAATTCTGAGAGGTAATATTAATTTATACCCCAAACCTCAACATCATGCAATATACCCAGGTAACAAACCTGCACATATACCCCCTGAATCTAAAAGTTGTAAAAAAAAAAAAAAAAAAAAAAAAAAAAAAAAAAAAAAAAAAAGGAAGGATGCAGGATGTGAAAAGAAATGAATTTGACTTATCAAAACAAGTACAACTAAGAAATAATGGTTTAATATAGGTTTGAAGAACTTTTAGTTAATAATGGGATCCTCTTCTCATTGTCAGGAAGGTATTTCAAGATGTAAATGCCATTTTCCACCAGTCTTACCCCTTTGCAACATCCCATATGGGACGGTGCCTTTCTGAAGCTTCAGTATCCCTTTGTTTCTATTAGACCATGAGGCATGATGTTCATTCTAGTATAATGCGCATGCAGGTGCCAAGAGGCTGGAGGTGAATTGGAACTTAGAAGCCTTTTGTCACTTACATTTGTCTTCGTGAATCTGTTCATGATGTGTGTGTGTGTGTGTGTGTGTGAGAGAGAGAGAGAGAGAGACTGTATTTATTTGATAGTTACAGGAAAAAAAGGACCATTCTAAATTGCTGGACTTAAAAGAGTCAGATTTCTATTTGAAGAAAAAGGTGCCTAATTTCTGTTTGATTCACTCTGTATGTATCTCATCAGTAATCTCTCTCTAATCTGGATGAACTGGTCTTCACACATCTCTTTTGTGCATACAGAGTGCTCCTGATCAGTCACATCATACACATCTCAGCTGCTTTTCTTTGAATTAAAGAATCTGGACAGCAAAATCAGAACACTAGCATGGTCAACACAGCATTGAGGTGTCATGTACAAGCATAAAAGACATTAAAATCCAGACTCAGCTGGGACAATTTTATTTGTGATTTTCCTGAATCAGGGACAAGATGCCTTTGTTTTATAAAGAAAATATTAGCAGGACCAGGCTCTTCTAGCACAAAAGCAGGTGGAGGAATATACACTCCCTCCTTAGCAGGGAAGTGGGGGGAAAAGGAAGGAGGGAGGGAAGGGAGAGAGAGAGAACATAAAAGACTGAGCAGGGAAGGGCACAGCATGCCTGTGGAAATGGACTCCTTTCGTGTAAGAACAATTACCCAGTCCCTGCAGCTGTTCACTAGACTTAATGCCCCAATGCATTTTGCATCTATGTTTCCTTTCCCCTTTTCCACGTTCATTAATTTCCACAGTTGAAACCAGAAGTGAAAAGGGGTAATTCTCCCTTCGCTATTCAGGGTAGACCACAGCAATTACCTTTGCTTGTGGCATGCTTAGTAAATACCAGACACTAAGTACCTTACCTATATCATCACATGGAATCCTCACAATACTCCTTTGAATTAGGAATGATCACCCCTAATTTAGAGATGAAGAAATGGAGACTCAAGGATCTCACAGCAAGAGGCAGAGCCAAGATCTCTCCAAAGCCCACACTTTCAGTTCCCAGTTCTCAACTAGCTGCTGATAATTAAAATGGAGGTTTCCATTACAGTGTGAATAAACTGGTTTTATCCATATATCCCTCAGGGACTTGGGCACCAAGGAAACTCCATCTTTTCCAAAGGAGGCTGCCAAGTTCCTATTCCACACCAGCTGTAGCTTTAGAAGTAGCCTGGCAGTTTAGGGATTGTCTGTGGTCTGGGAATCATCTCAAATAGACCTTGTCACCCAAGGTCCCAATCAGTTTCAAAAGTAAAACTGCTAGGACTTTAGAAATGTTCAAGTTTATTGTGGTCAATGGCAAAAATTGGTAAAATTTCTTTGCTCGCTACCCCCTGCCCCTTCTTAACCCTCATTGAATGGTTCATAATTGGCCATGAGCAAAGGCGGCCATCCCTGTCACTAAGTCCATCCCCCAGCCCACCCCCAAGGACTGCTGGTAAGTAAAACTGCTCAATAGTTAAGTGGAGCCCTAATTAATGAGTCTGATTCCTGCCTGACACGGGCGCATTTTTAACCTGATAAACTCATTAAACCTCTGGTCTTCATTTAGCCATGGGTGACCAGAGTATCATAATTTCAACTAAGAGTGCTCAGTGATTTAATGGGCCTTGAGTTTCCCACATTCCCATAGTGTCCCATCTGAGGAGCTCAATCAGTATCATTAGAAGTTTATTTAGTGCGAGGAGAGATTCTCTGATCTGTCCTGAATTCAACTGAAGGCTTTAAAGACGAATGAAAGCAAACCGCTGGCTCCACAATTTCAAACGACCCATTTTGCCTTAACCGTAAATCAGCTAAGGAGTCTGAAATGCAGACAGTTTCCAGACAGACCAGGTCATCTCCTGAGTTAATGAGACAACCCATGCTCAACACAGTGCCTGCCTTTACCAGCAGATGCCAGCACTTCCTCTTCTCAGATAAGAAAGGGCCCAGGGATTTGGTACCCACTCCACACATTCTGAGATTTTTTAAATAAAGGCAGATTAAAAGAAAGAAAACAACACACACACAAAACACAAAGATTGTTCTCTATCTGCTTTCATTCTCAGTTTCTGCCCAGTTAATCACATCAAAGAGAATTCTCAGAAAGAGCTGTTTTCTCATTGTTGTTACTGCTATGTTTGTGTGAATGTGTGGATGTCTAATAAATAGCTTTCTTCTAATGTAAAAAAATTTCAAAACTCAGACAAGCCAGGGCTAGTTTGGTTCCTAGGTTCTCATAAAACCCCTGTCAATAGCAAGCTCCCAGTAAGTGTTTTATAACAGTGACAGCTTTGCAAATACTGTAACATATGTAACTTGGACTGGGTCAATACATGGCAGGGAAATCAGACTGTGAGATGGTCGAGCTGTTCATTTTGGCTGTCTTTACAATCAATCAGCCAGACCAACTGAGCCTGCAGTGATACTCACTGATTATTGAGAAAGCTGAAACAAATGGATTGGCTGTGCTGTCTGCCAAGGCCCATTCAATAGCTACAACCTCTGTCTGGATACAGACAGGTGCCATCTTTTAAAAGCCAAAGTTATTAGAAACAACTCTCAGGTTTATCCAAAAGTAGGCTGCACTGTGGCTGCCAGAAGGAAGGAAGGAAGGAAAGAAGGAAGGAAGGAAAGAGAAAGAAGGGAAGGAAGGAAGGAGGAAGGGAGGAAGGAAAGAAAGAAGGAAGGAAGGGAAAGAAAGAAAGGCAGGAAGGCAGGAAGGAAGGAAAGAAAAAAGAAAAGAAAAGAAATTAGTTCGGCCAGGTGTGGTGGCTCACACCTGTAACCCCAGCACTTTGGGAGGCCGAGGCAGGCAGATCACGAGGTCAAGAGATTGAGACCATCCTGGCTAACACGGTGAAACCCTGTCTCTACTAAAAATAAAAAAGAATTAGCCGGGCATGGTGGTGGGCACCTGTAGTCTCAGCTACTCGGGAGGCTGAGGCAGGAGAATGGCATGAACCTGTGAGGCAGAGCTTGCAGTGAGCTGGGAGGCAGAGCTTGCAGTGAGCCGAGATCGTGCCAACTGCACTCCAGCCTGAGGGTCAGAGCAAGACTCTGTCTCAAAAAAAAAAAAAAAAAAAAAAAAGAAAGAAATTAGTTCAATGTATTTCAATACACTTTGTTGGATAGATTTTGCAGAGCAACCCATTGTAGAAAGCCAAAGTTTATAGGCTTTGGTGCCAGGCCACAGCAATAATAATTTCTGTCTCACCCTAATTGCCTCTTTGTTTCTTCTTTGGTTATCTTTTGCTTTTGTGCTTAATTCAAAAGCTTGTAACAGAGCAATCATCTCAAACATATTTCCCAGCTGTCAAGATAAAATTCTTAAAAAGAAATCCAAGTTCCAGAAGTGGAATGCAGGACTCTTAAGCCCTTTCTTATTTCTTATAACCTGCACAAGTGACTGGATGTATTAAACTACCACAGTTCCTTGCAATATTCTTTACTTCCAGCCAACTCATCTGTGACTGCTGGAAGGATAAGTGTATTGTGTGAGTTGCCTAATCCAAATGTCTCTGAGTTGTTAGGTTTAGGCCAAGACGTTCCAATAAAAATGAAGGCAGGCTCCCAGTCTTTGCCTAAAGCTGATTCAAATCACGTCTACTTAGAATGAATTATCTTCACAATATTTTCTTTGGGGACTTCTCTGGTTGTAATAAAGATAACAAACAAAAGCTGCTTATCAACATTTCCAGTTAGAGAAAAACAGAAAATTTTAAGTAAAATAAATATATGTGAGAACAGTATTTCCAACTTCATTGAATTTCTTTAAGGATCTGGTAGAGATTGAAGAATAGATTGACTGTTAAGAAAACAGAGCTAACAAAAGGTGGGGTCTCAGAGATTTAAAATGTTTATTGTTTATTCATCCTAAACTACTAACTCTCTTTGGGGTATGCAAAAATTGACTCCCCACCTTCCATTTATTTATTTATTTAATTTTATTTTTGAGACGGAGTCTTACTCTGTTGCCTAGGCTAGAGTGCAGTGGTGCCATCTCAGCTCACTGCAAACTCTGCCTCGTGAGTTCAAGTGATTCTCCTGCCTCAGCCTCCCGAGTAGCTGAAATTACAGGCACCTGCCACCATGCCTGGCTAATTTTTATATTTTTAGTAGAGACAGGGTTTCACCATGTTGGCCAGGCTGGTCTTGAACTCCCGATCTCAGGTGATCCGCACGCCTTGGCCTCCCAAAGTGCTGGGATTACAGGCATGAGCCACTGCGCCTGGCCCCACCTTCCATTTAATCAAATCTTTGGTGGAATCAAATTAAGGGGATGACAGTGGTGAAACGGTTTTTCCTAGATATGAAGGAACTCATGTGCAGGCCAGCAAAAGAAGATAGAGGGAAATGTATGTGATCATACTAACAAGAAATACATAACAAAATGTGACGAAATAGTCAAAGGCTTTCAAGTCTACTGTGTTGGAGACTGGTAGTTGCATCACCAATCTATATTCTTCCATTTGAAAAAAAATCACTTAAGCAATAGAACCTCCTGAGTTTTAGCTGAGTGGCTATCCAGTGGAGACTGCATTTTCCAGCCTTCCTTGCAGCTAGGTGTGATCGCATGACTAAGTTTGGCTAATGAGTAGTGTGCAGAAGGGTCATGTCCTCAAAAGGAAGCTGCTTGCTCTTCACTTTCTCTTTTCCCCTTCCCGAGGACTGGAACATAGACATGGTGGTGGTTCATTACTGACCATGTGGATTAGAACAACACCTAGTGGAGCGTGAAAAGAAAGAAGACACTTGGATCATGGATCACCTTGTGGAATGTCACTATCCCACAACCCTGGACTGCCTACCAGTCTGCATGTTTATGAAAGAGGTGGTTTCATGGAGTGCCTTGCTAATCGAGTGTGGTGTTTAGACCAGCAGCAGCACCTGGGAACTTATTAGAAATGCAGAATCCCAGACCCATCCACTGAATTGTATAATTCGCATTTAAAAAACATCTCCTGACAATTCATATACACATTGGAAGTTGACTAGCATGGGTATAGTGGTTAAAAGGATAGATTCTGGAGCCAGAGCCTGGGTTCAAATCCAAATCTGTGACTTAATTAGTTGTGTCTCTTTGGGCAAATTATTAAAATTCTATGTGGCTCAGGTTTCTTATCTGTAAATTAAGGATATTAATAATATCTTCCCCATAGGGTTGTTGTAAGAATTATATCGGGTAATATAAGTAAATATATAAAGCTATCAGTTGGTATAAAGCTATAGAGGAGTTTGCTATTGTTTTTATCACAAAAAAACTTCTATCTTGTTTAAGCTATTTGGTCTCTGATAAAGCTGTCAGACTTATAGATTTATTATAAAATCCATCCAGGGCCAGAAAGGTTTTTGCATAATAGAGAGACTTTGTAACCACAGGAAATCTGCAAACTAACATTTTAATAAATCCATCCACTGTTAAAATAATAGATCTGGGTGAAGATTTGGAGAAGGGTAGAAATTGTGTGAAGTCTTATAACAACCATGTATCTTGGCACTTTCAGGATAACCTTTACAGTAACATGTATTCATATTCGATGAACATTTATTAAGCATATACTTATGTGTCAGGCATTTTCCTAGTTACTTGGGATGTATCAGTAAAGAAAACTGACAAAAATCCCACCCCCCCATGAAGTTCATATTCTACTGCAAGTGTGGGAAGTGGTCTGGAGATGGGGAGTATCCATCAACTTTAGATTTCATTATCAGGTTGTGGCTCAGACTATGTTTCCTAATTACTAGTTTGGAAAATTTAAATATCATAACAAAAGGAAGTGAAAAATAAATTGAAACATCCCGAGGCCTATGAGATTGTGGTTACTATAAAATCTGTCCAGGGCTAGAAAGGTTTTTGCAAAATGAAGAGACTTTGTGACCACAGGAAATCTGTATTCCAAAGCAAGTCAGAAGCACATCTGACATCAAAGGTTCTACCAACTGTGGAGCTGGGATGTTCTCCAATTAAGTTCTCTGGTTGGTCTTACCCATTGCTGAAGAGCAGGTAAGGGGCTCCTCCACCAGACCTTTGATGAGTTCCCGCCAGGAAGTATCACTTCACCATTAAGAGGTTTGGCCATAATGGGAACTTATTCATAGAACTTTTGGGGAAGTGTCCAAATCGTCCACCAATTTCTTTAAGATTGTGTTGTTGTTGTTCTTAAGTTGTGAGAGTGTGTGTGTGTGTGTGAGTGTGTGTGTGTGTTTTAACATATTCTGGATATTTTTTTCAAACCTGTGACTTAGCTTCTCATTTTCTTAACAGTGTCTTTTGAAGAGGAAAGGTTTTTGATTTTTATGAAGTCCAACTTACCAATTGTTTCTTTTATGGCTTAGTGTTCGTGTGTATGTATGTTCTAAGAAATATTTGCTTAACCTAATGTCACAAAGGATTTTTCCCTCCTTTTTCTCTAGAATATTTACAGTTTTAGTTCTTATATTTAGGTCTATGGCACATTTTGAATTAATTTTTGTGTAATGTTTGAGGTAAAGGGTCAAGATTTATTTTTTCTATATAGATAAAAAAATATAGTGTCTGGTGCCGTTTGTTAAAAGACACTATCCTTTTTCCATTGAATTGCCTTGATACCTTTGTCAACCACCAGTTGGCCATAAAAGGATTTATGTCTGAAGTCTATTCTGTTCCACTGATTTTTATATTTATACTTACAACAATATCACAGAATCTTGATTATTGTGGCTTCATAAATCAAGAAATTAGGTAGTATAAATCCTCCAAACTTAGTCTTTTACAAAATTGTCATGATTATCCTAATTCCTTTACCATTTGATATAAATTTTAGAATTTTCTCATCAATTTCATCTCTTACAACCCCACAAGGATTTTAATTGGGGTTACAATGAATCTATGGATCAATTTAAGGAGAACTGACATTTTTAAAATGTTGAGTTTTCTAATCCATGAGCATGATTTATCTCCATTTATGTAGGTATTTAATTTCCTTTGGCAATGTTTTGTAGTTAAGTGTGCAAGTCTTGCAGAGTTTTGTTAAATTTATTCCCAAGTATTTTATTTTTGATGCTATTATAAATGGAGTTGCTTTTAAATCTTAATTTCTAAATTATTTATTGATGGTATATAGAAACAATTGATTTTTGTATATTGATGTTGTATCCTGTATCCTTACCAAGTTCATTTTTCAGTAGCTTTAGATTCCTTAAGCATTCTTTTCATACATAAATATGTTGTCTGCAAATAAAACAGTTTTACATTTTCTTTTCCAATATGCAAGGCTTTTATTTATTTCTCTTGCCTTATTGCACTGGTTACGACCTATAGTTCAAGTTTTGAGAGTGGATATCCTTCAATTTTTCTGGATCTTAGATATAAAGCATTGAGGTATTCACCACTGTGTATATTAGCTGTAGTTTTTTGTCACTATTGTCTGTCTGATTTTATCTTGAAGGTGCCCTTAATCAGACTAGTAAATTCCTTTTCATTCCCGATTTCCTCAGAGTTTTTACCATACCTGAGATATAAGTTTGCCTAGTGGCTTTTTTATATCTAACAAGATAATCACATATTTTTGTTTCTTTCTTGTGACATATTATCTCATATACATTGTTGGGTTTGGTTGGCTAATATTTGCCAAGCATTTTTTTTTTTTTTTTTTGCCAGTGTTCATGAGGCGCAATCATCTGTAGTTTTCTTGTGTTTCTTTGTCTATGTTCAGTACAAGGGTAATACTGGCTTTATAATATTAGTTGGGAAGTATTTTCTACACCTCTATTTTCTGAAAGAATTTGTATAAGATTAGTATTAGTTCTTCCTTAAATGTTTTGCAAACTTCTACTCATGAAGCCATCTGGGCCTGGATTTTTAAAAATATATGTTTGATAAGGTTTATAATTACAAATTTATTTTTTAAAGTAATATAAGGCTATTAACATTCTCTATTTCTTCTTGGGTCAGTTTTTGAAAGTTTTATTTTTCAAATACTGGATCAAATACTTGGATCATTTTATCCAAGTTGCCAATTTATTATTCGCAACATTGCCTTATTATCCCTTTAGTGTTCTTTAGCATCTGTATCACATCCCCTCTTTCATTCTTGACATTGGTAATTGGTGTCTTCCCTGTTCTTTTAGATTGGTATGACTATAAGCTTATCAATTTCATTGATTTTTCCCAAAGAATATTTTTTCTGTTGTTTGTCCATTCTCTATTGTATTGATATTCCTTCTCCTGCACAGCTCTAAGTTAGTAAGTGAGAATTGATCTTAGAAGAACATGAAAACATATGGGAAACAAAACAAGGAAAAATATTAAACAACTATAGTTTCAATGTGTTCAGCTAGGTACCATGGCAGATCTGAGAAACACACATGTTGTTCTCTGTCCTTAAGGATATTATTATCTAGTACTCTGCCTCTCAAACGTTTCCATAAGGTTATACCAAATAACAGGAAAGATTGAATAAGTACTTTTCGTGACATAGGGCAGAGATTCTCAGACGTTTTTATGTTCATGGAAAACCTAGTGTCTCAGTTTTCTCAAGGCACCTCAGATCAAAAGAAACCTACAAAATTCCATTTATTAAGTAGATAGGTCCAAATCATTTAATTTTTATTTCCTAATAACAAGTAGCCATTAAATAACAATACAAATATTTATATTCAATTCTTAAATAACTACAATTACTTATTAATGGGATATACACCTGTTAGGCACGGAACAACTTTTAAAACTTTGGACTCACATACTGCCTATTTGTTTTACATTTATTTTCATGCATTAGTTGCTTTTTATCACGGCAACTGCTAAAAACCCAGCTTATCAAAGATATGATGTTATCAAAAGAAATGTAATATAATCTAATATTGAAAATATTATCCTGAGCTAGTAGTTTTCACACTGTCCTATTGATATTGAATATCCCTGCTTTTTCCACAAAAAAAAAAAGTATTCCATGATGCCCCATTAGTTCACTGTAGTTCCCTGAGGTGCCTCAGCAGTTTGGGAACTATGGGTCTAGGGTAAAAAAGAAGAAAGCTCCTGAGATCCAAATTTCCTTGAAAGTTTAAATATGTTAAATCTTTAAGATTCATCTAAAATTTTCCTCTATTAAATGATACATTTGTATTTAAACATGATTTTACACTTTATAAGATTCCCTATATTTATTTTATGGATCCTTATATTCCCTGAGATATCATAGCAGAGTCCTGGGGATACCTCTACTGTAACTTGAGAGACAAGGATCTAGCTATGGAAATAAGATAATGTATGCAGATGAGAGGTTAACCAAAAACCCAAGACAACTCAAGTACTAATGCTGGATAAGGAGGAAGTAAGACAATGTGACCAAGTAATTTATAGTCTTAACCAGGATCTTTCTGAGACTGAAAGGGAGTGGTACCAATAGTAATTGGGAAAATAGACATAAACATAGGCTATCCCAGATAAACAGGGAGGCATGTTTCCCCAGGAGAGATTGGAAATCATTGATTTTGCAAATATAGTGGGACTATGCAAGTATTAGCCAATAAAACATCTTCCACCAGATTTTTTTTTTTAATCTAGAGAGTCCATATTATATCCACCTCTGGTTCTAAGAATACTGAAACATTTCCCTCGAGATTGCAACCCCTTCTCTAGGGAAAATAGCATAATCAGGTCTTATTTTTCACACAATGCCTAACTCTGAGGAACATCTTTCAGTGAGGAAGCCTTCCCTACATTCTTCTGAGAGGTGCAGTGTTGTTGCTTCTTTACTGGAGAAGTTCTCCTCTTCTGCCCACATCTGTAAGAAGAGAATCTGGAACCAATAACAACCAACAATTCAGTGGGTTAACAATTACCATTTAAATCAGCAAACTGAGGTCTAAGGAACTTAAAATTATGTATGTAGATGGTAATTCCATCTTTTTCTTTTACAGGAAAAAGAGGAGGCTGCCATTTTTTTTTTAGTTTTTTAACTATATACTCAATTCTAATTCTGGTAAAAATTATTTTAGTTCTCTACATTTTTGATTTAGCCACTTTAATTAATTCTAAGATACAAATATCTTTATATTATGCTCTTTCTGAAATTAGGATGTGTCCCACAATTAATGTTATATCATAGTTTAATTGAATTAGGTCATTGTTTTCTGTGTGGTGGCACATAACATAATGATGTATCTTTATAATTAATGGGGTCTTAGATTTAAAGAGATAAAGTTATTATTCCATAATAGAAAGGTGATACTATTCATGTTGGAGTGACGTAAAGATTCAACAAAAAAATTTTGTTTACAGGTAGGAAATATGGTAGAGTGAATAAAAAACTAGGATATGAGTAGAAATTCTCAGGTTATTTTTCTTTTGTTTTCCTTTTTTATTGAGATGTTAGTAAGGGTTTTTGTTGCCAAAACAAGTGAGAGGTACAAGCATAACAGAAGACACAAATAAGTTGTCTTGATAATTTTAGACTCTAAGATCTCTCTATGGAAACGTCAGCTACTTTTGTAGACGAGATACTATCCAAAATAAAAACAACAGGTGTTTGAGGCAGCATTCAAGACAATGACTGAATACACATGTAATAATGTAAAAATAAAAATGTAGATTCCTATTTTCTTTCCTCAATAAGCTATGTGAGCATATAAAGGTATGGGTCTCCTTTTGGGGAAAAATGCTTTTCTATAGAAAAATTGTAATTTCCTCCATCCTCTCCCAAAAAAGGTTTTAAGCCCTGAGATGAGCAAGGAAATCAATCAGGATAACATTAGTTTCACATGAACCTCAAGACTATAACTATAGTTATTATCTTCTTTTCTTAAAAAAACTTTAGCTTCCTTTTATCTGTACCAAACCAGTACACTAAATTTTCTCCCTGACAAAATTTTCAACCAAGTTGGAATTAAATTAATCTCACTGTAAAATACAAGAAAGAATAGGTAAGCCCAGTGTTTGCTCTGTGTAATGCATAAAACAGAAGCATTTCTCCAACAGCACTAGCCCTAGAGGTACCACATTAAGAACTGGCTGCAGGACAAAGTGATCCCTTAAGTCTACTAATAAGGCAGGGAGAGGAGAGTCCAGTTTCAGCAAAGATGAGGATTCCCTGCTACGCTCTACGTTTAGCTTTTAGTTGTAGCCAGATCTCAAACAGATCCTAGGTCCCCCTAACTGACAAGGCCAGAACACAGTACCTTCACAGGGTCAAGAGAACCAAAGTTGTCTAAACTAGTCAGTGAATATCTCTGCTCCATAATTTGTTAATGCTCACAATGATAGTGCTACAGGCATCAAGAAGCCTGGGTTTTGGAACAACTTACACATTTGTTATAGCAAAATATTTGTGTCCCCCTGACATTCCCGTGTTGAAACTTAATCACCAGTGTAATGGTACTTAGCATTGGTGGCTTTTTGGTTGTGATTAGGTCATTGTATTAGTCTGTTTTCAGTGCTGGTAAAGACATACCCGAGACTGGGAAGAAAAAGAGGTTTAATGGACTTACAGTTCCACATGGCTGGGGAGGCCTCACAATTATGATGGAAGGCAAGGAGGAGCAAGTGACATCTTACTGTATGGCAGTAGGCAAGAGAGAGAGCTTGTGAAGGGAAACTCCCATTTTTAAAACATCAGATCTCATTAGACTTATTCACTATCATGAGAACAGCACGGGAAAGACCCGCCTCCATGATTCAATGACCTCCTACCAGATTCCTCCCATGACACATGGAAATTGTAGGAATTACAATTAGAGATGAGATTTGGGTGGAGACACAGCCAAACCATATCAGTCATGAAGGCATAGCCCTCATGAATGGGATTAGTGCCCTTATAAAATAGACCTCTCTCGTATCTTTTGTCATGTGAGGACACAGCAAAAAGATAGCTGTCTATACACCAGGAAGTAGGCCCTCACCAGACACTGCATCTGTGGAGGCTTGGTCTTACACTTCCCAGCCTCAGGACTGTGAGAAATAAATTTCTGATGTTTATAAGCCATCCAGTGTATGGTATTTTGTTGTAACAGCCTGAACTGACTAAGACAACATCATTTACCTAATAAGCAGTGATAAACGTTCTTTTCTAGGGTAAATGATACGAAATATAATACATTACTGCTGAGGTTATTTAGTCTGACTTTAAATTAAAGCAGTACAAACGACTTCTTCCATACAATAAAGACAAACTTTGTACTCATGCTTCTCAAAGCCAATTGTGTCTCTAGATCTAGCCTCAGTTTAACAATTTTTTAAAAAAATACCTTTCCTAGATCAGTGCTAAGATGAAAAAGGAGTAGTGAGCAAAACACTCTCTATCCAGAATCCCTGTAATAGAAAGAGCTCTAGAATCCAGCAGGTATAGGCACATTCAAGTTTGAGATAGTGGTCTGTGGCAATCGTTTCTGTCCTTCTATCTCTGGAATGTTCATCTTGGGTGGCTTGAAGGTTGCTGGATTCACAGCCATTCAGTTGGCCTGGATATAGCCTAAGCATAGGTCAGTTCCACTGGAAAGGGCTACTGTGCTCCTTTGTAGCCCAGGTGACAAAGCGTCCTGAAGCAGACTCCTGAGGTGGGGATGGAAGTATGGGGGTCTTTGTTCAAAACTGCTCCATTTATCTGATGAGTCTGTCTTTATCCCGATTTCTGAAACTGGACTTTGTTGGAATTTGGACCAGATAAGGCTGTAGAAGAACCAGAAGTGAACCAGTCTCGGTTTCTGCTTAGGGAAAGAGTCGGGGTGCTGCTTGGAGTGGACAGGGTCATTCAAGCGGCCTCTCTTTCTTCGTTATTTCTCCCCTGTGGAGTTTTGGTTTGTGGAATGCTTCTGTCAATCAAAGGTTCTTGATCTCCTTGGTGGGAGGAACTTTGTGGAGTGTGTAGCCAGCGTCACTCAGCCTTGTTTGTTACTCAAAAGGCTGAATGCTCTCCTGTGTGTTTTGTAATAATTCATGATGACAATGGTAGCTCTATCCTTCACCACCAGGATCTTGTCCATACTGTCAGTGGCCATAGGATCATGGTAGAGGGGATACACAGTCCTCTCTTATTCCACCAAGGTACTGAAATAGCTTGTTTCCAGGGAATGCTGCTCATGGCTAGGGAAGAGGAATCAATGTGTAGGGTCTTTGAGGGCATCCTCATAGTCTGGCAGTTACAGACTCGTGGGGAGGGATATCTTGCCTAGAGAACCCCTAGGCTTAAGAGTGGGCTCTTCTCGTTGTCTTGAAGCCACTGAAAAACTAGGATCCAGGTGATTTAGAGCTGAGTCCCTGCCACCACAGTGAAATGATGTGACAATTATGCTGACAGATACTAATGAGGAACACCACCCAGTTGTTGCAAATTAGCAAGGCTTCCCTGGTAAAGTCTACCCAGAGGTCTGTTTCTTTGCCACCATGGGGATTCCTGCAACCCAAGCTCCACAGTGCAGACAGAGGCTTTATGGTGCAGTCAGGACCCAAGCTACGGTGTGCATGGCACTATACTGGACTCCAGGCAGGTCTGAACCTCGGGTGCAGACCGGTGAGCACGGGCTGTGCAAGTCTAGGATTCCAGTGTTAACTTTCCTCTTTACTAGCTAAGTGACATTGAGCAAGACACAATCTCTCTGAGGCTGTTTCTTTGTCTGAAAAATGAGGATCAAATACCTGCTCTGTCTATTTCACGGGGTTCTTGGAACATCAAATAGTCTTTGTTCTCATTGGTTTTATGAATCATGGAGGCATAATATAAATATGTGAAATAAAAGACAAGGCATGTAAAAATACTGTGTGAGGTTTAAAGGGGCACACAAATACAAAAATTACTGTTTGTGACTTTTTAATAAATACAAGGTAAAATATCATTTTTATATTCAATTAAATCCAGCCATCATTTTTGAGGCCCTGTTTTAATACATGATTCTTTGGGATGTAGTGTTAAATTATCCACATGCACCCTAAGTCTGAACAATTTTTGTGTGGCAAGTCCCCCATCCCCTGCCAAAAAAAGCAAAGCTATAGCAACCAGTGTTCTGGTGTTCTATGGCCTTTTTTCCCTAAGATCCACACTTTGCTTTTTGCTAACCCATCTCTCACTGTAAATGTGTACAGGAACAAAATGTGAGTACCGTAGATTAAGGCTAGAGATAACTGGCAGAACATGGGAGAAGAATCAGTGATGAGGGAGAAGGTGGGAGAGAAAAAGAGGGACCTGGGAATTGGAAAGAAGAAAAGACAATGTACAAATAAAATCAATCCTCCCAATTGTGGCATGCAGAGAGAAGGAACCAAGCTATAAAAATGGATTCAATCAGATTCAATCAATCAGATGCCAGATGGACATGGCTTTAAAAAATGAGGCTATTATCACTGAAGTTCATTTGACAGAGCTTATGTGTAAGAGTCAAGTGATGATCACTCTTGTCTACAATCATAAAATAAGGTGCCACGGTGATTTATCATTTTACTCTTCTAATATAACCCCACTTTTAGGAGTGTCTACAAATTTGGTTCCTACCTTTTGAAAACTCTTACTATATCACTGTAGATTAGCCCAGTACTTGGCACATACTAGGCATTTGATAAGTGTTTGGTGAATAAATGAACTGAAAGAATGCAGACCTAGTTATGTTATCTTTTCATGGTGTTGAAGGATTCGAAACTAGAAAAGAACACTCCCCCTTTGACCCTTTTATTTCCTCAAACACAAGACTCTTATTGGGATTCCTCTAGTCTATGCAGGTAACTTAACAATTGCTGGTACTCATTGAATGATTACTGTGCTGGGTAGTGTGTTAAGAAGTTTACACGATCTCATTCAATCCTTGCAACAACAAGTGAGCACGTGATTATCCCACTTTAAAAATGGAGAAAGTAAAATTCAGGGAGGCTACCCTTAGATAGGGAAAAAGTTTATACACCTAGTAAGTTGGGATAAGGGTAACCAATTGCATATGGTTTTCTTTAATAATTATATTTTCATAGAAAAGGCTCAAGGAAGCACACCAAGAATTACAACTACCCTTTTCTAAATTGCAAAGGCCTGCAGAAAGTGTGTCCGTTGAGGATAAGCTATTGGCAGTGACCTTGAGAACAGAAGGAGTGCCTAGAGCAGGAGCATTTCATTGTTTTTTTGACACCAACCAAAGTAAGAAATGCATTTTATATCCTAACACACACATACACACACACTCACACATAACCACACATACGTGTGTACATAACTGAAATAAAACTTTTACTGAGCAATGCTTACTGCCACTATGTGTGATGCATAATAATATTTTCCATTCTGTTCCCTTCCATTTACTTTTCTTTCCTTCCCTTCCCTTCCATTCTATTCTATTTTATTTCTTTAAATGCTGGTTGGGACCCACTTATAATTGACTTCACTGTGCATTCGTGGGTAATGAGCTGCAGTTTGGAAACCAATGAGGTGGAAGGCAATAAAAGTAGTAGGAGGAGCATGGAATTTTGATTCAGTTGTGAGACTGGAACCTTGGGCTGCTATTGTGTGGGCTAAAGCAAATAATAGTTTCTTTGAACTTCAGTTTCTCATTCATAAAATGGGGATAATAATACATACCTGAAAGGGATGCTGAGAAGAGTGAGCGACAAACATATACACCTACCCTAGCACCTAGTGTGTCCCACAGATGTATGGTGACAGCAGTGTAATGAGGTGGTTAGGAATGCAGAATGCTGGCCCTGTCACAAACTAGCTGTGTGATCTTAGGCAAATCACATAATCTCCGAGCTTTGGTTTACTCCTGTGTAAAAAAATGAGGAAATAATAGTATTTACTTCACAGGGTTGTCATGAGCATTAAGTGTGATAACATATGTAAAGCTCTCAGCACAATGCCTGGTGTATAGTAAGTGCTCAATAAATTATTGGCTATATCATCTATTCAACAAATCTATCTATTATTATTGTCCAACTACCTAGAGCTACTCTGGAATGCCCTAGACTAGGTGACAATATATATTTTGATGGGACGAATTCAGGATTAGAGGTGTGTCTGTGTGTGTGTGTGTGTGTGTGAGAGAGAGAGAGAAAGAGAGAGAGAGAGAGAAGAAAGGAGAAAGAGAGAGAGAAGAAAGAAGAAAGAGAGAAGAAAGGAGAAAGAGAGAGAGAAGAAAGGAGAAAGAGAGAGAGAGAAAGAAATCAGAATTGCTCTATTTTACCACTGGTATCTTCAAGAGGCCAAATCAAACTTGGCTGCAGCAAAGGAAATTATTTTTAGTAAAGAAAGGTTAGATCAAAAATTGGATTCCCTCTCTTTGTTCTGACAGTATTTCCACAAAACCCAATCTTTGGCGTGGGGTTAAAAGCCTTTTTTTTTTTTTTCCAATAAGTAGACTTAACAAAAAAATGAATAAAGGAAAGAACTCTACATATTAAGTAGTGGAAAGTGAGTTTCATCCTTTGGAGGTTAGCTGAAGAACTCTATGGCATGGCCCCACACTCCCTAAAGCCTTCCTTCTTGCCACCTGTGCTGGGCAACCTCTAAGATGCCCCCAGTACTTCCTGGTATTCATGCTCTGTATAATACTCTCTTCCTGTCAAGTGTGGAATGGACTAAGTAAGTCATTTCTAACTAATAGGATAAAGTGGAAATAACAGTGTATGACTTAGAGACTATGTCATAAGAGGTAATATGGCTTCGCCTCTCTCTTCTGGAGCTTACTCTGAGGGAAGGTAGCCGCCATGTTGTGAGCAGTGCCATGAGAAGCCCATGTGATGAAAAACTAAAGCCTCCCACCAACAGTCAGGGAAGTGAGCTTGGAAACTGATCCTCCAGCCTCTTCAAAAGAATGTAGTCCCAGCCAACAGATACCCTGAACCAGAACCACCCAGATAAACCACTCCTAGATTCTTGACTCTCAGAAACTATGAGATAATATATGTTGTTTTAAGCTGCTATGTTTGGGGATAATTGTTACACAGTAATAGATAGCTAATATATCACCCTTGAGTCTTGCTTCCCGCACCATCTGTGTTAGGTCACTCAGTTAATGATTCATTTATTCATTCCATGAACTTTTATGGACTGCTCATTATGTGTTGGGCAGTGTGACTCTCTTCAAATCCTAACTTTAAGGAGTTGCAGTCTAGTGGTGGATATACAGTGGGCAGACTATTACTGTTTAAAATGCTAGGTGCATGCTAAATGCCACTATGTGGCTTTGATAGAGGGCCTTCGGGACTCAGAGGAGGAACAAGGACTTCCTGCCTGGGCAGATGAAAGGATACAGAGAGGAGATGGCACTGGACATAAGTCTTGATACCAAGGTGTGATGGCTTTGCCATATGTCCACTTGGTTGGGCTGAACTGCCTTCCCCAGAATTCCGTTTCTTCTATGTTTCTAGGTTGGGTGGGGCACAAGGGAGATTCCCACCCAAGGAGAAGGGAAGCAGCGGCCATTTCTTGGTGCACAGGTGTGTGGGGCTGCTAACTCACCTTGTTGGTGTGAAGCAGCAGCTGTCCTGCCATTGCTCTACCTTCCCTTGTGGTCTTCGGTAGCATGTCTGACTCCCAGGTCAAGTGTGTGTTTAGCTCTGGGATAAAGGGCTTCAGCTTCTGAAGGATACTCTCATCAGTAAGGTGAGAAGCAACGAGAGGGGACACGGTCCTGTTTTTGCTTGAGGTGCTAGCCTACTCCTGATTTTCTCTTCCTGTCTTCCCCGCGGAGTTCAAGCTCCAGCCCCACATGTAGAGACAACAGCCTTACGGAGACTGCGTAACCAGCACCCACGATCGTGTAGATTGTGTAAGCCAGTTCCCTGTGACACACAGGTGGAAATGACGAGAAAGAGCATTGGAGGCAGAGGGAATAACAGGAACACAAGAGTGGAAGGGAAAAGGTAGAAGTAATACGATAACCACTTGTATAACACCAGTAGTGACCAATCAGAATGAATGATTACCCCAATACTGACCAATCAGAATGAAGGCAGACCCCAGCAATTGGAACAAATGCTTGCCACAGTGCTGAAGCAGGGCCCTGGATGGCCTGGCTGTGTCCCTTTTAATTACTGAATTATAAGGTCTTACTGAGAAGTCTGGGTGGTTCTTGTGGTGGTTAAAAGTATTGGAGTAGGGATCAGAGAAGCAGCTATTTGCCAACCAGTACAGAAATGTTTTAATATTTCAACAACTTGCATTATCATACTGATGCATTCCAGCTCAATAGAAGCTCTGAGAAAATATGCGTGGTGTGTGTGATGCGTAGCAAGTTGTTTAATGTGACTGGGACGCTGCTGGCTTGTGGTATGGCTGTAGTTTTAACCACTCGGTGATTCAATTCAGTGAAATTGATTTAACCTGTTTTGTCTTAAGTGGCCATAGTCAAAATAGCTATTAAAACTATTCCATGGTGAAATGCTATTTTATACCAATTACATATGACCAAGAACCTATCCTTTCACTGAAAGAGGGATCAAAAAGCAGGAATTTTAGCCAGTGTTCTGCTACTGTCACATTGTGACCTGGGAAAGTCATTTACCACGAGCCATCCTGCAACCAGAAGGAATGGCCTTACTTGGGCTTTCCTCTGTGTACTTTTCTTGAGACCTGGAATGATCCTCCATTCCTTAAAGCTATGAGTAAAGACACATTTCACCCAAGAAGCCTGCCCTGTATCTCATTGGCTCAGCATGAAATTTTTAGCCTGTGATAATTATTTTACATGAATTGATATTTTATTCCCTGTTCTCTTTAGCTAGCATCACAGGTGTGCAGCTTACTCCTCCTTTTGATTGGCTTGATGTCTCAACAGATGCATGATTTACCGGATATCCCTTTTATACTCTGTAATGTCCCCTGGTACCTAGAGCTCCGCATACAGCAGGTGCTTAATAAATACTTAAGCGTTCATATAGCATTTTGGTAAATGTTCTAGTTCCAAATAAAAATCAAACAGGATATTTTTGTGTATTTAAGGGTTTTGGATTGTGTCTAGCGTGGTATTGTCTCTACTTCCCTTCCACTGGCATGAATAAGTAATAATAGAGTTGGAACTCCGTGTGTGCATGCCCATAATAGTATTTGTGTGCATATAATAATGGTGTAAAACTTAACTCATTTTGCTTCAAATAAAAATCCATTCCTGTTTAACAATTAGCGGGTGTGAACACAAAGACCATTTTCAGCATCTTAGAGCCAATAATTTCATGTAGATAAGCTAAAGCTACCAAAAATTAATATTTATCATTAAGAAGAAATTCAAATCTTAAACAGAGAAAAATAATACAATCAACTCTAGACACTTAAATATTCTTGTCCTTGGAGAGTTAGGGCAGTTGGGCTTAATCTGCCACATTCTCACTAATAAAAATGTCACTATTGAACTCACTGTTCTTTTGGAAAATGAGAAATACAGATTGAACATTCTATAGGGAAAAATCAACACAGAAAAATGTTGGACTATGGTTTTAAAATAAGCTTCTAAACCCAAACAAAAAGTGGATATACAATTAACAGAGTAGTGGTATGCGAATGCAGTTGCTGAGTACGGAAGTTTGAATATGAACTCTTTCCTCCCAAGCAATTGAATTAGTAGAAGAAATTCCTAAGAAAAAGCTGAACAGAGATGACTACAAAGAAATAAAAATTTTAAGCCTTTTGATATTACTGTGAGATCAATTTTTCTTCTTAAGCCTAGAAGAATTTCTGAAAAATTCTAAGGTAGGTGTTTGATCTTTTCTGCTTGACTTATTTTTTCTACTTAGCACATACACATTTATTTGAATTTGAAAATGTTTACTGCACCCATGTGTAAAAATTAACATATATATTTACCATGACCTTGTGATGTATACAAGGCAGAATGGAATAAGAATATTTCCTCTCCAGTCTATTTCTCTGGAATGAATCATAAATTTTTCCACTGTTATTAAACCATTTTTCAATAGTTCAGCTCCCAGCATTAGCATCAATAAATTCCTCTTCTAAATATAGAAAGCAAGTCACTATTTTCTTTAACTTTCGTAACCTCACCCATTCCTTCAACTAGTTTTTCACTTACACATACTTGTACACATACTTGTATGTGTAAGTGAACAAACTGGTTTTTAATTCTTAGCAAACTGCTCATTCCCCAACAGATGAAATGTCTCTTAATCTATGCCAGTGCTCTTTAGTCAGAATTGGTCTTCTGAGTCTATATTTTGCCTCCTATCACTTTGCTTTCATAAAGAGCATCACAGAAGCTTATTCATTAGCATTCAGAGTCAGTCTCTAATGTAGGGGTAGCTCTAATGCAATTTACATTTAGTTGTTTCCATGCTTCCAGTTCTTTACATCAAGCCCTCCTGTTAGCTCTGAGGATAAGTGAGCCAATTGGAAAAGGTTTTGAGCCCTTAGCAAATCTCATCATAAAATATATCCAAACACTGTAATCTGAATGCAATCTTCATTAAGAATTTCCACCACCTGCTTGCTGAAGCCACAGCACAGCTCCACTCATAATCACCATGCAGGGGGCAGCATTAGTTAATGTCATTAGACAAATGTTGCCATCTCCTTGTGCATGTTCATTAGCACCAGGTGGGAAAATACAGGCATGGAAAGTTTGGGTTGATTCAGGCTTGGACATTATTTATTCAGCTAACTTTCTGAGCATCCTTGAAAAACCAAAAAGGTTAGATTTGAAATAATTTTTTTAAAAACATACTTCAGGGGCACTGTCAGTGTTCAACTTCACTAATGAAAGTAGAGGGTTACTTTCCCAGAGGTATGGCATTGGGTAAGTTGCTTACTCTCTTGGTTTCCCCATCTATAAAATAGGGAGGATAATTTTGTCTACCTTATAGGGTTTGTATTCAGATTAAATGAGTTGATGCAAATAAAGCACTTTGAACAGAGCCTGGTTTGTTTTCATCATCATAATCTTCCTCATCATCTTTGTTATGCTAACTCTGCTTTCCATTGTTCATCTGAGCACACCAGGGAGCCCAAAGGGACCCACATGGGCCACAGAGAGTAATTTGACTCTGAAACACAGCAGCTTTTGTTTTCTTTTCTTTTTTAACCTACATCCTTGGAGAACTTACTAAGTGCCAGTCACTATGCTAAACTGTTTGCAAACATTTTCTCATGCAAACCTCACAACAAGGCTAACAAGGTAGATACAAAACTGTATTACAATTTCCATTTTATAGATGAGGAAATTGGAATTTGGAGAAGTTAATTTGCTTATAGAAATAAGGTCCACAGACTCTAAGAAGTGGATAGACTTATATTTCATATTAACTTTGTTTTAGGTGTTATATTGACCTCAAGACTAATTATGAAACAAATATTTAGAGCTGGAAAGCCTTTCTCATTCATGTAGTGCACATGTAGGGGTTAAGACTTAGAGAAGTTAAGGACTTCACCCAAGGTCACACAGCCAGCTGTGACTAGCTGGGATCAGAACATTTACTGAGGTCCTTGGCCCTCTAATGCTCTGCTTTTTCTCTATACATTATTTTACGTCATTAATAGATTTCTTCGAATGTGAAAACATTCAAACTGTGCATTTATCTCAAGGCATGAGTTTCTGCAGCAAGGAAATCATTTATATAAATGGAAAATTAATTGAAGGGAGAAAAGAAATACTTGGGATAGGTTTTTGAAATTTAAACACAATTGCTTAAGTAACATCTTAAAAGATGGCATTAAAGTCATACCCCAGAAGCCACAAATATGATAATAAAAGGTTTACAGTGGCTGTTTTACCAGACATTCTTCAATCCCATTTTCTTTCCAGTGTTTATAACTAGCACGGAACTGAGGGAATTAAGAACAGCTTTCTTTCAGCTTCTCTAAGACTTCTTGTGTTTTAAACCTGAATTCCTGAGGGCAGGGAGGAAAAGGGAATTCCCTAACCTCTGCATCCGCCACCTCCTTTGCCAAACACACACACACACACACACACACACACACACACACACAATTCTTCCTCCCAGAATGAAGAATTTCCTTCATTCTTTTTCTTTTTCATCTCTTCTGTCTCACAACCTCCACTCCCTCCCCCAAAACCTAAACTTCAGAACTTGGCTCAGTGACATTCCCTCAAGATCAAAGTTAAATGATAATTTCCATGAAAACCAAAGTCATTTCAGTCTCACTGTCTCTCTGAAAGTCTGGGTCTCATGCCAATAAAGCACAAAAAAAAATTCCACACTCCCTTTCTCTTCAATATGAAAGTCCATGCTCCCTCTTCCTTTCTTCTGGTGTCTCTTCACTCCTCACACATTACTGCTTTTCTGCAGAGATGTCCACAGTAAGTTCCACCTTCTAATTTAAGATTTAGCTACTTTCAGTCCCTCTTTTTCTCTCCTGGATAGGCAATGCCTGTGAGGATTGAGGCTACAGTAGTAAGAAAAGAACCAAGAAGCAAGGCGGTAGAAAGCTGGAAGATAGAGAGAGGGAGCAGTGATGAAGAGGGGATTGTAGGAAATTCACATAATTATTTCAAATACTCAAGATCATAGAGCTTGCAAGTGACTTAGTTAAAATACTAACTCAAGGCTTTTTGACCTGAGTCAAACAAAATCCATTTGTTGAGAATATCATAACAAAAGGGATGAAGACTTGTCCCAATAGGAGTTATGAGCTATCCTAGGGATTGCAACATAAAGTGTCTGTGCAAGAGTGTGAGTCAGTGACATAAATACGGGGAAGAGTGGGAGAGAGTACATGACATCACGATACCACCTTTACATACTTCTGTGGCCTTGCTTCACACATCTTCACAAGGAATCCTCCACCTGACCTTATTCAGCACAAATAATGGGCTGAGAGCAACAGCAAGCAAGCTGGAGTCTGGACAAGGCCCCTTCCCTTCTCACTGCCCCATCACCCCTCCATGCATAACCACAGATATGACCAGGTAGCTCCTTTATTGCAAGGTGAATGAGGAGGTTCTGATTTTCCCCTGAAAGTGGTAGGGGACCCTTTCTGAAATCACTGATATTTTTCAGGAATCCTTCCACAAAGTCACTAATTGGAAAGTTAACTGATAGCAGGGGGAGTTCATATTTCCCTTTGTCTAAGACATCACCAAGTTTTATGCAAATGAAAATAATTGTCTCCGTCAAGAAATGGAAATAGTAATACTCCATTTAGTTGGGAAGTAACTTCAGGAAGACAAAATACAGGTGTGTGAGTGTTTTTTTTTCTTATTTGGAAGGAAAATATCAAATTCCTAACAGAGAAAATCTCCCTGAGAGTCTGCCTCCAGTATGAAAGCTGATTTTGCATTCTGCAAGTTTTATGAGGAAAGCATTAAGCTCTAATAAATAGCAATTTTAGTATTATTCCTTGGATGTTAAGTTCATTTGTCGAGAATACAATAATACCATGGGATGAAGACTGGTCCCCATAGAAATTATAAACTATCTTAGGAATTATGACATGAAATGTTCATATATCTATTATAAAAAATGAATCTATTTTCTGTTGCTCCATTTTCAGTCAATAGGAGAAAAAAAGTATTCTACAGAGTCTGTTTAAACAAACAGAAAAATGAAATCCTAGAGTATATATTCAATAACACCTTGGCTTGATAGGCAGTCCTGACTTGGAAATATGAATCAACAAGTGGTTTTTCTGATATAATTGGACAGAAATATAAGATAATGGAAGGTAGAACTAACATTTCATGATCATACTCCTATGTCCATTGTCACCTAACTTTGTAGTGCTATCCCACTCCTATTCTGGGCTCAGCCTTATGACCTGGCTTGGCCAATGGGATACTAACAAATGTGCAAACAGAGATCTGAAAAGCACTTTTGGGTTTCCACTTGTTCTTGTCCTCTACCATAGCCATAAGCATGTATTTGCATTATCCTTCTGCTCGCGAAGAACAGAGCAAAAGTCACTTCAGTCATCCCAGCTGAAACTATCCTAGGTCAGTCAACAACCAGCCAATCCCTGCACAAGACGAAAAGAATGTCTTAGCTGACCCAAGATCAGCAAAATCTCCTAGCATGCCTTCCAGATGCATGAGTAAAAAATGTTTATTGTTGTGTCATTTGTGGTGGTCTGTTTTACAGCATTATTATGGTACTAGATAACTAATACAAAACCTACAGTGATGAAATGGTTTCTGGATATCAAAACATATTGTATATTGTGTTACATGTTATATGAAAGCTACAGTAGGGATATGTGTTAAGACAGACTGGTAGGCCTGTATGGCCAAGCCACTTCCAGGCAGGGGAAGGATTCTCACTTAAAAGAGATTATTCCTGGTACCAATCACTCAGGGAAAAGCAGTGTCTCTCCAAGAAGAAATTGAATCTGACAGTATGGACCATTGTCAATTGGATGATATGGCAGGGTCTCTCCTGGGCAGGAGCATTTGTCTAGTGGGATGTTTCTCTGAGGGGCCATTCAGAATGACTTCTGCTGTGTGGGGACTGACCAGGAGCTGAGCAGTGAAGGACCCAGGAGGTTCCATGTGATGACTTTGGTAATGATGATGATGATGACGATGGCTGACACCAACTGAGCAGGTTGCTTATTATGTCCCAGGTAATATACTCAGCCCTTGATGTATGTCAACTCATTTAATCTTCGTAACAACCCTATAAGGCAGGCATTTTCTTTCCCTCATTTTATACTTCAGGAAACTGAAACCCAGAGCTAGAATATTAAGTGACCTTTGTCCTTTGACTAAGGACAAAATAACAATTAACAAGTAGAGCTAGATGGCCACAAATCTGGCTCAAGAACTCTATTCTAAAGAGCTTATGGAACCAAACAACAAACAAGTTGAGTAAGGACGAGGACTTTGTACTTTGTCAGCTGGGTTGCTGATGGTCCTAGTACTATGTTTCTGACACTGCATGGTCAGGAATTTTTCACCACTATGAGGCCAATATGTTGGTGGCAGTAGGAAGGGAATAGAAAGAGAGAGAGAGCTACTGTGGCAATGAGAATGAGAGAGAGAGAGAGAAGGAAGAAAATCTCAATGACAAGGTAAAGTCGGGGCATGAAGTCAAATGCCCTTAGTCAGGGGGCTTTACTTTGTTCCCAGTTTTCCCAGGAGATTGTCACAGGTGCTAATTCCTTAGAGGTTCTGGGTTTAATTTTATTGAAGAGGTGGCACTTCCTTATGTTTTGTATGTGCTAGGCAGTTTTGTAAGCTTTTCACATACATTATGCATTGAATTCTAACAACAACCTTTCGAAGAAGAAAGGGACTTTTATCCTTAAAGATCAGTGCTATTCGAAGTGTGATTCCTGGACATGTGGCAGGCTGTGAACTCTTTCTTTCCAGTCCACAGCGAGATGATACAGAAATTAAAAGTGGCTGTTTAGAAGCTTCTAGAGAGAAATTTTCTGCTTGTTGAAACTAATAATCTAAAAAAATGAGTACATATCTTATATGTCTACATTTTCTATTTAATTTTCCTGGTAATTCATATATTTTACAAAAGTATTTTTCCTCAAATGGATTGGAAATTTAAGAAATACAATTTGGGAAGTACTATTCTATACCATGGAACTGAGGCTCAGAGAAACTGAGTAACCTTGCCAAAGTTTCAGTCATTATGAGAAGAGCAGCAGGACTCAAATTCAAGTCTTAATCTAATGCCCATCACATCATTTATTTTTATTAAAATTAATGTCCAACTTGACTCTACCTGCCCACACTTGCCTATTTAAATAACGATGTTAAGCTCATCTTTTGCGGGGTGGGAAGAGGATGATGGGGTCTTTCAACTGGTGATCAGCTAGGCCATCACAAAGTGTAGAAACAGGACTTTAAAAACCAAAGGGAAGCCAGGTGCAGTGGTGTGAGACTGTAGTCCCATCTACTTGGGAGCCTGGGGTGGGAGGATTGCTTGAACCCAGGCGTTTGAGGCCAGCCTGGGCAACACAATGAGAACCCCATTTCTAAAAACAAACAAAAACAAAATCAAAATGATGCTACCAGTGTTCTTGTGTAGCAGACACTGCCATGTGCAATGCCATGGCATTTATCCGGGACATGATTTATGCAGCATGACTTGGAAATAACAGTGAAACCTTTTCTCTTGCTCCTTCTGCAACTCCCTAAGGGAGAAAAATAGGAAACACATACAATTCTCATTTAAGAAAAATTGTTTAACAGACCCTACATCCAGTGAGGCAGTTCATTTTGTGGCTGGAAATTCAAAGGAATTTTTTTCTATCATCTGTTAAAAGAAAATCATGCTGTGATTACAGCAAGGAGTAGTAGATAGACGTGGGCGTTGGAGCAAGACACACTTAGATTTGGGTCCTGCCTTTACCATTTTCTTGCTATGTAATCTTGGCATCATGCTAATATTTCTGAATTTTGTCCTCATTTGTAAAATGTGAATAATCCATACCTCACAGGATCTGGGGATAATTTAATAAAGGTAACTCACATCAATTACTTTCATCAAATACAAAGTAGAAGGATAATTATACCATATACCTCCAAACCAGATACATTTAACTCGCTTGTTTAAGATTCTTTCAAATGCTGTGGCTATACAATTTCAAAATAATTAACTAAAAGGTTGTTTAAAATTGTTTAGTTATTTAGATAGTAGGTTTTTTTGAAATACGGGACAAAACAAGGTTATTGGACTCAACTTTAAAAATTGACTAGCTGAATGTTTGCATGTTGTTTCCCTACAGAAAAAGTGTAATAAGTTAGGATGATATTCTGGTTTATCATACACTGAAACTTGTTTCATTAAATTTGTGATCTATTCACATTTACAGATTATTGATAATCTTATCTCATAAGGATGTTGGAGAGTCATAAGAGGAAGTCAAATTAGATTATGTAATATATGGTTTCCGGTATACGATAAGCACTGAATAAATGTATTTCCCCCTTATTCTACTTTACTTATAGGTGCTATAATTTCTAGGACAATGTCACTCTATAGAATTTAATTATATAAAATTACTACTCTTGTAGATTCTTACATTAAGACTTAACAGAATGAAATAATTTCTACTTGGAAGGTAGAAGTACAGTGATTTAACACTGCTATGAAGTTGCCCTGAAACCCTATAGTGAAATTTCTCCAAATGAACAATAATAAAATATCTATGATAGACAATTTTTAAGGTCTGTACTCCAAGTAGTTCCTAAAGTGGCAGGGAGCCTTTGGCATTTCCTCAGTAATTGGTCCCTAAATTTTGTCAACAAGTGCTTATGTACTCTTTACAGTTTTGCCTGCTTTTGCCTTTAACCATTTCAATTTTCTTTCCTAAGCAAAGCATAACCTATGCTTTAGAACATTAATTGATTTTTCCTTGCAACATCCTAGGGGGTCTGAAGACCAAAGCCTCTTTGAAGAGCTCATTTTAGGCAATATTGGAAATGATTTCAGAACACCGTATAGGATTAGTTAGAAAACCACTTGGAAACATTTGGTAACTTTAGTTCTACCATCATGCTGTCACTTAGGTTGAATCTACAGATTTTTGGATCCTTCCAGAGCATACATATTAACCAACTCACAGAGTTATTTAAGCACTAAATGAAATTAGGTCTGTAAAAGTACTTTCCAAACTATCAACAATATGCAAAGGCTGCAAAATGGTCAGATATTATTTCATAGGATGCTTTTGCTTCCTCACAGTCCTGTCAGGGTTACAAGATGGCTGCCATGGCCAAATGTCACAAACTCATATGGCAGTGTCCTAAGCAGGAAGGATGGGAGGAAGGCTCCTTTTTATCAGGTAGGAAAATCTTTCCCAGAAGCCCCAACCCCAGCAGGTTTCCCATAAGTTTTTGTTGGCTAAAACTGGGTCACATGGTCATCCCTACGGGAAGGTAATGGAATAACCAATCTCAGGCAAGTGGAAACAGGATCACCATGGTTGGTTTAGGCCAAAAGAACACAAAATTGTCTGATTTAAAGGTCTGTGATATTTAGGCTCCAGGTCTAAGAGCCTAGCTTAGCTTTTTTGGGCTCCCTTACTTCCTGTTCCACATGAAAAATTTCATTTTAACACTCCCTAGACATACTGACTATATATTCTGATTTCCCCTCTTAAATATACTTATTTCCCCAAAGAAACTATGGCAATCTCAAAAAAATCCTCCAGTGTGCCTGAACTCTGCTACATGAATTCTTCCGTGTTCATCCCTACACTTCTTGTCCATCTCGTGCAACATGGAATTGAAGGGAAATAATGAGATTTGGAATCAGATGGACCTGTGTCTGAGTTGTGGCTACATTGCGTCTTAGTTTGGTTAAGTTGTGGAACTTCTTTGCACTTCTATTTCCTCATCTGCAAAAGGAAGACAAAAATATTCAACTTACAGGGTTTAGTACGAGGATAGAAAGTGCCAGGCATATAGTAGGCATCCAAAATAGATGATTCATTTATGTTTATCTTTATTATTATGACACATATCCATTTCTGTATTGCTCTATCTCTGAATCTGGTTCCAACTTTTCACTTGACTCATTTGGGTTGGAGACTTTTTTTTTTTTCCATGTTCTGCTTTTGTTTTGTTTTGTGGCTTATCCTGGCTTTAACCCTGTATAGGTGGCCCTCCATATCTGTGGGCCTGCATCCTCAGATTCAACCAACTTCAGATTGAAAATATTTAGAAAAATATAAATAACAATATGACCATAAACATACCTTTTTTTTTTTTGAGACAGTATCTTGTTCTATCACCCAAATTGGAATGCAGTGGTGTGAACACGACCTCCTGGGCTCAAGAGATCCTCCCGAGCAGCTGGAACCACAGGCCCGCGGCACCACACCCAGCTAATTTTTAAATTTTTAACTTTTTGTGGTAACAGAGTCTTGCCATGTTGCCCAGGCTGGTCTTGAACTTTTGGCCTCAAGCCATCTTCCTGCCTCAGCCTCCCAAAGTCCTGGGATTACAGGCATGAGCCACTAAGCCCAGTGCAAATTAAAAAAAAAAAATACAATGAAACAACTATTGTTATAGCTTTCATATTGTATTAGGTATTGATATGGTTTGCCTCTGTATCCCTACCCAAATCTCATCTCGAATTGTAATCCCCACTTGTTGGAGGAGGGGCCTGGTGGGAGGTGATTGAATCATGGGGGCAGACATGCCCCTTGCTATTCTTATGATAGTGAATGAGTTCTCATGAGATCTGGTTGTTAGAAATTTTCTGAGTGTGGCACTTCCCGCTTCACTCTCTCACTTCTGCTCCACTATGGTAGGACATGCTTACTTCCCCTCCGCCTTCTACCATGACTGTAAATTTCCTCAGGCCTCCCAGTCATGTTTCCTGTTAAGACTGCAGAATTATGAGTCAATCAAACCTCTTTTCTTCATAAATTACCTAGACTTAGGTAGTTCTTTATAGCAGTGTGAAAACAGACTAATAATTGTAAGTAATCTAGAAATGACTTAAAATATAGAGGAGGATATATGTACATTATATGCAAATAGTCCACCATTTTGTATAAGGAATTTGAGTGTCTACAGATTTTGGTATCTGCAGGGGTCCTGGAACAAACTCCCTGTGGATATCAAGGGACAACTGTACTCTTTCAGGACATGCTCATTGGTTCCAGTATTCTGCTATTTGTCAGTTGATTTCAATGCAACTCTGAATAAAAGATGCTCAGACCCCTGAGCCCTAGTATGGAAGATATAGAAACAATAAATGTTTGTGAAAATGAAAAAAGAAAATAAACATAGTGAACATATTTTAAAAAGTGCAATAAAGATCAGCAAAGTCCAACTACAGTCACAACAAAGGCTGGCCATGTCAGGAAAAAGTATATGCAATATATATTTTTTACACATAAACTAAGTTTTTGTGACATCTTTGAACGTAGATTCAAACAAAACATTTCTATATTTGTGGGCGTGTGTGTGTGAGAGAGAGAGAAAGAGAGAATTATAAATTGCATCAGGCAAAATGGAAATTGGTGAATCTGGATAAAGGATACATGTTAACTCCTTGTACTGCTTTTGCAGCTATGTTGTATGTTTGAAATTACATAAAAATAAAAAGCACTTAAAATGCACAGACATTTCAATGAAATACAACTGAAGTGTGTATTGAATATATTAGAGTGGGTGGCTTGGGATGGTGGGAGTTGAGATAGAGATAAAGGAGAAAAATAATGAAATAAAACCAGAGTGGGGTCTTGAGATAGCTGATTGATGATGGTCGTGGAGCATGAGCTAGAGTGAATGATGGCCTTTTCTCTCTGCAGCAAGGTCAGAAGAGGATGATGAAGAGATAGGTACAAGCTCCTTGTATAGAGAATAGTCTGGACAGTCTTCTGAAATATTAACTTGGGCGTGACTTGCTGAATCTTTCCCTTTCCCATGTGTGTCAGGCAAGTAGCTGGACTCTTGATATTTCCTGCTTCAGGGATTTTCATAGGGCAGAAAGCAGGAACAATTTGAAGGCAATTGTATCTCCTGTCTTTTGTAAAAGCCTAAACCAAATGATCTTCAGCTGAGGAGTGTATTTGAAGGTATTTAGAAAGAAGAGGGAGAGACTTCACCTAGAATAAAAAGGTCAGAGAAGGAAGGAGAAATCTAGGGCAGGTGGGCTCTGGACACAGAGCTCCGAGCCCCACCAAATAGTCGTGTGCCCTAATTGGACCAGAAAAGACCATGCTCCTGGGATAATGGGTATCTTAAAGATAGTCAGGGTGGACAGATAAGTGATGGCTAGGGTTTTCTCCCTGATGTTATGTGGCTGGGTAAGACACTTTCAGAACCCTGAGGGGAGTCTTGGTAACTTACATTTCCTGCCGGGATAAATAGATGGATGTTCAGACTTAGATTTAATTTGATTGCAGAGAACAAGAGATTTTCTATACTCTTGAATTTGTCAACTAAAAGTCCAACCTGCCTCAAACATGTGGTTCTATTTACAAAATAGCCATTTACAAAGCTGGTTTACAACCATATAACTGTTTGTAATACTCTGTATAATATTATGTTATCACCTGCATCATATGATCATTTGATGCCATCTTTAGCAAAAGGACAGAGGGGACACTTTTATCAGTTCCTCAAGAAGAGAGCCTTGGAAATGATAAATTCTCATGAACTATTGTTCAAAAATAACCCCTGGTTATCTTTAGCCTGCTTCAAATGCCCTTCCCCCCACCCTTTTTTTTTAAAGAATGTGTCACTCCAGTAGATAGAGGAAATGTGAACCTAGTATAACTTCTACAGTCTTTAGAAATCCCAGGGTAGGGGACAGGCAACAGAACAGGTAAAGGAATGGTGTTCCAGCAACTGACCAATGTCATGATTCCTAAGAAAAATTCAAGGAAAGAAAAGGGTATTTTTTTTTCTTCAGAGTATTAACAATTTTAGAACTATCAATTGACTCCCAACTTTCTTTACACAAACAAAAACTAAAGGAGGCAGATATCCATATCTAATTCTTAGGGGTAAGGAAGTGAAGAAAATAGAAATTAATTCTAGAAATTGGCAGAATTGAAGTGATTGAAGAGAAAACTTATATTCTTGCTAAATGAGCAGCTGGGTGGGAGGACAAGAAAGGAACAAAGCTAGAAAGGGTAGATGGAGGCAGAAAGGGGCAGATAAAGAGCTCTACTGAACAAAAAAGGCGTGTTTCTCTGCATGTTTAGGAAAAATGCCTATATCCTGGCAGAGGAAGACTTAAAGAAAAATCTGGTTTATAAAGTGTCAACAAAGGTTCAGACATGCTCGATGTGCTTGTGTTGGCATGTGTGTGCTCTGTCTTTTTTAAGTGGTAAATTAGATCTTTGTCTACAGGTAGGTGTGTGAAGAGCAGAGGAATAAAATAATGAGCCCAGTGAATGCAAGTAATGAAAACATCTCTTTCTGGCAGCTTTTCAGCATTTTGAGCTTGAACCTGACATGACAGCCTGTCCTGGCTTACCTGGGATTGTTTAGAATAGTGCTTCTTAAACTTTCATGTGCATATACATCACCTAGAGTGATTAAAAATGCAGGTTCTGGTTCAGTGTGTCTGAGGTGGCGCCTGAGTTTCTTCATTTCCACTAATTTCTAGGTGATGCCAATGCCACTCCTCCTCAGACCACATTTTGAATAGCAAGGGACTGGGACACATCATCACAGGTTCATATATATATTCAGAGATGCACAGTACATACGTACACATATGGATTTGGATACACTTATGGGTGCACAAAGTCATTTGTTCATTGGTTTAGACAAATTTTGAGTGTATTGTTTTAGGGTGGGTACTGTACACATATAGACATACACACTTTTTAGGAGTGATCTTTGCAAATGGATTTTAAAAGCACAAACGATTTCTTTGCTTCCCCAAGGCATTCCATCATTCTCTAGCATCGATCTCTACAAATGGCCTTGCTCTCTTACTCTTAGTTACTAGCTGACTTTAGGACGGGCAGCTGCTGTCCGACGTTATTTATGTACAGGAGATGATCCCAATATCCTAAGGTAATCCTCTTCATTGCCTGAAATTCTTAAAATTGCCATAAGACATAGAGGTAAAAACATGAGTATTGGAATCAGGAGGCCTGGGTTTAAATCTTGACTTTGTCAGTCACAACGCAACTTTAACCTCCGTGAGCTCCAGTTTCTGAATTTGCAATATGGTGATAATAAAGTTTCCCTCATGGGAACAGCTACTCACCTAATTCAACAAATATCTATTGTAGGTTGATTGCCTGCAAAGGACATAGAAATAGAGTTGATTCAAATTCTCAACTGAAGGAACTCACTGCCTAGCAGAGAAAACAAAGACAGTAGACGCATGTAAATAAAGGAAATAGCACAAAGAAATGGCTAACTTACTTTTTGGTGGGACTAAAGGCTTCCTGGAGGAAGTGAGAGCTAAGCTGGGCTTTGAAGGATAGGAAGAGTTACATGGTGGAAAAGGAGAGAATAAAGTGATGCTTTTCAAATTTAATCTGCATCTAAATCACTGAAATTCCAGATTCTGACTCAGCACCTGAGGTGGGGCATGTGATTCGGCATTTCTAACAAGCTCCAGTTAATGCTGATAGTGTTGGTCTCTGGACCCACACTTGAAGAAGCAAGCAGGGCATTTTAGGTTAAAGAAAAACCAGCACAAAGGTGACAGTGAAAAGCCCATGGTAGGTTTGAAGAACAGCAGCAGCTCAAAATGGTTGCACCATCGAGTGCAGGGAAGGAAGTGACACTGGAAAGTTGGTAGAGTTAGAGCAAGTGAGAATTACATGAAAAGACAAAAGTAAGTCTTTCTGGCACATAGTGGAGACTCAGAAATGGCTTATTTACCCCACCCATTTTACTCAAATTCCCACCAATTAGAAAGGAATAGAGAGAATGCTTAATATGAGACAGTAAGATATTTGATTTCTCACTTTCATTTGAGGCCTGAGTCTACTTAATTCATGAAAATTAAGTAGATAAAAAGACATGTAGATGGTCATCTTACCTGCCTCAGAGAAAGAAGGTGAGTCCCAGGCTCAAACAGGATTAAGCAGAAACCACTTCACAGAGCCAAATATCCCATCAGGACAAAATTGTTGAGAGTTAAATGGGATAACATGTACATTCCTAGCATGTCGTAAGTGCTTAACTAGTTTCTCCTACTTTGAGTGAAGGAAGCCTCTGTATATTATGACTTCAATCCATGGGACAGATAACTTTTATTCCCATCCCAAAATACTGCTCCTAATTACTTTACATTATGAAAGTTTTATTAAGACTTTTATCTCCCCAATAGGGTAACACTTGTTACTCTCAATCTCCCCTTTATAATAAATGCATCTTGAAGCAATAAAAAGACCCTGATAGAGTATGGAGATAGGACAAACCAATAAGAAAGATGTAAAACTTACAAATAAAGAATTTCTTATTTCTTCAGATTGTTTCAAAATGCTAAGATACCTTTAAAAGCTTTAGAAAAATATGATGAGTGTTCCCCAAACAACTTCATACATATGTAGCTCACTGGCCCTGATTACATTAATTCATCATTCATTCTTTCAAAGAACATTTCATTGAGCACTTAGTATGTGTCAAGCATTGTTCTAGTCACTGAAATACTAAGTAAAACAAAATAGAATCTCTGACTCCAAGGTTCTACTAATAATATTGCAGGAACTCCCTATAGTATTTAATTTATTTTGTAAAAGAAACAAAGAGACCTAAGCAAACATGGCAAAACATAACAATGGTCAATTCTGTGTGTTGGTATGTGGAATATTTGCTCTAGAATTTTTGTTTTTTTTTTTTTATTTTTGGAATCTCTCAAAACAGTAATTGTATTTTTAAAAATCCCCTGTATCAGTGAACTATTTATACAATAAAGCTGCATAACAACCAATTCCCACATGCAATCATAGGTAGTTGATCTAGGCTTGGCTTTAAGGGATGACTCTGTTTCAAGCTGTGTCACTGGCTACACTTGGCTTCTCACTAAGTTTGGCTTGGGTCTGCCCTATGTGTGTTTGTTCTGGTGCCCAGGCTGAAAGGACAGCACTTACCCAGGGGAAGTTCTTTACAAGGCAGTATGGCAATCCAACTGAACAGAACATTTTAAGTCTCTGCTTGCATGGTGTCTGTTAATATAATTTTGCCTACAACAAGTCACTTATGTGATCAAGCCCAATGTCATGGGGAAGGAAAATATACTCTACCTACCCACTATGAGGTTAACCAGTCAGATGGTCAAGCCTGACATCAGTGGAGGAGGGAGAACAGAAGGAGTAAGTGTGTCTTTAAAATGTCTATTATGCTCTCCAAACCAGTGGAAAAACCTGAGCTAAATATCTGAGAAGATTGCAATGAGTAAATAATGCAGAGGTGTGTTACTCTGGCTAGGGGGAGGAGAAGTGTCTGGGAAGACTTCATGGAGGAGGTGATACTTGAGGAAATGTTTTCCAGATATACAAGATGGGCAATGGGTTTCATGTAAAAGAAACAGAGTGTACAATGACACAGAGGTCCAAAAGAGCTTGATTCATACTGGAAACCAAAAGCAATTTCTTATGAATGGAGGTGTGAGTGTGTGCAAGGTGTGCATGTTTGTTGGAGGAGGAGAAATGAGGAGGTTGGTGGGTTTCTAAAACAGAGCAGAATAACCCATAAAGGCAAGCACAGTCAGTTCACAAAGGGCCTTGAACCTCATAAACAGGAGTTTAAATTTTATCCAGCAAAGACTTGGGGACAATTAAGTTTTATAGCAGCAATTTGACTTGAGATGATTGATATTTTGGAAGAGCACTATGGCTATAAAAGGAAGAATAGACTGGAAGGCGATGAGTCAGGAAAGAAGAAAAGTAGTTAAGATGTGATTAGACTGGCTTCACTGGCGAATTCTACCAGACATTTAAGGAAGAATTAATACCAATCATTCTCAAATGCGTCTGAAAAATAGAAGAAGAGGAAACACTTCCTAACTTATTCTATGAGGCTGTATTACCCTAATACCAAAAGCCAGACAAAGACAATAAAAGAAGAAACCAATATTCCTTATGATTATAGAAGTGAAAATCCTGAACAAAATACAGACAGAAGAAATCTAATAACATGTAAAAGGCTTACATACTATGACAAAGTGAAATTTATTCCAGGAATGCAAGAATCATCCAACATGAGAAAATCAATCAATTTAATACACCACATTAATAGAATAAGAGAATAAAACTTCATGATGTGGAAAAAGGATTTGACAAAATCCAACATTCTTTCAGGAAAAAACACTCAGAAATCTAGGAATAGAAGAGAACTTCTTCAACATGAGAAAGGACACTTATGAACAGCCACTGTTAGCATCATACTCAATGGTGAAATATCAAAAGCTTTCCCCCTAAGATTAGGAACAAGAAAAGGATGCCCACTTTTACCATTGCTATTCAACATTGTACTGGAAGTTCTAGCCAGACAATTATGAAGAAAAACGAAATAAAAGACACCCAGACTGGAATGAAAGACATAAAACTATCTCTATTCACAAATGACATGTTTCTATTTATACAAAATCCCAAAGGATTCATATACGGACACACAAAACCCCAATCCTACTAGAGCTACTAGACTTCAGCTAAGTTGCAGGATAAAATAGCAACTAAAAAAAAATCAGTTGTGGCCGGGCACGTTGGCTCACACCTGTAATCCCAGCACTTTGGGAGGCCAAGGTGGGCAGATCACGAGGTCAAGAGATCGAGACCATCCTGGCCAACATGGTGAAACCCCGTCTCTACTAAAAATACAAAAATTACCCGGGCATGATGGCATGCACCTGTAGTACCAGCTACTCAGGAGGCTGAGGCAGGAGAATCGCTTGAACCCAGGAGGTGGAGGTTGCAGTGAGCCAAGATCGCACCACTGTACTCCAGCCTGGTGACAGATTGAGATTCCATCTCAAAAGAAAGAAAAAGTGTTTCATTTTTTCATCCATTGGAAATGATCAACCTGAAAAAGAAATTAAGAAAACAATTGCATTTACAATTGCATGCAACTGAATATAAACACCTATAAATGAATCTAGAAAATAAAAATGAACATAACACTAGAATTTTAAATCTAACTAAGGAGGTGAAAGACTTGTACACTGAAAACAACAAAACATTGCTGAAATAAATTAAAGAACAACATAAATGGAAAGACATTCCATGTTCATGAATTGGAAGGTAATACAGATAGTCCCCAACTTACAATGGTTAGACTTATTGTTTTTTGACTTTACGATGGTGTGAAAGTTACACGCATTCAGTATGCTCCTCAACTTACAATGGGGTTATGTCCAGAGAAATCAGTAATAAGTTGAAAATATCATAAGTCAAAAATGTACTTCTGACTTACAGCATTTTCAGGTTATGATGGGTTTATCAGAATGTAACCCTGTTGTAAGTTGCAGAGTATCTGTATTGCTAAGATGGAATACTACCCAAAGCAATCTACAAATTCAATACAATCTCTATCAAAATTCCAATGACTTTTTTTTTTCAGAAACAGAAAAGTTCTTTCTCAAATTCATGTAGAATTGCAAGGGGCTCTAAATAGCTAGAATAATATTGACAAAGAAGAATATTGGAGGACTCACACTTCCTGATTTCAAAGCTACAGTAATTAAAACAGCATGGTACTGGCATAAAAAGAACACACAGACCAGTGAAATAGAATTGGAAAGTCCAAAAATTAACCCAGGCCAGGCGCGGTGGCTCACACCTGTAATCGCAGCACTTTGGGAGGCCAAGGTGTGTGGATCATCTGAGGTCAGGAGTTCAAGACCAGCCTGGCCAACATGGTGAAACCCCATCTCTACTAAAAATATAAAAATTAACCAGGTGTGTTGGTACATGCCTGTAATCCCGGCTGCTCAGTAGGCTGAGGCAGGAGAATCTCTGGAACTCGGTAGGCGGAAGTTGCAGTGAGCGTGAGCTGAGATCATGCCGCTACATGCCAGCCTGGGCAATGGAGTGAGGCTCTGTCTCAACAAATAAATAAATAAACCCAAGCATTTATAGCCAATTGATTTTTGATAAGGGTGCCAAGATCATTCAATAGCAAAAGAATAGTCTTTTTAACAAATGGTCCTGGGACAACTGGATATCTACATGCAAAATAGTAAAGCTGGACCCCTACCTCATACTCTGTGAAATATTTAAGGGGCAAGGCAAGAGGAGTATATGGGAACTTGTAATTTCTGTGAAATTTTTCTGTAAAACTAAAACTGCTCTAAAAAGTAAGTATAATTTTAAAAATAAGACATCAACATGGTGAAACCCCGTCTCTACTAAAAATAAAAAAAAAGACATCAATGCACACCACTAGAATAGTTCAAATTTTAAAAAGACTGACAATAACAAATATTGAGGATTTAGAGCATCTAAAAATCTTGTACATAAAAAAATAAACCTGATGGGAAGTGAAAATATATGCTCACTTTGGAAAACAGTTTGGCAGTTTTTAAAAAAAGTTAAACATATATTTACCATAAGATTCAGCAATTCCACTCCTGGGAATTTGTACAAGAGAAATAAAAACATATGTCCATAAAAAGGCTTATTATGAAATGTACATAGCAACTTCATTCACAAAAGCCAAACATTAGAAACAAAAGTCCATCGACAAGGGATTGGATAAACAAATTATTGTATAAACTTACAATGGAAATACTATTTGGAAAAAAAAAGAAATGAATTACTGATACACATGACTTATATGAATCTCAAAAGTATTACAAATGAAACAGCCAGACACAAACACTATGTACTATATTATTTCATTTATATGAAATTCTAGAAAAAACAAAGCTATATTGACTTAAAGCAAATTAATTCTTGCCAGGGACCAGGGTCAGAGAGGTTATTAACTATTATAAAAGGCAAGGGAATGTTTAATGAGTAGTGAAAATATTCTAAATTATGGTTGTGGTGGTGGCTACATGATTGTTATGCATTTGTCAAAATGTGTCAAATCTTACACAAAATTTGGTAAATATTATATATAAAATATACTTTAATAAAGATGATTTACAAAAGCATTGTTAAAAAGTAAAAAATGAACCAATGACTTAAACACAAGAGCTAAAACTATAAAACTCTTGGGAAAATAGGGGTAAATCTTCATAGCCTTGGATTTGGCAACAGATTGTTGAATTTAACACCAAAAGCATGAGCAACACAAGAAAAAATGTAATAAATTGGATTTCATCAAAATTAAAAACTTTTTTGCATCAAATGATATTATTAAGAAAGTGAAAAGACAACCTATAGGATGGGAGAAAATATTTGTAAATCATATATCTGATAAGGGCCTAGTATCCAGAATATATAAAGAACCATTATAATTCAACTATAACAACAACAACAACAAAACTCAATTTAAAAATAGGCAAAGGACTTAAATAGAAATTTCTTCCCAAAAGATATACAAATGACCAATAAGCACATGAAAAGAGGCTCAACATCATTAAGGAAATACAAGTAAAAACTACAAAGGGATACCACTTCACACCCACTAGGCTAGCTATAATCAAAAACTAGAAAATAAGTGTAGGTGAAAATGTGGAGAAATTGGAACCCTTGTACATTGCTGGTGGGAATAATGTACAAACCAATAATATATTGTTTGGTTGCTGTTCAAAACTGGCCGTTTCTCAAAAAGTTAAATATAGGATGACCATAGGACATAGCAATTCCATCTCTAGGTATGTAATCCTAAAAGAACTGCAAACAAGTACTTAGCAAATACATGTACACTCATGTTGATAACAGCATTATTCACAATAGTCAAAAGATGGAAAAAACTCAAATGTCCATCAGCAGATAAATGGATAAACAAATTGTGGTATATATATCCAATGTAGTATTATTCAGCCACAAAAAGGAATGAGGTACTGATGTATATTACAATATGAAGGAGCCTAGAAAACACTATGTTATATGAAAGAAGCAAGACATGAAAGATTACATATTGTATGATTCCATTTATACAAATTATGTTGTAAATCTACAGAGACAGAAAGCAGATTGGTAGTTGCCCGAGGCTGAGGGAGGGGGAAACAGGAAGTAACTACTTAATGGGTATAGATTTACTTTTGGGGTGATAATAATGTGTTGGAATTAGATAGAGGCGGTGGTTGCACAATATTGTGATTGTACTAAATGCCATTGAAATGTTCAGTTTAAAATGGTTAATATTATGTCAATTTCAACTCAGTTAAGAAATAAAAAGGATACTGTTGGTGCAGATGAAAAATAATGAGCTTGAACTGAAGCACAGGCCATGACAAAGGAGGAAAAGAAGCAGAACAGGAGAATGGTAATAGATAGTGGAGAGTGGAAGGGGGAGTAAACGGTGATGCTGAAACTCCTCGTGTGGAAGAGCTGATGCTCTGTTGATATAGATTGGAATGTGGAAGGAAGATGGGGTTTGGAGTGTGGGGGACAACGAGTTTAGTTGGGTCATGAGGGTTGGAGGTACCTGTGGAGGTGTGCAGGTAGAGAGGTCTCACTGTCATGTGGACCTCTTTGCCACTGGAATATAATGGGAGAGAAGAGCTATAGGATACCTTGGCAGACAGACCTTATTAGTAAAATTCCCTTCTGAATAAAAATATTGATAAAACAAGAAATCACTAAATTCCTACCTTCCTATTACTGTGATACAAGTCCTTTTAGTAAATTAATTTTTGCCATTTTAAGTGATTAGTGAGGATTGAGGATTATATAATATTAAGGATTCGTCTAGGAACATATAGCAAATCTATTCCGGAGCCAAAATCTGTCCAATGTTCAAACTTTCACTATTCCTTCTTAAACGCCCCACTTACCAGGTTCCACTTCACCACTGACAGCAGCATTTGGCTGCTTGGTCTCCTGAGGAAATGTATCTATTTTCCAAAAACTCTCCAATTCCAGATAATTAGCTGGAACAGGTATATTGGTATCTTAAAGCCAGAATGAAGTCATTGCTCTGAGCAAACTGTTAGCCTGATAATCCTGCATCATACATCAGTATTCTCTGTTTCTTTTGGTCACTTTTATTGCTCTGTTTTCATCCAGTTACTACCCTTCCCCAAAGAAAACTGAAGCCACCAATCCTTACATAGAGGAAACATTTCCTTCGCTGTAGGAGCACTGAACCAGCGACACCCATCTCTAAATTGTTACCACTCCTCATCTTGTGTTCGTGCCCTATAAGCTTAAAGCTTGGAATTTGTTAGAAATGTCAATTGCATTGAAAACAAAAACACTTTTGTAAAAGTATGCTAAAGGCATTCAAGAATTGAGGAAGAAATTATGAGTGCTGTGGAAATAGTTCCTTATTCACATCTGGAAAACATTTGCTAGGGGCCCAAGGAGGGATGGATGAACTGCAGGTATGCATAGGAATTTAGGGTTTTTTTCCCCTTTTCTTAAACTGCCTTCTCTCCTACCACCGCTTTGGCTCCTCCTTAGTCTTCCCAGACAAGCTACCTTGCAAATCTGCCCTTGCAAAGTTCTCCCATTCCAATTTAATTCCCTCTCCTCTTTTATAGATGATTTTGAGCCACACAGCCCCAGATGGTCAGTCTGGGAACAGACACAGGCTTTTTCAAAGAGACAATATTGATTCCCTCTAGACCCACAATGACCTCTTTCTTCTAGCTCTTCTTACTCCAGTTCACAAGGCTTTTAATCCCCACTGAACACAGCACTTCAATATGGGTCAGAGGATGGGCCACAACTCAAAATCAACTGTTCCAATCCAGGAAGTTTCGACTGGCACAATCAGCGTTCCATTAAGCAGGGTCTGGTGCCATTGTTTTTTACAAGGCTCTCACCAGCTGGCCTTGCTATGCTTGGCTAAGAATTAGACAAGGGAGGGAGGATCTGGCTTGAATAGGAAGAGAGACAAGGCTGGCTTTTAAAGGTGACACCCTAAGGACAAGCTTGAAGGGACAGGGAATAGGCAATGTCTCTCACAGAGGTGGTTCTGCTTTTGTGGAAGTACCAAGGCAGGCAGGAGAGAAACAAGTTGACACACACGTATCAGGCTCTGAAACAAAACCAAGATCAGAAGAACACTGAATCCACTCATTCCAAATCACACACTCCCCTTTGACTCCAGATCTAAGGAAAACCTCCTAGGAGGACATAAAACATAAACATTTTGGTTAAAACTTTAATTTTCACAATAGGCTTGTGCCGTACAAAGATGCTCACAGACATTAGATTTTCTTTTGGGAAGCTAACTTTCTTAAGTGTGTGAGGTGTCATTTATCCGGCAGCTGAGAAATAAAAGATGTCCTACTTAAAAATTCTGTGGTTTGCTAGCATACCAACATTGTAAAAATGTAAGCAATGCTACATGAAAAATTTTATAAAAATATATTTTAATCATAGATGTTAATAATAAATATGTATTTATATTATTCCATGTGTGTTTAAGTAGAGTTCATTAACCATAATAACTTTATATAAGGAGAGAATATTATAAATGGTTTTGATCATGAGCTCCAGAATTATTAGAACTCTGTCACTCACTAACTAAGTACCTTGGAAGAGTCTCTTAGTTTCTATAAGCTTCATTTTTCTCATTTGTAAAATGGGAGGGAGGTGATAATACTACAATGAGAATGAGTCAAACACTCTTAACATAAAAATCACTTAACATAATGCTGACACATCATAAGCACTTACTAAAAAACATGAGTGCACTATTATTACTAATTTTTGATGATCATCATAAAGAATGTCAGTTATTACACCTAGTCCAGTCAGTCCTTTTAGATAAGAGTTTGTTAAAGTAGATGTGAATTCCATAGTGTTCTTAGGCTATGCTTTATGCTAAGTGATCTGTCACTATTCCTGGTCCTCCCTGTTTCTTAGCCTTTGCTTCTTACCATGGTATCTTATAGTTCTTCCCTCGCTGCTTTTAATCTGATCCCTCTGTCAACTAAGAAGAACCTTCCCTCTCTCCCTTCTCTCACAAAGGAACCTAGACAACTACATGGGTCAAGTCAGTAGATTTACATTTCCATCCAATTCCAAATAAGCATGCTAACTCTTCAAGATGTTCTTGCACAGAAAAGTGCATGGGCTTTATAACGATAAGTTCTTTCAAGCTGCATAATGGTCTCTTGGAGTGAGGACATTCCCACTATAGAAGCAGATAATAGCACTATGCAGAGAGGGAATGGACAGCACAAAATCATAGAGACAGGTAAGTGCCTAGAATGTCAGAGAAAAGTTAGAATTTCCTGTAGCTAAAACATAGGTGGCTGGGAAAAGGCTGTGAAATGATGAGACTGGTGAGCTAGGGCTCAGTTCTTCAGAATTATGTATAAGACTAAAAGAATGACTAAAATTATAAACATTTTCAATATTTTAGGTATTGTGTTAAGTGTTTTACCTGCATTATCTCATTTAATCATCACCATAATCCTGTAAAATTCGTAACATAATTATGCCCATTTTATAGATGAGGAAACTGGGGCTTAGGAGGATTAAATGAATGTCTTAGGGCCTGTACAAAACTATAGTAGTCTCCTCCTTATCCATGGTTTTGCTTTCCATGGTTTAGGTTACCCATGGTCACCTACAGTCAGAAAATATCAAATGAGGCTGGGTGCAGTGGCTCATGCCTCTAATCCCTGCACTTTGGGAGGCCAAGGTGGGTGGATCACGAGTTCAGGAGATGGAGACCATCCTGGCCAACATGGTGAAACCCCGTCTCTACTAAAATACAAAAAATTAGCCGGGCATGGCGGCAGGCGCCTGTAGTCCCAGCTACTTGGGAGGCTGAGGCAGGGGAATCACTTGAACCTGGGAGGCAGAGGTTGCAGTGAGAAGAGATCACGCCACTGCACTCCAGCCTGGCGACAGAGCAAGACTCCACCTAAAAAAAAAAAGAAAAGAAAAAGAAAATATCAAATGAAAAATTCCGTAAGTAAACAATTCATATGTCTTAAATTGCATGTCATTCTGAGTAGCATAATGAAATCTTATGCTGGCCCTCTCCATCCATCCTGCCCAGGACATGAGTCATCGCTTTGTCCGGTGGATGCACGCTGAATATGCTACCTGCCTATTAGTCACCTAGTAGCAGTCTTGGTTATCAAAAAAAAAAAAATAGTATCAATAGGGTTCAGTGCTATATTAGGGTTCTCTAGAGGGACAGGACTAATAGGATATATATATATGTATTATATATATTATATGTGTGTGTATATGTATGTATTATATATATTATATGTGTATGTATACATATATACATACACACACATTCATACATACATACATACATATATGAAAAGGAGTTTATTAAGGAGTATTGACTCACAGGATCACAAGGTGAAGTCCCACAATAGGCCATCTGCAAGCTGAGGAGCAAGGAAGCCAGTCCAAGACCCAAAACCTCAAAAGTAAGGAAGCCAACAGTGCAGCCTTCAGTCTGCGGCTGAAGGCCCAAGAGCCCCTAGCAAGCCACTGGTTTAAGTCCAAGAGTCCAAAAGCTGAAGAACTTGGAGTCTGATGTTCGAGGGCAGGAAGCATCCAGCATGGAAGAAAGACGAAGGCTGAAAGACTCAGCCAGTCTAGTCCTTCCATGTTCCTCTGCCTGCTTTTGTCCTAGCTGCTGATTAGATGGTGCCTACCCAGATTGAGGGTGGGTCTGCCTCTCCCAGTCCACTGATTCAAATGTTAATCTGCTTTGGCAACACCTCACAGACACACCTGGGAACAATACTTTGCATCCTTTGATCCAATCAAGTTGACAATATTAACCATCACAAGTACTATCCATGGTTTCAGGCATTCTCTGGGGGCCTTGAAACATATCTACCATACATAAGGCAGTACTACTGTATTTGGTTCCAAATGCTATGCTTATAACTACCATCCTATAATGTCCTGAGAATTAGTCTGTGGTAATAATTTTCACTCATTGTATGGGCAATGGGGAGACAGGAGAGTTTTTAAGTGAAAAAGCAATATGATGAGATTTATTTTTAGGGAAATAAGTCAGTGATTGATTACAGAGGAGAGAAACTGAAAGCAGGGAGAACAGTCTAGACATTCAAAATAGACATGAGCAAGACTTAAACTGAGTCTTGACAGTGGAGATGGAGACGAGGGCAGAGACCCTAGAGGCATTTCCCAGGTAAAAGCAACAGGACTTCGGGACTGGATGGATGAGGGAAAAGGAGAAGTAAAGTAAGTCACCCAAGTTTTTAGACTGCTGAATGAGTGAATGGTATGCTTCAACCATCTATGTTGGGGCAGCATGTCTTATTCTGTCCTCTAGGAAATAGAAATATTAATGTTATCACTTAAAAAGGGGCATGTTATCATACATGATTGGATTAAACAGCATTATTTAATACAGGACTTGTCAACATCTTTAAAAGCTTTGTGTATTGAGAATCTCCAAGAGAACAACTCTATATATACTGGGGGGATGTCCAATAGCCTTGGCCATATAGGTCTGAGGCTCAAGAGGAATACCTAGAGGTAGAGGTTTGGGGCTTATTTTCTTCAGCAGCAGATCTTTGATGACAGCATTTCTGTATTTTCCACCATGTCTGCTTACTTGCTATGTGTTGCTTATTGAAGATATTTTTACAATTCTAAAACTGATGGCTATGCATCATGAGTTGAAAATGCAATGTGGATGAGAACTAAAATATATCTACCTCTGGGTGAAACCAAATCATTTTATATATAAACTATTTACCATTCCATTCAAATTGGCTAGTCTTTGGAACCACTGAAATAAAATGTCATTAACTGATTAAAAACATCAGAGATAAGATTTGATTAATTATTTTATATGCTTCTACAAGAATCTGGGGAATCTTGGACTTCACTGGAGCATAGGTTCAGATTAAATTCATCTCAGTTGACTGGGTGCTTACTCATCTCACGGGAAAAAATCACTCATGCCACTGTTTGTAGCATCACATCAGTCCTCTGCACATTGGCAGAAATATGCCCGCAGCTGCACAAGTATGTGGTTTCTCTGGTCATACAGTAAATGTACTTGTGACCTTAAATAACCCACAAGGGTGTGAATGTCAGAGCTGGGAATCCCTTCCTGGGAACCGCAGGACAATCTGTTGACCTATCATTTTTCATCAGTGTGGGGTATCAAAGTCCTACCAAAACATCTTTGCTATCAAAGTCCTACCAAAACATCTAGTGCCACCATGGCTCAGTCAGTGGTAGCCAACAAACTAATGTCAGTCTTATTTTTTTCATTCTTATTCTACTCAAACCTTAACCCATACAGAGAAGTGTTCTGTACGTTTTATAGATATTAACCTTCAATCCCATAAGGTAGCATCATAATTGACCTTATTTAGTAAACGAGGGAGATGAGGTACAGAAAGATGAATGCAGTTGCCCAAGATCACAGAGCCTCACACAGCAGAATGATTCTTTCCATCCACAGGGTATCTGGAAATGAATCATATTATAATACTTCCAGCAGAATTTCCCGAGCTTCATTCACATACTGCATATCCACATGCTACCTTTAATAGTATTTATTTACTGTATTTAAAAAATCGATACACTTTAAAAACTTCAGCTTTTGTCCAAAGAATAGAATATATAAACTCACATAATTGATGTGGCAGTTAAATCTTTCCTCTAAACCACAAGAAAATGATCTCATGGCTATTTTAAATTTTTGTCTTTCCTAAAATTTATTTTATAACCATCTACGGATGTTCACTTTTCCTCTGAGCAGCTTACATCATAAACAAGAAAGTTATTCATTCCAAACATTAAATATGTGTGGTCATTCAACACAGTTAACATTTATAGAGTACTTGCTACTATGTTCAGGGCAGCGTGCCACATTAATTCTTCATTCCACATCTCCTCCTCCATGAAGCTAAACCTGATAAGCAGAGCCCACACAGAGTTCTACCCCATCTTGGCCTGAGAATGTGCAGGAGATAATTGAGCATTTCGTGGTCCTGTTCTATTCCCTAAGTATGTCTTCTCTCCCAGGAAAATGTTAGTCCCTCGAGAATATTACCATTATATCTCCCATTACCACTAGTAACAGAGCCTTGAGCTTCACGCTAGTGATTGAAAACACAATCATTAATGCCCATGGTGAAAATAGTCAGATCTAAAAACAGGAAGAAAAGGAGAAACACCCAGTTATTGAGACCCCACTATTGCTGGGCATCCTTCCATCATTATCTTACTCATTTGTAATTAATCTTCACAGCAGCCGTGTGTACTAGGAAACTGAGGTAAAGATAGACAAAGTAGATTGCAGAAGTTCACATAGCTGGCAGGTGGCAGAGCTGGGATTAGAATGGTGATCTGCCTGGCTCCAGGTGAGCTGCTGTTTCCACTGCAACAGGCTGCTGCACCTGCTTCTAGTGGAAAAGAACACATCAAAGGGAGTGATCACAATCTCCTTCATCAGGGAAAGACACTGCAAAGTCTCATTATCTCAGCTGTCCTCTGCTGCCAATTGCTAAATTTTAAGGCAATAAGAAACTGTGACCATTGCCAAAAAAACAAAAAAACAAAAAAACAAAAACAAAAAAAACCCAAAACAAAACAACAACAAAAAAAAAACTATGGAAAGACAGCCTTAGCATGAATAACCAGGGTAATTACCCATGCACACAATAAATTCTGTGGGCAAGAGTCTTGACCAAGCTCTCACCCTCCATTCTGAGTCATACAAATTCTGGACTAGAACATGGCCAATTGGTTTATGTCCCAATGTGTTGGGCACCTGTGGGTCTAGCAGCTGCAAGGTTTTTCATGTTCGCTCATTCACAGTAGTTTAACAAGTCATGCCCAAGAGGAATTGAGGACCAGGCCCTTGACTCTGTTGAAGCATCACTTACCACTCTCAGATTGAGAGCCAGGAGTTGGCATGATATGAGGGAATGCCCAAGATGGCAAGCAGAGTGGCTTCCCAAGGACCTCTGAGGGCCTCTGCATATGTGAGGATGGGACATAGGCTGCCATCTACTTCCCTGAAGATAGTGTGGCTTCATGCACTGGGCCTCAACAACTCTCTACAGCACCCTGAGCTCCTTCCTTTAGTCTGCCCTAGAACCAGCTTATGCTGTTGAAGCCTTTGCACACTCTGCAGAGACATACTTCACTGAGAAGTCTCTTCCAATGTACCAATATACAGAGTGAGGGAGTGGGATTTGAGAAGTCTGTTTTCCAGAGAATGGAGATATCACTAATTAAAAATGACTAAAACAACACCCTTTACCTTAAAATGTCATGGACATTGAATTTCAGTAGGAGGAAATGCCATGGCGATTTAATTTGGGGGATGGTGAGGGGATTTAACCCCTGTGGTAGTTAGTATCTCAGGCCTTTTTTTTTTCTCCATAGAAGGATAATTATTTCCCTTAAGTAGGAATATTATAGGGATTGAGGATTGAAATCTGGTACATAAACTTGCAACAAATATCGGTTCCTTTTTTCCTCTTTCTTCTTTCATGCATATCTTTTAGACTTAAAAATCATATCTCAATTTAAAAATTAAAATATTAATCAATTCAACATTAAACTTTTCCCTCATGACTTCTATTTTAGAAATACGTTCATCCTTCAGTCTCTTTTATAACACACATGCCACAGAGGTAAAGAGGTAAAGAGATCGTGGAGGTTATGTGTGGGTGCCTCAGAATGTCCTGGCTCTGGGGAAGGAAAGAAAAACAGAAAGAGCTGAACTTTATTCCCAGAGTACACTCATCCTATGAGCCACAGGACTTAGGCTGCGATGGGGCCATGTGAGAATACCTGAGGACCAGGGTCTTTTTCATAAGAACACTAGATATTTTGAGCCAACTCCCTCCTACTAGCAAGGAGAGGTTAAGAATGATCATAACTAATGTTCGTTTAGGTACCAGACATTCTTTGAAGCATTTAACACATTTAAACTCTTTGACCTTCTTTACAGAATTATTATTCTGCTATAATCTTTACTGTTGACATGAGGAATTTGAGGCACAGAGCAGTTAGCTAGTTAGTTCAAGATGATCCAGTTGATAAGTGAGGGAGCCCATATGCAAATCTAGGCAGTGCACCCCAGAATCTAGCCCTCAATCACTCACCATTTTCTGATGTTCAACAGATGGGGCAGGCACCATGCGCTTAGTCAAGGCAACCTGGCCTAGGCCCCTCTCCTCTTTAGAGATCAACAGGCACACACACTGCTGAGCTAACTTCTTAGAGGTTATCTGGGGAGAAAGGTAGACTGGATTCTTTGGGTAAAGTAAAGGGAAGGTTGGAAGAGAACCACTACTTTCAATCTTTTTAAGAAGATGCATGCTTCAAGACAGGTGTTTCACAGACATAGAGCTAGAAGAGTAAAATTAGCAAAGATGCTTGTAACTGTGCATGCATGAACTATGTAAGTAGCATGGGGTGTCAGATAGGGTAAAGTTGGGAAAGAAATATGGTGCTGTGAAGAAAAAGCTGGCTTCAGATTTCAGAGAATTTTCTTTGCATCAAAGGGTTTGATTTTACTGTTCAGGGTAATGCTTCACCAACTTTTCTATTCTGCAGTTTTAGGAGAGTGATTGCATATTTTCATAAGTCCTGGGGCATGGTCAGAAGCCAGTGACTGCTGTGAAATTCCTCTGAAATCCCATATTTAGTCTCTAATATTTGAGTCAATTATGTGTTCCACTCCATAACATATTTATATTTGTTAATATATGAATACATTACACTCATCCCTCTTGGCATTATAGAAGATCCATCAATGCCAGGTGCGGTGGCTTATGCCTGTAATCCCATACTTTGGCAGGCCGAGGTGCGTGGATCACCCGAGATCAGGAGTTCAAGACCAGCCTGGCCAACATGGTGAAATCCTGTCTCTACTAAAAAAATACAAAACTAAGCTAGGCATGCTGGCATGTGCCTGGAATCCCAGCTACTCAGGAGGTTGAGGGAGGAGAATTGCTTGAACCTGGGAGGTGGAGGTTGCAGTGAGCCGAGATGGTGCCACTGCACCACTCCAGCCTGGGTGACAAGAGTGAGACTCTGTCTCAAAAAAAAAAAAAAAAAAGGAGATCCATCATGATTATCCTATGCCTTCATACCCTCCATAACGAGTAACACCTTACCCCAAGTGGTACCTTTCCCTGGTTTGAGAATTGTAGCTCTGATTATGAGGAGCCATTAGAAGGTATTAAACTAAGTAGTAACATTATTGGATTTGAATTTTAGAAAGCTCTCAGTGGTAACAGCATGGAGAATGAAGTAAAGGAGAGCAAGACAAGAGAGAGAGAGACAACCAGTTGGGAGACTGTCCATTATTGCAGGCAAAAGATGGTGGAAAAAAAAGGCAAAAAAAGCAAACAATTTGCTGAGCTCTTCAACTAGGCATGCTTCTTGAGAATAATTACGAGAGAGAGCACAGAGCATTTTCCTCAAGACAAGAAGAGAGATTTAGAACTTAGTCATCTCAATTTTACTGTTTCTTCTTAATAATTTTTGGAATCTGGTCTTGGTGCTAGATTCGCAACAATCAGACTAGGTATGAGTTTAGGGAACCAACAAAGCAGGGGCACAGAAAGAAAGAGAAAGAGAAAGAGAGAAATTAGAATAAAGATAATTCCAGTACCCATTTAAGCTTTATGTCACCTCGAAAGGTAAGTTTACTTTACAGTTTGATACAACTTTGATTTTGACTTTCATATGGAAGTGGATGTACCATGTTAGTTTAGGCCATGATACCTTTTAAATTCTTAAGCTATTCCTTGGAGTGAGGAACTGAGGTCCCCATTTGTGAGCCCAAGAAGATCAGAGGAGGTGGTCAGGATCATTCAGCATACTCACAGCAAGTGTCAGACTCACCCAACAACAGAAAGGGAAACCCCAGTCACAGATCCACTATTACAGATGGGGAGAGGCAAACAGAGAGAATTTACTGAGTGGTTAGAAATGATTCCACTGATGAAAAAACAGGCATACAACAGCAGCTAGGAGTGAGCAAGACAAACTCTGGTTTTCAGAATTACACACAGATTCAGCTCTGTTGAGATCCTACTTGATGACATGGTTGGACTCAGGCAACACATTTTATTTGCCAATGAAACTATTTGGATAAACAGTTAATTTGCCTGTGTCCCTCACTGCAAAAGAGAAGCTCTTATTTCCTTCTCAGTTTGAATCAGGTTTGAATCTGAATTTTATCAATAGAAGATTCAGCATTAATTTTCTCTGGCTCTTTCCAATAGGCCCTCCTAGTTACTATGTCTTAGTTCATATCTGGCATCCTTATATTTTTGGGAAAAAAGCCAATACTATTAAGGATAAGCCATACAATAATAAAAATTATATTAATAATAATGCATCTCTCACTATTTAGCACTTACTCTGTGCCAGAAGCTGTGGCAAGTGATTTACATTCATTGTCTCAATTGGTCTTCACAATGAAACAACAAAATCTGTAATTATCATTTTCTCCATTTTAGAGATGGGAGATTGAGATTTAGAGATGGCAGGGCTAGGATTCAAACCCTGGCAGATGAACTCTGAGTGTGCCCCTCTTCAGAAATGGGTCTTCCATCCAGACCCATTCAGGGGTTAACTCAGCCTGAACTCGCCCACACATACGCTGTTTTGAGCTCAACTTCCTTCTGGCAGCAGTACTTCCTGAAGCCTGTCAATGATTCACTTCCGGGTCACCTCTACCCTCTGTGAGCCTTGTGAGACATTTTAAATGCCAGAGCCACATTCATTCATTGTAGCTCCAGCATTTCTTTTCCTAGGGACATGCTATTTTCATTAGGATTAAAACAGCCCCTCAGCAATAAATATTAAAAACCTACCCAGTGAAAAGAGCAGCTTCCTCAGAAGCTTATGAGGATTAGAATTTTTAAGCAGGCCCCGCTTCCTATGACCACCCCTCTTCTCCATCCCTTTGTGTGCTCCCACATGGGTGTGCTTTCAGCATCAATCAGATTTGCTGTTTTGCTCAAATCCGTTCATACTAATTGTCTGCCCATATTGCTGTGTGCTCTGGACAGAATGGTCTGGGAGAAATAGAAACTCACTCCTTCTCCCACCCCTGGGGGGATTCAGATTTTGTGTGCTTGATCTTTGTTGGTGGCAAGATAAAAATGCTTGCTATACATAGCAGCTTTCCTCCTTCATGTTCAACGGCAGCCCTGATGATGGGGGACCTCAGCCATCTTAATTGTTCTAAAGCCACCCACAGAAGAATCAGACCAGCAGAAGCCAGAAATAAGCTAGCTGGGGCTGCAAGTCTCTTTGTGTGTGGTGATATAGCAGAGAGACTTGGGAAAGTCAATTATTTTCAGTATGAGTTTTGGTTCCACTGCTTCATGGTGTAAGATAGGGATCCCCAATTTGTTCATCTGTAAAATGAAGATGCTAATGCATACCCACTGGGGCTGTTGGGAGAATTAAAGACCTATATAAAGTGTTTAGTGCAAGACTTGGAGCAGGGAGACACTGCTTTGCCTGTCACTCCCTCCCCTCTCTGGCTAGAAACCTGAGTAGTAGGTGAAGCATTTATTATCCATGTTCATAAACATCCCCGAAGACTTGTGGTTCCTGTATTGAAAACCACATTGAGTGTTCCCAGTTAATTGGGTGTCCTTGGGCCTAAGCTTCTCTACACAAATATATGAGCTTGGGATTTTAAAAAAGTATACAGTAATTATATTCTTGGACAAATGGTACATTTTCTAGAAAAGCACAGAGAATTCTTTCAGCACTCAGGGCTAGGTAGGAATTGCTTGATGTATGGGTAGCAACTCATAGTAACTAATGATTTACAATAAATACTTCAACAAAGAAAAGTCTGAGTAAACTCTATATTTCATCCTCATGGCAATGAGCAACAAAAGTTTTGCATTTTAAATCAACTGATGGTTGTACCCCAGAAGGATGTGGTCTAAATAGATTTGTGTGACAGGGTAATTACTCATCACGGAAAGGATCCCAGCTGTCATCATGGTTTCTCACTAAGCAGTCAGTGAGTGAGCAGTTATGGAATTACAGGGCTGACCTCCTGTGTACTGCCTTAGAGTCATCCTGAGCCAGAGTCACAGAGTTTCATCATGGGGACCCAGGAGGCACAAAGCGGTCAACACCCATGGCTGAGAATCAAAGTCTAGAAGGGGCCTGTTTTCAACCTCTTCATCTTGGTCACTGGTGGCAATTTTGCCAAGTGACTAAAGAGCTAGACTAGGAGTTCCCCAGTTCAGGGTCTTAATGGCCTGAATGTTCAAGACAGTGTGGAGAGGTTCAGAGACTGCATTCTTTGGGGTTACACAGACCTGTGCTGGAGTCTCAGCCCTGCTGCTCACTTTGTGATTGATCTGGAACTAAAAAGCCACATTTCTCTGATTTACTATTTTTCTAGCTGTAAAATGGAGGTAATAATTCCTGCTTTAAAAGATTTTAAACTAGTATGTATGAAAATGGTTGGCACTTAATGAACATTATTATTTCACCTTTTGAAGTACTAGTAGGTGCCAGGAACTGTGCCAAGCATGTTACATGGACTTTGCTCACAACAGCTCCCTATTTTATGGATAAGGAATTGGAGGAATCTTGCCCAAGGAGCTAGTATGCAGCTAGTTAGTAGCAGAGACAAAATTTGACCTAGGCAGGTTGGATCCAGACTGCCCTATAATCATCAGAGGGTGAAAACACACCTTCAACTGGAGTTTTAGAGACTTTTGTGCCAGTTTTCGATAAACATTGTATAGGTATAAACTGTATCTTCAAAGAGTTTATCCAGTCTCATTGGAGGACAAGGGAGAAACATCAGAACACAAACAGCCCTGAGAATAGACCACCTGGCAACAAACAGTAACTGCTGAGGGAGCTCAGTGAAGATCAGGAACTCAGGACACACGGATCCCTTCTCCTGTAGTCTCCATATCTGCCACATTTTTTTGCACTGGAGTTTCTTATGTGTCAGTGTTATATAATTTTAAGGCTCTGATTTTGGACTAAAGAATGGACCCCAGCTTTGGCTTAAGCATAAAGACAGGAAATATACATGCCCTAGAGACTAAGTTAACAGTAAAATGTGAGACTCTTCCTCCTCTATACACAGAGAAAACTTTCATGGGAAAAACAGGATCACTGTTGAGACAGGTAAGTTATGTATGAGAGGGTGTGGAGGACGGAAGGAGGCAGGAAGCATAACTGGGAATTATTGCTTTTTAAGCTTAGAAGGGTCATCTGACCCTAATGGATAGTAAGATGAATATTATCTTGGTATCCAAGAGCAAAGATCACGTTTTGAGGCCCTTTCTCTCCCCATCCATTGCTCTAATGGGCCCACCCTCACTTTAAAATAAACAATCAAATGCAAAGGTGGCAGTTGCATTTTGTGGGCCACAAAGGAGAAAGTCAAAGGCTGGAGGATTAGCACTTCGTTTCTGATGGCAGAGCCTGCATTATCCCTGGTGCGCCAGACATCTTGTCCTCTTAGATCCCAGCAATGAGTGGGCTAAGGATAGGAGGGAGTGTGCATCCACCTTCCCGCAAAGCTGCAGGTTTACCTGCGGAGAGTGCTCTGCATGCCTCACAACGCACCCTCTCACCCTCCTGGCACTCTATTTTGGCTCAGATCTGCATGGAGAGAAGGGAACTGTCCTGCAGAAGAAATCTGGAAGGGGGTTAAGCCTAGCAGGAAGGGGAAGAAGCCAAGGCAACCAATTAATTTTCCTTTGCTGCTTAAATCATTCTCGCCCAATCTGCTGAGCTGAGAATAAGCATAACTGTCCCCAAGGTGTCAAGGCCCTGCCTTTTTTGGGTAAATCACATGGGAATCCAAAATAGAACCACTGTGAAAAAAGGCATCTCAGTCCACCCTCCACTGGCAATGGCTGAGTTTGGTGGATATTCATCTCTATTCCATGTCATCCGCCAACTTTGAGGCCTGCTTGCCACATCACCAAAGAGGTTGCAAAGCATCTTCCTACCGAGTCTTTAAGATTTGTTACATGGATTTGGGCCTTATACAGACATGTCTTTTATTTATGATGCCTCTGGTTAAAGGTTGCCTCTCCCAAAGAAAAAAAGCTTCACAAAGCAACACCTACTTTGATCCAGCACTAAATTATTTAGTAGAGTGGTATCTCCCAAAATGTGTTTCTTGAAACATCGGTTCTGTGATATATTCCCAGAAAAATGTACTTCACAGAAAATATGTAAGTCCACATAAGAATACTAAAGGTAAGAATACTGTTTATATGAGTTTAATACAGCATTTCTAAAATTTATTTGTTGATAGAATTCTTTTGATTTTCAAAAGTTTGAGGCAGTCCTCAGCCCTGCTTTAGTGGAACATACTTAGGTAAATGCTGATGAATCCACAAGGATTGTTTTAGTACCACCATCTCTGGCACAGAGACAAGCATTCTGCTTTTCACCACAAGATTTCAACATTGGAAGAGTAATAGTAATACCAATAGCACTACCATTTCACCCCAACTCTGACTACACAGGCTGTTGAGCCAGCACTGATGCACCAGTAGTTGAAAGGTGTCTCTGAGCAATGTTCAAAAGGCTGCCATGTTAGAAAAATGATTAGCATTTTATTCTACCAAAAGGCTTACTGCAAGGTACAAACTTTTTTTTTTTTTTCAGTAACAATTATTAGTTTGGTACCCTTTTGAAAAGATAATAGCATAACACCAGGAAAATCTACTCAGGGTATAATCAGGCATAAGCACAAAAGGAGTGTCACTGCACTTACTGTTAAAACAAACTCAGGTACCCTTATTAGACCCATTTTGTAGATGAGTAAACTGAAGGTAACATACCTCAATGTCCCACTGCTGGTACACCGCAGACTTAGGACTTGAACTCAGGCAGTAAGAGTTGAGAGCTCACTCTCTTAACCACAGATGGGACAGGTAAATGATGGAAACTCCAGACTGGTGCACTCACAGTGACTGTCACCAAGGAGGTCACAGAAGTTTCTGGTTTGTCTTCTTCCATATATAGAACAGCCAAACACTTCTGGAATTTTCCTCCCTCCTTGCCCACTGCCCGTGTCTGGTGGTTTCAGGAGGGGACAACAGCAGGGCTGGCTGTATTCCACATAACAGGGTTTTTCTTAGCTGTAGCCTCCACACACATCCTCCACCTACCTGTAGGGCTGACTCTATGGATGGACAACCAAGACATTCACAAAGGGCCCTGTGTTTAGATGGCTCTGTGCTTGGTTTAATGGTCTGTTGTCAGCATCCTGAAATTCTTAATAACTTTTGAAAAGGGGACCTGTACTAGGCCCCATAAATGATAAATCTGGTTCTACCTGCCTATTTGGCATTCATTTTGTTTGTTGAATTAGATATTGTGGTAAGAGAAGGATTTTGTGTAGCAAATCTATGTGAGAGGATTCCCCCAAAATGTATAAAGAATGCTCACTGCAGATAATATATGACAGCTAACCAAACACTTGAACACATAACACACTTATCATAGAAAACTATGCCCATGACCACGGGCAAAATGATGCTTGTAAGACTCTAATCCAGCAATTAGCCACATATCCACACATCCACAGGTCAGCCAAAATCCATGCTTGTTTTCTCTGTCGATATGGTGAGCATGCTATTGTCAGAGAGAAATGCACCACTGTAGGATAAACTACTTTGTTTTATGAGATTTGATTTAGAAATTCCAAGCTATCAAAATGTTCCTACATTTTGGTACAGTAGTCCTACTTTGGGGAATTTAGACTCAGGAAATTCTTTTTTTAAAAGTATGAACCCTCATATTCCTTGAGGTATTAGTAAGAAGACAAGAGAAAACTCCCCAAATGTTCAAAAATGGGGTATGGTTAAATAAATTATAGATTCCACCTGATAGAATGAATGTCAGGGGTTGGCATTTAAAGGGCCAGGCAGTAAATACTTTATGCTTGTGGGTCATAGGGTTTCTGTCACAACTACTAGCTCTGCTGTTGTAGCATGAAAGCAGCCATGGGCAATACAAAAATGAATGGATGTAGCTGTATTCCAATAAAACTTTATTTATAAAAACAGGTAGTGGACCAGATTTGACTGGCAAGAAGTAGCTTGCCAATGCCTAGTACTATCATTTAAATGATGATTATGAAGACTGCCTGAATGTGGGATGTTTAATGAAAAAAAAAAAAAACAGGATAAAAACTTGCGTGACCATAATGATTACAACTGCGTATATGTATACATCCGTGTGTATAGAAAAATCTGGGGAAAAAACCTTACATACATGTAATTAGTTGGGCTAGAGTGCTAGGATTCTGGGTAATTTTCTTTTCTTTTCCCTGAGAGAGATTTTCTCATCCTTGATATTCTTTCACATACAGAATACTGACTATGTATAAAATAGATATAGACACAGACCCCTTCTAATGAGTACCAGCTAACAAGCGCCTAATAGATGATAAGGGAGCATGGGCTGCACTCATGCAATCGCCATTTGCTTCATAACGTTTGCTTCCCAAATACTTAGCCCCCTACCTTTGGAGGTTTCCTTCCATTGGCCTAACACCAGACATGGGCAGGACATTTTTGTCGACAGGTGTTCAGCTGGGCCTATGACCACTCTGTTGGTCAGGCTTTTCCAGGGAAGCTGGGCATACAACTGAGCAGCTGAGCACCTGCAGTGGGAAGAGTGGGGAAAGAGAAGCGACATTGTGACATTCCTTAAGAGGAAAAAGTATAGTCCTAACTCTATCTTATCATGAATCCATCCAGTTAATAACAGAATATAGGCTGCCATAAATTTGTGTATGAGACTACCTGCCTAAAAGACTCTCATTTTGTTTTATTGAACTATGGGATGATCTCCATTAGTGGATTTCACCATATACAGATGTAGTAAAAGTCATTAGTATATTTAAATTTGTTGAGCTGGAGTTTTATAAGGGATTTTTTCCTTGAGGAAACTGATTTGGTTTTGTATATGTGTTCATGGCAATATGATATATCTTGTCTCATTAAATTCAAAGAATGAAGGATTATAACAAAACAAAGTAGGCACTGCTTTTATGAAGCATCCCCAACAATGTGCTGTGAAGATGATGAGGGTTTTTTTTTCTTCCTTTAGGATTTCATAATTGAACCTGAGTTGATGTAAAGAGGAGATTCCTGAATGAGGAAAACTTGAAAACAATATCACTTTTTTTGAAAAAAAAGAAGCATCTTTTTTCTTTATCCTTGAAGTATCTGATACTAAATAAGAGATTTTCTCTTTATTGCTCCAGTCTGTTGGTTATCACAATGAAATAATTTCCTAAACCATACCTTTGTTACTTATTGTCAGCGAAATAGTTATGCTATGTCCAAATATGGCCATTAAAACTTTACATCAAATCCACAGAAAGGAGGGTGTCTAGAGAAAAGTGTCTTTAATTGTAATCTACATGCACCTGATAATCACCTCAAAAATTAATTAATAATTACCGTTCACTTTATCCATAATTAATCACAAAGTCAAGCAAATTGGAAAGCCCTCTTTCATTTAAACAAATTGTTGGACTTGGGAAATTATCCCATAGCAAGAACTGGGGCAAAGATGATTAACTTCCTGGCAATCCTAAAAGTGTTTAAGGAATCAAAATAATTAAAAAAACAAATTTTGAGGGCTTACTCTGTGTCTAATATTGTGCTGAGGACTTTACATATGTTAGCTTGTTTAATCCTCACGGTGGCCTAAGGAATAGACACTGATATTGTACCCATTTTACAGATGAGGAAATACACAATAAGATTAAGTATCTTGCTTAAGATCACAAAGTTACTATATTGCTGAGCAAAGACTTGAACTCAAGTTTCTAAGACTCTAAAATTTCATTTTTTACCTAGTTCATTATACTGCCAAACCAAAGGGAAGGTTCTAAAGGATGAGGTGGGGTGGGGCGGGAGAGGGTATTTCTTAAGTGTATCAAGGGAGGATTCTCCCAGGAAGTTCTATTAGATGTAAATGGAGAAAAATAATTTTACATTGTTTGCAGAATGTGAAATTATGCTGAAACCAAAGGCCAGTGATTTAACCAGGTGCTAAAGAGAGCATGGAAATGGGAAAATCATGAATAGTCAAAAATAATCAAGAACTCCAAGATCCCACTCCCTACTCCATTAAAAAAAAAAAAGACAGAAAAGAAACAAGTTTATTTGTCATTTGAAAATAACCCAAAGTGAGGGTAGGGCATAGGGTCAGCTGATAGCCAGCATTTCAATACCTCCTTTTAGGAAATTTGTATATATATTCTGTCATACCACATACATGTGCTTATGTATACACAAACATAGTCACATATTAAAATACCCAATTTATCTGGCTTAATAAGAAACTACATGATATACATAGTAGAATACAATATATACACATAGTATGTTAATTAATCAAGAATATATTTTATATATACCTACTTTTCATATTTACATATTAATATGTAACTAAATTTAAAAATTAAGCAAATAAAAATATATTCTAAATTTATCTACTTTCCATATTTCCATATTCATGTTATTAATTTAACATGCAATTAAATGTATATTAATTGCTCAGAGTATTCATCAGAAACATGAAGGGTAGTGGGTGAGGGGAGGGGGGATGGTTAATGGGTACAAAATATAACTAGATAGAATGAATAAGATCTAGTATTTGATAGCACAACAAGATGACTACAGTCGACAATAATTTATTGTACATTTTTAAATAACTAAGAATATAATTGGATGTTTGTAACACAAAAAAGGATAAATGCTTGAGGGGATGAATAGCCATTTACCTGGCTGTGATTATTAAGCATTGCATGCCTGTATCAAAATATCTCATATACCCCATCAATATATATAACTACTATGTACCCACAAAAATAAAAAATAAAAATAAAAATATTCTGTTCAAAATTCATGCCTTTAGACCTCATCAAGGCCTAGGGAATTCTCTGTCTCTCTATTACATGACACCAGACTAGCATGCTCTTTGAAATCTAAAGTCTGAAATTTTAGGGGCAGTCTATATAGTATCAAGAAAAATCGTGTATGCCTTGGTACTACAAAGATCTGGAATTGACTCCCAACTGTGTGTTCCTGTGTAAAGTTGCTTAAGTTTTGCAAGCCTAACTTTTTTTGTTTATAAAATGGGTATACAGTGCTTGCCTTCCTAAAAGCATTACTGTGAGGATAAAAGAAAATACATATCAAGGACCTATAACAAAAGTGAGTGCTCAGTAAGTAGAAATTATTTTTACTACATCACTGTTTGTGTCAACATCCTTGCTTTCTACTGTTGGTGTTCTTTTCTCTAGTAAAATCCCAACACTTAATTAGCTGACTGTATCATGCTAAGGACTGGTAAATCAGATGACAGCTGATAAAGTTTACTAGAATTATGCCCACAGTAAGAATAAATGGGCTCTGAGCAAATAAAAAACAGTTTTCACAAGATCAATTTTGACTGTTGAAAATTAGACTCCCTGCTGCAGTGCTCTGTTCTAGAATCTTGAAAAGAGAAGTAATAGGTTTCATCTTGTGTGCCAACAGTGATCTCTTGGAAGTGGCTGCCAGTAATGCTGGGTTGAAAAGGATTCTGTGCCTGAGTTCTACTTTAGTGTGAAAAGGTGCATTGATTAACTGGTAATGTCTGCCTTGGCAAGGGAAGGGGGTGGGGTAGTTTGTGTGACATATGTGCCCCATATTTTCTAAGTCTAATCTAGGTTCTCAGGCTCTCCAAATCAGCTACCTTTATATAAACGGTGTATACACGTGTGAATATATATGTATATAAATTCATATACATAAATCCATATATGTGTTTATAAATCCATTTATGAGTATATAAAGTAACTACTTTATCGAAAAATCTGAATGCAATGGGGATTTCAACATGAAACTATTTTATGTTTCACTAATCACTCTTCTCAACAGTTACATCAGAAGTCCCTTCGGGCATATTCCTTTAGTTTCTGTTAAATTTAGTTATTTAAAATAGAATTAGTTCAGCACAGTTTTAAAGTCTAATCCCAAAACTATTATAAATCTCCTGTCCTCTTCTGCAGCACAAGCTTGATGTGTATTTTAAGAGACTTGCACAGGTGAAGACAAGTGGGCTTCTCTTTTAATTCTTCTTCCTCTTCTCTTTTTTTTTTTTTTTTTTTTTTTGACAGAGCCTCACTCTGTTGCCCAGGCTGGAGTGAAGTGGCATGATCTCGGTTCACTGCAATACCTACCTCCTGGGTTCAAGCGATTCTCCTGCCTCAGTCCCCCAAGTAGCTGGGACTACAGGTGCGCACCACCATGCCCAGGTAATTTTTCTATTTTTAATAGAGACGGGGTTTCGCCACATTGGCCAGGCTGGTCTTGAACTCCTGACCTCAAGTGATCCACCCACCTCAGCCTCCCAAACTGCTGAGATTACAGGCTTGAGCCACTGTGCCTGGCCCCTCTTCCCTCTCTTAAGTCTGACTCTGGGCTATGTCCTCTCCCCACCCCTATCCACTTGTGAGTCTCTGTATCCTGTGGGAAGAGGAGCTGGGAAGGGGAACAAGGGAGAGGATGAGGTGTCTCGCTGGCTGACTCCAGAGGTGTCTTTGGACTCATTCTGTCTTAGCCTGGCTCTGTCTGCCACTGATAACTTCTGTACATGGGTATTCTCTCTTGGTTTTAGAGGATGGTGGTGAACTTCACTCTACTTCTTCATTGCTGAAGGATAATTGTATCTACATTTGTCTCCTACCACAGTTCCCCACTTCCAACCCCCTTTCCAGATGAGGCAACTCTCACTAGATAGCCACCTTGGCAGCTCCATGACTTCTGCTTCCTGTACTGGTGCCCTGGAGAAATCCTCTTATATCCCCTAAAAGGTAGAGTGTGCTCCCATCTTCTTCCCAGGAATACAACATCATTGTAGTCCAGCCTGCTATCTTCAGAGACTCTAGGAAAGAGGCAGGCTCTATACTCTTATGTTCACTCATGCCCCAAATTCCAGAGGTTGCATTGAGTTCTCCCACTTACTTCACTTCCATCCTCTGCTCTACCCCACTGGCAGCACTCAGGGCCTTCAGTTTCCCAGTTCAGAAGAACATGCAGAGAGTGATGTTGGCAAGATGGGAAGAATAGGAGTTCTCTGGCTTCACTCTCCCCCACAGAAATCCAACTGGCAACTGTCCACAGGCAAGAATACCATCCTGAATATCCAAGAACTCAGGAGTGAGGCTGAGACACCCCCTTAGACTGCAGAACTGAAAAAAAGCTATGATTGAATGGTAAGAGAAATGGTTCTCATTGAGCATACTCCTCCTTCCTCAAGCTAGCATAGTGTCATGCACAAAGAATTCCGGACTCATGGTTTCCATAGTGGGAAAAGTGAGTTGGAGGTGGACATTCAGCCTCCCCACCATTCTGGGACCCTGTGAAAGAGGCTCACTCCAGTCTCATCCTACGGGAAACACTGAAAGTAACAGCAGGGCTATACCACCTGGGGTCAGTTAGAAATAAAGAATGGTGGTGTTTAGCTACTCTGGAGGCTGAGGCATGAGAATCACTTGAATCCAGAAGGCAGAGGTTTTAGTGAGCTGAGATTGTGCTGCTGCATTCCAGCCTGGGTGACAGAGTGAACTCTGTCTCGAAAAAAAAAAAAAAAAAGCGGGTGGGGGTTAGAGTTCACAGCAACCATCACACAAATCTTGGTAGTTGCTCTGAACTTTGCCCAATGGAGCAATGGAGGTGCCACATCAGAGAAACTACCCAATAGCATCACACTACAGAAAACATGGTCCACAGGTCCTTTAGCATTGAATCCCTAGCCAGCTTCTCCATATAGCCCAAGTGTTCTCCCTAAGTCTTCCCTAGGTCGAGAGGCAACTGAAGGTCAGTAATTACCTGAGGAAGGAACATCTGTCCCTGTCCAATGCTAGTAGTGGAGAGGTAACCCAACTAAGCCCTGGTTCTCACATTAAGCCTTTCCCAAGTCAGGAGGCAACCGCAGGTCAGCAATTACCTGGGGAGGGAGCATCTGGCCCTGCCCAACTCCAGCTGCAGCATGGTTACTCAACCAAATCTCTGTGTTCTGGTTAAGCTTCCTCTAGGCCAGCAGGCAAGCGCATATCCACACATATCTGTGGAGCAGAGCTTGTGGCCCTGCCCATCTTGTGTGGCCAAACAATAAGCCCAGAGACCTCACTCAGCCCTGGAGTCCATTGCATGGCCATGCTGAACCACAAATTCCAAACAATAGTACCGTCTAGCCAGGGAAGACAACCTGCAACCCTGCCTAATCAGATATAATTTCAGTGCCCAGCCAGCAGCGCTCCACCTGATTTCAGAGTCCAGCCAGTGGTCTCGCTGAATCACAGAGCACAATCAGCAATACCATTCTCCCTCAGAACACAAGAAGCAACCCAGCCCAACTTGAGAAACTGACGGCAAAGTCTGCATGCTCAGCGTTGCCACCAGCCAACTCATCCACAATCCCAGGCTAGACTAAATAATAAAGGTGTATCACCACCAAAGAACACCTGCAAAAGCCAGAAGAGGTGGCCTTCTCCTCAAATAAGCAAGCATCAGTGTAAGAACACAAATAATATGAAAAATTAGGGAATTATTACACCACCAAAAGAAACTAATAAAGCTCTGCTAATGGACCCAGAAGAAATGAAGATCTATAAAATGGCTGACATATAATTCAGAATAATACTCTTGAAGAAGTTCAGGGAACCATAAAAAAATGTGGATACAAAGTTAAGTAAAATTTGGAAAATAATTCATGAACAAAATGAGAAGTTAGGTAATACATCAATAAAAAAAGAAATTATAGAGATAAATACAATAACTGAACTGAAAAATTCAACAGACATTTTCTTTATTATACTTTAAGTTCTAGGGTACATGTGCACAACGTGCAGGTTTGTTACATATGCATACATGTGCCATGTTGGTGTGCTGCACCCATTAACTTGTCATTTACATTAGGTATATCTCCTAATGCTATCCCTCCCCTCTCCCCCCACCCCACAACAGGCCCCGGTGTGTGATGTTCCCCTTCCTGTCCTAAGTGTTCTCATTGTTCAATTCCCACCTATGAATGAGAACATGTGGTGTTTGGTTTTTTGTCCTTGCAATAGTTTGCTGAGAATGATGGTTTCCAGCTTCATCCATGTCCCTATAAAGGACATGAACTCATCATTTTTTTATGGCTGCATAGTATTCCATGGTGTATATGTGCCACATTTTCTTAATCCAGTCTATCATTGATGGACATTTGGGTTGGTTCCAGGTCTTTGCTATTGTGAATAGTGCCTCAATAAACATACGTGTGCATGTGTCTTTATAGCAGCATGATTTATAATCCTTTGGGTATATACCCAGTAATGGGATGGCTGGGTCATATGGTATTTCTAGTTCTAGATCCTTGAGGAATCACCACACTGTCTTCCACAATGGTTGGACTAGTTTACAGTCTCACCAACAGTGTAAAAGTGTTCCTATTTCTCCACATCCTCTCCAGCACCTGCTGTTTCCTGATTTTTTAATGATCGCCATTCTAACTGGTGTGAGATGGTATCTCACTGTGGTTTTGATTTGCATTTCTCTGATGGCCAGTGATGATGAGCATTTTTTCATGTGTCTGTTGGCTGCATAAATGTCTTCTTTTGAGAAGTGTCTCAACAGACATTTTCAACAGCAGACTTTATCTAGGAGAAGAAAAGATGAGGGTATTTGAAGACAGGACACTTGAAATTATCCCTTAGAAAGAGAAAGATAAAGAAGAATAAAAAAGAACAAATAAGGCCTACAGGAATTATGGGACACCATCAAGCAAACTAACATTTGTGTAATAGGAATTCCTGAAGGGGAGAGAAAAGAGCCTAGAAAGCATATTTAAGGAAATAATGGCTGAAAATTTCCCAATTTGGGGAAAGATAATAACATTTAGGTACAGGAAGCTCAGAGGTCACCAATCAAATTTAACCTAAAAAGAAGTTTACCAAGACACATCATAAACAAATTATTGAAAAATCAAGGAAAAGGAATATCAAAAACAGCAAGAGAATTTAAGAACACATCAAAAGAATTATTTACTATGATCAAGAGGGATTTATCCCTGGAATTCAAAGATGGCTCAACATATGCAAACCAGCAAATGTGATATACCATATTAACAAAATGAAGGATAAAAATCATATGATCATCTCAAAAGATGCATAAAAACTGACAAAATTCAACACTTTCTCATGATAAAAACTTTTAACAGATTACTTATAGAGGGAATTTACTCAACATAAACAATAAAAGCCATATGTGACAAACCCATGGCTAACATCATTCTCAGTGGTGAAAAGTTGAAAGGTTTTCCTCTAAGATTAGGGACAAGGCAGAGATAGCCACTGTGTTAGTCCATTTTCATGCTGCTGATAAAGACATACCCAAGACTGGGCAATTTACAAAAGAAAGAGGTTTATTGAACTTACAGTTCCAAGTGGCTGGGGAGGCCTCACAATCATGGCAGAAGGTGAAAGACATATCTCACATGGCAGCAGACAAGAGACAAGAGCTTGTGCAGGGAAACTCCCCTTTTTAAACCATCAGATCTCGTGAGTCTTATTCACTATCATAAGAACAGCACAGGAAAGACCTGCCCCTAGGATTCAATTACCTCCCACTGGGTCCCTCCAGCAACATGTGGGAATTCAAAATGAAATGTGGGTGGGGACACAGTCAAACCATATCTCCCACTCTCACCACTTCTTTTCAACATAGTACAGAAAGTCCTAGCCAGAGGAATTAAACAATAGAAACAATAAAAGGCATCATCATAGAAAAGAAAGAAGTGAAATTGTCTCTATTGGATGATGACATGATCTTATATATAAAAGACCCAAAGATCTCCCCATAAAACTATTGGAACTGGTAAACAAATTCAGTAAAGTTGTAGGATACAAAATCAATAGCATTTCTACATACTAATAATGAACTACTCAAAAAGGAAAGAAACAATAAATAATACATTTATTCTTTATACTTTATTTCCATTTACAATAGCAACAAAAAATTACTTAGGTGTAAATTTAACTAAAGTGGTAAAAGACTTGTATATTGAAAACTATAATCACTGATGACAGAACTTGAAAAAAAACCCACAAATAAATGGATAGATACCCCATACTCATGGATTAGAAAAATTATTATTGTGAATATGTTCATACTATCCAAAGTGGTCTATAAGGTTAATATAATCTCCATTAAAATTCCAATGCCATTTTTCACAGAAATGGAAAAAACAATTCTAAATCCATTTGAAACCACAAAAGACTCTGAATAGCCAAAACAGTCTTAAGCAAAAAAACAAAGCTGGAGGCATTACACTTTCAGATTTCAAAACATATTATAATGTGATTGTAATGAAGCCTGCATGGTAGTGGCATAAAAGTAGGCACATCTGCCAATGAAACAGGACTTAAGAAAAAAAATCAGATAAAAACCCAGGCAATTATAGTCAACTACTTTTTGACAAAAAGTTTCCAAGGACACACAATGGAGAAATGATGGTCTCTTCAATAAATAGTGTTGGAAAAACCAAATACATACATTCATCAGAGTAAAATTAGAGCCTTATAGCCTACACTATACATAAAAATCAACTTAAGATAGATTAAAAACTTAAATATAAGACCTGAAGCTACGAAACTACTAGAAGAAAACATAAGGGAAATGCTTCATGTCATTGGTCTGGGCAGTGATATTTTGATAAGACTTCAAAAGCACAGGCAACAAAGCAGAAATTGACAAATGAGATGGCATCAAACTAAAAAGCTTTTGCACAGTAAAGGAAACAATTAACAAGATGAACAAACAACTCACAGAACGGAAGAAAATAGTTGAATACCATAAGAAAACAGTTGAATACCATGTGTCTGACAAAAGGTTAATATCCAAAATATATAAGGAAATCAAACAACTGTGTAGTAAGAAAATAATCTGATTGAAAAATGGGCAAAGGAGCGGAATAGAAAATTTTCAAAAGAAAACATTCAAATGGCCAATAGGTAGATGAAAAAACCAGCATGGCACATGTATACATATGTAACTAACCTGCACATTGTGCACATGTACCCTAAAACTTAAAGTATAATAATAATAATTTAAAAAACTTAAAAAAAATCCACCTATTTGATGTTTCAATAAATGTTTAAATGTAAATCAAGAAAAAAAAAAGAAAAAATTCTCAGCATCACTAATCATAAGGGAATTGCAAATTAAAACCACAAGGAAATATCACCTCACATCTGTTCAAATGGTGTTTATCAAAAAGATAAAAGATGGCTGGGCACAGTGGTTCATGCCTGTTATCCTGGCACTTTGGGAGGCAGAGGTGGGAGAATCACTTGAGCTCAGGAGTTGAGACCAGCCTCAGTAACAAAGTGAGACTCTGTCTCTATAAAAAATTTAAAAATTAGAAGGGTATGGTGGTACACGTCTATAGTCTCAGCTACTCAGAAGGCTGAGGCCAGAAGATCTCTAGATTCTGGGAGGTCAAGGCTGCAGTGAGCTATGATCATGCCACTGCACGCCAGCCTGGGTAACAGAGCAAGACCCTGTCTCGGGGGGGAAAAAAAGAAAGATAACAAGTGTTGGAGTAGATGCAGAGAAAAGGGAATTCTTATGTGCTGTTGGTGGGAATTTAAGTACAGCCATTGTGAAAAGCAGTATGGATAGTCCTCAAAAACTAAAAATAGAACTACCGTATGACCCAGTAACCCCACTTCTGGGTATATGCCCAGAGGAAATGAGATCAGTATGTTGAAGGGATGTCTGCACTCCTACGATTACTACAGCATTATTCACGACAGTCAAGGTATGGAACAGATGAATGGATAAAGAAAAATGTGATATATACATATACACACACAATGAAATACTATTTAGCCTCAAAAAGAGGAAAAACTCTGTCACTTGCAACATCATGGATTAATTTGGCAAATATTATGGTAAGTGAAATAAGCAAGGCACAAAAGGACAAGTACTGCATGATCTCACTTGTATGTGGAATCTGATAAAGTTGAATTCATAGAAGTAGAGAGGAGAATAATGGTTACCAGAGGCTGGGGAGAGAGGCTGTAGAGAGGGAGGAAAAGTTGTTGTCCAAAGGGTACAAAGTTTCAGATAGAAGGAATAGCTCTTGAGATCTATTGCGCAGTAGAGTGATTATAGTCAATAGCTACGTATTATGTATTTCAAAATAACAGAGACTATTTCAAATGTCTCACCATAAGAAATGATATGTAAGCATGGAGATAGAAATGTTCATTAGTTTGATTTAATCATGCTACATTGTATACATTACCAAAAACATCACACTGTGTCCTATAAATGTATAGAATTATAGTTTGTCAATCAAAATATTAATAATATGTTTTTAAAAGAAATAAAAAAAGGAATAAAAAGAACATGTAGTTGGGGTAGGGAGATTCTTGTCTCCCCCCTTCACTGGAGAACCCTCAATCTCTAAATGATTCTTTTGTGTCCCATCTTTATGTATATAATATAGCTGTTGCTTCTACATATCTGGTGCTGGGCCTAACCTCAGCAGGTCAGAGCATCAGAAAGGAAAGATGTGCATAAAGTGGAAGAGAGCAAGGTTGAGCTGGAACCTGCAAAAGCCTCACACTTCTGAATCTCCAACTTCAAAGATGGGTAGCCTTGTAGATGCAGGTGAACTGTGTCAAGATGCTAAACATACATCTGACCCAGGAGTTAATTGAAGGAGGAAATATGATGAGAGTTACAAGAGCTGTGAGCTGGATTGTTGAGTTATGTAAAATCAACTCACCATGCTTGAGGTGCTACAGCCTCTGACCTTCTGAGAGTAAATATGTCTGCTGCTTCACTTCCGCCTTCCAATTCTCATGCAAATGTCACTGTGGCCAACCCCATCCCTGACCATACAGAGAAGAAAATTCTGGAAAACACAGTTCTAACTTAGCTAGGTTGACTTAGTACAAAAATACTGCAGGGCCTGACTTCTAACTCCAGTGATTCCCTCATTCCCCACCCACTTTCTGTCTTCTCATACAGATTCAAAGGAGACAGGAACTGGGTGGTGGATAATGATAGCAGAGCTAACCTCTCAATAGTTCTGGATGGCATCTAGCCCAGTTATTAAGGATCTTTTTTAAATGTGGGCTTCTTGATTCTTCCTGTTCTCAGCTTTGGACCCAAGTCACCAATTCCAAGGCAATAGGAAATGTCCCACTTAACATCCCATTACATAAGACTGCATGTAAATGAATCTTCTGAAAGAGAAGGGATCACTACAAGATTATCCACGTACAGCTTTAGTTATTTAAGCATTTCTTTCTATTACTGCATGAACATGTTCACAAGTGTAATAACAAATTTTAAAGTGTACATCACAATTTTACTAATTCAGATCTATACCATAGATTGGAAAATATACGCCAGTGCTTTTTGAACTATAAGAGGAATGTATAAATTGATATCAAGTAGATCATTGTTATTTTAGCTATATAATACTTCCTCTTTCAAAGAAACATATTTCTATGGGACCAAAATATTATTTTTTAGCTTGATTGTACTGTATTATTACAGAACTCAGAGTCCTTTCATGAGATATTATTACTAGGAAAAACATGAAAATGTAATAGATACTTTATTGATTTATACATACAATACCAATTCTAAGGCTTAGATTAGGAAGACATCTACTCAGGATATAAATGTGGATGTATAATAAACTTATTTAAAAGTTTGTGAGGTCAAATTAACTGCATTGGTAAAGTGTTCTATATTGACTCCTAAGTGATTTCCTGAGTATGTTTTGCTTATGATTTATGTTCCATTCACCCATATCCATTCACTACCAAAAAGGATTTGAGGTGACTGATTTTATAGATTTAACCTAATTCTATGCATAATTCAAGATAAATAAACTCTGAACTATGTATGGTTTATTTTACTCTTCAACTAAAGCTGTGTAAATATTTTCTCTGAGCACTAAATGTTTCTAAATCATGGAGAATATATTTAAACTCAGCGACTGATTTGTTGATAGCAAGTATAATAAAAACCTACAACTATACACACACACAAACACATACACACAAATGTAGAAAAAGATAGGGGAGGATACGCTCCCAGCTGTGAAAAGCAGTTCTCTGAAGAGGAGAATGGAACCACAGAAGGCAGGAAGGAGGGGCATACTTGGGTATCAGGAGAGATAAAAGAGGGCTTCCACTTGCAATTTTTACAATGAATATAAACTGTATGAATGTGCATTTAAGGAAACAGACACTATTTTAATTAAAAGATAACATAAGTTTTAATTTAAAAGGGCATAGTTGCTAAATAAAAATAAATTAATCCTATTTTTTTATTTTAATTTATTTCAATTCTTTTGAGACAGAGTCTCACTCTGTGGCCCAGCCTGGAGTGCAGTGGCATGATCTTGGCTCACTGCAACCTCTGCCTCTTGACTTCAAGCAATTTGTGTGCGCCTCAGCCTCCTGAGTAGCTGGGATTACAGGTATGCACCACCACTCCTGGCTAATTTTTTTATTTTTAGTAGAGACAGGGTTTCACCACATTGGCCAGGCTGGTCTTGAACTCCTGGCCTCAAGTGATCCGCCTGCCTCAGCCTCCCAAAGTGCTGGGATTGCAGGTGTGAGCCACCACGCCTGGCCCCAAAATAAATTATTCTGAACATAACACTGTATGCATGTTAATAATGATTCTAAATTTTTCTATTTTTTGGCACAAAAATAACTTTATCATATATGATTAAGTTTAACAAAACAAGGACATTAGAAAGCATGTTTAGAGTCTGTATTAGTCAGGGTTCTCTAAAGGGACAGAACTAATAGGACAGATGTATATATGAAAGGGTGTTTATTAGGAGAATTGACTCATACGATCACAAGATGAAATCCTGCAATAGGTAATCTGCAAGCCGAGGAGCAAGGAAGCCAGTGCGAGTCCAAAAACCTCAAAAGTAGGAAAACCAACAGTGTAGCCTTCAGTCTGGGGCCAAAGGCCCAAGAGCCCCTGGCAAATCACTGGTGTATGTCCAAGAGTCCAAAAGCTGAAGAACTTGGAGTCTGATGTTTGAGGGCAGGAAGCATCCAGCTTGGGAGAAAGATGGAGGCCAGAAGACTCAGCAACTCTGCTCTTTATGTGACTGATTTCATGTTGGCAGCTGATTAGATGGTGCCCACTCAGATTTCCAGGTTGAGGGTGGGTCTGCCTCTTCCAATCCACTGACTCAAATGTTAATCTCCTTTGGCAACACCCTCACAGACATATCCAGGAACAATACTTTGCATCCTTTTTTTTTTTTTTTTTTGACACGGAGTCTTGCTGTGTCACCCAGGCTGGAGTGCAGTGGCACGATCTCGGCTCACTGCAAGCTCCACCTCCCGGGTTCATGCCATTCTCCTGCCTCAGTCTCCCAAGTAGCTGGGACTACAGGCACTCGCCCCCAGGCCTGGCTAATTTTTTTGTATTTTTAGTAGAGATGGGGTTTCACCATGTTAGCCAGGATGATCTTGATCTCCTGACCTTGTGATCTGTAGGCCTTGGCCCCTTAAAGTGCTGGGATTACAGGCATGAGCCACCACGCCTGGCCTACTTTGCATCCTTAAATTCAATCAAGTTGACACTCAATATTAACCATCACAGAGTGATTGCAATTTTATAAAAATGTTATCTATCTCAATCTTTCTTCCTCTATCTGTCTATCAAGAGTATATGTGTCTGTTTTTGCATGTGTGTAGAGGAATTGCCACGAGGATAATCTATACACTAAAACATTAGAGTGATCATCTCTAGGTGGAGATTACAGGTGATCTTTCTCCACCTCCCATGCTGTTGCTTCTTCTCCTTCTCCTCCTCCACCTCTTCATTTTCCTTTTCCTCCATTTTCTCCTTCTTCTTCATGCTCACTTGTCTATATTTTCCTACCTTAAATATGTGTTACTTTTATAGCTTAAAAATTAAAAACATAAAAAGTAGATTTCAGATAACAGTAACCATAATCATAATACGTTTTGAGAACCCACTACACACCAGGCACTATGTAAATTCAGTCAGCTCTTACCATCCGCTGATTGAGGTAGGTATTATTATTATTACCATTTTATACTTGAAAAAAAAAACCATGTCTTAAAAACTAGGCCTGGCATACCTATAATCCCAACACTTTGGGAGGCCAAGACTGGAGGATCGCTTGAGGTGAGGAGTTAAAGACAAGCCTGGGCAACATGGCGAAACCCTGTGTCTACAAAACATGCAAAAATTAGCCAGGCATGGTGGTGTGCACCTGTCATCTCAGCTCCTCAGGAGGCTGAGGTAGGAGGATCATTTGAGCCCCAGAGACAGAGATTGAGTGAGCTGAGATTATGCCACAACACTCCCAGCCTGGAACACAGAGGGAGACTCTGTCAAAGAAAGAAACAGAGAAAGAGAGAAAGAAAGAGAGAGAGAGAGACAGAGACAGAAAGAAAAAGAAAGAAAGAAAGAAAGGAAGGAAGGAAGAAAGAAAGAAAAAAAGTGAGTGACTTGTTCAAGTTCATACAGCTAGAAAGATAAATTTAGGTGTAAGGAAGGGGTCCAGTTTCAGTTTTCTGCATATGGTTTGCCAGTTTTCCCAGCCCCATTTATTAAATAGGGAATCCTTTCTCCATTGCTTGTTTTTGTCAGGTTTGTCAAAGATTAGACGGTTGTAGATGTGTGGCGTTATTTCCGAGGCCTCTGTTCTGTCCCATTGGACTATATATCTGTTTTGGTACCATACAAAAACTAACTCAAGGTGGATAAAAGATTTAAATGTAAGGCCTAAAACCATAAAAACTCTAGAAGAAAACCTAGGCAATACTATTCAGGACATAGGCATGGGCAAAGACTTCATGACTAAAACACCAAAAGCAATGGCAACAAAAGTCAAAACTGACAAATGGGATCTAATTAAACTAAAGAGCTTCTGCACCACAAAAGAAACTATCATCAGAGTGAACAGGCAACCTACAGAATGGGAGAAAATTGTTGCAATCTATCCATCTGACAAAGGACTAATATCCAGAATCTACAATGAACTCAAACAAATTTACCAGAAAAAAAAAAAAAAAAAACCATCACAAAGTGGGTGAGGGATAAGAACAGACACTTCTCAAGAGAAGACATTTATGTGGCCAACAAACATATGAAAAAAGGCTCATCATCACTGGTCATTAGAGAAACGCAAATCAAATCCACAATGAGATACCATCTCACACCAGTTAGAATGGTGATCATCAAAAAGTCAGGAAACAACAGATGCTGGAGAGGATGTGGAGAAATAGGAATGCTCTTACACTGTTGGTAGGAGTGTAAATTAGTTCAACCATTGTGGAAGACAGTGTGGCAATTCCTCAAGGATCTAGAACCAGAAATACCATTTGACCCAGCAGTCACATTACGGGGTATATACCCAAAGGATTATAAATCATTCTACTATAAAGACACATGCACAAATATGTTTATTGCAGCATTGTTCACAATAGCAAAGACTTGGAACCAACCCAAATGTCCATCAATGATAGACTGGATAAAGAAAATGTGGCACATATACACCATGGAATATTATGCAGCCCTAAAAAAGGATGAGTTCACGTCCTTTGCAAGGACATGGATGAAGCTGGAAACTATCATTCTCAGCAAACTAACGCAAGAACAGAAAACCAAACACTGCATGTTCTTACTCATAAGTGGGAGTGGAACAATGAGAACACATGGACACAGGGAGGGGAACATCACACACTGGGGCCTGTCAGCGGGTGGGGGGCTAGGGGACGGATAGCATTTGGAGAAATACCTATTGTAGATGATGGGTTGATGGGTGTAGCAAACCACCATGGCACGTGTACACCTTTGTAACAAACCTGCGTGTTCTGCACATGTATCCCAGAATGTAAAGTATAATAAATAAATAAACATAAAAAAGAAAGATAAATTTAAATCTATTGGCTTTCAAAGCTCAGGCTCTATCCTCTACATCACTAAGTAGATCCACGAACACTTTTACTTTTACTCCTTGAAATTTAGGAAAGTCAAATGAAAACTTGGAAATCAAAGGTTTCATTATATTCAACATCATTTAAATAAGGATATATGAAAGAGTTCCCATGTGGCTCTTTTCTACTGGTCTTTATGTTTCATTTGTCCAATTGGAGAATTACAAATCAGAAGTTTCCCCATCATATACACTCACATGCTTTTGAGATCACATACTGTATACATAGACATAATATATAAATGCACATGTATATTCATATAAACTATACATGTGTACACACATATCCAAATATACAAGATTAGTAAATGAAAAATTAACATCTTCACATTAAGATAAGTAACTGTTTTTGTACAAATAATAGAATAATTTTTATTTTTTAAAGTTACAAAAGGCAAGGAAGGTAAAACTGGAAGGTGAGTGTGGATACATGCATGTTAGTACGTAGTATGTGTACAATCCATTTGTTCTTAAAAGTAGTGAGTTGTGCTAATTTTTCCTTCTTTATATATTAAGGTTTTTATGAAGAATTGTGGGACAGATTTATATATATATTTATATATACACACATACATGTATATAATCACACATACATGTATATAATCTAAGGCAGCTATTCCAATTGCTATTAATATTGGATTATTAAGAATAATCCAAATAGATCCACCAAAGCCACAGCACCGGGAGAATGAGTTCTGGATTTTCTTGCCCTGGAATACTTTCCATGGGAAAAAGGCCATTAGGTCAAACAGATGAGGCAACGTAGGTTCAAGCAGAATCATCATGGCAGTACCAAAGAAGTTTTCAAGCACACAGGTTCAGTATAATCTCCTATATGGACAATTCTGCCCATTTGCCTTGTGCGGTCTTCCTTTGTCTGCTTTCCAACTTCCCCCACAAACTTCAGCTCAGATTTCTCTCTATGTGTTGGGCTACGCCTAATAATCATTTACTTATTTTACATCTAGTATTTTCAGTATATTATTAGCAGGAGAAGCCACTGGTCCCCAAGCAGCCGTCATCATCTCCTCCTACACCTTGCAGGTGCTGGACAGAGCAGCCGATGCCCAGCTCTTCAGTTTCTGCTGACTCTGCCTCAGTTGATTAAACTCCTACCACGATCCAGAATCACCTTATTCTAGTGAATCCCCGAATGTTAACAGTCTACACTCTTGCCTTACCTGTTTCTCCCAATGCCTCCCCTAAAATCCTGATTTAATTTACTCTATGTCTACTGCCTAAACCAGATACATTTTTCCTTCTTCAATGTTAACTACATTTAAGGTGTCTTTTCTTATCAAAACCATCCAACACTCTAACTACTGCTTATGTCTTTCTGAAATGTCCTCTCTCTCCCTCTCTCTCTAAAATGAAATGCATCTTGTATCTTTTAAATTTTCTTCTCTATACCACCCACGAAATCTGTTTCCACCATATACCACAAACAGGTAATTTTTGAATGATAAAAATACCAAAAACTTATTCAATCCTTATCATATAATAGGTGTTTTTAAGCCAATGCATAGATATTTATTTAAACCATATAACAATCCCTGGGGGTAAGTACATTACTAACCAAAGTTGATAAATTAAAGGACTAAGGCACAGAACAATTAGGCAACTTGCCAAAGCTTTTACATTCTGCAAGTAGTAGAGGCAGAATTTAAGCCAAGTTAATGAGGGTCACAGGCCATGTGCTCAGTAACTGTACCCCCACCCTGTTGCAATTCCTGTTGCTGAAGTCCATGCAGTGTTGTCCCTCATCCACGTGCTTACTGTCTCACCCACAATGCAATCATGATGACTAAGTTATATGACTAAAGAAAAGATCTCTGCTGCTTCTCTCTCACCAATTCCATTCTGGGTTCTTAGTGAAAGAACATGAGGGCAAAGAATGTTGGTTGACTGTTATTAAAAAGAAAAACAGTCAAACAAACAAACTGAATCCTCTGCTATTATCCTGCCTTGAATGGCATATGTTCCCTGGAACAACCATCTATTTGCTAATAAGAAATATCGCATGACAGATCTGATAAAAAAAGCATGTATTGGAATATCTGCTATGTGGGAGGCATTATTCTACACATGTTCACCACATTAATGTATTTGACTAAAGAAGATGAGCAGAGAGAGGTATGGCCATGAAGAAGGTGGGGATCTGGAGCCAATAGCAGACATAATATGGAAAAGGAATTAAATTTGAGTGGGAATAAATGCTTCAGTTACTAACATAAGAGAAAATAAAATGACACTGTGTATCTATTGCCATTTAGACACTGAGCAATCTGAAAAATTGGTCCACTCAGTCATAAAAAGCCACAATAGACTGACTCTGAAATCATATCCAATATATATTTTCGTAATAGATGTGAGTGAGGACATGGAAATAAAACGTATGGTCCCAAGGTTTGAAATTATTCATTTGACCTGGTGTTACAGTGTTACAACAGAATGTAGTTAATAAGATCAATACACAAAGGATGGGCTTCCCATGCTTGATTTTAAAGAATATTTCCTGTAAACTGCTCTGTATTTCCATGGAAACACAAAGGGAACTCCATAGTGCAGTGAGCAGGAGGTAATAGAGAAAAGAGAGAGAATTAGCAGGCTTGGTTACTGTTAATAATTACCTGGGTAGCAATTATTGCTTTTGGAAAGTGCACAATCTTTGTAGCTGTCACTCATTGGTGACCTCAGATTTCACTTTCTGGAAGCCAAAGGATTTAGTTCATTTGATTTGCATTCAGAAAGCCCCCCACCTATAACCACCAATCCCAAGATATGTCAAAGTACCTTTACTCAGATCTTGCTTAGAAAGAGCACTCATATGTGGGAGAAAAGGCAAAATCTGTTTAGCCTTAAGGTACCAACTTTTTCATTTACCCAGCTCTTGGCTCCTAGTGATTTTGTTCAGAATTAGAGAAGAGTTAGCCAAATGCCCAGAGAAGCAGCTGTTCCTCTAAAACAAACTGGAAAGGAAAACAATCACTCCTCCTGCCCCCCCACTAGAAGAAGGCAAATGGTTCCAAAACTGATGGTTTTAAGGATTGTCCACCACTCTACTTAGGAATATGTTTTCCAAAGAATTAAGGCCCTGTGGACATCCTAGAGTGAGGAACCTCTGTGCTATAAAGGAACATGGTGCTCAGGCATAAGAAAGAGTGAAAAGAAGATAGAGCTGGTTAATCTAGCCTTTAATTAGCTGCATTTCCACGGAAACGCTTTCCCATTTTCCCAGTTGTCTCTGTAAATCAATTTAGAGCTGCTTTGCTTAGGCTCCAGGCAGACAGAGTGGAATCACAGTCCTTCAAAGAGGTGTGAGTTTTTCTCATTTATCATCCTGGGGTGCTTGCTTCAAAGCCTAGTTGGAGGACTACTTAAAGGAAAACAAATCTAAACAAAACGGAACCGTGCCGTCTGGATTTGGTTGAAAATCTTGGGAATGTGCGGCAAGCACAGACCTGGAAAGTGATTTGCAAGAGACCTCACAAAGGGCTTAGGAAAAATAAACAATCAATGAACTCACATCCACAAACACACACACACACATAGGCAGTGGGACTGGAATAGAAATGTGAACTTTATTGGAACCCACATTTGGCACAGGAATTGGCTTTCCTGGCTTTGGCCTTCAGCAAGTAGGTTACTACTGAATTTTTGACAAGGCTGCCAAGCTTGACAGCCTTTCTACGTTAATTGGTTCGCACTCAGCCCTGTAAATATTTAAGCTATCTGTGGCATTGGGAATGTGATAAGATTATGTGATTAGTTATGTGATTAGGATTAGTAGATTCTCTGATAAGAAAGACTTAAAGTTTACAAATTTAGAAAGAGTATGAAAATACGTGTGTGTGTGTTCACTTGTGTGTGTGTATCCAGCTTTAAAGAAGATCAGGTCACAGGTCACTGATTTTAGTTACTACAAAGTTGAGGTGAGGTGGGGCCACCTCACCTCTTATGGCCTCTTAAGGCCATAGAAGAGGACTAGTCCCAAAGCATGAAGCATCTGAGCCTAAAGAGATTTTGGACTAGGATTTTCAACTGTTTTTCAGTTTGTAGACATCTGTTGACTTACTGAGAAACACCTGAGGGGCAAAGAAAACCATTGTAATTCAGCCATCTGGTCATCTTCTTGTTCAAGCATCTGTCTTCTGTACCCTCTTCCCGAGACCACCAGGCCAGTGGTGTTCAAAGCTTTTTGATCTCAGCCTATTGTAAGAAATATATTTTACAATGCAACCCAGGATATTCACAATACTTCCATGGGTATTATGGAAATAAATGTTCACGAATAATACTTAACCAAAGTTCACTTTGGTATTTTCTAGTCTATTCTATTCTATTTTCTTTAATGCTTGTCATGACTCACTAAATTAATTTTATGTCTCACTAATGAATTGTGTCCTGCTGTTTGAAAACACTACACTAGAATGTATTAACCTTAGGGACAAGTATTCTAATCACTCTGTATCTCAGCTCCTAACACTTGGTCACCCAATAAGTATTTACTGAATAAATGAGTGGTAAATCAATAAATGAATAAGTTGAAGTTAATATTCTATATTCAGTATACAAAACAAGAATATTGACTAGCCTAGAAGTAATATTTAAGCTACAAATTAATCAGGAAAAATATAAAATAAAAGGTAAATATCACCCTTCAGGTGGTGGTTTTAGGTATTTGAGTGAACATTATTACCTGCTCCCTGGTAGTAATAATAATAATAATAGTTATGACCATAAGAATGATGATTGCCCACACTTATTAATCAATTACCACGTACCAGCTATCTCTGTGCTAGGAGAGGAGCTATGAAGACGAATGCCACTAATTCCAGTTCTTAAAAAGGTTCTGCTATAGAACTCTTCCAAGGCATCTCCCAATGACCTAGAACGACCAAGTGACCTGGAATTCGAATTCCAGGTGAGATCATAATCTTTGGCTGGTATGGAAAAGTGGAAATGACATCTATAAGAGAGGTGGAGATGAGAGTGACAACATCTGCTTGCCAACAGTTTTTATAGACATCTGCTCAGTGAACAGAGGAGTAGGGAGAGAGAAGAGAGGTAGAAGATGCATCACTGCTATTAAAGAATTATTCAGGACAACTTCTCTTGCCCCTAATAAAAGACACTATGCCATCCTGTGGAAACATCACCATGATAGTAAGGAATATTATGTATTGATTAAAAGCTTGTTCTCTAGTCAGAAGAACTTGTTTCAAATCCTAATCTGCTACTTCCTAACTAGGTGGCATTGGTCAAACTGCATATTTTTTCTTTGCCTCAGCAATAGGATTGGGATTCTTTAAGATCTATTCCATCAGGCTGTTTTAAGATAGAGGTTAAAAATGCAACTGTCTACAGGGGCCTGATTATAATTAAATGAATTAAGGTGGTTAAAAAAAAATAGGGAATGGTGCTGATTGTAGAAAACTGGATAGCACAGGCCCCATTTAAAGTCATTCAAATTTATCTTTTGAAAACACAGTTCCAGTCTACAGGCCAGATTTGTCTGCATGCCATCAGTCTGCAATTAAATAAGACAATGATCATAAAATGCTTCCCACAGTGCCTAGCACATAGTAAGCACTCTATAAATTGGAGCTATAATTAGCTATTATTTTATCACATTTAAAAAATCCCTAGGACCATTTGCAGATTCTCTTTAAGAGAGGAAATAAATGGCCTCAGAATTACTCCATTGCATGCCCCAGTTAATGGCATCATTAAAAATAAACAGGCCTTGAAGAATACACAATAGGGACAGGACAGCCTCTTTAATAAATGAAGTTGGTAAAACTGGATGTCCACATGCAGAATAATGAAATTAGATTTATCTTATTCTTAACATATTTAAAAAAACTGAAAATGAATGAAAGACTTGAATGTAAGACCTGAAACTATGAAACTACTAGAAGAAAACATAGGGGAAAAGCTCCATAACATTGGTCTGGGCAATGACTTTTTGGATAAGACCTTAAAAGCACAGGCAACAAAAGCAAAAAATAGACAAATGGGATTATGTCAACCTAAAAAGCTTCTGCACAGCAAACAAACAATCGACAGAGGAGACAATTTACAGAATGAGAGAAAATATTTGCAAACTATCCATATGACAAAGGGTTGATGTCCAAAATATATAAGGAATTCAAACAACTATATAATAGAAAAAAATAATTTAAAAACATGCAAAATATCTGAATACAAATTTCTCAAAAGAAGACATACATATGGCCAACATGTATATTAAAAAGTGCTCAAACATCACTAATCATCAGAGAAATGCAAATCAAAACCACAATGAGCTATTATCTCATCCCAGTTACAATGACTATTATCAAAAGGACAAAGATAGCATGGAGAAAAGAGAACCCTTGTACACTCTTGGTGGGAATGTAAATTAGTACAGCTATTATGGAAAACAGTAGGGAAGTTTCCCCCGTATTAAAAATAGAACTACCATATGATCCAGCAATCCCACTACTATGTATATATTCAAAGGAAATGCAATCACTATGTCGAAAAGATATCTACATTCCCATGTTTACTGCAGCATTATTCACAGTAGCCAACATATGAAATCAATGTTAGTGTCAATCAACAGATGAATGGATAAAGAAAATGTGGTCTACATACACAATGAAATACTATTTAACCATAAAAAGGAATGAAATCCTGCTGTTTGTGACAACTTTGATGAACGTAGAGGACATTACGTTAAGTAAAATAAGCCAAACCCAGAAAGATAAATACTGCATGGTCTCCCTCATGTGAAATCTAAAAAAGTTGATCTCATAGAAGTAGAGAGTAGAAAGTTGGTTATTAGAAGCTGAGGTTTTTGAAGGGAGGGAGGGATGGGGAGGTGTTTGTCAAGGGATACATGAATTCAATTAGGAAGGATAAATTTTAAGATCTATTTCATAGCAAAGTGACTACAGATAATGACAATATATGGTATTCTTGAAAATATGCTCTCACCACAGAAATGATAACTATGTGAGGTAATATATTTGTTGATTGGTTCGATATAGCCACTACTCAATGTATATATACTTCAAAACATAATGCTTTACATGATAAAAACATACAATGTCAATTTTTTTTTAAATGGGCTTTAGGCCAATTCAGTGATACAATAAGTAAAGAAGCCTGCGGTTGGTTGTCGTTAAATAAGAGAATGTGAATGATCTCATGTTTAGGAATCCAGAACCATCCATGGTGTGCAGGGAAGCTGTGCAGGGGAAACCCCTGGAATACACATTTTGGACTCTGATACCATTGTAATGATGAGTAGCAAAGCAGTTGCTTAAGGAAGCAAAGAAGAAGGGATTCCTGCCAGCTGGTATTCAACTCCACCTGCCCATCCCTTCCAAGGTAACATCATAGAAGGCTTTGGGGTATGACAGACTTTGGGGTACAGCCCTCATTTCCCCCACTTGCAACACACAAGGGGATTTCACCAGTCTAAGCTTTGCTTGTCTCCTCTGTTACATTAAGGATGGTAATGGATTAGCACTGATGGTTCAGCCAGCACTCTGCTGCATAAGAGGGGTTCAATACTTTTAACCTTCCTTCCTCCTCATTTCCTGTGAATAGTTTTACATTGTTCAGGCTATTTATTTTTTGCTCGAACACCTCCTCAATTTCCATCTGTCTAAAAACGGGGGCAGGAAAGTGCCCAAAGTCTCATTAGTCCTGCCTGCTCTCACCCTGCCACTCCCTTCCCTAATTGACATCCATGGGTTCCAAAGGACCCAAATGGCTCCCCACCCTGCCCTCACTTCTTCCGCCTTCCACACAAACATGCCATTCTGCTCAGGCTTCTGCCCCCGCCTTGCAGAGCCCATCAGGCTTACTAGAAAGCTCCCCAAGGGGCAATAAAAAGTTATGTCAATCTCAGGCCCACCTGCGGCATCTCTCGAGTACACATCCCCCTGTCTGTCCTCCTCCTTTGATTCCGGGCTTTGTAAATCTTTTACCACATGTTGTCAAAAGCCTGGCAGATCCCCCAAATCCTTCCCTGATAACACTCATTCTCTTTAAACAACCTGGCAGTACTTCTAAGTGAGAAAAAGCCCTAAAATAAAATACACCGTGTTTAGTCTCTAAGGTCATTTCCTGGCTTTGTCCGGCCATTTCTGTTTCCTCTAACTAATCACCAAGCGACAGCCCTGAATTTATTGTGGAGGCTATTTGAAAGTTTGGGTGAACCTCTCAAGCCAGACTACACACACCCTCCATCACCCTTCCTCCCACTTCCCAGCAATTTCTCACTCACTGTGATTTAGTGTAGGGGCTTGAGGTGCAACTGTGGCCGGAGCTACATCTTCGTCACCAAAGCTATTTGGAAGGCAAAGGGGCCAAAGCAGCATGGTCTACACAGCTGAGCACTGTGCTCATGATAGAGCCCATGAGTCCTGGCTGGGGGACGGCAGCCTTCCACGTCCCAGGCAGTAAGTGGCAGGAGGGCTGTGTGTCACCCTTGGCATGCTCATGGTTAATTTCCAACTTTCAGTAGGTGCTCTTTAATAATGACACCTAATATTTTAAAAGGATTTTCATGGGCAAGGTGAATTGCTTTACTTCATTTATTATCACAACTACCATGTGAGGTAAGAACTCTTCCTAAAGAATTTTTAGAGACACCACAGTTCCAACCTCAGTCCATCTGACTGCAGCATCCATGCTCTTATGGGTCTCTGTTGGGCTGTGATATTCTCACCCCACAGCACTGATCCAAAGGTTGGATACTGCCTGATCTCAAGGGAAAACAACCATAGTCAGACACAACTACACTTGTGAAATGTCAGGCAGTTTTTGAGATACTACATAGATTATTGCATTTAACCCTCACAACAACCCGAGAAGTGGTTATGTTTATGAGTTCCATTTTACAAAGGTGGAAACGGGATTCCATGTTAGAAGCAGCATTTGAACTCAGGCAATATGAGCTTTAACCCTGATACTAGCTAGAGTTCCTGGGATATGGGTGAGTGTGTGTGTGTGTGTACGTGTGTGTGTGCATGTCTGTGTGTGTGGTGGAGGAACCAGGTGAAACAAGCAGTTATATTATGGTGCGACAAGCCCCATGTTAGTGTTACACAAAGGGTGCTGTGGCAGCATAGAAAATGGGCCTATATTAAACTTGAGGGTGTTTTGAAATGGCATCACAAAATAGGTGACATTGGAGGTGAACTTTGATGGAGTAGAAAAGTTTACCACATTAGAAAGTTTAAGAGGAGCTCTCTGGAGAGCATCTTTTAGACCTAGGGAGCAGCATATGCAAAGGCATACAGCACCACAGGCAGGACTGAGCCCCTGCACTGGTTCCCCAGGACTGGAGGGAGGAGGCAGGGCATTAAGTGACTTGGCAATGGAGCAGAGGCCAGATGTGAAGACCCTTTTAAATTGTTCTATCACATTTGAAATTATTTCTGAAAGTTATGGGGAACCTTGAAGGGTTTCAGGAGAGCAGTTCTGTGATCACCTGGGTGTTTTAGATAAATCACTACCTAAAGGGTATACTGAAGGGGAAGTCATATCTGAGGTCTGGAGAGAGCTGCTACGGTAACCGAGCTCCTCCTATAAAACCATGCAGAAAGGCAGTGTGAGAGTGCAATTGTACCACACAGAAAGGCTCCAAGTGCCATACTAGGAGGAGGAAGGGGACTGACTGGCTGCACCAATATGGTGAGCCAGTCATCTGGTCACTCATCACATTTCCTGTGCGCCTATGATCCTCCGGAACTATACTCACAACTTTCTGGACAAATCCCACCCTTTCTGGCTCTATGTCTTTCTCTACCACTGCAGCATCACTTACAGACTTCTCAGTATGTGCCAGGTGCTGTTGTAAGAGTTCTGTAAATACTACCTCATTTAATCTGCTTATATAAGGCAGTTATGAAGTGGGTATAACCATAATCACAGTTTTACAGATAAGAAAACTATTAGTAACTATTTAGTGAAATGAGCCCTTTTAGGAAACTACCAGGAGAGTGGAGAGAGATAAGGAAGTTGCAAATGTAGTATCCCTTAATATGTCATTCTATGTAGCTAAGTGATGACTCCACCTGATGGTTACCCCCACCCTACTCTCACCTCACATGGTCACTGGCACTTCCTACTGGAGGAAAGAAACCCTTTTGGTGAGGAAAAGATTTGCTAGACTGCTTCTTTATTCCTTGGCCCCTCCAAAGACATCATGTATGCTGTGAGAATGCCACTCTGCTTTCAATATTTAGAATATATAGAGAGATATGGATATAGATATATATGTATACACACACATATATATTCACATACACACATATATATGTATACACACACATATATATTCACATACACACATATATATGTATACACACACATATATATTCACATACACATACATGTATGTATAGGTGAAGAGAATTGCTTTACTTTGCACATGTACACATACCCTGTGTGTGTGCGTATTTCTCTACTTATAAAATGTGTGTGTGCACATATATATATATACACATATATAAAATATACATTTCCCTACTTTTAAAGTGTGCGTGTGCCCATATATATATATACACACACACTTTATATATATATATAATTTTTCTCTACTTATGAAGTGTGTGTGCATATATATATATGCACACACACTTCATAAGTAGAGAAAAATCTCATGGTGCATTGAAATGCTAAGAATTAAATTTTTATAAATTAAAGAGTAAGCCACTAATGAATGGAGTATAAAGAAGTTTAAAATTAATGGACCATAATTGTGAGAGAAGGATGTACTTTTTTAAAAAAATCAAAAAATCACTAGGAATAACACCAATGTCTATCACAGAGTTATGTGAGGATTCACTGAGATGAGCTGTACAAGGTGCCACTACAAAACTTGTTCTAGAGCACAGCCTCCATATACATCATTCCATTCCCAGGTCCCCAGGAATAGAACTCCAGGCTGCTGGTCAGCCTCAATCCTGACTCTAGGATTTTGGCACTTGTATCCAGACAACCTAGGACTCAGCTACAAGTCACCTCTGTTGCTGTAGGGGTGGTAGTGGGCTGGTAAATGTTTAACAGCCAGCACAAGAGAAAGAAAGAAAGAAAAAGCCCAGATTTGTAGTGTGTACCAATTCTAATTGTGTAAATACTACCACAATCACCGATATCAGGATATCAATATGATATCAGAGAACCTAGAGCTGAGAGGGACACAATGCAGATCTTATGAGTCAGTGTCTGCGTTTCAAGCTCGTGACTGCCCCAAGGGACTCTGACTATGCGTCTAGTCTGATGGGCTCCTATGTGTTTCCTAAGGCCTGATCTATACCTTGAACAGCCTTCTATCTTATCAGGTTCTTCGGTCTTAGTTATCCTGGACCATTTTAACTGATTAAAGCTTTGGGTGGGAATTGAGGCCAGGAGATGCTCTTGTCTCTTTCAAATGGGAGATACTTCAATCTAAATTCCTTAATTCTCTCTGTTACAATGATTGCACGTCTTTTCACTGTTTAATTAACAGAGAAGGAGAGCTCTCTTGTATATTTGACCCAGAGCAATTAAGCCACCAGCAAAGATTGCAAGGAAAAGAAGGATGATGATTTAATTAGAGGTTAAATAATGAATTATTATTGAATTGAATTAGTATTCATTAATTAGTTTGTAAAGTGCAATAATTACATCTTTTGTGTTTTAGTATGGGACTGTGTTTTATAATTATCTGCTAAATCAATTATGTAGCCATTAGCATTTTGCCCAAGGGTCGGGTTACCATTGTTTTTTGTTCTCTGCAGACTGTAGATGACAGAGAAGTACGGTAACTATGTTCCTTCACATAAATTGTATCCTGTTTACAGTAAAATGTTAGAGAACTTAAGTCATTGAGTGCTCAGTTTTGCAGTTAATGTGGACAAGGGGATGAACAATTCTGCATCATTTATCGTAGAAAGCATTTTGCCCTTAGAGTTTCTTGCCATGAATGAGGTGGTGGTGGGAGCTGGTTCTAATAAGGAACAGGAAGGACCCAACCCAGGGAGGAGTGGGGTAAAGGTGAAGCAGGGTAGGGACAGGAGCAGGGATGGAAAAACACAGTGTATTGCAAGCTGACTTAACTATTCCTCATTCCCAGCGGCTGACCGAAAACTAGAAAATGGCAAGACGTAACTCCGATTTCCTTTTTTACAGCTGGTGTGCTTTGCCTTTTGGGGTCAAAAATACCTTGGTGAATCAGATATTCAACACTGCACAAAAGGTTGAATATAATTTTAGAGTTCATGGGCCCCCTGAAGTTCATTCACGAACTCACAGATTTAGATTTTCAGGGTTTCGAAATCTGCATCTTAAATAAGAAGTTAAAGGAGGTTTTATGTGTCTGAGAAACATGACTGTGTGGCTTTCTAGGTTAAAAATCCCGCTTACCTGGTGTTTTCAATAAGACCTTGAGCAGCGTAATAATAGTGAAAGAATAACAGCATTAGATTCAGACAGACCTGGGTCCAAATTCAAGCTTCTCCACTTAATTTGCTGAGCATGTCATTTAATTGTTCTAAGCCTCAATTCCTCCACCACAAAAAAGTGGAGACTTGCAATGAAATACTTGACATGGTACCTAATAGGGATGTAATACCTAATATGCAGGGCTGCTAGGAGAAATAAATGAAAAAATGAATTGGAAAATACTGGTCTTAAGAAATGTTTGTGACTCCCTTTTAATTTTTAGTAGACAGGTGGAGGGTAGAGAGTTGATAGAAATAATTTGTGACAATGGACAGGAGTCTTATTACAGAGGGTGGAGAACTGAATAATTGCTAAAGAAATGCATTATAATTTACTAAATCAAGGTTACAATGATATGCCCAGACAGCAGTCTCTGATAATACATTAGCATGCTAAAAGAAACTCCCACCAGTCCCATGACAGTTTACAGATGCTGCAGCAACTCACAGAAGTTACCCTACATGGTCTAAAAAGGAGAGGAACCCTTACTTCTGAGAATTCCCTGCCCCTTTCCTAGAAAACTCATGAATAATCCACCCCTTTTTTAGCATATGATCAGGAAATAACCATTAAAAATAGCCTACCAGCAGCCCTTAGGGCTGCTCTGCCTAGGGAATAGCCACCCTTTTATTCCTTTAATAAACTTGTTTTCACTTTACTCTATTGGCTCGTGCTTGAATTCTTTCCTGCAAGAAGCCAAGAACTCATGTGGCCTCCTAGGCTGAACCTCAAAATTACCACATTAGCACTGTAGATATTTTTCCAAACTGGACTGTAACAGTGAGCACAAAGTTGACCAAAGAGAGAAAGTTAAAGATATGGAGGAAATTTTGCCAAAGATCTAAAAAGGATTGAAAATGCCTCAAAAGCACTGTCAGCTCTCACTGGCTATCCTTCCTGCTTGGTTATCTACACGACCCCTTCCTTACAAAATGGTTTCAACCTGGATAAAACATTCTTTTTATTATAGAAATATTCTTCAGGTTTTATAGCAGAAGTTGATGTAAAAGCATAAGATTTGCTCTACGCAAATTGTCTTTGCAGAAATAAAAGATGCCTAAATTGATTTGGAACACCTCTCCATGGTACTGCATTACTTTTGCCTTCACTTCATTCTTTCAGATATTTTACAAATGGATTCAGCTGCTGGGGAAAATGTACTTATTTTAAACACTTTGGCCTTTTAAGATTTTTTTTTTTTTTTTTTTTTTGAGACGGAGTCTCTCTCTGTCACCCAGGCTGGAATGCAGTGGCGCGATCTCTGCTCACTGCAAGCTCCGCCCCCCTGGGTTCACTCCATTCTGCTGCCTCAGCCTCCCGAGGAACTGGGATTACAGGGGCCCGCCACCACGCCCTGCTCATTTTTTTTTTTTTTTTTTTTTGTATTTTTAGTAGAGACGGGGTTTCACCGTGTTAGCCAGGATGGTCTCGATTTCCTGAACTCGTGATCCGCCCGCCTTGGCCTCCCAAAGTGCTGGGATTACAGGCGCGAGCCAGCGTGCCCGGCTTCCGTTTTAAGATTTAAGAACCAGTAGATACCGTTTAAAATGGAACTAGCACTGATTCCACAATTGTCGGTGAATGTTCAATAGGAGAAAAAGATTCCATTTTAAGGGAGCTTATATTACAAAATTACATTGGTGAACATGCATGTTTGAAATTCATACTCCATTTCTTCTATAGGAATGTCATAAATGGTAAATTGTGACACTTCCCAGGTTTTCCCAAGAAAAAATCTAGTTAAAATATGCTGTATAATTAAATTAAAAATACATATATACTAGAAAAAAGTACCATACTATTATACTTACAGAAATGGAGAAAAAAATAAGAGCAATGAATGTGGTAGAATATTGAAGACTAGGGCTGAGTCCTAGTTCTAATTTTTACTGACATTAGGAAAACCATTTAAGGTCTCTGAACATCCACAACAGTTAGGTATGAAAACTCTTGATTTTATACCTGGAATGAAGGAAGTTCTAAATAAGTTTGGTAAGTTAAATGTGATGATTAAATAAGACAATACTTGTAAAGCACTATAGCGTCCATTATATAGGAAATGCTCAATAAATATTAGCTATCATTACCATGATTAATCATTTTGAATTGTTGGAAACTTAATTAAGATGTATAAGTTTGCCAAGAATATGCCAGTTCCTGAAAAAAAGTGGAGACTTGCAATGAAAAATGAAGCTGCAGAAGATTTTGAAAGAGGCTGTGCATGGTGGCTCACACCTGTAATCCCAGCATTTTGGGAGGCCAAGAAAGGAGGATTGCTTGAGCCCAGGAGTTCAACACCAATCTGGGCAACATAGTGAGACCTCACATCTACAAAAAATAGAAAAGTTAGCTGGGTGTGGTGGTGCACGTGTGTAGTCCCAGCTATTTGGGAGGCTGAGGCTGAAGTGGGAGGATCACTTGAGCTCAGGACGTCAAGGCTGCAGTGAGCCAGGATAGCACTGCACTCCAACATGGGTGACAGAGTGAGAACCTGTCTCAATAAATAAATAAATAAATAAATTGAAATGGACATCTCTCTGCACCTTTGAAAGGTTTAGAAGTTCACGGTGCTAGGTTTTCTTCTCATCCAATTTCACGTCAAAACCACTGCCTTGCTGTTCCCTAGAAAGAAAGTTATCAATAGCAGAACAGTTAAATGTAAAACATGGTCTCATATAGACCATTTATAAGTCAGGTGCTTATGATTTGGGCAATGTCTAACACAGTGGTTCTCAACTATGGGGCATTTTTGCCTCCCAGGGAATATTTGGTAATGTCTGGAGACATTTTGGATTGTCTTGACTTTATGACTCTGAACAGGAAAAGACAAGGGATGGATTGTGTAAATGGCCTCTAGTAGGTGGGGGCCAGGGATGCTGCAAAACATTCAACAAGGAAGAGCCTAGCTCTTCAACTAAGAGCCAGCCCCAAATGTCAAAAATGCTGAGGTTTAAAAAACCTGACCAAATGCAGTATCAAAAAATTATTTTTAGGATGATTACAATATTATCACTTCAAAAGTTTTGATCAAAAAACATCAGAATTGGGAGAGTTTGGAGAAAATGAGCTTATTCTCCATTATCTGACAGTATAAATGTTGGATGTTTCAGGTTTTCAGCTCTTTGGGGTCATCTTAATTCCAAAGTATGGCAAACTGTTTTAAAATTGAATCTCCCAAAAATATTCCCATATAATTAGAGGCACTGACTCCAGAGTTAAGTTTCTTGCACTTGAATTCCACCTCTGCCATTTCCCAGCTGTGTAAACTTGAAAAAGTTAACCTCTAAGCTTCAATTTCTTTGTCTGTTAAGTGAAGATAATAAGAAAGCCCTCACAAGAGATGAGAGATGAATGAGCTAACTAATAATAATAGCTATTGCCCTTGTCATTGTTTCAACTGTTTCCTCTCAGGTGACTGGGATCTTTGACCCAATACCCCAGTAAGGACCTTGATTACCTCCTAGGCTGGAATTATATATCCACTGTCAGAGGTGGAAGGCCTAAGCGTGGAAGCCTGACTCAATGCAGTGCTCTCTGCAGGTGACCCTACGAACAAAAACTCAACACACTGCAGAAATGCTGAGTGTGAAGCACTTTTATTTGCAGTGCTTTCTCTTCTCCCATTCTCTCCCTTTCTATGATATTTTTTTTCAGCAGAGTCAGTAAAAGAACCAAAAAAAAAGGCTTTTCTTGCAAGATAAAATCAGGAATTAAACTAAAACTCGCAGTCTCCTCATTTGCATTTTAAAAGTACTAGTTTCACAAATAATAAGCAAAAATAGATTGTTAGATTACAGGCCTGATATTACAGTGGCACAGATAATAGAAGGAGTAAAACCACATGGAGGCAGATAATAATTTCTGCTGCTAAGAAGGCAGGAAATATAAGTCAAGAAACATCTTAGAAAGAGAAAATCAAACTGAATTTATTTTTTAAGTTTCGTAAAATTTTTTAAAAAGCAGGCTTAAAATGTGTTTTTTAAGTAAGAAAATGGATGGGTCTTAAATAGAAATGGAAATTCAACATAATATAAAATGTCACAGAAGTAATGGACTAAGAGAGAACAGATGTTAAAACTTAAATTAAAAAGGTGTGGGTGAAGGAGAAAAAGAAAGCAAGAGGAAAATATAGACAGAAAGGGGAAAGGAGGCGGCATGGTGTGGTGGAAAGATGCTGAGCCAGACGGGCTGGTCCTGAGTTTTAGCCCTGGTGTGTCTCTTTTGTGACCTTGACAAAATCTCAAACTTCTTTGTGCCTCAAATGACCCAAAGGGACTACCTGTGTTCTGCTATGTCTAGAGCCACCCTGGGCCTGTCCTGGTGCACTGCAGGGGCATGGGGCAGATGAAGAGGACCTGGAAGCTGGAATTGGGGATGCCAACTGGGATGCGGCAGCTGGCAGCAAGGCTGAGGGAAAGGTTGGGAGGGAAACCCAGTCCAGGGCAGAAGGAAATTTCTGGAAGGTGCAAGAACAATGGTGGCCGTTAGGGAGCAGAAGTTGTGATAACAATGTTATTCCCACGGGTGACCCAACTATATTGGGAAGAATTTAGGAGCAGGTGAGGCAAGCAGGAAGGCAGGAGAGGTTGGCATTGTGGAAATCGGCAGCAAGGCCCCAGTTCCTGGGCTTAGGTTTGGTGACATGTTTCCACTCTCCAGGGGTGGCTCACTGTCAGGGCAACTTGGATCCCAGTGCTGGAAACTTGGAGGTACTGGGCACAGGGGAAGAAAGTGGGGATTCAGTTGTAAGAACTGGAGAATGAGGTACGAACCAAGTCACAGAAACAAGGATAAAAAGTCTCTCCTATATCAGGAAAGAGGCAGAGCTGGAAGTGTAGGGAAGAGATAGCAAGGACCAAGGATACCAGATATGAGGATGGTGAGAAAGTTCTCTGTAGCTTTAATATTCCTTCGTTTATTCGTCCATTCACTCAGTTTAGGCAGAGGTCAAATGATGGGTTCTAAATATGTGCTAAGTTGTGTGGTCAAGTCTCATCTTTTCCGTTTCCCAGCTGTGTGTCATTGGGTGAGTAACTTAACACTTCTAACTTTTGATTATAAAGTAAGGTTGAAATTATTTCACAAATTGATTGTTGTGAAGTATGTAAACATGTGCATGGCACAGTCCCAAGAACAAGGTATGTGCTCAACAAATGGAAGCTATCATCATTCATTCATTCAACATGTAACCAACAATTACCATCTTGAGTCTAAGTCAAGAGAGATGGAAAAATTTTTTGTTGTTGTTAGTGTTTAAAGATTTTGGTGCTGTTAAAAATCTTGGTGCTATATTTTGTTGTAATAAATAGAACAAAAACAGGTATATGGGAGAAGTTTGAGAGACATTTTGCTCTAAGGAATGTGAAAAGCAGCCGGAGAAACTCATGCTAATGCTAATATGGTTCAGAATGATTCCAGCTTTAGGGTGGGAAGGAGGGCTGGTTAAGATGGAATAATAAATCAAATGGTGGTTATGCTGTTGCTAGGACTTCTGAGCTTACAGCAAGATCCCAGAGGGCCTTGCTGGCTCTATCCCAATGTGCGTCACCCAGTTCTTTTGAACCCCCACCAAATGACCGAGGCAAAAATGCCTTCAAGTGCAGGAATCTGAGTTCCCATTGGCTCTACTTTTCCAAGACTTCTAGACTTATTCTTTGTGGCTACATGGAAATACGTGAATTAAGTTCTCAGGTTCTAAGTGGTTGCAGAACTAGCTGGGATTGCCCACAGTCATTCATCAGTGAAGATGCATCATGGCTATTTACAATTATTTTTCCTTCTGGAAAGCTGACCCAGGGAAGGGAAAGGACAGCACAGTCCCAGAGCCTACACAAGCTGCTTTCCACATGTATTTTGTAGTTTTAATCCTCACAACAAGCCTAAGAGTTGAGCCGTTTGTCTACCTGTGGCAGACAAGGGTTAGAAGCTTAATAATTTTCTATGGGTCACGCAACCTATATGAAGGGGAGACAGGACCTGTGCACAGATCTGTTTAATTCCTAACATAATGCTTTTATTCTGTCCTACAAAGGGCAACTCTGCTAATTATAGGCTCTGAATTTTTTTTAGGACATCTACTTTCTTTTAAAGAAGCAATGTCTAAAAATAAAGCAGGTTAACCTGTGTGCTTGCATATGAGAATTAGGAGAGGGAGAGAGAGAGAGTGTGTGTGTGCGCACAAGCATCCATGAGAAAAAGAAAGAGAGAGATAGGGAGGTATTTCTTCTTTCATGTACAAAGCAGCAGCCCCTCCTCTGTCTTTTTCATTCCAGTGTAATCTATGCACATGCAAAATAATTACTTCTTCCTGTAGGAAGTGTCAGTCCTCCAAGCAAAGAAGAAAAGGCTACAGCATATGTTACCGACACATGTTTTTGCTAGTCTTGTCTCTGTTCCGCCTGCTGTGGCAATCGGCTTTTGCAAATACTGTCACTTACCAAATACAAAAAGCATGTGCATGCCCAGCCAATGGCCTGGGATAAACACAACCAGGCTTTCTGACTTGGAACATCCACCCAGGACAGGGGTTTTGTTTCAAAAGAACAAAACCAGCCTTGTATCATCAAAATCAGTGGTGGGGAGGGAGAAAGGACAGTTACGATAGAGGAAAGACATGGACCCAACCCAACAAACTGCTTCGGGGTCTGCCTCTTACATATGAAGGAAAATTGATAGTATTTGATAGGAGGTCTGCTCAATCCAGCCAAAGGAAAGATGGGCAGGGCTCAAAAACACTGCTGGAGAAGTTGGTATCTGGCCAAATGGCTAAGTAGTAAGTAGCCAGTTGGGGGTCTAAGAAGCACATGCACAGAAGGGCTTTGAGCTCTGCCTCTTGGCAGGATGCCCACCCATCAAGTTCTTCCAGAGTGGGGAGTTGGCAACGCACACTCCTAATCCCAGAAGCACTTGACAGGTAGGCTTGCTGCCGAGAGCCCCCCTTTCTGTCCCCCCAGGTGCCAGACTCTGCACTGTGGCCGCAGCAGCTACAAGCGCTACCATGAGACAAAGGAGAAGAGTCTGGCACCTGTGGTGGGGAGCCTGTCATCTTGTGGTGGGACCTTTGCCTGGTACTTCCTGGCCTGGCAAATGTGCCACTGAGGGGAGCACTGTCCCTGGTGGGCAGACTGTGGCAGGAATTGGCTGGGGTCAAGAGGGCACAGCTCTGGAGATCTCCAACCTGCCATGAGTCCAGCACTTTCCAGAAGGCAGCCTCTAAGTATATATAAATAATAAGCAGGAAGAAATGGTGGACATTTGTGGTGTCTAGGGAAAGGAAAAGAACAACTTCACTTAAAGATACAGTCACGAGAGAAATCTGAACTGAGTGTACACCCCTGAGGAACTCTGGAATATCTGAGAACGCATCAAGGATTTCATTTGCATAAGGACATCTGAGCCTTCTGGAAGAAATGTTATAGAGGACTTTTAGAGCTGACAGCTAGATTCTGCAATCCTAGATCTCAGATTTCTGAAGTAAGAAAGAAAACCAAAGTTATCTAACCCTAGGGGACTGAGTTATGGGAGAAAGCATCCACCAAGGTAGGAGTGAGAGGACATGGCCTTCCTTCTGGGTCCTAGGCCTTATTGCTAAGGGACTTGTTCATTTATCCTTCCAATATTCTCCTCTCCACTAGCAGAGAATGCAGGCGTACCTCCTTTTATTGTGCTTTGCTTTATTGCACTTTGCAGGTAGTGTGATTTTTACAAATTGAAGGTTTGTGGCAACAATATCTATGTGCCATTTTTCCAACAGCATGTGCTCACTTCATGTCTCTGTGTCATGTTTTGATAATTCTTGCAATATTTCAAACTTTTTCATTATTATTTTATCTGTTATGGTGATCTGTGACCAGTAATCTTCGATGTCACTATTTTAATTGCTTTGAGGCACCACAAGCCATGCCCACGTAAGATGGAAAACTTAATTGATAAATGTTATGTGTATTTTAATGGCTCCAATGACTGGCTTTTCCCCTTTTCTCTCCTTCTCCTTGGGTCTCCCTATTTCCTAGACACAATATGGAAATTGGACCAGTTAATAACCCTACAATGGCCTGTAGGTGTTCAGATGAAAGAAAGAGTCACACATCTTTCACTTTAAATCAAAAGCCACAAATGATTAAGCTTAGTGAGGAAGGCATGTCGAAAGCTGAGACACGCCAAAAGCTAGGGCTCTTGCACCAGTTAGCAAAGGTATAAATGTAAAGGAAATGTTCTTGAAGGAAATTAAAAGTGCTACTCCAGTGAGCAAAAGAACGAAAAGAAAGTGAAACAAACTTATTACCTATATGGAGATATACAAAGAGATGAGTGTTGTTTTCTTGCCTGCTAACACAACACCCATTCTGCAGCCCATGTGTCGAGCAGTAATTTTGACTTTCAAGTCTCATTATTTAGAAAGTACATTTTGTAACGTGATAGCTGCCATAGATAGTGATTCCCTCTGATGGATCTGGACAAAGCATATTGAAAAACTTCTGGAAAGGATTCACTATTCTGGATACCATTAAGGGCATCTGTGATTCATGACAGGAGGTCAAAATATCAACATTAATGGGAGTTTGGAAGAAGTTGATTCCAGCCCTCATAGATGACTTTGAGAGGTTTAAGACTTCAGTGAGAAGGTCACTGCAGATGTGGTGGGAATAGTAAGAGAACTTGAATTAGAAGTGAAACCTGAAGATGGCACCGAATGGCCACAATCTCATGACAAAACTTGAACGGATAAGGAATTGCTTCTTATGGAGGAGCAAATAAAGTAGTTTATTGAGATGGAATATGCTTCTGATGAAGTTGCTGTGCTGAAATGATGAAGAGGATTTAGAATAAACTTAGTTGATAAAGCAGTGGCAGGGTTTTGAGAGGACTGACCGATTTTGAAAGAATTTCTACTGTGGGTAAAATGCTATCAAACAGTATCACATGCTACAGAAAAAATCTTTCATAAAAGGAAAAATCAATCGATGCAGCAAATTTCGTTGTTGTCTCATTTTAAGAAATTGCCAGAGCCATCCCAACCATCAGCAACCACTACCCTGGTCAGCAGCCATCAACATCAAGACAAGACCCTTTACCAGCGAAAGAATATAACTCACTGAAGGCTTAGATTATCACTAGCATTTTTTTTTTAGCAGTAAAGTATTTTTTATTGTGTATATTTTGAAACATAATGCAAACTTTTTATACATAATGCTATTCCACACTTAATAGACTATAGTGTAAATGTAACTTTTATATACACGAGGAAACCAAAAAATGTTGGTGACTTGCTTTACTGTGATGGTCTGGAACCTGAACCTGAAATATCTCTGAGGTACTCCTGTATATGCTAAGCCTTAAAGCCTAAAGGTCTGCAATCACAAAAGACAGAACCTACCATTTCTGCTCTGAGAAGAGCAGTATTTGTTAGCACAGGACCCCGAACCACGGTGAACCCATGGGGAGGGCAGGGAGGGTGTTTAGTTTCACTTAACATTGGGAGGCGGGGTTGTGCTCATGGCTGTGGAGTTACCGCTCATTCCATTCCTTTTGCTGGGTCAAGGAAACCAGGGTATCTAGGTGGAAGAGTCTGGGCTTGGGTCCTCAATGGGTTCTTCGGACAATGCTTATTTTATCTCATCTAATAAATTGGGGATAAAAATTATACAGTGACCCAGAAGATCATAAAAGAAAACTGACGTGGAGCTATAAAGCTCCAAAGAAATGCAAATTGTTATTTTCTGCTACAGTGTTAGAATTCTGATTACCCTATTTTTTTGTTTGTTTCTTTGTATATAGGCCCTAATGCTACCATGCACACATTATCACTAAGTCATTAAGCTTCCATAACACTCAGTGAAGCAAAAATTACCCCCAACCACTCATACTTGGTTGTTTTTAGAGTGACTCAGCACAGGGTGAGCACATGACTTACACAGGTTACATCTTCAAGTGTTATGATTTATCTGGTATGTGGCTGTCAACAATACTGGGGACCTTTTGAGAGCAGGAACCATCTTTTCTATTGCTGCCTGACTAGCTTCTAGCACAGTGTCTGGTATAAAGTTAGTGCTCAGTATATTTTTGTTGAATTAAATAAAATGTATCAACTTAGGTGCTTTAAACATTTCTATACATGGATCATATAGATATACTATACATTTGGCAAAAATTTATTGAGAACTTACTATATGCTAGACTCTGTGCCAGGCACTGGGTATACAATGTAAAAAGGATGCTTGCAGCCTAGTGGAGAAGACAGACTTCACCAAATGATCACACTAATAAACACAGAATTGCAAAAGAAGCACAGATTTCTCAGAGAGCATGTACAAAGCAACTGATCTACTAGGTGGGGAGGTTCCCTAAGGAAATGATACTTCAGCTAAGACTTGAAAGAAGAGTGAGAATTAATATGGTTAAATAGAACACAAAAAAGGAACACATTATTATTATTATTATTATCATTATTATTTTTCAAGACAGAGTCTCGCACTGTCGCCTGGGCTGGAGTGCGGTGGCGCAATCTTGGCTTACTGCAACCTCTGCCTCCCAGGTTCAAGCAACTCTCCTGCCTCAGCCTCTTGAGTAGCTAGGATTACAGGCGCCTGCCACCATACCAGGCTAATTTTTTGTATTTTTAGTAGAGGCGGGGTTTCACTATGTTGGCCAGGCTGCTCTTGAATTCCTGACCTCGTGATCTGCCTGCCTCAGCCTCCCAAAGAGCTGGAATTACCGAGGTGAGCCACTGCACCGGGCCACATGTTATTAATACTATGTGCCACACACTGTTCTGCTGCCCTTCCATGCATGCTTATATCATTCTCACAGTGATCCTGTTTGGAACTACTATGAGTGTGCCTAATCATATGGTGAGAAAATCAAGGTGTGAGTGGTCAAGTATCTTGCCCAAGAGCCAGTGAGTGATGGGGTTTGAACCTGGTAGGCTGGTTCTAGAGCCACGCTCCCCACATATGGAGAGAACAACTAGTGCAAAGGACCTGTGCCTTAGCAGGCAACAAAGAACAGGTCTATTCACCCCCAGGCTGGCCAGGCTCCTAGCTGCTCTCATATCAAAAGTCCCAACACTGACAGCTCTCCTTTCAGAAGAAGAATTCTGGTGAGTGTGGTGTCCTCATCTTGTTTCATCTGTAAGTTATCTTTTATGGTGCGAACACACACATGCTTGTGGAAGCCAAGGCACTGAGGCTGAATGGCCCAAAATAAAGACAAGTGCCCACTGTGTGGGCTGGTCAGCATCCATCTTCATACCGTCTAATTGCTTCTGAAGTAAGTAAGGAAAGAAAAAGAAAGGGACAGGCAGACAGGCAGACCCAGAGGTTTCTCTGTTGCATCTGGTGACTGTAACTCACAGAGTAAGGAAGCACTTAGGCAGACAATGCCCAACCTTCCTTCAGATTGACAATGCCAAGGGCTTTTTTATGGGCCCTTAAAATTGGTTGTCAAAGGAAATGCAAATTGAGTTCATCTTTGTCTTGAAGCCATATGTCCTCTGGGATAAAAACAACTTTTTTTTTCTGTTGAGAATGCTATCCAGGGTTTACTTGGTTACTACAGCTTGAGTGTGCACAATGTGGTCGGGGGGCAGTAAAAGGAGAAAGTGAACACTCAGAGTTACAAGTGAACCTCTGTAGTCTTTAGAATGAGAGGAAAACAGTTTGCAAACTGAGAAGCAGAGATGGAAAGGAAAGCTACTCTGTGGTGGGACACTGCCCACTTTTTCACAGTGGCCCTTACTCATCTCCCTTTATCCCCAGAGAATCTCATTAGCTATTTGATACCACTTATTGCCTTTCAATTTTTTAAGCAAAGTTTTTCTCTCCTCTTAAAACAGTTTTCTTCCTAGTGACCCTCCAGGTATTGCTTCTTTCTATCTACTTACTAATAAGACCCAGCATTCCTTTTTTTCCTTTTTCTAAATTCTTCTTTCTAGTGTCCACATGGAACAACCAGGAAGACCACTCAGGGAACCCTTATTTTTATGGGACTACTATTCCTTTCCCTAATTATATAACTCTCTAGCTCTTTGCACTAGAGTTTGGGAAGGGGCCGTGTTCAGCAACAGCCTATCAGGACCAGAGACTCAGAACAGCATCTGTCCAGCCTGAGGTTACAACAGGTGATGTTGACATGAAGGCCCGAGGGAACTGGCAACAGGACCTAGCATTTGAGAATGCAGGCTTTGGAGTCAAGTTGCCTGGGCCTAAATTCTAGTTCTGCCACTTTCTAGCTATGCAGACTGTTTGCTCAATCTTTCTAAACTTCAGTTACTAATAATAAAGAAGGGAGGGTTATAGGGTCTACTGCATAAGATTCAATAAGATAATACTTATAAAGCATTTAACACCATACCTGACAAAGGTCAGAGTCAGGTTAAATGTCAGCTATTTTCATTATTAAGATAAGGGGATGAAAAGCAGTATCTTAGTCAGTTTGGGGTGCTATAACAAAATACCAAAGACTGGGCGGCTTCTGTACAACAGAAATTTATTTCCTGTGTTTCTGAAGGCTGGAAAGTCCAAGATCTGCAATGGAAGATGGCCCTCCATGAGGAAGTGGGCCCTCACCAGACACTGAATCTTCACTGTCTGGTGAGAGCCCACTACCTCATGGAGGGCCACCTTCTCATTGTAACTGTACATAGAGGAAATGGGGAGCTAGCCCTCTGGGGTCTCTTCAATAAAGAAACTAATCCCAATCATGAGGGCCCTTCCCTCATGACCTAATCACTTCTCCAAAGCCCCACCTCCTAATACCATCACCTTGGGGGTTAGGATTTTAACATGCGTTTTGGGGAGACACAAACATTCAGACCATAGCAGGATGAAGGTTAAAGCAGGTAGGTTTGTCTGTAATAGATAAATAATAGTGAGTAGTAGATAGATAATAGTAGTCATAGGCAGATAAAGTAGTTAGGTTAGAGTTAATATGGGAAGCCAATAGAAGCATGGTCAGAATCACATGGCATATACACATATCCTATCCTATCTTGATTCTTTACAGCAGGGAAAACCCAGGATTGGGATGCAAGACACCAGATTATTAATAACAGCTACCACTTATTGAGCATTACTACATGCCAGAAACAATGCTAAGTGTTTTAAATAACTTGTTTAAATACAGTCCCCTTAGTACTATGAGTGTCATTGTTACATCTCTGTAATGCTTAGCACACTGCCTAGCACATAGTAGGTATTTAGTAAATAGTTGTTGACATTAAAACATTTTGCAGCACTCCTAGTTTATCCCTTTTCAATATACATAATTTGCTTGATAAGTCAAATGAGAAGGCAATATTATTGGCATTTGACCTTTAACCACCTGAAGCACAAGTAGAACATATGTATGTAATCAAATCGATTACTAGGATATTTCTACATTGGCGAAAAAACTTTTCTACATTGGTCTAGATTGAAAGAAATCAGCCCAAGCCAGTGATGTGTCAAATGGGATATTATTTAGAAAAATTGCTGCATGTTTTACAGGCTCACAAAGCTAGACTGAAAAATATTCTTCTTGGCAAACATATAACAAAGTAATTAAAGGAGTCAACATTCAAAACAGGGAAGTGAAAATCTGAAACCGGCACTGAGACAAATAAAATAAAAGTATACTTTCAGCTGGGTGGGGAAATACTAATTCATTCAGCAGTCCCTAAGAGGGAAAAATGGAATACCATCAAGTAATTCCTTTTAGTACATTAAAAAAAAATCTCAATATTTCCAGTGTGAAAAGATTTTATCAGCAGCAAAACCAAAGTTTAAAAAAAGTTTAAAAATCTTCCCAGAAAAATTTAGATCCAGGCCTTTCCCCACCCCCATCCTATTTTTAACGATTAGTATTTTTTTTTCTTCTTTCTGCTTTTTCTTTTTATTTCTTTTTATTTTTTTATTTTTATTTGTTATTATTATTATACTTTAAGTTTTAGGGTACATGTGCACAATGTGCAGGTTTGTTACATATGTATACATGTGCCATGTTGGTGTGCTGCACCCATCAACTCGTTTTATCAGCAATCCAAAGTGTTGGGTGACTTTAGAGGACAGGTATCATTAAAGAGCAACTATATATGGAAAGGGCTTCCCTTGGCTTATCTAGCAATAGACAAGATATTAAGATGGGCAGCAAAGTCTATTTTCTCTCAGAGAAAGAGGAAATAGCCCAAACAGGAAAGGGATTCTTTTCTATTTTGTAATGGTTATTGTACCAGAACCATCACATCAATCCATCAATGACTCTATGTTTGAACACCTATGATAATGTCCATATAATTCATAGTGTAACACTCCACTGAGTGAGCGCATTAAGTTATTGCGTGACTCCAGTGAACTTTTTTTTCTTGGAGTATCTAGCTAGCTCATAGTTTAGTTACCATTTTAGGATGCGTATAGGAAGCCACAGTCACTAAAGTAGGTGACACCCTACTTTAATTCACCTCTAAATACAAACACTGACACACTCACACACAACCAATCACTCACATTGTTTCAGTCATGGTCAAACCAGAAAAAGCTACACTAAGTATCTACAAAAGAAAACATTTAATCCAGGTGACTGGTAACAAAGATGATAAATATGTTAAGTATTAAGTTAAATATGTTAAGTATTGAGATAAAATAAAAATTTTATAAGTATGATAAAATACTTAAGAAATCACATAGAGGGGACACAGAGGAAACCAAAAGGTTTAGGAACATCAGGCAGCTGTTGTCACCCATAAACTACAGGGATTAAGGTAGTTTTGGCAGCAATCACTGGGTACAAGCTAGAAACGCATTGCATCTGTTACAGAGGAAGTTAGCACAATGGAACAGACACAGCCACTCAGGAAGATGGGCCGAGATACGAAGAAAAAAGGGGAAAACAACCCACTTCTTCCTCCCCTCTGCTCATAATCTTGCTGGTGTGCCACGTCGGTTAAACCTAGCAAGAAACTAGGACACAGGGAAATACAGCTTTCAGGTGTTAGTCACCCTATGGGCTGGAGCAGAGCAGGAAAAGGGTATGAAATATATCTGTTATCAACAAGCCAAGAACTGCTCCCCACCGCCCCACCAAACATACACACACAGAGATAACTTGGTTTCAACATCAGAATTGTCACTCTCTGAATTTGAAGCTAATTGAATCAGTGTAAAATAAATAAAACCAACCAGCCCGGCCAACATGGTGAAACCCCGTCTCTACAAAAAAAAAAAAACAAAAAAAAAATTTAGCCGGGCATGGTGGTGCATGCTTGTAATCCTAGCTACTTGGGAGGCTGAAGCATGAGAATCGCTTGAACCTGGGAGGTGGAGGTTGCAGTGAGCCCAGATCGCGCCACTGCACTCTAGCCTGGATGACAGAGGAGGACTGTGTCTCAAATAAATAAATAAAGCCATCCATTAGCGAGACAATTTAACTTTCCAAGTCTACTTGACTCTAAGAATCTATGATGTCTTTCAATATGGTGAAGCTTAGAAAAGACAGAGGAATAAAGACCGAATGCTTACTATATGTTAGAATCAGTGTTTAATGCTTTTTGAACATCATATGACTTTATCCTCACATCAACTCCATAAGTTTATTACAGGGTTCAAGGTTATAAAGATATATCAACTCTATTTCATAGGTGAAGAAACTCAATGACGTGAATACATTACCCAGCATAGTACAATAAGTAAATATTGGAGTCTGGTTTTACATAATGGTGGGTCTGACTTAAAATTTTCACTAACAACACACAATCGGTGATGCAACTAATCTAAAGCTGTAGCCTAATCAATTGCTTTGTGTTTTACTGTCTGTTGTAATGATGTCATGATTGGAAAAAGGCGAAGAACAACCTGAACTAAAAAATACTTAAAGGGTGTATGACTTCCAAATTAACAGAAGAAAACTAGAAAAAAAGTTAAATAATCAAAATAAGGGAATAAAAGAAAAAATACGTAAAAGAAGAAACATTAGAAGGTACATAGTGAGATGGTAGATCTAAGCCCAAATATATCACTGATTATATTAAGTGAACTAAATGTACCAGCTAAAAGACAAAGATTGTCAGACTAGATAAAAACACAAGATTCAACAATATTTTGTTAACAAGTAACACAATGAAAACAGGATATCGTTTAAATATAAAAGAATAGGAAAAGATATACCATGCAAACACTAATCAAAATAATAACAATATTAATATCAAGCAAAAAGTTTACTGAAGACGAAGAGGGTCACTTCATAATTATAATGCTTTAAATCACATTAAAGATTTATTCAGACTAACGTTTGGTAGACCTAACATAAAATCTTTAGAATATATAAAGGAAAATTGACAGAAGTACAAGAAGAAACAGATAATAATCATGAAACTGGGACATTTTATATATCTCAGCATTTGATAGAACAGACAAAAAAATCAGCATGGATAGAGAAGATGTCAACAACATGATTAGCAAACTTGATATCACGGACATACAGAGAACAGTACTGCCAACAACTGCAATATGAGTATATTCTAGTCAAGCATACATTGAAATTTACTAAAAATTACCACATAGTGAGCCATAAATTAAGACAATGGCATTCTTTATCTTTGTTACTGTGTTTCTGTGAGGTTTTTTCTTTCTTTTTTTTTTTTTTTTTTTTTTTTTTTTTGGTGCTTGCTCCCAACCGAAGCTTCCGTTTGCCTGTCTTGGTCTGTGTATATCATTTCAAAGATTTTCTGAAATGTATGGTGCTCCTTGGTGAGCTGTTAATTTTTAGGACTTGAACACTAGAGAGCTGGTTTCAAGCTCCAAGTATAGGAGGCAGGGCTTTCATTGTTCACAAGGACCCCTAATGTCACTGTCAATGGTCTTTTCTCTGGGCTGGTTTAGTCTTACTGAGAAGAATCCTTTAATCCCCTGTTTTCTCATATGTAAACTCTGGATAATAATTGTTTCTAGCTCACAGGACAGTGTAAGCATTAATGAGATAATCCATATCAAGTGCTTAAAATAGTTCCTGGAACATTGAAACTTTCAATATATATTGGCTACTATTATTCAGAGCATTCAACTACCCTCATGGTTTCAATATTGCTGATTAGATATGTTGATGATGCCCAGATTTATATATTTAATTGCTTCCTTAACATTTCCACTTGGATATAGCTCAGCCATCTCGAACTTAACATGTCCGCTCTCCTCTCATCTCAGTAAACAGCATTGTCATGTTTGCACTTGCTGAAACCAGAATCCTAACTCCCCTTCTATGAGTTCATGGCCTTTCTCCCCCAACTAAGATGGAAGCTACTAGGTAGCAAAGACATTCTCTGTCATCTTCTCCTTTGGGGTTATGATCAGTGTGTCTCTGCACTGGCTGTGACTGAACCAGTGTACAAAATACAATGAGGCACTGAAATAAGGAACAATTGCACCCAATTAACACTGTAGTTGTAAAACCGTATTATTTGAAGGTTCAATTTGTTTCTAACTCCTTGATCTTCTTCTGTTCCCATTTTTTCCATGCGTTTTCTTTTTCTTGCTTCAATCCATCTTCAGTTATTTTCAGATAGAGCCTCATTCTCTCCTCCATTTGGATTTTGCTTCATTTCATTTTATTTCCATTTCCTCACAACATTGCTGGTGAGGACTCTACCTATTCTCCAATTGTCATGCCCTAACTGCTGTTTCCTGAGATCCTGGGCATCATAAGATATCCTTGGATTCTTCACAGCAGACTGTTAAATTTGGAAATGTAGACTCTTATTCAGATATTTTTGTTTTTTTCTTTCAGACTGCACTGTTAGGCCTTTAGGACTTGATGTTGTTTATTCTTAGAGACTTCCTGGGGCATCAAAAACAGCTTAAAACAATTACTATGTGTGCACTGGCATATATGACATCCAATCGCCCTATGTTAAACTGAATTTCAATGAGTTTTCTGTAAATGAATCAGAAACATATGGATTTCATCCTCTCTATCTGCACTTTTTTAAAAGCAGGAACTCAGTATTTGGGTTTCATTGAATATAAAATATTTGAAACTGACTGAGATATGACAAATCAGGGAAGAGAGGCTTTCCTAATTTGATAGCCATCTTGTCTCTAATATTCTAGTTAGTAACGATGTGTTTGTTGATTTCTCATCAACTTCACTTTCCTCTGCTTGCTTCTAAGTTTTCCTTCATTCTTCTAAATTCCTATTTATCCTTCTGCTTCATCCAGCCATCCTATAAATAATTATCTGTTGACCACTACTCTGCCCTGCCTGTGCTACCTCCCTGGAGGGCTATATAACCAGAGATTTCCAACACACTGGGAAAGTGCCACAATAGAGGGGCATAAAACAAGCTTTGAGGAGAGGGCAACTTTTTGTCCATTTTGCATTTTCCTCCCTTTTGTTTGCCTTTCTTTTCACTCTCTTCACAGAGATGCTCTCCATTTTACTTTCCTTGCTCTGATCTTCATTACTAGTCTTTTTTCTCCTTGCTACCATGAATGTTTGTGTCTTCCCCCAACCCTGAAAATTCATATGTTGAAGCCAAAATCCCAATGTGATGGTATTTGGAGGTGGAGTCTTTGGGGATGATTAGGTCATGAGGGTGGAACCCTGATGAATGAGATTATGGCCTTATAAAACAGACCCCAGAGACCTCCCTTACTCCTTCCATTATGGAGGTTTACAGCAAAAAAATGGCTGTTTATGAACCAGGAAGCAGGCCCTCACCAAATAACAAATCTGCCAGGGCCTAGATCTTGGACTTTCCAGCCTCTAGAAATATGAGAAATAAATTTCTGTCACTTAGAAGCCACCCCGTGTATGGTATTTTGTAATGGCTGCCCAAACAGACCAAGACACTCCTGAGTTTTCTACAGCCACATTAACTGCTTTCCAATTCCCCATTGTATCAATGTTTAGGTCCATCTGGCACTGCATATGCATGAGCAGTTTAATGCTTTCCTCTACTTGACTTTTATCCATTGTCCTGAATGGAATCCCCAGAGTCTGAGCCTTTTGCTGCTCTTAGTCTGCGTGAGTTTGATAGGGGTCTTTATTTAATTTTAATTTTAATTTTAATTTCAATAGTCTTGGGGGAACAGGTGGTGTTTAGTTGCATGGAAAAGTTCTTTAACGGTGATTTCTGGTTTTTTCTTTTTTTTTGAGATGGAATCTCACTCTGTCACCCAGGCTGGAATGCAGTGGTGTGATCTTGGCTCACTGCAACCTCTGCCTCCTGGGTTCAAGTGATTCTCCTGTCTCAGCCTCCCAAGTAGCTGGGATTGCAGGCACCCGCCACCACACCTAGCTAGTTTTTGTATTTTTAGTAGAGACAGGGTTTCACCATGTTGGCCAGGCTGGTCTCAAACTCCTGACCTCAAGTGATCCACCTGCCTTGGTCTCCCAAAGTGCTGGAATTACAGGCATGAGCCACTGCACCTGGTCGTTCAGTGGTGATTTCTGAGATTTTGGTGCACCCATCGCCCAAGCAGTGTACACTGGTACCCAAAGTGTAGTTTATACCTCACCCCCCTCCCATGCTTCCCTCCTGAGTTTTCAAAGTCCATTATATAATTCTTATGCCTTTGCATTCTCATAGCTTAGATCCCTCACTTTAGTAGAGGTCTTGAGAGAGCAGAGCCAGCTCCTAATAGGGTAAAGCTGTGTGAATGCATTGAAATCTCCAATTGCAGTGCACAAAATATGTGGCCAAGACTAATACAACTCTAACATGGTGAGGAATTAGTATGAAGTGTTAAATTACATAAGTAAATAGATATCCAGTAGACAGAACAGTCAGCCACTCTGATTAATGTTGCCTCCTCCACCTTCATAATTGCATTAACTTAGTAACGATGCTCTCAATCATAAAAATACAAGTAAAGACATAATCCTTTAAATAGTTTTCCTTTAACTACTTTGGTGAATTAGTGTCATTCTGTTTACCTATACCACATTTTGAAGCATTCTGCTAAAGACAATATAATTCTATCAGTAGTGAATATGACAAGCAAAAAAAGGAGATATTTGAGGGGGCAGGAATGTATAGATATGAACATTCAGACAGGCTCAAGTGCTTATAAAGCTCCTTTCCATCCACCTACACATCTCCTTGCTGTGTCAAGACCTTTACGATCCCAGAATGAACCAGTTAAATAAACAGCTACAGATCTAGTGCTCTCATGGGAACACAAAAAAGTCTTTACTTCTGCAAAATTTTTCATTAGGTAATTCACAAAATTAAAATTTAGGCAAAATTGAAGAAAAATACAGGATATAAGGGAGAAATTATGTTTTATTTTAAACATTTTATCTAGTAATCATAAATACAGTGCTTAACTACTTGACAGGCACTGTCCAAATCATCTTATAAATATTAAGTATAATTTGCATGACAACTGTTTAGTAGGGGGTGTAAATTTCATAACAACTCTTCAGTAGCTATTATCTGTAACTTTTAGATGAGAAAACTCAGCCACAGTAAGATTAAGTGATTTGCACATGGTCACACATTTTTAAGGGGTAGAATCAGGATTTGAACTTAGACATACCAGGCCAGGCGCGGTGGTTCATGCCTATAATCCTAGCACTTTGGGAGGCCAAGAAGGGAGGATTGCCCAAGCTCAGGAGTTCAAGACTACCCCGGGCAACATGGTGAAATACCATCTCTACTAAAAATACAAATATTAGCCAGGTGTGGTGGTGGGAGCCTGTAATCCCAGCTACTTAGGGAGGCTGAGGCAGGAGAATCGCTTGAACCCAGGATATGGAGGATGCAGTGAGCTGAGACGGCACCGCTGCACTCCAGCCTGGGTGACAGAGTGAGACTCTGTCTCCAAAATATAAAAAATTAAATAAATAAATAAATAGACATGCCAGCTCCAAAGTTCATGTTCTTACCGCTCCACTATACAGCTATGCTATGGTAGAAATAGAAGACGTGTGGAGTATTTAAAAACTTAGAAATTGAAGTTTACCATACAAATTCTAATAAGAACCTAACATGTTCTAGAAGACACCTGTCTCACAAAGATCATATGTAAAATGGTAATAGTACCTATCACATAAGAAGTTGTGGGATTTAAATGAGCTTATATATTTAGCAAAGAGCCTGGCATTTGCTGATAGTATCCATTTTTCCCAAGAAACAAAAGGCAAATTGAGCACTGCGTGTGTGTTCATGTATATATTCATGAATAAATTGGTGGATAGCTGTATAGAAGACTATTATAAATAAGAAAATCTATAAATGACTATATTTTTCAGATTCAAAGGGAGTGAAAAGAACCTCCCCTATTGAGGAGAGGAAATCAAAGTCACATTGTTAGACAAGGATGTGGGTTGGGAGATATCGTGACCATCTGCAAAATACAATCTACCACAAAAGGTTCTATTTCTAATCCTGTGAATGACCAACAAATGTTTGGATTAATAATCTGAAGTTCTTACAGTGTTGATCATCTTGAGTACACAGCTTTTCTTAATGAATTAATTATGTAATAAGCACTAGAATTTTATTTTAGCTCCTCAGTATCAAAAAGTTTTCCTAACCTGTGTGAATTCCCTGTTGAATAAATCTCAGTGGAAATCAGATTCTTACCTTTCACCATTGCATCTGCTGGTAACCAAAGCAAGGGCATACGACCTGATCTCTGCCACCTCAACCCCCTTTTGGTCTCTGAAGTTTGATTGCGTGGCATCAAGACCAATAGATAGGCAGATGTGGCCATAGGGCTGCAATCAAGCAATGTAATGTGAGGGAAAGTGATACATGCATCTCCATGTTCTTGAATGACACTAATGAACAAAGAGGTTATATTTTTCTTTTGCCCCTCCTTTCACAAAATAAAAATTTAAAAAACCCCTCTCTTTACACCATTGCATTCTCTCAATCGTTTTAAATTGTTTGGAGAGAGATATTTTCCTTAACTCTTCTTGGGTAATATTGGGAGAAATTCTCTCTCCCTAAAGCATTAATTTTATTTCAAACCCAGAGTGGAAAGTACAGATATAATTTTTTAAATCCCAAGTAATTTTTTGTTCACTTGATTGAACCCCAAGTGGGTATATGTGTGTGTGTGCATGTGCACATGAACACATCACATATATATTCACAAATATTGGGCCAGAAGATTCATATTCTCAGTGAAATTCTCTCTGAACTACTCATGCTAAATCCTAAAACTATCATTTTTTTTTAAAGAAGCTAAATTTGAGCATGCGATGCTCATTATGTTATTAAATAATTCTTTCTAAATATTAGTAACCCATTCCCTACTCTTTTGATGTACCTAGCCAAGTATTTTGTTTTACTGATGTAAACTATGCACTTCTGACCTATCAATAAAGGAGCTTGCGTCTTCAACTCCTTTCTCCTGTAGTAGGGGTAGATTTATCATATTTATCTAGTCTTTCCTAACCAGACACCAATTATCTGTGAGATGGCTGGTCAGAGTTGGAGCTGTGGCTAAAAAATGGAGAGAAAACTCCACTTGCTTACATGGAGATAAATAGAAACAAAATGTTCACATTTGTCCCATCAGCCTCATGATCTAGATATTTGAAACCTATCAAACTGTTGGATAGAGTACTTGTTCTCACCAAATACATTCATTCTTAATAATGAAAATTTACATGTGTGCAATCTATTATTACTATGCAAGATGCAGAGGTTCCTCTTCTACTTGTAAGTAGCAGTAATCCATTTCATTGGTTGAGTACGCTACACTTTTGAAAGCACATTCTAATAACTCTTAAAACTGTGTGAGGTAGATATTGTCTTCATTTTACAGGTGAGAAAACTGAGGCTCATAGAGATCATTTGACTTTTACAAGGTCAAGTTGTAAGTATCAGAACCATGATATGAAACTACATCATCTGACTGCAGTTCAGTAGGCTATCAAAACTATTCCCGTGTTATTTTCCATTGCATTTCGTGGTCATCCTTCATAAGCCCTTTCTTTGGTAAACAAACAAACAAACAAACAAAAACTTTAAAATAAAGTCTAACAAAGGAGCATCAACACTAAACATTGAACTCACTGGTCAGAAACTTCCTGGCTCACAACTAGAGATTTCTAAATGATGGAAAGAGGGCAGTTAACATGTTGTGATGTTCTTTCTTTCAGCCATAACTTTTCTTGTAGGTTTATAGTTATGGTTTGGCTGTGGAGTACAAAGCTATAAAACTTAAATGAATAGAAGTCAGATCGAGGTCTTTCAAGCTAGACATAATGTAAGTCACACAAATAAAGATGAACCAACAAATTTTTTAAAATTCATTACAAAGACCCCAGTGGAAAACATAACCCTAATTTATAAAATCTCCCCACTGTGAAGCATATTTTGTGTGATACACAGGGGAATAAACCCATAACTATTATTATTGGGAATGAAAACTATATCATAAAACTTATATCCGGAGGCTCAAAGTATGCTTCTGATACAAACCCTGCCCTTCATACACACACACACACACACACACACACAAATATTTGGGAAAGACCCAGATTTTCTCTACATTGGAGCATAAGTAACAACGACTTCCCCATGTAAAACCTCTTGTCAAGTCACATTAAATACAATAAACATATCAAATGCAGGCTGCATGTAGAGACTCACGTCTGTAATCTTAGCACTTTGGAAGGATCACTTGACCCAGAAGTTCAAGGCTGCGGTGAACTACGATTGAGTCACTATACTCTCTTCTGGGCGACAGAGTGAAATCCTGTCTCTAACAAAACACATACATACATACGTATGTACATATAGTTTTCCACCCTGATTTCCATTGTCCTGGAAGTTGAGGCCCCCTTTTATTCCAATAGAATAACATCCATCTTTCAGTTTTGGAATGCTTCAAAATGCTACTTTGATATTGTGTTTTGCCCCCATGCTGTTGTAGTTGCACACTCTTCTCCCTATTTCTGAGTTAATCCTGTCCTACTGTGCAGTTAGTGAGTGCATTGACTGTAGATAAGTATTTAAGGCAAGACTATATAGTTAATATGAGAGGCTGAATAATGGCATCCTAAAGATGCCCACTTCCTAATCCCTGGAATTTGTAAATATCTTCCCTTAAAAGGTAAAAAGGGACTTTACAGATGTGATTAAGAATTCCAAGATGAGAAGATTATCCTGGATTATCCAGCTTGGCCCAGTGTACTCACAAGGGTCCTCACAAGAGGGAAACAAGAGAACATTTAGAGAGAAGATCAGCAAGGATACAGATAACTTGAATAATAGTATAAACCAGCTAGACCTAATAGACATACACAGAAAACTCCATTTAACAACAGCAGAATATACATTCTTCTCATGTCTACATGGAATATTCTCCAGGATGTACCATATACTAAACCATAAGACAAGTCTCCATAAATTTTAAAAGACTGAAATCTTACAAAATATCTTTTCCAACCATAATGGAATAAAACAATTAGAAATCAATAACATAAGGAAAACTGGAAAATCCACAAATATGTAGAAATTAAACAACATACTCTTTAAACTGGGCAGAAAATAAATCACAAGGCAAATAGAAAATACTTTGAGATGAATGAAAATGAAAACACAGCATACCAAAACTTAGGAGATGCAGTAAACACAGTGCTCAGAGTTAAATTTATAACAAGCTGTAAATGCCTATATTAAAAAGAAGAAAGATCTCTTGCAAATTGATAACCCTATTTTACACCTTAAAGAACTAGAAGAAGTTCAAACTAAAACCAAAGCTAGCAGAGGGAAGGAAAGAATGAAAATTAGAGCAGAAATAAGTGAAATGGAGACTAGAAAAACAATAGAGAAAATCAACGAAATCAAAAGTTGGTTGTTTGAAAAGATTAACAAGTTTGCCACACGTTTAGGTAAGTTCACTAAGAAAAAAGGGAGAGAAGATGCAAATCACTAAAAGCAGAAATAAAGATGGAGACATGATTACTGACCTTACAGAAATAAAAAGGATTATAAAAGAATACTATGAACAACTGTAAATGAACAAGTTGGATAACCTAGATGAAATGGACAAATTCCTGAAAACATACAAATGATCAAAATTTGCTCATGAAGAAATACAAAATCAGAACAGACTTATAACAAGTACAGAAACTAAATTAGTAATAAAAAAAAATCCACTTAACAAAAAAGAGCTCAGGACCAGATGGCTTTGCTGGTGAATTTTACCAAACATTTAAAGAAGAAAAACATCAATCCTTTTCAAACTCTCCCAAAAAATAGAAGAGAAGGAAACATTTTCTAACCCATTCCAAAAAGCCAGCTTTATTCCGGATACCAAAGTCAGACAGAGATATCACAGGAAAACTATAGTTCAATATTCCTCATAAACATAGATGCAAAAATCCTTAAAATATTACCAAACCAAATTCAGAAACATATAAAAAGGATTATTATTAAGACCAAGTGGGATTTGCCCTAGGAATGTAAGATTGCCTTAATATATGAAAATCAATTACTTTTATACACCATTGTAAAGTAGTAAAGGACAAAACCCATATGGCCATCTAGTAGAGGCAGAAAAAACATTCAACAAAACCCAACACTGATTCATGATGAAAATCTCTCAACAAACCAGGAATAGAAGGGAACTTTTCCAACTTGGTAAAGGGTACCCATGAAAAATTTTCAGCTAACATACTTAATTGTGAAAGAAAACTGTGCACCTAAGAAATTAAATACAACCAGATTAGAAAGAAAGAAGTAAAACTATATTAGCAGGTGACATGTAGAAATTCTTAGGGAACACACACACACAATGTGGAGCTACTATAACGATTTTAGTAAGGTCACAAGTTGCAAGATCAATATGCAAAACTTAATTGTATTTCTATAAACTTATAGCAAATAACCAGAAAGTAAATTTAAAAAAAAATTTCATTTACAAAAATGAAACAGAGTAAGATACTTAACTGTAAATTTAACAAAAGAAACCCAGGATTTGTATACTGAAAACTACAAAATGTTGCTGAAAGTAATTTAAAAATACATCCATAAATGGAAAGACATTCCATGTTTATGGATTATAAAATTCAAGGATCTATTATAAAAATTGACAAGATAATTTTAATATTTAAATGGCAATGCAAAAGACCTAAAATAAAGCAATTTTGAAGAAAAACAAAGTGTACTTACTATAAAGCTACAGTATCAAGACAGTGTGGTATTCATATAAAGATAGACCTATAAGGATCAGTGGAACAGAAGTCTAGAAATATGTCTTATGTTTATGGTCAACTGATTTTTTTTTTTTTTTTTTTGAGACAGAGTCTCACTCTGTTGCCCAGGCTGCAATGCAGTGGTGCACGATCTCGGCTCACCACAACCTCTGCCTCCTTGGTTCAAGTGATTCTCCTGCCTCAGCCTCCCAAGTAGCTGGAAGTACAGGCATGTGCCACCATGCCCAGCTAATTTTTGTATTTTTAGTAGAGACGGGGTTTCACCATATTGACCAGGCTGGTCTTGAGCTCCTGACCTCAAGTGATCCACCTGCCTCAGCCTCCCAAAGTGCTAGGATTACAGGCATGAGCCACTGCACTCAGCCAGTCAATTGATTTTTAACAAAAGTGCCAAGACAATTCAATGAGAAAAGGATAGTCTTTTCAATAGATGGTTGTACTGGCACCACACACAAACTTTAATTCAAAATGGATCATCAATATCAATGCAAGAATTAAAAGCATAAAACATCTGGAAGAAAATACAGGAGAAGATTTGTATGGCCTTTGGTTAGTCAAGGAGTTCTTAGGTTAAAACCAAAGCACAAGCCATTAAAAAAAAATACCTGGTAAGCTGGACTTTATAAAAATTAGGAGTGCTTCAGAAGACACCATTAAGGAAACGAAAGGGCAACCTACAGAGTGGATGAAATTATTTGCAAATCGTATATCTGATAAAAGCCTTGTATCTAGGCTGAGCATGCTGGCTCACACCTGTAATCCCAGTGCTTTGGGAGGCTAAGGCAAGAGGATTGCTCGAGGCCAGGAGTTCAACACCAGCCTGGGAAACACAGCATCTCTCCAAAAAGAAAAAGAAAATACCCAGGTGAGGTGGCACATGCCTGTAGTCTTAGATAATATGGGGGCTGAAGTGGGAGGATCACTTGAGCCCAAAAGTCCAAGGTAGCAGTGAGCTATGATTGTGCCACTGCACCTTAGCCTGTGTGACAGAGAAAGACCTTCTCTTGAAAAAATAAATAAAAGACTTGTATCTAGAATATATAAATAACTCATAAAGCTCAATAGTAGAAACACAACCCAATTAGAAAATGAGCAAAATAACATGTGAATGGCTAACAAGTACATTTAAAAGTGCTTGACATCATTAGTCATGAAGGAAACTAAAACTACAGAGAGTTACCAATGCATATCAACTAAAATGGTATGTGAAGAAATGGTATCCTTATCGATTACTTGTGGAAATGTAAAATGGTACATCCGCTACCCAAAACAGCTTAGCAGTTTCTTAAAAAGTTACACATAAACTTACCAAATAACCCAGCAATTTTACTCTTAAGAATCTACCTGAGAAATAAAAACATATGCACAAAGATTTGAACATAAGTATTCATAGCAGCATTACCATAATAGCCCCAAACTAGAAATAATCCAAGTGTCTAACAATCTGATAAATGAATAAATGTGGTATATCCATATAGTGGAATATTTGTCAGCAATTGAAAGGAATGCAAACACTGATACATGTTAAAATATGGATGGACCTCAAAAATATGGTAAATGAAAAAAAAAAAGTGAGATTCACCAGGATACATACTGTATGATTCCATTTATAGGAAATGCACAAAAATGCATATTTATAAAGACAGAGAGTAGATCAATGGTTGCTGGGGCTGGGAGTATGTGAGTGGGTATTCATTGCAAACAGATTTGTGAGGAACTCAGGGAAAAGTTCTAAAATGGAAATGTTCTAAAATCGGATTGTGCTTGGGGTTTGCACATCTTTATAAATTTATTTAAAATTATTGAATTATAACTTAGGGTAAATAAATTATTGCCCAATAAAGCTGTATATTTTTTGTTTAAATTTTTAAGGGAAAAAAAGGGAAGAAAAAAATTTAGATTAGGTTGTTATTTACACAGGCTACTGTGCTTAGTTTTATTGTAGCACTTAATTATACTCTCTTCAAATCAGCTGTCTAATTCTCTGACTTTCCCATTGGAAATGTAAACAGGATCACAACTGATGGATTTGATAATTATCCTTTACTGCGTTAGGTATTTAGATGGGGGCTACCTTTCTTGGCCAACTGACATCTCAAGCACCCAGCACTGAAGCTGAAAGCAGAAATCAGGAAGAACCAGGAGATTAAAGAGAATAAAAGGCATACAATATGCATATGAATCCATGAAGACATGTTCCATGGAACTGTTCAATGCATCTAAAGAGCCCAGTGTGAGAATCCCACTGGAATGACAGTTGATGTGCCTGCCAGTCACCTTGGGGCAGGGAAGTGATACCAGCCTAGAGGAGAAGAGGAGGGAGAGGCAGGTGAAAGCGAGTAGTGAGAACAAAATGTGAGCAAACAACCTTCATTACTGGCAATTTGTGTTATTCCAAAACTGGTATCCAACCGATGAGCTGCTGGAGACATGTGAGGACCGTTTGTATTCTCAAACCCCAAACATTCGTTTCATAGTCCTAAAACAATGAATCCTACAGCTCACTATCACATTTAATAGCTCTGGGGAAAACCAGAAAAGGACAGATTGGGCAGGGGTTCAAAGAGGAAGTGTCTTCTGCCAAACCGAGTGGCCCCACTTCCTCTCTGCGCAAGAGTGGAATCTGAGATAGACCCTGCTTCCAGCAGTCTCCCAGACAAGACAAAGGGTCTCACTTGTGAATCAAAGTTCACTGCAACAGCATAACAGGCTGAGACAGGTTCCCATCTCATCCAGATATTCCCCATAAAAGGCAGAGGATAGAGTAAGAATGCCAGTCCCAATATCCTGTAAATGCCTGTGGATTTTGATGTGGACTGGACAGAGGAATGGAGAGAGAAAGGGGAGGTGACCCTCACAGGAAGCTAACGTTTCTCAAGGGCCCACATGACAAGCACTATTAGGTACTTTTATTTAATACTTCCAGCAACACTGTCACATGGGCATTGTTATAACCTACATTGTTATACCTACAAGAAACTGGGGTTCAAAAATCTTTTTTGCCTGTAAAATAGCTAATATTATACATTATACCTATATACAGGCAAGAATCTAAGGCTTAAAATCTTAAGTGAACAGTGTTACACATTTGGTAAGTAGCAGATATGGGATTTAAATTCAGGTCCATATGAGCCCTGAACCCCTGTTCTTTTTTATTACATATGCCGCACTGTCCAATCACGTTTAAATAGTTTAAAAACACGTTCAGCCTTTTAGCTTAGGCTTTCTGATTTCTTGTTTCTGGATGATAATAAGCCAGCCAAAAGTCCTCCCGGGAATTCTTTTCTCCCCAAGGGCTGGAAGGATAAAAACACACCACTGTGCCCTTGAAGCTTCACTAACAATCACAACTATAAAGGCTGGAGTCAATGCTGAGAGGATATTATTAACAAATGGCTTTAGAAAACCTTCAGAGGGTTTGCAGCCACCCACATCATTTGTAAAATCTTAGGGAAGAAACCTGATCCAGTAAATGACTAGGAAGAAAACAAACCCTAGTATCAGAAATATAAAGGGAGGAGGATCATTGCCTTTAGACAATTTGCTCTATTGTGAACAATAAAAATGTTCCAGTTGATTCAACAAAAAATAATAAAAAACAAGGCTATTTTTAAAAAGGCATTTATAGCACTGCAGTTTCATTTCCTTTGCCTTTAGATCTTCACGCTCTCATTCTGAGCAGCAGATGCTGTCATATAAGGAAGACCACCTGCTTTCCAGGGCATCTCTGCAACAAATAGCTTTGAGGGAGAGAGAAAAAAGATCACAGGATGAAAAGGAAAGAATTAGAAAGGGGGGAAACGGGAAATTAAGAAGTTGGCTTAATGCACATCTTCTGAATTATTCAACTGCTAAAAAGCCGACAGATTTCTTTTGACACTTGACTGTCTCACTCTGTGCCTGTATCCATATTCCACTTTTTAAGGACCTACTTTAAGAGAATTCTGTCCATCTGCACAGCCCAGCTTTGTGACATATTTATCTTTCTTTGCGAAATGGAAGCATAAAAAATTTATGGAACATGGGTATTAATTAAATGGTATTTAGTTCAGGGAAGTTGCCCAGCTTAAAAAGGACTCCTAGGAGTGAATCCTTTGTAAAGAAATATAGTTGTGGAAATAAAAATAGCCCACACTCACTCACTACCTCCCCCCAGCAAAATGACTTAAGCAGTGTTTTTGAGTCCCCAGGTTTCTAAAAGCTTGTTAAACTCTTATTTAAAGCAACAGGTAATGACTTGTTTCTGCTGAACTGACCCCAAAGGCTAATTGTTTGGAGTGATCTAGGTCCCCACATGCCAAGGAAAAGAAGACATTAAGGAAATCATTCACATAATTCCAACCCACTTAACACACTCACCTGAAACATATCAATAATAAAAGTGATAACAGGAAAATGTTTACAGTTTTGAAGTCTCAGGAAACAATTTGTTCTAGATGGTATTTTTTATATATCAAAGGTTTTCTTTTTATTAAACACTCAGATGTTATTTTAGATTTTAACAGGTTTTAAAATCTGTCAAATATATTATTCATTTCTTTGCCTTCTTAAACAGTGTTTACTTAATTATAATGTATTCCACTAAACTTCCAAAAAACGGTTTCAGAGAACTATTAAATGATATTTTAAACATAATTTGAACTCTGCATGATGTCCCAGGATGCTTGCATCAAACACTAGTGACAGGATGGGGCTAAAATAAAGTAAGGCCCTTGGGATGATAAGAAGACTTGGTCTTCATATTCTGTGGAGACCATATCTTCCTGTATTATTTTAACTCTATGTCTGATTTTTAAATTTTTTTCAACTTTTATTTTAGATACAGGGTGTACATGTGCAGGTTTCTTACATGGGTATGCTCCCAGGTAAGGAGCACAGTACCCAATAGGTAGATTTTCTACTCCCACTCTCTCTCCTTCTCCCATCCAGTAGTCCACAGTATCCATTGTTCCCATGTTTGTGTCCAGGTGTACTCAATGTTTAGCTCCCACTTGTAAGCGAGAACATGCAGTATTTTGTTTTCTGTTCCTGCATTAATTCAGTCAGGTTTATGGCCTCCAGCTTTATCCATGTTGCTGCAAAGGACATCATTACATTCTTTTTATGGCTGCATAGAACTCCGCAGTGTATATGTACCACATTTTCTTTATCCAATCCACCATTGATGGGCACCTAGGTTGATTCCATGTCTTTGCTATTGTGAATAGTGTGGCAATGAATATATGAGCATATATGTCTGTTTGGTGTAATTATCTATTTTCCTTTGGGTATATACCCAGTAATGGGATTTCTGGGTCAAATGGTGGCTCTAAATTCTTTGAGAAATTTTCACACTGCTTTCCACAGTGGCTGAACTAATTTACATTCCCACTAACAGTGCATAAGCATTCCCTTTTCTCTGCAACCTCACCAACATCTGTTATTTTTTGACTTTTTTTTTTTTTTTTTTTTTTGGAGATGGAGTCTCGCTCTGTCACCCAGGCTAGAGTGCAGTGGTGCAATCTTGGCTCACTGCAGCCTCTGCCTCCTGGGTTCAAGCAATTCTCTGCCTCCGTCTCCCGAGTAGCTGGGATTACAGGCGCCCAACACCACGCCTGGCTAATTTTTTGTATTCTTAGTAGAGACGGGGTTTCACCATCTTGGCCAGGCTGGTTGTGAACTCCTGACCTCGTAATCCACCTGCCTTGGCCTCCCAAAGTGCCGGGATTACAGGTGTGAGCCACCGCACCTAGCCTTCTTGACTTTTTAATAATAGCCATTCTGACTAGAATTTTCGCCCAATTCTTGTACCTCTTTGAACCTCTTGGCTTTAAATCTGCCTTGTTGGGTTCACAGATCTTAACATGTTATGATTGTTACCGAATCCTAATCAAGCCTGCATAATGAAAAACCTGCCTTAAACAAGACTCTCAAACTCTTGCTTCCTGAACAACTGGTAACATTCAAGCTAAGTCTCTCAATAAATATTTTGGGGATGCTTATATTGCCACAAATTAGAAATAAAGTGATTCAGTGGTATTCCCTGGGAGTTGCTCTTGCTTGGGGGTGCTGGATGGTGCCTCCGTGGAAGTGTCATGACCCTAAAATATAGGGGATTTGTTTCAACTGTCTGCCCAAATTAGGGCTGAAAGGAGGTAGCAATGGCCATGCTCTTTCCCATACTAATATGGCCGAGTTTTGAAAATGAACTGAACCTGTTGTCAGCCTGTTCGTCTTCTCACGGCCCTACTCATTCTTCTGGTTTCTATTTTTCGTGTTTATTCTGATGACTCCTAGTTCTTTATTTCCAGTTCACAGCTTTCACTGATGCATCAAACCTACAAATATAACAGCTGATTGGACATCTCCATTGGATATCTCAAGAGTGCAAGAAACTCAAAGTGTTCCAAACTATACTCATCCTCTTTTCACCTCCCAAAACTACTCGTTTTTCCTACTCCAGCAATGATCCCAACATACGTCTACTTTGATAAGCCTGTTATCCTTGACTTTTTCTTCCCCCTTATCCAAGCAACCACCAAAATGTTTGATTGAAAACATTACATTAAAATTATGTAAATTCAACTCTACACACTTTGTTGAACTTAGTAAGGGATGCTTTCATATGCAAAGAACTACATCGTTTTATTAGGTTTTAAGAAATTTTTATCAAATGTAAATTTTCACCTCCTATATTGATTTAAATTTTCCATAAAGTACTGCTTTAGTATCAATAGGTCTTTCAGTAATCTTCCCGTAACAGCACTTATAAGATAATGCCATATATAATTGGCTATTTAAAAAATATTTTTATTATGAACTATAAACATGCAAACAGAAAGTGTATAAACTTATACGTACAGTTTAACAAATTGTCCTAAAGCAAATACTTGTATAATTACAATGCAGGTCAACAAATAGAACATCGCTGGCACCCCAAAACCATCCAGACATCCTTTAAAGATCACAATTCTCTTTCCCTCCGAAAGTAGCCACTATTCTGATATCTATTGTAATAATTAGTTTATTTTATTTTCAGCACCTATGTATACATTTTTAAGTAATACAGTTCAGTTGCCTTACGATCTTCTTTTTACATTTTATAGAAATGGCACTATGCTGTTTGCATTATTTTGCTCCTGCTTTTTACTCAACATTATATTTGTAAGATCCATCCATATTATTTTATGTAACCAAAGTTTTCTTATAAATGACTATTTACTTACCTGTCTCCTCAGTGGACTGTCAGTATCTATCATGTCCCTTCTATTCACCACTATATTTCCACCACTTCCTAGTATGTGTTCAAAAAATATTTGTTGTAAAAACCAAAACCATCTGTATCTACACAACTTACTGTCTACATTAACATGACCTTATTATGCCACTGTCTTCATCAGTATGACTTTATTATTCCAGGAAAATCTTGCCCCAAAAGACAACAGTTACAAATAACTTTATTATTTAATTCAGAAACTTCCTTTAAAAGCCCTTTAAATGAACATTAAATTGTCCAACTCTTTAATAAATGGCATCAAACAATTGAAACAACTTCTTATTCTCTGAGATTCTTTGAACCTCTTGGCTCTAAATCTGCCTTGCTGGGTGCACAATTCCTAACTTATTATGATTGTTACCCAATCCTAATCAAGCCTCCACACTGAAAAACCTGCCTTAAACAGGACTCTAAAACTCAGTAAATGTCTCGATTTTGCTCCCTGTCTTCTGAGATGCACTAAGATTCTGTCAAGGTAGTGGCTGGCAATTGTACAAGTATTTGCTTTATCACCATTTATTACTCTTATCATTGTAAAAATAAGCTCAGCTTTGTCTCATCAACAGGTTGTTTTGATTATATTTTCAGGGAGCCATCATTGTTCATACGACTGAGTTTGTAAATGAACCAAAGAAACCGCAGGCAGCATATTCAGGTTAGAAAGGCGGTGTGCTTTGGCACAGCACAGCATTCCTGCTAACTGCTAAAGCATCTAGCACTTTGCACAGAATAACAGCAGAGGCAAAGTCTTTCATGAAAATCAGTTTATAAAGGCCTGCTACTTAAAGATTGTACTTTATGCAAGATCATTAGGATAACCTAAGAATAGACCCTCAGAACAAGGTAGGATTAATGCTCAACAACCCTCTAAGGATTTACAAATAGACCTTCAGAACAAGACTGATTAGCCCACACCTTATGCTTTCTAAGAAAAGGTGGAGAGAATACTCCCAGGGTGTCTGTACAAATATTTGTCATGGCCAGTGATATGGTTTGGATCTATGTTCCTGCCCCAATCTCATGTCAAATTGTAATCCCCGGTGTTGGAGGTGGGGCCTGGTGGGAGGTGATTGGATTATGGAGGTGGTTTATTATAGTTTAACACCATCCTCCTTGATGCTGTTGTTGTGATAGTGAGTTCTTGTGAGATACTGTTTAAAAGTGTGTGACACCTTCCCATTCTCTTTCTTCTTCCTCTCTGGCCACGTGAAGTATCTCACTCCCTCTTTGCCTTCCACCATGATTGGAAGCTTCCTGAGGCCACTCCAGAAGCAGAAGCTGCTATGCTTCCTGCACAGCCTGCAGAACTGTGGGCCAATTAAGCTTGTTTTCTTTATAAATTACCCAGTCTCAGGTAGTTTTTTTTATAACAGTGTGAGATGGAATAATACAGCCAGCAAGCTTGCCAAAGCCTTGAGCAGACTGAACTGAGATATTGGAGTTCCATTCATCAGAAGAGGTAGGGGATTCAGGGTTTCCATTCATTTCCATCATTACTACCATGAACAATGCCTTACTCTTCTCTCAAAAAATTGTCTCATGATCAAAACAACAGTGTAATGGTGAGACTTTGAGCTAGGGATGGAGGAAATGTATTTTCCATGTGCAATGGATGTGACTCTTTGAAGACTTGAGGGTGACTATGGTAGGATGAATAATGCCCCCCAAAATGTGTCCGTGTTCTAATCCTCAGAATTTATAAATGTTACATTATATTGTGTTTCAGGAAAAACTCTCTCAAACCATGTTTTTCCTCTGCTTATACCACCAGAACAATTATCAACACAGAAGACGACTAGAGGGGAAAAGTGGGTGGTCTTGTGGAACCAAGCCCGCAACCTGTGGGATCCAACACTATCTCTGGATAGACAGTTTCAGAACTGAACTGTGGACACCCAGCTGGTGTCTGCTGCAGTCGCAAGTCTGGGCCTCCAGAACTTCTGACCAATAGTCTTCAAGTTGGGGTTCCCACAACCTCCTCTTTGGGTTTAATTTGCTGGAGCGGCTCACAGGACTCAAGGAAACACTTACTTAGGCTGACTGGTTTATCATGAAGGATACTTAAAAGCATACAAATAAACAAGCAGATGAAGAGATACAGAGGGCAAGGTCTGGAAGGGTCCCAAGCACAGGAACTTCTGTCCTTGTGGACTTAGGGTGTCCCACCCTCCTGGCAGGTGGATGAGTTGTTCTTTACCTTTCTGCCAGCCTCCATGTGTTAACCTCTCTGGAAGCTTCCCAAATCCTGTCCTTTAAGCCTTTCATGGAGACTTCATAGGTTATCTATGATTGAAGCATGGATGATGGTGTCAAAATGTGATTGGACAAGAAGTGTATGATGTAAACCCAGCAATGCCTATCTGTTTAGATCCTTCTTGGTCTCTCTGTGCAACATTCCTTCCTCCAGAGTATGGGGCAGGACCCTTTGTGCAATGAAGGTCTTATGACCCACAAGCAGATTAGAGTCTTGCCTTGAGTGGGTGAAAGGAGGACAAGAGAAGGTCAGAAAGATTTTGTTTCCTGAAGCCTGCTTCTGAGGCCTAAAGTACCCGAGGATTATAATAAAAAACTGTAGCTCCTTGTTATGGGAGTTCTTATCTAGGAACTGTGGACAAAACCATATATATGTATATGGTTATATAGCGATCTATATAATATATTGTGATCTGTATATAATATATATAATCATAATATCACATATCAAAAGAGACTTTGCAGATATGATCAAGTCAGATATCTTGAGATGGGAAGATTATCCTAGATTATCTAGTTGGCATGATGTAATCACAATGATCTTTTTAAGAGAGATGCAGGAGGAGTCAGAGTCAGAGGAGAGGGTAATGTAATGATATAAGTAGAGAGTAGAGTCCCACCCTTTGAAGACAGAGAAAGGGGCCATAAGCCAAGGAATACAAGAAGCTGAAGAAGGCAAGGAAACAGATTCTCCCCTCACAGCATTCAGAAAGAAGCAGACCTGCTAATACATTAACCTTAACCCACTGAACTTGACTTTGGACTTCAGACCTCCAGAACTTGAAGAGAATAAATATGTTTTGTTTTAAGCTACTAAGTTTGTGCTGATTTGTTATAGAGGCTACAGGAAAGTAACACAAAGACATTACACACAGCCCCACTCACTAGATTAAGATACATTATACACAGCCCCACTAACTAGATTAAGATACTATTTAATTTTTCTATGGTTGTATTACAAATGATCACAAATGCTATGACTGAAAACAATACACATTTATTATCTCAGTTTTTGTAGGTCAGGAATTCAGGCACAGTTTAGCAGGGTCTGCTGTTCAGGTCTCATCAGGCTGTGATCAAGGTGTTGTCTGGGGCTGGAGTATCATCTGGGGCTTAGGATTCTCTTTTAAGCCATAGTTATTAGCAGATTGCATCTTCTTCAAGCTGTAGAAGTTATGGTGTTTTGGGGAGAGGGTCTCTGGCTTCTTTATCTTTGACCTCTAGATGCTCTGTTTAAAGGGCTCATCTGATTAAGTCAGACCCACTCAAAAAATGTCTCTTTTAATTAATTCAAAAGTCAACTGATTTGGGACCATAATTTCATCTTCAAAATCTTTTCACCTTTGCCATATAGCATAACCTAAGCACAGATATCCCATTCTATTCATAGATCCCACCAACACTTAAGGGGAGGGAATTATACCAGGTGTGTACATCAGGGGATGGAAATATAGGGGACCATATCTTAGAGTTTTGCCTAAGTTTTGACATTTTGCCTAAAATGTCATTTATTATATGTAATGTACCATTTTAATGTTTTCAGAGATATTAATATGTGTATATTTAACTTCCACAGGTCTCATTAAAACTCATTCACCATTTCCATTTTTTCCATAAAGTCTTAGGATCTTAAACTAAAATTCTCATCCTTCTAGAGTTTGCAGAAAATCTAATTAAGAAAATTATTTTTCTATATGCATATATGTATACATTGTGTATGTATATGTGCATAATACTAATACAAACTTCATATATGTGTGTATATTTGTGTGTGTACGTGTGTGTGTATATATATACACACATATATATATCCTTGTGGGGAGATATATATATATGTATGTATATATACACACACATATCCTTGTGGATAAAATTATGTTCTGAAGATGAGGAATCTTAGAGAAAAACAAGTTGAGAAACTGAGCTACCCAGAATTATGAAAAAAGCAAGACAGTAGTAGCCTGGCATCAAAATCCACGTCTCAAGAATTCTCATTTGAAGCTCTACCCACCGTTCCATCATATAATCAGTATTTGCTTCTCAGAAAACACATTATAACCTCTGTGTTAGAATTCAGATTTATATGCCATTCATGCCAATAATTTCCAGCGGGAGACTATGGTATGAGTCCTCACAAATGATAGTGTTTTTCCTTCACACCTCCAGGGAAGCTTTCATTTTCTAACATTATCAATTAAGCACTAATACTCTGTTCTCATTGCTTTGTGTGTGTGCCTAAGAAATTGACATGGCCTCATTGCTCAATGCACACATACTGTTTATAAGGCTCACATCCTTGCCACTTAACCATGGAGTCCAATAATTTATTATCTGTTTCATTTAGGACAATTAATGGTATTGCTGGCAACCATTTTGCAGCTATAATTTGGCAGTTCTTATTAGGTCATGCCCAGTAGCCTCATGGAAATAATAGGAAGAGAAGAAGAAAGGAAGGAAGGAAGGAAGGAAGGAAGGAAGGGAAGGAGGGAGGGAGGGAGGGAGGGAGGGAGGAGAAGGGGGTGAGGGGGAGGGGAATAGCTTTTATTTTGTTTTTGTTTGTTTGTTATTTTATTATTATTATACTTTAAGTTTTAGGGTACATGTGCACAATGTGCAGGTTAGTTACATATGTATACATGTGCCATGCTGGTATGCTGCACCAATTAACTTGTCATTTAACATTAGGTATATCTCCCAAAGCTATCCCTCCCCCCTCCCCCCTCCCCCTACCCCACAACAGTCCCTGGTGTGTGATGTTCCCCTTCCTGTGTCCAAGTGTTCTTATTGTTCAATTCCCACCTATGAGTGAGAATATGCAGTGTTTGGTTTTTTGTTCTTGCGATAGTTTACTGAGAATGATGATGATTTCCAATTTCATCCATGTCCCTACAAAGGACATGAACTCATCAATTTTTATGGCTGCAGAGTATTCCATGGTGTATATGTGCCACATTTTCTTAATCCAGTCTATCATTGTTGGACATTTAGATTGGTTCCAAGTCTTTGCTATTGTGAATAGTGCCGCAGCAAACATATGTGTGCACGTGTCTTTATAGCAGCATGATTTATAGTCCTTTGGGTATATACCCAGTAATGGGATGGCTGGGTCAAATGGTATTTCTAGTTCTAGATCCCTGAGGAATCGCCACACTGACTTCCACAATGGTTGAACTAGTTTACAGTCCAACCAACAGTGTAAAAGTGTTCCTATTTCTCCATATCCTCTCCAGCACCTGTTGTTTCCTGACTTTTTAATGATTGCCATTCTAACTGGTGTGAGATGGTATCTCATTGTGGTTTTGATTTGCATTTCTCT